>NC_134217.1:9511038-10116038 GCF_965140235.1 Caretta caretta | reverse complement strand
TTAGTCACATAGAGTGTTGAGGTTCTTAGGGATTGGCTTGTTTTGGCCTTGTTTTGAAATTGGGATTATCTTGATTTTAGGCTTATTGTGAAAGTCGGGGTGCCTATTTACTGCGTGAAAGTTGCCAACTGTGTTACGTCGTTGCTTTCCATGAACTTTTACTCTCAAAAATGTTTGCTAAAAGCAAATTTAGGATCACTCTCTCAAATTCTCATGGAAGAAACTTATTCTCTTTCCATGAGCATTAGCACCAGAAACCTGAATGAGTTCCATTAATCCATTCAGGGAATAAAATATACCATGTGACTTATTTGACTAGTCACAACTAAGCAGTTTGAATTCTGGAGAGAAAGCTGTAGAATAAATGATCTGTGAAAAATTTAATCAAATATATTTGAATACCAAATCCAAGCAAATCACAGCCTGTTCACAGGCAGTTTAACATTCAGAAGAAGGTTAAATTTGTTTAAATTGTTGGTTATGAATTAGTCACTCAGCTCGAATGCCTGTTCTGAAACTTAAAAACTATCTATGTTACTTATTTCCATTATCTTAATTCTTTCTCTTGCTCTAAATTTCCTTTGACTCATGCATCCCTAATACCTTTTCTTCAAGTTCAGAACAACTATCTAGGCATTTAAGAAAGAGATACTGTACAGACAGCAGAATCAAAAATGCATGTGCAGAATACCTTCCGCACAGCATGGTGTTGGAATTTTAGATTTTCTTGCATGATTATTTGAATGAATCTACACATTTAACTTTTTACTGTACACATTCACTGGACAATGACTTAAGAAAAGCCCCTGCCTAGAGTATGATAGATGATACAATACCAATTTGGAAGCTGATATGATTTGTTGGCCTTGGTGGAAGGTCCCTACATAGCTATCCTTGTTAACAGGTTTGTTACCCACTAAAGGCCTCTTTGCTGTGCCAGAGTGACAGGAGTCCTGTAAAGACAATGGGGTAGATAGGGAAGGGGAGAGGTGGGGATTGGTAAATAACAGACAATGGTCCTTTGGTGTGATTAATGAAAAACATTGATGAGTTCTTAAGAAAGTGCTCATCCACAACAGAATAGCGACTCTTGGTCGGACCTTGAGGGTCAAGGAAGGATAAAATGGAGAAGGTAGGATGGGTGAGATCTCATGATCTCCAGGGACACGAGAAACATCATTTAGGGACAGAAACTACTCTGAGTCTAAATTTTCCTTGCAGTATTTTTCTGTGTTTTGCACTGGTCTGCAAACAGGCTCATGTACATTCTTTTGGGTGAGTAAAATAGACAATAAATAATGTTTAAAGGTGCAGTTTAAGATTCTGGTGTTCCCGGTGTTAAAATATAACACGTAAAATTGCAGACTAGCTTTTCTGAACCCTATCAATAAATGAATGGAGAATATCTTTAAACACTGGGCACTTCCCAGCATAAATGGGGTTTTAAAATAGTGATTGATAGGTTATAGTAGTGGCTGAAATTAACACTGAAACAAAGCTATCTTTGAATAATTCATATTAATAGCATAGCTTCATTCATAGATAACAGCAACAAAAGGCTATAATCAAGATTAAACTGTAGGCAGGTGAGTCCCATTGGTTGAAATACACAGGGTCAGATTTTGATAGGCACCCATCTCCTATCTGGCATCCCATTACATGTCCATTTTTCGAAAGTGCTCAGCCAGGTTTCAGAAAAGCTCAGCATCCAAAATATTGAGCCCTTTTGAGAATCTGGCCCAGGAGGCGCATTGACTAGCGGAACACGTTCCTCTCCTTTCTCTAACACTTCTGATTAGGGGTTGTTGCTCTTCATTCTCCATCCATATTTCCCAGCTCTTTAATAATCTGCCCTGTGGCCAAATTCTACCCTAGATGACACCTCCACGACTCCTTTTATTGATTTAAATGAGGCTGCCTGGATGTAACTTTGGGAAGAATTTGGCTTGGGTCTGGCAGTGACTTCCCAAATCTAGAACAAAGAACCAACATGTTTAGTAATTCTCTCTCCCTTAGTCTCTATTCTACCTCTAGCTAGTAAAACAATCACATTTCCAATAGTTTCTTCTTACTCCCCTTTTGCCTTACTCCGTTCCCCTCTCCTATTTTTAATGTATTCATTCTTTCTCTCCTCCTCTCCCTTTCGCCCGTGTACCTCTGCTCATTTCTCTCTGAGAATGAGAAATGGAAGACTGGAAATGACCCTTCTCCCTCAATCTCCACTTCTAAAATCTAAAAGCTTTCCAGTATCTCAGAACGCCCTGACCTCTAGAGTGTTAATATGACTCCAGTGGGGAGCAGAGGTTTGCTAAAGACTGGGCACAATATAGATATTTAAGTATTGCTCAACTGCAGGGCCAGTCATGTGCCCTGTAGAAATGACTTGCTGATCTCTGGCTAGTTCCTGGTTTACATCTTCCTGCATCACATTTGTCTTGGCTTTCTGGTTAGCTTTCTCAGCAGAGGCCAAGAACTAAAGGGACCTAGAGATCCCACAAGGTCAGAGTAGAAGTTCCAGGCTGGAACACTGTGCTGTATGTATATTGGGATGTGGAGAGGAGAGAGAGCTTGCATTGCGTTCTGTGCAGTAGTAAAAGGCCATCAGACCTAGTACTATAATATTAAAGTAGAAATGAGAGTGCTCCACTGAACAATACAGAGGTTTGACTCCTCTGTATCCTGTCTGAAATTCAGTAAGGCTTCCAAAGCATGATCTAGCCACATGTGGTGACAGCTCCCTTTGAAAATCAATAGGAAGGGTGAAGTAGAAATGATCCCTTTCTCCAGCATATCCCCAGCTTTGGTAAAATATTGCCAGGGCAAGCTAACATTTTACACTGGCAAGTCAGTGAAGTTTGGAGCTGAAGTAGAGATGCTGTTAAACCATAGATATCTATGGGAATATTACATCCAACAAATCTTTGTGTAGAAGTGGCTTCTTGAAACCTGCACTTCTGTCCAGCTGTTATGAAATTGTGCCTTTTGAAGTGTTACTTAGATCCTTGCTGAAGGCATAGGTTGCCTCCCTTCCTCCTACACATCCTCCTCTCCTAAGAAAGAAAGAAAAGAGGAGGATAGCATCCTGTGTAATCCAGCTATTAACATCCCTTTGGCAGATGCTCATTCCTTTGATTTAGCTTTGCCATGTTAGCACCATATCTCTCTCTACTAATAGCACTCCTTGATACTTATCCTGTAAGATGCACACCCACTCAATACTTCAACAAGTATGAAGGAGACAGAGTTCATAGGTACTTACATTGCTCAGAAGACAACCAGAACTGATTGCAGTGGGAGCAAGAAAGATCTTTTAAAGACCACAGTGGGTAGAAAGTGTCTGTAACTGTATTCATGTAGAAAAACAAATGAGTGAATGCAAAAGAGTGTAAGAATTTCTTTAAGAAGCAAGCAATTGATTGAAGAGACTAGAGGCCAGATTCCTAACCCTACTAAACCCCTTTGTGCTACTCTGGCTTAATTGGCTTTCTGAAGGTACCCCTGGCATGGGGCTCATAGTGGCATGGCTATCCTTGGCTGCCAGAAGCCATCAACATCCAGATGGGACTTAGAGCAGCCCTGAGCCTGCCTTCAGTTGCACCAAAGGCCAAACTTGCCTTTGGCTGGCTCCAAATCATGGTGTACCATCCACCTTTTTATGTCTGCCCTGAGTCCAGGAGTGATCACATACATGTGAAGATCTCATCATCTATCTCTGAAATGTAGCTTCTGCCCACCTCTTGTAGCCTTAAAATTCCACCTTTCCTTCAAAGGATGTCCTGCCTTAGTGCATGAATTCCATTGATTAACAGTGAATTCCTGTAGAAAACACACTTCCATCCTGAAGGAAAGGTGTCTATTTTATGGTCCAGGATTGTCTAATAACCAGGTGAAACTGCGAGGGGAATATAAGTAAGCAGGGGATAAATACTGAAATAAGAACTTGGCCAGGACACCTTGGTTTGCAAGCGTGGAAGAAAACGAGCTCCACTTTCAGGTTGGAAGCAACAAAATTAAAGACAGCTTTATTTGAGCAATTGCAAGGGAAGAATACAGCTGGCAGAGAGCATCTCTGCCTCAGTTTCTCCAAAGTACAAGCCAAATTACACAAGCATTTATACCTCTTTGTGACATGCATTAATTAAAAAATCTGCATTTTATTTAGGCTATTTACTATTTATTTCAGAATTTTCTTACTTTGTTTTTTTAAAACATCGTTAAATTAAGGCTAGATCACACTAACTATTCTGCTGTTTCCCACTTGCTTCTACCTGTGAGCCCTGCTTCTACAGGTCTTGCAATATTAGGCTAAAACTTAGCTCAACAGTTGCTCTGTCTCTAAAACTTAAATGGCTGCACTTAATCCCTCTCTTTCTTTCCCTGCTTCCACACAAGCCACAGTCTTGTGAAAAGTAGGATTTTTCAATAGGATAAGATCTGCAATGACTTAGGGTCTGTCTACACTGCAGCTGGAAGCATGCTTCCCCGCGCAAGTAGACAGATGTGCTACCTCTTTAGCAGTGTAGTCAGGGGTGGTGTCTGAGGCTAGCAGCCTGAATACAGACCTAGGGAGTCCTTTGTGCTCAGGTGGCTAGCCTGACATGCCACCCGTGCTACCCATGGCTGCACTGATATTTTTAGTGCGCTCGCTCTGCTTGAGCTAGTGTCTGTCTACTCGCATGGGGAAGCACGCTCCCAGCTGCAGTGTAGACGTTCCCTTAGTAGTTTGATCTGAAAAACAGCATCTCCCCAGACCAGAGCCCCTATTGCCAGGTGGGACAATACTTCAGCACTCCGAGGAAAACGTGCTATGTACTGAATCACCACCTCTCGGGTTGATGTTGGCCACCCATCTGAGCACTGACCATGTCCACCTGTGCTTAACTCGCGAGAGCTGATGATGGTGGCATAGCCCAAAGTGGTGTGGCTGCAGGTACTTAGATTGTTTTATTGTTTTGTATTAATCATGGAAGGAGCATCATCCCTCCCTGCAGTCATGAGACAGGCATTTACTAATGGTGGTCACGGCTGGGGAGCGAAGGGAAGATTTACTTCGACACACCTGATGTAAGAACAGAAACCTCATGGTGCCAGTCTCCATGGATCTGATGGGGAGTCAGGACTCATTTTGTAGGAGAGCCCGGGAAAGGCCTTGTCAGTATCATGTGTGTAGAGGAATTTAGGAATACAGACAACTATTGATCAGACTTTTTTATATAACGGAACATTTTTATTTTCCTTTGCCCTCTTCCCTAGAGTCTCCTCCTTCAGCAGGCTTTGTCACACCTTGCTAATCCTTCTATTGGCAGCACCGAAATGAAAACTGCTGTTGAATCTTGGTTTGGGGTTTGTTTTTTTTTTAAACCCCATCATATTAACCTGCTGCAGGAATAATAATAAACCCTACATGAAGTATAACAATTCTTTGACTTAAGGAAGTGATTGAGGGAAATGAGTGAAATTGCCAAGAAAACCACAATTAAGCAGCCTCCAGAGTTGCAGATTTGCATCTGAGAGCTTTGAGGACATCCTAGGAAGCGTTGAGCATTTAGATTATGAAACCCAGATTTTTCAAGGTTTTTAGTATTGTAGCTGTTTTAAACTGCTTGGGGGCAAATTAAATGAGTGTTTTCAAAAAAAGCTGTCATCCCAAATATTATTTTAAGCAGCAGCTTCACCCATGTTAACAACAACAAAAACCCCATTTCATTTCTGTTTCACCTGCGATTTTTTTGTCAGTCTTTACTTCAAAGGCTAATTTTATTACAAAATAGCGTTTGTTCTCAGTTAATTGCTAAAATGGACTAGTGCCCCATTAGTATGTGGAAACAATTAGCTGGCCATGTTTATCTCTTGTGTTACTCCCCTGAAGTCAGTGGGTTTACATAATGGATTAACTTGGCCAACATTTTGAAAAAGGTGTGTGTCTAATACATTTAGAAACGTGGATGAGAAGTGTGCACTGGAGGTGGTAAGGACAGTATTTTTGGTTCAGGGGTAATCTGCTGTTTACTTCTTGAAGATGGTGGGTGAGCCTGACAATCAGAGAATTAGAGGTGATGGGATGGAAAGGACATTCCTAGTCATCTGGGTCCGTGCCTAAGTAGTAGTGCAAGATTGTGTGCTGTGCAGACCTCCCAGTGGTCAAATGTCTCCTCAGTCAGCGAGGTGAAGCTAATGTGGGTTTCGTGTCTGGTATTAAGGGCAGAATTTATTCATTAATATTTAATCTCCTCTAGTCTTTGTGACCTCCAATGTGGTTGTCTTGACTAAGTCTCGGTGACTTCACTGCCAAATTAAAATGGCACAAACAATGTCGCTGCAAATCCAGAAAGATCACACGTTGGGGTAGATGCAGTCCTGCATGTTGCAGGAACTGACCCTGAGGGAAAGGAGCCAGACTTTTCCCGCTTCGTAATATTTCTGGTTGGGTTAGAGTTCGAAATGCTGCTCGGGCTGACGCTCAGACTTTTGGTACTGTGGGAGCTTTGTGTAAAGGGGTTAGAGCTGAGTCTTCTGATCTGTGTCTTCCAGCCTATGACTAGCAAGGGCAGCAGGGCTCAAATACCATCTATAAAAAGCTGCTCAGAGTTCCTCCTTGCATTTTGTGTTTCAGCCCTGCAGTTCTGCATTGAGTCGAATGAAGCACTCATCCCATCCTTGTCTCTTCCTAGGGCTGAATTAAGGCAATCTGGGGCCCTACGCACATCATGACACAGGCCCTCTTTTGGCTCCACCTCTGTCTCCTTGCCCTGGCCCATGTTTTTGGTGGTGGGGTCCTCCTCCCATCCCAGACAGACTGGGACAATTGCATATGGGCCCCTTCTCTCCTGAGGCTTGGCAGCAGGGCTCCTCTTCCTTTGGGAGCCGCAGAGGTGGCAGCCACGGTAGCCTTTCCCCCCAGAGAGGCAGAGGTGGCAGCGGGGCCCACACAGAGTTTACCCCAGCAGCTGCGCTGTACCTGCTTGGATGGCACTTCTCTCCTGTCACACACACTGTTGGGGTGGTGTCGAGGCATCCAAACCAGTGCATCTTGGAGTTAATACCCCTGTAGTCATTCTGCAGCAGGGTTCCTCCCCTTCCCCGGGTCCGTGGGGGGGCCAGTCCGCCTTACTACGTCTCTGGTCATCGTCTGTCGCCGCCCGGGGGAAGCCGATATCTGTTATCAGCCCTCTCCCGCTGGGCTGCAAGGACCCTGCCCTCCGTCACATCCTGTCCTTCTGCTGGCAGGTCCTTTTTTGTGCCCTATCATGGAGCCCTCTACTGGATGCATTACTCCTTGGGGGAGGCCCAGTGTTGCCTCTGCTGGGCAATGGGGCAAGTCCAGAGGGACTGCCCCCTGGCCCGGCATGAAGGGGCACCTGGGACCCCCAAGACCCAGGATGGCACTGGCCCTGCCATCATCGGTGACCCTGGTGGCCCAGCCTGGCCCCCATAGCTGCCCTTTCTTCCTCCATCGATCCCGCTTGGGCCCTGGGGGCAGCCCCCCGTCGCACCCAGATGAGCAGGTGAGCCCTGCCGCCATTGTGTGTAGTCTGGTGGGGCCCACGGAGGAGAGGGCGGCAGGGCCATTGCCAGGCAAGGGAGAGGTCCCACCCCCGGGGGAGGTTTCTCTTTCCCCCGCTCTCCCCCTTTGCCTCCCAGACCCCCAAGTTCATCACCCTTGCCCCCTGACCCCGCGCCTGCTGGCCAGCCCTCCACCTTGGAGGAGTGTGTATAGTTGGCTCCACCTCCTGTATATTCTGGTGCTCGTGCTCCACACGTTTCACTTCCTCACCCTTGTGTCCTGCCCTGATACCAAATGGTGGGACTATCTATCAATCACCTGTGGAGGGTGAGGAACCCAAGTGGGCCAGTCTCTATTCCCCCACGGCCTGCAGAGGATATCTGTTGGCGGCTCCTCCATGGAGCCATGAGCATGGGCATGTAGCTGGTGCGGTTCACCCCCATCCCCGATGCCTGCCGCTTTTGCAGCGTGAGGGAGAACCTGGCACAGGCTTATCTCGAATGCGCCAGCTTGCAGCCCCTATTCCGGCTCCTCCAGAATCTCCGGTTGAGGTTGTGGCTGCACTTTCCCCCAAATCTGTTTATCTTCTCGCACCCTGTCCTTGGCCCCATGAAGTCGCGAGACCGCCTTGTCAGCCTCCTCCTGGCCCTGGCCAAAGTGGCCATCTTCAGCACCGGCAGGAGGATGCTGGGGGGCGGGGTGTGCTCTGCGACTGTGGGGCCTGTTTCTGCTCCTCCCTAGTCTCACACATCCGGGCAGAATTCCTCTGGGTGGCATCCGCTGGCTCCCTAGGCAGCTTTGAGGGGTAGTAGGCACTGTCTGGGGTTCTCTGCTTGGTGTCCCCCTCTGGATCCCTAGTTTCGAACCTGTGACCGTCACTCCTGACCCTGTTGTTTATTAGTTGTCCCCTGCATTCAGTTGGTTCCTGGGTACAGTGGTCCCTCCCGCAAGGCTGGGGGAAAGGCCTTTAGATGTGGGCACCCACCTCCCAGGATTTCCAATAAGGCCTCACTACAACCACACTGAGGTGAATGGGGCAGCTCATTGGTTACTCTCTTGTCGTATTGTCAAGCTCTTTCTTAACCACAAGGGCAAAGAACTTCCTGTTACAACATATTAAATCTTAATTTCTGATATAATCCCATGACTCCAGGATCTGGGGCCCAGTGTGCAGGCCTGTAGCCTTAATCCACCCCAGTCCTTCTTTTTTGTAGCCATTTCCCTTCAGTCCTGTTCTCCATCTTGATTGTGTGTCTTCCTAACATTCTAGCCTGGGCCACTTTAAAGCTAATCCAGTTCCACTTTTGGTGACTACTGCAATCAGTGCTGATATAGTGAAGAATTTGCTTGCAATGATATAAGAATTGGAATTGCTGTGTTATGACTCTACAGAGGCACTTCAAAAGCAGTTCTGTACTATCAATATTTTCTGCAGTGTAGGATTTATGTTTAGTTTATAAAAATGAATGCATTTTCTAAAACCTTAACTCTATTTTGAATATAATTCCACAGAAAAGCTATAATGAGAATGAACAAATTAAATTAATGTCTATAACTAGTAAAGTTGTAATGTATATTAAATTTAAAACCCTAAATCATACAGCAAATAGGTATGTTACCCATAACTGAGGGTGAAATACATCCTGGTTTGGAGGGCCAGGGCAATACCCTTTCCACCACTTAAGCTCTGCAGTGGGGCTGCTGATGGAGCAGCTAAGTGAAGCACTTCCCTCTGTGGGCACCTAGCATGCTTGCTGTTTTGCATCCTCATAGGTTAGCATGGAGAGGGTTAATGGTGGATTTGTATTTACCAGTAGCACTAATTTAATAGCCTTCACTCCAGTCTGCCGCCCAGGCTGTGCTGGGGCCAGGGGTCTGAATCGCCTCTGTCCCTTATTATACAGTTACTTGAGTGTGAGATGATCCCTCTGAGATGCTGGGGAAGGACGTGATGCTGGAGAAAAGAGGCCTGCTGGCTTCTACTTCTGGCTGTAATCCAGCCTTGCTATGTAGCTGTGGGTAACTCATCCAACTTCTGAGCCTCAGCTGAGCATGAAAACCTGGGACCAGAAACTAAGGTCCTGGTTCTGAAACCAGATCTGTACATGGGAGCCTCTTTGCAGTCAGTTGGGGTTCCAGGCAGGCCAGTTGGGGTGGATACCATTGCAGTATTTGGCTATACCGCCTTTGTGCAGGAGTTGGGAGGCTTGCTTAGTTAATGTTTGTAAAGCTCTTTGAAACCAGTGGACTGTCAGTTGCACCAAATTCCATTCATGTGTGACTGAGTGTAACTTAGCCTTGTAAGTACAAAAGTGTTAGTTAAACCTCCAGGATGGGATTTGCACAGGGATTTTGGACGTCCGTTTCTTGTTGAAATCCATGAGGGCTGGGTGTCCAAGTGTTCTAGCTAGGTTTGAAAATTTCAGCCCTGATAGTCAATAGATGCAAGGTGATGGGTTCAAATTTCCCTCCATCATCCTGCAGTCTAAATATATCCCTTTCAAAAGATGCCATATCTCTAACTCTGCCATCCTCTCCAAAATTCACAGCATGGTAACTAAAATAAGAGAATATTGTGGAGTTCCTTAAGAGTTTTGAAGCCATCCTTTTCCTGCAGCAGAGCGTATTTCACAGACCTTTATATAAGCAGGATTCTTGGCAGCACAGCTGAGTAATCATTGTGTTACTTGTGCCTTCATCACGATCTTGGTGTGCATTCCAGATGTTCATACGTTGACTTGCTTGCTGTCTCTGTTTACCAAGCATTTTATCTTTAATTACAGTCTCTCTTGGAATTCCGGTCTATTTTTGTGTGGGTCCAATTAAATTGATATAGTAAGTCTTGCTTGCCAGTAATGACGGTGGCACAGCCTGATGCTGCTGAATAAATACATTCTAGTTGTATCATGGGTAGTGTCTTCCCCAGGTTCACCTGATTCTGATGAGAAGTAAGTTATCAACGTGGTGTGCTGGCCCACCAGCAAAAACTCCACATAGAAGAAACGCTTGCAGGTTTAGGGACTGAGAAGTTCCTTGGTCTGGTGTGTTACTCCCAAGTTTATTAAAGGCTTTGGCTGTTGATTCTTGATCTCTGTTTTGTGAAAGGAGACCCTCAGTGTTTGTTTGTTTTTTCCATTGGCCCTAATAGGAATCTTGCACATTGACCAAGGAGGAATTAGAGCTTTTTAATGAATGAACAGTCTCTGCTCCGGTGACAAATTGCAAAACAAAAAGGAGGAAAGTTAATACATGCCCATGATCTGGGATCCTAGAAGTTCTGATGCTTGCCAACTTCTAGCAGGGCTATCCAACTTTGCCAGTTGTATATGATAGTGCATCATTTTTTCTAAAATTTTGCCACATGAGTGGCTCCTTAAGATTCGATCCATAATTCAGCATTCCCCCCCCCCCGCCCCATTTTTTTAAGTTAACTCCTTCTGCTTCTTTGAGTAGCTTCCCTGTTGTTTGACTCAGCTAGGACACATTTTGTGCTTCATCTGTTCTTAGCCATATTACTACTATATGATAAGGTCTGGTCTTCTATGATGGGATTTTTCCCCTAGATTATACTCTCAGTAATGCATTTCTCAGGGTAGTAAATTGGAGGAAAATCTTTTCTTGGTAGGATTTCAGTGAGATGAGAACTGAGCTCCCAAACAGCTCTTTACTTGTCCCAAAACATTGTTAAAAAGCTACATTTCTTACTGCCGATGATTTTCCCCCTCCGACCATCACACTTTGAGAGCAGAAGGTCTCCGCAAACACCTTAAATAGCTTTTACTGCTTCTGCATTCATATAGTGCCTTTGATTCAAAGCACCAGAGAACAATAACAGAAGGATGCAACAAGGAAACAAAAAATTTGCAGTAATCAGCATTTAAAACAAAAAGATAACATCTGCTGATCCTGTGCGAGAGTAAGAAGAAAAGAGGAAAGGAAAAACATTGCATACAGAGGCAGCATACCATGGGTATTGTTTATAGGGGTGTGTCCAATGGCCCTGTGAATGAACCTGTTTCAGTCAAACTGAGGACATTAAATGGGGCTCTCTTGATTTAGTCTTTTACTGTTTGTTGTGGGGCTCTGTGCTATAACCCAGATGCAAGGCAATGTTGTCCACTTAGCTACATTTATAAACGAGTGGATTTACAAATAACTGCTTCCTGATTGACATGCCCTTGGCAGGCTGCCCACATATGGCCCAGTCCTGCAGACCTGAAGTCAGTGGGAACACTCAGGTGGGTAGGATTTTACCCTTATATTTTTCACTGTTCTCATTGGGCTCATGGGGAACACACAGGAATGGGAGCTGGAGTGGAGGAATTCTCAGACTTGCTCCTTGTGGAGATGTGTCTTCAATTCATTCCATCTGGGTGTAGGGTTTACCCCTCCCGTGGGACCATTTCCAAGGGTTCAATTGGTGTCTAGGTCCATTTACACAGAAACCCAGTGCCAGCTCTGTCCCCAATACACCCTCCCCACAACTGGCAGAACTGATGAAGTTTCAATAGCCAGCTGCTGTTCCAAGGTGCCCTGTGATGCTGTCTGTCAGGACTTCTCTGGCCCCTTCTGAAGGCCTTGTCACCCTGACAACCCCTGCTGAAGGAAAGCCCACTATACTCCAGAGGCCTAGACGGGCCAGGCAGAGACACTGACCAATCGGGAGCCATCAGGCCAGTTAAGAAGACTTGTCTGCTTCTTAGTGTGAGGTGTGGGCAGTGTGAGGTGTCACTGGATGGGGAGGAATTCCTCAGTGCTAGGCCAGAACCCCCAGGCCAGGCCAGGCCAGGGCCTTGCCTTCAGCACTGCAACTAAGCACTTGAATTTGACGTTTATGCTCTTTATTTAAAGTCCTAGACAGCCACATTTGGATTTATTTTTTTGATTTAACTGTTTAGAGACTGATGCCAAACTTACGCAAGGGCCACTATACTCCAAACAGGTGTCCAAAGCTATTGCACTAAGACAGAGAGCACCTGTATTACAATGCTTGGTCCCACAGGGGGCACCTCCACCTGCCACATGCTCCCTTTAAGAAGGGTTGCGGGAGTGAAACTCTAATGCAGCCTGTATGCCTATCCAAATGGTATCTAAACCGTTTTGGGGTTGCAAAAGTGGGTAGCAAACTCTTGTGAACATGCCCATTTCCAGTATTCTCTGTGTGGTCAGGCTGGGGAGATTGCAAGAAGTGCCTTCTTTCAGTGTTTCATCACCGTTTTTTCCTCTCACTTCTAGAAACAGGAATAGCAGGAGAGGTGAAGGGTGAAGAGGTGAAGGGGAAGTTAGTTGAACTTTTGAACCTCTTAACAGCTTGGGTTTGGATTTGGGCTGTGTGTGAGTGAAGAGTTGGGTCCTTTGTTAAGGCACACCCATTTGCCAATCACTACACTTGTCTTGGTGAATGGTCTCTGTGTGTGTGCATACCCCCCACCCCAGGTGTGTTATGTTCATTCCAGTGGCTGAACCTCAAAAGAGTAGCTATACTGAGGCTGAATGAACCCCACTGGGTCCAGCTGATGTTGGTTACACAAGTCAAGCCCTGCAGGATCTGTCTGTAGAGACTGGCAGTGGGCCAACCTCTGTTGTTTTCTCTTGAAGGTCTTGAGTTCTGAGGTTTGTTTGACTTTTCTAATGTGGGTCTGCTTGTATCAGAACTGGGGTGCTCATTCTTAAATATTATAAAATATTGAGTCATTTGTACAGTATCCATTTTGAGCCTTATATAGGATAGGTGATACCCTAGGTAGAACATTGATTTAATGTTACTTAATTAAATAGTATTCATTTAAGTAACACATTGTGCAGTTCAGTTTGCCTCCTGGGTTCCTTCTTTCATGCAGCATTTTCTCCTTTGATTTTTTTGAATGAATTTATGACCCAGAAAATAAGACTTCATTTTATGACTGACTCCGAGCTGCCTGCTGCAGCTTTTATTCCCTCCATAATAAAATCCTTCTTTTGTTTAGCCAAATTCTCCTTTCTAGCCCAAAATAATGGGCTCAGGCTTGGAGAGGAGATGATAATGATGATAATTTCCCTTTTCACACGGAGCATGTGAATTTTGCAGCAATATATGGGAAAACCTGTGCTAACAGTTATTTGTCTCAGTTACCTATCAAATCCCAGTCTTCACAAGAGTTCCTCGTTATTAATTGTATTGTGCTGTGTTGGCCAACTCCTTGGCACAAGCACCTTGTCTCCTCCTCTTTGATCCAGAGCAAAACACAAAGTTGATGCTTACCAAATAGAAACAGGAATTCCCAAAGGGATTCTGATCCTGCCCCCACTGAAATGCTAAAGGGTTTTGTGGCAAAAAGTCTATTGACTCTTTAGTGGGGAGTAGGACTGGCTCTGGGTGGCTGGAGAATCAGCACAAGGGTGTGTATGGTACTTTGAAGTGAGAGCTGTCATCTTTCCATTTCCTTCTTTGAGCAAATACTTCACTATTGAAGTGGTAGGCTGGATGGCTTAGGACAAAATAGAGTGTGTGTATGAAGCCTGGCACCTCTCTCCCTGATAGCAGTGACTGAAGGTTATCATTGCTTGATGCCCGCTAATCGTTCTTAATAGAATGAGTTGGTGGTTTCCATTCATTTATAGAGGATAAATATCTATACTTCAAAATCAGTCCTACTCTTGGATGCATTTTTGTTGGCAATCTCAGCGGAGAGAACAATGATTAGCATGGAAAGAACTTTCTCCCTTAGGCCTGGTCTACCGTCGTCTAGAGGAATTTTGCAAACATTTCACACTGTTAGCTCCAATGGAGCTTAACTAGTGTTAGCAAATGTAGGAACCCAGGCATAGACTGGAAACCGGCTGCTATGGTATTTTAAGCACCTGCTCTGAGCAAGGTTGGATGAATGTTTTTAAAATACCAGAAGTGTAGAGATGTTTTCACTATTGCTACCTAAGATGTAACTTATTCTGCACATAAATGAAAGTTCCAAGACTGTCAGTCCAATAACTTCCTTCTCCAGTAATCACTTAAATTCTGGGGTCTGTGGCCCCTCCCTCATCAGGGAAGGGGAGGGCCTTTTCTAGGGGATGCCTCCCACCATCCCAGGATTTAAATAGGCCAGTAACTTCTTTTTTCACAGTAAATACCCTCTAAAATACAAAATAAAAATGCCATCAGAAATGAGCTTTGACAAGCTAGAAATCTTGATCACACTGTTTAGGTTTGGAACTGGATATAATCTTGGTATTAATCGTTTAGTAAAAAAGAAATGTAACAAATCACAAATAGTAAAAATGTGTCTCTTTTTTTAATTCTAGATTTTCAGACGTGCTGACAAAAACGGTAAGTCTGTATATTCATATACATTTATTTTGCTTTTCTTTTGACTGAGCCTAGAATGTTCTTGTGGATAATTGTATCTAACTCCTCCCCACCCTGAAGCCTCATACAATCCAGGAGACTTTAAGAAAGCAATACAGGTTAATGCTTTGAGAAGGTCACGTAATTCTATGGCTGCAATATTCTTAGAATCAATGTGACACTAACCTGAAACTCCTAACAAGTAAATGTGTTCCTTAAGCAGTTCAGATCTACTCTATGCCTCAAAGCAGTGGTCTGTAAATTACACATGTCTTGAAGGAACATAAACCAACTTCCTGAGAAACAGTAACTGACTGATCCTGTTGTAATTGTTCATCTTTGTGACTTAGTTCTGTCCCATTTGCAAAGCTGCTTGTTTAGTGGTGTAAAATGGATGGCTCTGTCATCAGCAGGGGAAGAATTCAGAGCCACCCAAATCTCTCTTGTCAGGTCCTCTCCTCAGGGCTCAATTCACTGCCAAACTCACAAAATAAGGCAAAACAAAAGCTAAGTCCTCAGAGCACCCCAGCTGCTAGGGCCAAGAGGCCCATCTATCTGTAGCTGTACCTGGGGCAGGATGCACCTCTTCCTCCTAAAGCCCCACTGAGTCATGTTACAGACAGGTCTTAACCCTTCCTTGGCCATTCCACTGTCACAGGTTCACGAAAGATTAAGAGGCTTTGTATGTGTTGAGGCTTTGGTGGTTTTGTGGAGTCATGTGGATTTTCTTGCATTGAAATGGATTTTGCACTTATCCCAACGGGAAGACACAAAACTGTAGCGAAGTCCAATATATTGCCACGACGCAATGAATTACAGAGATTATTCTTTCTTGGATGATCTGTTTTGGATTCCTAAAGAGATAACTGTTCTGCTTTCTCAGTGAGAATCTCAGGTGAGATGGGAGATATTTTACTTTATCTGAACACAGCAATTCATTTTCACTGTTGAAATCTCAAGATCCAGTGTCCAATCTTCTCCCAACAACACCATGAGATAATCAGTTCCGCACCAACAAGTGGTGTGTTTGTGGAGGCAGTTATTGGCATAATGGGTGGGGTTTCTTATTAAATAGGAGGCTGGAGAAAACCAGTCGTACCCTATCCAGGGATGGGATTAATGGGGAGATTCATGGGTCACAAAAGAGGGCTATAGTGGCAACCACAACTGTGAGCATGAAGAGGTTATACACACTATTGACCTACTGGAGTCTGTGCAGTAAAGGTAACACCAGCATTTCAACCTGTCCCTTATAGGGTAGGACCCTAGAGGCTGAGTTACCTTGTTTTTCTGTCCCTTGGCACAGAGAGAGATGCCACAGGCTTGGGAGGAGGCTTTCCATGCTCGGCCAGTTAGATCCGCTCCTGCTGGAGAAGGAAGGCATCCTTTAATGTAGAAGGAACTCTTAAAACCCCGCTATTTATCTGCCAAATACCAGGGGTTGTTGCCTTGAGAAAACAAGTTAACCATTTTTCTGGGATCAGAGGGGAGGGTGGGTTTGGGTTTGGATTCAAGAGCCCCTTGCTGAAAAAAGAGAATAAAGAAGGGATTAAAAAATGAAATAAAATGCCTGTATTAAAGAGTGAGATCAATAGTAACTTAAGGCCAAACTAGGTAAAGAGCAGTACTATTATCTATGCAGGATCCTGCCTGGGGAGAAACTGGGATAAAGACCTGATAATATCCAGCACTGAAGGGGCCAAATTAGTCTCTGTCACTGTTGGTTTCAGCAGAGTCACCCCAGAGGTAATTGAACCCTATGTTCTGTCTTTTGTTCTTGCTGGCTTGCTCTAATATTACAGGCAAGCCACCTCCATTTTGATTATGTCCGATCTGTAGCCAAAACACAAGAAACTTCTTGTTTGCATTCACTTTTCTCAAAGAAGAGGGCTTTTTTCATGAAATCTTGTATACAGGGTGCTGTGAACTAGAATGCTGTCGGTTCAATGGTATTTATTTATATTTTTCTATTTCCCTTTAAATTGTCAATATCTTTCTGTTGCTTAAAGATAATAGGCCAAATTCTGAGCTCAGTTATGCCTGTGCCAAACTTGTGTAGTTTATCACGTTACTCCAGATTTAGACTGGTGAAATTACTTCTGTCCACAGCAAATGTTTCGTGTCCTCCTCTTCTTAGGATCACTAAAATCACTGGCTAATTTTCCAAGAGGAAAAAAATGATTACTGTCCTTTATGGAAAGTAATTTAATTATAGAGCAATAGTCACTGCAATAATGTGCAGTAGCCTGTTTAAAAAATTCATTTAATCTTGATTTAACATATCTACCTTGATGATGTCAATTTAAATGATTATTTTTCAGATCTAATCACTTACTTATTTTGCCAAGTGATGTCTTCGGCACTTTTGTTTTAGTCTCCACCAACAAAACAATCCCAGATTTAGATGTACTAAGTTCAATGATTCTGGGAATTAACAAACCATTTTCTTGGCTGATGTGCCTAGATTAATGTCTGTGCTGCTGAATGTGAGTGTAGCATCTGTGTGGTGGCGTTCTTTAAACTTTGGTGTTCTGCTGCATTTGCAGCATTTCAGAAGGAACACGCTAACCGTCTGGAGGGCAGAAATAGAGGTGCTTACCTCTAACCCAGCAAATGGGGAAAACTCTGGACATTTCCTGATTCTAGGTGCTAGGGCTTCAGATCGTGAAGATAAACTTTTGATGCAGTTATCATCTCAATATAAAGGGTATAAATAAGGAATAATGCCAAAGAAATCAGTGGAGTTCTGCTGGTTAATGAGGGGGGAGCATGAGGTTGTACAGCTCATATTCTGTGCTGCTCATTACATGCGGTAAACCTGGAGAAATTGTGTTCTGTAGACTTCAGATTCCTATGATTTATTGTGCTGATAAACTGTCTGCAGGGAAGGAAGGATTTCATTATGTCAGCTTCAAAAGCTGGTGATAGTGCCCATTCAGTAATATGTCTGATTTATGCACCCTCAAAGACGTTTGGCCTGTAAAACATTAGGTGTTATTGAAGTAAATTTAGAAAGAATGTGCTATGCTGATGGGATTTAGTTACTCTACATCAGTTATAGTTGATGTTCTTAAAGGACAAATATTAGCGTCTGGGGGTAAAACCTCTTTCCTCATTTCACATGTCTGATGGACTTAGTTTTTATTATTGAAACCTGCCTGATGCTTGTCTTTTCTCAATCTTATGATGCTCAGTTACTGATGACAGGCAAGAGCTTGTCGTCCAGTATTTTAATGTTAGTAGCAGACCAAAGGCCACACAAAGTATCTCCATTAGCAAGAATAATTCACTTATTTCTCTAATCACTAAAGCACTGCTCTCCACCTCTGATCAAAATCTTTGCCCAAATCCTCTGCAGGCCTCTCACATGATATTTTATCTCTTAATACAATTAGAACTAGTGATCTGTAAATATCAAACTGTATCAAGTTGATACATTACGATTTTGTAGCAAGGGGGAAAGGGCAAGCTGATAGAATGTGGCAGGACCGCTAAAAGCATTTTGATGTTGTGTCCATCTGACTGAAGAGGAGGAAAAAATGTAAGAAATAGAATGAAGGGTATAGGTAAACTGCACTGAATGGTTTGTTAATGGCATCTCTTTGCATAGAGAGCTGGGTTTACAAGTGGAACTCTATACATCTGATGAAGTGAGCTGTAGCTCACGAAAGCTTATGCTCAAATAAATTGGTTAGTCTCTAAGGTGCCACAAGTCCTCCTTTTCTTTTCATGGGTTTAAAGTGTCCATTCCTGATCATTTGCTTTCTGGGATACCAAGGAAGAACCACTGTACATTGTATGCGGAGGGACAGCTACAGCTGATCAGTGATCTGATCGATATTGCTAATCACTGTGGATCTTTCAGGGAGAGTGCTATAGACCCTTCACACTTGATATCTCTTCCTTTCATGTATGCTGTGGATTTCTCAGGCATTAACGAGGCCAGCTTCTATTAACATCATTGCATTCTAAACATTTCTTGGCATAATGTTTCAATTAGAATCAAATCAATGGGGCCAGGTTTATGACATTTCTCCAAGATAGACTGGGACTGCAACATACATTGAATCAAGCATTCGACAGACCATACATAGAGATCTCATGAAATTTGAAATGTCATTTTCAATACGCAGTGGCGTATTGTTATAGTCGTTCAGGAGCGGTGCTTTCAGAAGTACCATCCTCAGCCCTACTTTGTGGCTAATGCAGCTAGTCTGACAAGTTACTCTATGTGCATGGGAAAAGTGAGCACAGACATGATGAAAGGATTTTGTGTTTGTTTTCCTTGGCTCCTAAAACCCCCTGTTTGTTTCCAGCCATCTCACTAAGACTTCTGCCTATCAAGAACACAGTTCTCTCTAGTTGTCACTTCTTCTACGCAGGAAAGAAAAGCTTTATTTTGAGACAAATCACCAACTTTTCCTCTTCTAACCGCTCCCAAGCACCATTTCAGACCCCTTCTGTCAGCACGCGAGGAAGTGCTTCCTGTAAAACCTCCTCTGATGCTCAAAGAAACAGAGGCCTCCTTCCTTTTTATGCCTCCTTTGCCTTTGTCATCCCACATGTTGACTGGTGGAGACTGCGTACACACTGAGACAGCTTTGCTAATCAGCATTTCACACAACATAACAAAACCTGTTAATAATGCCCTGATTTTGAGTGCACTGCTTGCCAGCTGTAACATCTGCTTAGAAAATATGGATTATGTCACTTAAGGGAGAAGTGGTGCTGGCATCTTAGATCTCTCATTATGGACTTGTGAGGTTTAATCCTGCAAAGTGCTGAGCATCCTGAGTTCCTACAGAAGTCAATATGAATTAAGGGCACTCACCCTCCCTCAGGAGTTGATCAGCCCATTTTAGGATCAGGCCCTAAATTCTTATGTCTTCCAAATAATCCATCAACATCACAATTGAAATTTAAGATGGAGGGAAACTTCTGATGTTTAGTTTTTCCTTTTCTCATTGCTGTATTCTTACTGTCCAAACTACTTGGGTCAGTATCCTTCTTTCCTAACGAACATGTAAGCTCTAGCCAAGTCACTGTAATTCATTCTTTTCTTACTGACTGGTCTGTAATATTGAACTCTTATTGATCTATGCCGACCTGTTTCTCTCTAACTCTGAGAGTTAATATGCCAATATCAGTGAATGACCAGTAGCAGCATTCATATGGTTTGTTTTCAACACAGTCCTATTATTTAGGGCCTAATCTTCCAAATTGACATGACATAGTGTTTAGTACCATGAGTAAGTGCACAATAACCTGGCAGTCTCATGGTACATTTACTGTGTGCTTTTATTAATTTCACTGTAACCAGTTTTCCCCCTCATGCTCCTAGTGTTTTCCCCTGCTGGTTTCAATTTCCTATGACACTCAAGCAGGCATCCTGCTAGGATGTCCTAATTACCATGGAGCCCCAGTGGAGCTGACCACCCGGGGCTCAGAAAAGTGACAGTGACAGCTGCATATTTTTGCACTAAGTATTTAAATATTAAAAACACCCCCCCACCCCCACCACAGTAGGTGCTGGGGCATGTTAGGCAATGTGCAATATAATCTAAGGAATACTAGTTATTTAAGCCACTAAAGGACAACTCCAGGCTTGGGCCAGAGCTCTGGTGGCTGTAATGTCACAGCATGGTGTATGTTGAAGTTGGAGTCATCTGGAGTGACTTCCGAGAAGCTAAGGTGAGGAAAAAATGTTTGCTTAAAACACATGATATGCAAAATGTACCCATCTTGTGGCTTGGGATGTCCGTAACATTGAAATCAGTTTAAGAAAAAGCTGATTTCTGTTACTGAAGTGTCACTTGGACCAACCCAAGAAAACGTACCTGAATGAAAACTTTCGTTCTATTGTGACAGCAAGTTACTAAGGTGGCATAGAAATAAACCCTTAAATGAAGGCTTGGTTCAGAACGTCTCATCTTACTTTCTTCCGACAAGGCGGTTTGGATGCTACCCTGGGACTCAGCCCTGGGTTCAGTTCTCCACTCTGCCACAGACTCCCTGTGTGACCTTTGGCAAATCATTTAGTCTCTCTGGTGTCAGTTCCCCATCTCTAGAGTGGGGATGATAGCACTGTCCTGCCTCTCAGGGCATAGATAGATTTGTTAAAGATTGTTTAGGCCAGATAAGTGCCTAAGAGACTTCAGTATATAAAACAGAAAAAGGTGCAGTTTAGTCTAGAGCAGAGGTTCCCAAACTTTGTTTGCTGTGCCCCAGTCACATAACAGTCCCACCCACCCCAACTCTTGCCCATCTGGGCAGAAAGTGACTCACTGAGGGGAGTGGGTGACTCCTACCCTGTGCAGCAGCAGGACCTGGCTAGCTCCTTCGTGGGAGAAGCCCATGCTAGTACCTTCCCCACCCCACCCCCTTCCTGACCCAGAGCCTCTTGCTCCTGCAGGCTCCAAAGGGTTTAAAATACAGAGGCTGTGGCTGACTGGCTGGCTCTTCTGACCCCAGCAAGGCAGTAGCAGGGACAGCATGCAGGGAGTACCCAGTGGTCTGGGGAGGGCTGGGGGGAGATTGCATTGTGTTCCCTGTAGTCCTCCGTCCGTCGCCTACAACCACTGGGGACTCCCTGCGTTCTGTCCTCACTCCTTCCCTGGACACCTGGCTTGCTGCAGCCCTGTGACCTACCTTGCGTGCCCACCATAACCTCATTGTGGCTCTCCAGGGTGCTCCTTGCTGTTTGAAAACCAGTGGCCTAGATCCTAGATGGAGATAAATGACTCATTCTATATGAAATCAAAAGGATAACTTACATTGTCATAAACTTCAAATTTTCATCAAAGTCAGTGGAATTACTCTGGATTTTACATCGCTATGACTGAAAGCAAAATCTGGCCTTCTTTCTCCATAGGACAAATAGAACCTGCAGTAACTGCATAGAAGTACAGTAACCCTTTTCCTTTGTAACTGCAATGACACAGGACTAATGGCTTAGCATCAGTTTTGTCACAAATTACTTTGAATTCTAAAGGACGCCTTGTGCCAATTTCAGCTCTAACTAGGTAGGTTGGCAGAATGTGCATAACAGTGTGGTAGGTCAGTTGTTTTTCAGCGTTTCCCTTATTACTCACTGTCTGTCATTTTTATGGCCCTTGGCTGCTTCCTGGTGACTATAGTTTTGTGGCAACACTTCCAGAGCTTTCTCTTTGTCTGTGGCCAGCAGCTTCAGACTCTTGAGGGAACATCTGTCAGTGACTGGCTTTGGCAGACTTTCTGATTCACTTTCCTCATGACAGCTGGCTAGTTTTGTATGGTATGTTTAATAAGAGTGATTTCCTGCACCACTACTGTTCTCCCTGCACTGTACTTTCTGTATTCCTAGCCTTTAAAGCAGGCACAGTATGAAGTTCAACATCTTCTCTTACCAAGGTTGTATGCTGTTCGCTGTTGCCTGCCATTTTCATGTGTCTTCACGCATGGGAGTTACCTGCCTTTTCCGTTGCCCAGCTGTTCAGGGTTTTTGGTTTTTGGGTTTTGGTTTTTTTTAAAGATCTTACTAGTCTTGCTTTACGGGGAAAATTCTCTCTCGAAGCAGCCTCTAGAATTTGATTCTATCTTGTCAGGGAGCATTTTAGGAAAACCTAGGTCATTCCTGATTATTCTTTTATAATGTGCACATCAGAAATTCCCTGGTGTCTCCAGGAAAGAGCTTTTCTGATGATAATGACCTCTGGTCAAATCTGGAATCCTCCATAGAATATGTGTCAACATCTGAAAACTCCTCATGCTCCAGGCTCTTCAGGATTTAGTGATTAAGGGCTGGCAATCCACTCTTGGATCCCTGGAAGTAAAACCTTCCTTCCCAGAAGGTATCTTCCATTTTTTGCATGTGAAGTAAGACTCTTCAGAAGTTCTGCTTCTGTTCATGTGTTTGCTTGAAGCTGCCTTCATGAAGACAGTTTTGCCCAAATATTATGTCTTGTTTTTTTCCTCTCCTGCACTAACTTGACTGTAGAAATTATTCATTCTTAATTTTTGGTTTATTTCTCTCATCCTTTTTTAAGTTTGCATGAGTGAAACTGGTGTTGGAAAACCGACCCAGAGCTGGAGTTGCTGTGGGATCTGGGATAGGTGTTCTTTGTATATACAAAAAGCAAATTGCACACTGCCTGATAGTGCTTTGCTTTCTTATAGTGCAGAGACACTTCTGAGGATCCTTTCCAAAGGGAGGGCTTTGAGAAGTGACAGTATTGAAGGTGTAGAATTGTGCTGTCATCACTGAATATTTCCAGGGGTTAGTAACATTGAATTTCAGTGATTGTAATTTGTGAGCCTCTTACATACACGACCAGTACTTTATTTAGCAGTAGTATCCTCTCACTAACTATAACCAATAGCAGATATTTCAGGGGAAGGTGCTAGACACCCCGGTGTGGGTAGTTATGGGATAACCACAGGAAGGTTTTCATCCTGACCCCCGTTCAGCAGAGGTTGGCTTAAGCCCTGAAGCTGGAGGGTTAATGTCTCTTCCAAACTCTTGTTTGTTTTAGTGTTGATGATTTTAACTCTGATTTTACTATTATAGCTCTGTGAATATGTGGTGGATGAGGTACATTCTTGGAGATTCTGTGGATGAAGCCATGATAGGCATTTTTAAGATCCCTTTCTTCCTCCCTCCCTACTCCACACCCATCCAAAGAGTTCTAACAGAATTATGCCATTTTGCCAAGAGAACTTAAAATGATCAGCTACTAAGAATGGTGAGAACTGAAAAAAGAAAGGAAACAGAAATGGCACCTGATGAATCAGCCACCCAAATTCCCAACATTGAAAAGACAAATTCTCAGATTGTTAAATTTTGTTTGAATCCCAGGAAGGGACCTAGAAGATCTGAAGTATTGAGAAAGGGAGACTGTTACACACTAAGATTAATGCCAAGTACTTGAAGATGTGTCGATTTCAAAACTAACATTGCTGCAGTCCCCCAAAGTGTAAATCATCTTATCCCATGATAGAAGCATTTACTCTCTTATGCTGCAGCTTTATTGGTTAGTGAACGGAGACATGTTCTTATGCATGAACTTATTAAAGAAGCTGGGGAAAACAGCTGATGCCTAGTCTCAGGTAAAAAGAGTTTCCTACCAGTCTTAGACGCTGGGAAGAAAGCAATGTAGGTAATTGCTGACTTTCCTAGGTTGTAATACAACTGTTTGCATTGACAGGTATGACTTATGACACCGTTCAGGAACAGAGCGGAAGAAAACTTCAGATTTTACTTTCTGGTTTAGCTGGGTGGCCAAGTGTGCAATGATCAGCAGATTAAAAGATCACAGAAGTAGTAAAACATGCTGTTGATAGTATCAAAGAAAGTGTCTTTGAAAGATCTGCTACTTAAAATCAGGTCACTATGCACTCCTCCTGACTTAATGACATGAACTGCACAATGTTTATAAGATTAGGGGTTTTTTTTGCAGCTCAGTTATGCTGTTGGTGTTGTGTATTTACTGTAACTGAAAAGTCTCAAATGCTTTTAAAGTTGGAATTCAGAGCATTAATACTTAAGCTACTATCTGGCTTGTACAATACTTAAGGGAATCACCTTATATAATATACAGCTACTTTCTACATTCCTGGCTGTTTCTTATTAACAAAACACGTCCTGTTAAATCTGGAACCTTGCTCAGTGCCTTGATGCTTAAGCCAAGTAGCAGCAGAGCATCCACACCGATATTATGTAGCTAATGTGGAATGTGAGAAAACCATGGCGTTTGAACATACAAGTTAAATACCTTCTTCCTCTTCACCCTGCTTCCACAGCTCCTATTGCAGGAACTGTTAACTACTGGAGAATCAGGAGCTCTTGGTGTGAGAATCTAAAATACATGAATGTTACTGCCATATTCAGGCACTCAGACCATGGCGATGAGCATGTGCCTACCAAGAGATTTTAATGAAGGAAATCCTTCCTGACAAGAAATTAAAACAGTAGAGAAAAGGCTTTTGTAGATTTAAGTGGTGAGGGGTGGAGTTGGCTAATCCTATCTCTGACATTTATTACACCAATGCATCCGATGAAGTGAGCTGTAGCTCACGGAAGCTTATGCTCAAATAAATTGGTTAGTCGCTAAGGTGCCACAAGTCCTCCTTTTCTTGTTACACCAATTGTAGATCATCCTTTTTCTCTCTCTCAGCCTCTGTTAGGCTGTGTGTAGTATCAGATGCAAGCTGAAAGACTTGTGTGGCAGCACACTGCCAAATGGATGTGTGCCATTGTCAAGCCAATAACCGAACGGGACCTCCACCAGTTCAGAGAATGCCTGCATCAGGGTAAGAAGTTTCTGCCAGCCATTGATGCTGCTAAAGGATGATGGTACCAGTTATACAATCATACGTAGGATAAAAATTGCTGGTGCTTTCTCATCAAGGGTTCCTTATATGAAAACTGGAATAAGCCTGAAAACAACATGTTAACAAACTTCCACCAAACTGGAGCCGAACCCTTAGAAGAAACTCCTCCTCCTTACGTTTCTGATGAACAGTGAGATAAACCCTTTCTCTTATGCACCTGAACATCTTTCTTGGCTTCAGTGGGGTGAGGCAAAAATAAATGAAGGAATAAGATGCACGAAGGGACCAGTGTGACTGCAGCAGAGGTAGTTACTAATTGCAGTGGAATCTTCTTTGAAGAACACCAGTCTTATGAACAAAAGTCACATAATGAAAGTGATGTCAATGAAGAACAAGTCGACATCCCCTCGCACTCCAATGCCTATTATGCATTGGAAGTCACTTTGCATTGGTTGAGGGACAAGAAGATAGTGACATGCAGTTCACCATACTGCAGTCTGTACACTGCAACTTTTGTACACTGCACCATACTACAATCTGTACACTGCAACTAATTTTGAGATGTTCAGTGTTATGAACTTTTCAGTTTATGGTGACAAGTATCAGGGGATAGCCGTGTTAGTCTGTATCCACAAAAACAATTTTCAATTTTCAATTTATGAACTCCTCTATCCCCAATTAGTTAATAAAATTGGGGTTCTACTCTATCTGAAAGTGATAGTGAGTGTAGTGTAACCTAAAGTACTGCCCAGGAAAGAATTTAGCCTAAAATATTTATCTCCTCTTGTCTCTGTTTATATCTTTTCTTCATTCTCCAGGTTTCTGTGAGTGGAGGGTTTCTCCTCCATGATATGAACATTGCGCAGTATTTGGATGGTACTCGATGCAGATCCAAGCAGTCATTTTCCAAGTAATTTATTTGTGTACTAAGTGCCTGACATCAAGTTCTGGGGCGACCAGCATGGTTAGAATGTTAGCATTGACTTAGCCATGTTTTCAAATACTTATAAGTACCTGGTAAGGCATAATTATATTTCGTTCCAAACCCTTCTCTGGTGGGAAATAAATTGAGCCTTTACTAGTACCATCAAGTTAAGATTAGTAATTTGAGTTTTATATTACCCATTTGTTTTGAGAAGAGAGATCTAGTAACTTTGTTCCTGCTATTCCCTATAAGTTAAATAGAACTTGTCAAAATCTGATTTGCAAATAACTTCACAGATAAATGAGGAATTGTGTTGTGATTGGTGAGGTTATGTTTGTTACTCGTAGGTATTCTTATGTCTACCAGTTTATACTGCAAGTTTAAATATTCACAGATCTCAAAAGCATCACCATTTATTTTTTTTTAAATCAGGAATAAAGCTGAAAACTCACACAGAAAGCATAGTGGCTATTTGTTCTAACATTTCACTGAGATTGTCTTCCAATTAGGGAGCAGGAAATACACCCTGTGACATAGGCCACCAAGCACCCACCATCAATAACAGAGAACAGTTGAAATAAGCAGTACACAAACAATCCATAGGCTAAAACTTGTTTGAATAAACTGTTCAGTGAATACCCTTTAAAATGATTCAGATGTTGTAGAAATCGGGATGAGTTCGTAGACAGGAAAAAAGGTTAAATTTGGGGGATCGCTTTTTGGCAATGAATAATTCAACTGACTCTAGTTGTTCCCCCACGCCACAGGGGCAGGGTTTTGCTGGTCATTTATTGACACAAGATAAAGGCAATGTATATTAATTTTATAGCTTTCTAAAACAGACTTTTAGACCCCTGTAAGAGCTATATCCTGTGCACTTTAATTTACATACATAAGCTGTTAATAGTTTCCTTTAATATGAGGATTAAATACACCAATATTCATTACTATTAAGAAACAAATTAATTTTTGTATAATAATCATCATAATTTAATTGGACACTGTGTGAAATTTTGCTTCATTAAAACATAAACTTGATCGTCTGCCTAGTAAATCTCAAATCATTGCTGTTAACAAACTAAATGCCATAAAGTCTTGTTAAATGTGAATTAAACCCCTGTTTTAAATACTTTACAATTGTTTTCAAAGTGGAAAGCCATAAACTGAAAAGCTCTCACCATCTGTAGATAATCTTGCTGCTGTGGATGCACATAGAGAGGAGTACATTCACGGTTCTGCTATGGACCCAGGGTGTGAAGCAGAAACAAGCCATTATTGAACTTTTTTTGTCTGCTTCCCCCTCTCTAAATTGAAGTTAATAATAGTTTCTTGCCTCACAAGGGCATCTTGTGAACTAATTAATTAGTGGGATATCCCCAGAAGGCCAAGGTTATCTAAAATGACTACTGACTTTGGACACCCAGCTTGACACATCCTAACGAGGCCTGATTTTAAGAAAGTGCTGAGCACCCCCAACCTCCAAAATTCAGGCTCTTTAAGGTGTCTCCAACTGGGCACTCCATATCATGAGCCACTTAAGAAAATCTAAGCCAAAATGGCTGGAAAAGAGGGAAAAATTTCTCTGTTGACTACTTTGTCCACATACGTTGACAGCCCTTTCAGTTCCCCCAGCTTATGTGGGCCTTTGATACAGCAAGGGGAAGAGAAATATCAAAGATTAAATGTGTGTTTATAAAACTACAGAAATGGCAGGAGGAGACATATGCAGCTGTAGCATCTGAAGCTATTTTTAATTAACTTATTTGATAGAGAGGAAAATTTAAGTTGTTGGTATTGTGTGTGTGTGTGTTTGCTGTTTATAAAACCTTTTCACATTACGGTTACTGGGACTTCATGCCCAGGGTCTCCATATTGCAGAGGTAAGAACTGGTCCAAACTCTGTTGCACCGATCAGTGTTGCCTTATTTACTGTGTCCTGAGAATGCAACCAATTGATGGATTTTAACCAGCTTTATTTCTTCCAAAAAGCAACAGTTGGGTTTATGGCTTAATAACAACCTGCAGAGAAGACATTCAGAAGGCAAGAAATTGTGTGTCCTTCACTACTGTAACAAAATCTGCTGTGTAATATGCTGATTGGGCATCTTGCTGCAAACAAGGTCATATCTACACCATTGCTTTGCAATCACATCTTTTTTCTCTCTCTAGCAATTGTACGGCCTGACCTCTTTTGCTGTTAAGAACCTAACAATCGCATTCTTTCATGCCCGTCCCACAAAGAGCTTCACAAAATTAATATAATCCATTATAAAACCAATTTCATAGGGGCAATAACATGCTAACTGTAACCAAATACTTTAAAAATCAATGAAGACCCCATAGATTATTTTTTTTTAATCCACAAGAACAGAGCAACATGAACACATTTAGGCAGAGGCTTTCCATAGCTGGGTGACTGTAAAACATACCTGATAGGACAAAGAAAAATGAAGGCCGTTTCTGGGCCCAAGGAGCTTCATTGTACTATTACACATGATGTTCTGGAGCAATACATGGGGTAAATAGGACGGTCATCCTTCAGTTAGTCTTTTTTCAGAGATTGTCTGGATATTTGTCTGAGGCTACAGGTATGGACATGAAACTGGCACCCCGTGCAGTTTCTTGTGTGGTTTATGCTATCCACTCGGTGAAAATACCATGAGATTTGCCTTTCTTGTGATGTTTTGATGATTCTGCTGCTTCTCAAAGGCTAAAATCCAGTCAAGGCAGAGGTGCACCAACATGAATAAAAGGAAAACAGTTGCATTTTGATGCTTCTAACTGATGCATTTTGTTTGAGTTTAGGGTGAATTTAGGGTACTTTATCCAAACTAGCTTTTCTATCCTTATCAACAAGGTTAAAAACAAACTGCAAGGATTCATCTAAAGTGCCAGATCCTCAGCTAATATCAGTTGATGGAGTGCCAATTAAGACAATGGAGCTATGCTAATTTACACCAGTTGAGGATCTGTCCCTTAGTGTTTAAATAGTTAAACACAAGTATCTGCTTGAACTAAAAGTGATGTACGGAATGAGGAGAGGTGTTCTATCCCAATGGTACGAACTTTAAAGTAAGCACCTGACAGTTTAAGTGATATGAGTATCTGAAATGCTATTGTTCACAAACAGGTAACATCTTTACTTTGCTATATGTGACAGGTATAACAAATCTCATTGGAGAATCTATCTAGACGTACAGTATAAACATTCTGCCTATGTGAATCAGGCAACTCTCCATATATGTATATTTTAGTCAGCAAATTATTTTTTTCCTGGTTGGTTTTTTCTTTTCCTTTCTGCCTCAGCTATCTTTCAGGCTTTTGTAATTTGTCAGTTCCATGTACCAAGAAAGTTGTAACATAGGGCATTGGTGATACCAGCAAAAAAGCAATTCAAAGTAAATAAAAGCTTCAGGTAAATCTCGCAGCCCAGGGCTCAATTTATTAAGTATCAAAGGTATGTTATAGGAACCTCCTGCATGGAAATTATAGCCTCTTTAATTACCTAGCTGATAAGAGTGAAAATTTGGCAGCTTGTTTTTCCAAGGTAGATTTGTTGATAAAAGTGGATCATGGAAGTTAATTAAAATCTGGCATAATATGCAGAGGCTTGACAGCTGAGTTCTTTGTGTGGATGATGGCATGGCCTTCATCATTCATAAACCAATGCCTCATAGGTAAAAGAAAATTATATTGTACCTCAATTAAATTATTTTTGTGATATATACACCTGGGATAAAGATGCTAAGAGTGCAGGCAAAAAATGGCTTCCTCATGTGGTCATACAGCCCCTAGTACGATGGGGCCTAACAATAGCATGTGGTGTAAGTTACCAGTCACATACCATAGACACTCCATGTGACCATCCTTAATTTTAAATGTATTGGTATAAACTATTCCTTTAGATACGAACTGCAGAGCTAGTAAAAATGTATCCATTTTTGTAATTTTGACAGTTTTCTCACCATCTTTTTTGTGGCCTTTTTTGACTGGCTCTAATGAGCTGCAAATAACTTGTAGAGACTGAGATCTGTTCATGAATGTAAAAAGGGCTCAGTTTACACTAATTAGTCATAACTACTCGACCAACGGTTCCACATTTCTTACACCATGTCGTTCCATTCACTAGTTTTCAGTGTCTTACTGAATCAAAGTTCTCCTCTTCAAGGCTTTACATATTTTTTTCGCCCTGCTACATCTCTGTTCTGATTTCCTCCTCATTCCTATTTTACTCCTCACTTCCTACGCACTACATAATCCTCTCTCCACTGTATCCACCAATCTATCTTCAGACTGTATGGTGGGACCCTCCATCCAGAAATTTGTACAAACTCTGTGGTACAACATTGGGCATTTCAGACAGAACTTGCACTTCTGTAGCTGTGCCTTGAGGGAAGAAAGCAGGTGGTGGTGAGAAGCCCTAGAAATGGGTGCCTGGAAGAACAGGTGCCTGAAGGGGCTACTCCTTTTGATCCTGAGGCTCGACTGGTACCTCAATGACTTCAGAAAAGATGAGAGCCCCTAAAAATGGTTAGATCTAGTCTTCCTGTTGTGAGTATATAAGCTGTGGCCAAGGAAACCCAAGAAACAGCCACCTACCAGGTTCTTAGGTGAGTGTTACCTAGCAGGCTTAACCATCCATCACAATTTCTTTCGTGATTGGTTCTTCTCTCTGTTAAACAAGACCCAATGACAAGAAATGAAACTTAAGAAAGAAGGCAGATTCCAAAGTAAGTTTGTGGCTGTACAAAGTAGTAGGGGAGAGATCACACTCCTGAAGAGGTGATCACTGTTAATGTTGCGTTAATATGCAAATCAGGTGGAGGAAGCTGAAAGGAAGTTTTAATTTCAGAGACTGAACATAAATAGATCTTATGATATATAAGGTGTTGGTTATATAACTTCCAGTCTTGTAATAAACTACACATTAAGAGGGAGGGTTGTCTAAATTTAGTGTTAATAGGTAGGTAGTCTTTATTAAGCTGAAATCTTTATTGTTCCTTTTCAACCAAGTCTTTAATGTAGTCATGGGATCTTAAAGAATGGGCTTGTGGTCTAACCTTTGCTAAGATCAAAGGCAACTTGGATGATAAAGCCAGATTCAATTTGTGTCCAAGATAGAATATTTGGGCCATAAATTCACTGTCTGAAGAAATCAGAGCCAGGTGATACATTTGAAGTTCAGGAATGGTTAAGACTTGAGTCCTGTCAGCCATAGAAAGCAATGTGATAAAGTCAGTACATCACATCACACTTTGTCTCCTTAGGCTCTATATGTACCCGTACCTATTTTGTACATTCTCTTTTCTGTTGCTTGCTCAGTGTCTTGTCTTGTATATTTGTTTGTCATAATTTTTCTTGAAAACCAAGAAATTAGCACCATCCTCATCTGCATTATAACATAGGGTACAAAAAATTCATTGTATCATTGTTTCGAGTTTAAAAATAGCAAACTTCTACTGCTAATTACACAGATAATTTATTGAAGTACTTTCAGAAAATTGCTTGATTTGAATTTAGTACAGTAATTGTTCACTAGATAGATTTAAAACTTCAATTGCTGCTTTTTCTAATTTTAAAATCCAATTGGAAATGCACTTGTATAGGTCTTCAGTGGTTGTAAGCAGCTGACACTTCACGAAGCAGAAGACAAATGCTGGAATGGAAACGTACCATGAATATGAAGACTATGGAGAGTCTAGTTCTTTAAATCTTAGTTCTTTTATAAGCCATCTTTACCCAGTATTTGAGCACTCACATCAGAATGTACTTATTGAAAAGGGGCCAATCCAAGACACCGAGGTCGCTGTGTTGTAAGTTGCAAATCAAAATTATAAACCACCTGTAGAACACGCAGCTCTCCACTCTTGTCAAACTGCAAGCCAAAGCTGCAGAGTCTATTAGACACACCTTGTGGCGTGTCTGGTAGTTCAACAGACCTGGGCTGTTTTAGAGCAGTGGAGGAGCTCGTTTCAGAGCTGAGCTTCCCTCATGGAGAATACTATACTATCTCAATGCCCAAATGCAGGACTTGGGTACTTGTTCTGTTTAGGTTCTCATTCTGAGTCCATCACTGTGGTATATGAGCATTTTCCAGTAGTACATTAAGTGATATGACTAGGTTTGGTCACGGGGGGTGGGGGGTGGTGGTGGTGGTGGGTGGTGGTGTCTATTTTTTCTCCCCAGGGAGAGAATTGTTTTGTTGGGTTATTAGTAAAGGTAAAAGGACATCTTGTGATTGGAAAACGAAATGAGGAGGTCAATGATGGTTCTTTTTTCCTGTGGGCGTTATTGACCTGTGACCATCACATAGGGTCAAGCTCAGTTTATATTTTATATGCAAGATTGCTTTTAATAATCTAAAATAGCTGAAATGCAAATAGGAGGACATATAATATGAGTATTTAGGCTTGGCAACAGGCTAAGGCCTAAGCAAGGCCTCGTAGAAAGCTTAGGACAACTGACTGACTTGAGGTCATAAGATTTTGCAATATGTAGCTTATGATAAACAAGTACAACACAGAAACTTAGAATAACAAATTTTTGGGTATATGTAACCATGGAGAAACCACATTTACAAAACAGAACCATTAGGAAATGTATGACGCAAATAGTTTTTGCTAGCAATTGGAACCTGCCTGGAATGACAAACATGGGCAAAAGGGCTGAGACCTAAATCAAATATGTTCCTAGTTGAGTGGGGGATGTAAGGAAAAAGGTATATAAAAGATGTTCAGACTGAACCCTAGTTGGGACACCAGGCTATGACCAAATGGTGGAAACCTGAGTAAGAACAATCTTATGGTGATCTCCACTTATTTTTTCTTCTGTCTTTGTTACCAGTCCCTCTAAGGTTTTAAGTGTGTCAGTGTTGGAGAATTGCTTTATCTTGTGCCAGCCTAAGGCTGTAAGTATGCATGATCCAGGGGGTGTTTTGTTATATGTCTCTGTTTCTTGTTCAGTTGCATTAGTGCTTTGGTTTACTTGGATGATAAATCAAGCCTTTATGTCTCTATTTCTGTGATTCACCAATCTCCTCCGTTAAATTACGCAGCTGCCGAGAGAGAACCTGTTGCCTATGACTGGTGCGCTTTGCACCCTAAAATTAATCCGAGGCACAGAGTGCATTCCACTGGCCCCCGAGAAATCTGAGTCTCCTTCACAAACAAGTGTTCTCTTTGTGGCAGAGGGGTTCAGCTGTGCCTGAAGAGCAGAGGTGTCAACTATGGTCCTCCTCTTGGAACTTTAAGTGATCTCTAGATCATTAATCATCTTGGAGATGAGGACCAAGACCTTGAATTTGATGCAAAGTGGACTATCAAGGCATCCAGATATGAAAAATGGTCCACCGTACAGTGTGTTGCATAGCTACAGTATAGTGTTATGGTGACAAAAGGGAAGGATAATGAGGTGATAGACAAACACTGCTAACAGGCTGAAATATATGACCAATATTGGAGTGAAAGGAGGATGGAAAAAGGGTCATCTGCTCTTTCATTAAGGGCCAGATCCTAAAGTGTGCAACTTCTGTTGCAGTTGAGGGGAGTTGTGGATTCTCAGCACTTCATGGGAACAAGCCTTGTATGAGTCCATACCTCCTTGCCTCCAGTCTGAATGGCACATATTTAATATACTCTCTGAAAATGTATGCCTTCACTTTCTTAGTAGAATAGTCTGGTTCTACGCAAACCAGCATAAAACGTATGTATTTTAAGGAACAGGAGAAAATGAATAGGAAACATATGTGAACTAGCTTTTCACACACAATACATTCCTACAGCAAGGACCTGTGAGTTAGCCCCTGGTTGGCTAAGGAAATTTAAAAAGACATTGATACACGTATATTATGAATTATCCTTGTAGAATCTATTGCCCTTTGTAATCCTACAGGAAAGCAAATCTTGTCTCCTCAAAGATCGAGTCAGCACTTGCCAGAACAGTCATGGTTTTAGGTCACAATTATAATTCCTTTGCAGGAAGAGTAGATTGGGAACCAATCAACCAACATACATATCGAATTTTTTTATTTTTTTTTTAGTAAATGCAACCTGTCTTGATATAATTCCCCCAGACATTTCAAACTTCCTCTTACCTTGCTAGAGTGTCTGTAATTGCCACAATGTTCTGATACCTGGTGGGTGTTTTCCACCTGTGATACCATTGTGGAAATCCCAGAAGCCTCTAGTTTTCTTTCTTACATGTTTCTGTAATGAAATACTGCTCAACAACAAAATACATAACTTGCAGAGCAAGGCAGTTACCATTGCACTTGGTCATTGCCTCTCACATGTCTGAATCGGTCCAGATTTCCCCCTTTCACTGATGTCTTAGTTGAATCATCAGCCCTAAATAAAGCTGTTTAAAATTGTTGTGTTACCTACCCCACCCCACCCCCACCACCAATATTAGCAATCACCCACATAAAGTATAAGTAATGCAGTGGTGAATCAGGCCATGTAAACATGCATAAATCCATTGAGACCTTCTGTGATGAAGGCTGATCAGAATCTAAAAGTATTTGTTGACTTACAAATAATGTGTTCCATTTTGTTGCAAAGCATATTACAAAACTGGGCAAGTGTAATTATCTTTGTTGCAATGGGGAAATGTTGGGATCATCTTTAATGGTTTCAAACCCTGAACTTCATACAATCACCTTTTAAGGTATTTCCACAATATGTTAGGTTATTCTCCCAAGTGCTTGATTAGTACATATTTGCACAGCAATTTTAAATATATGATGCATATTTAATCAGATTGGCATGTCTTTCTAAAAGATATTCTAGTAGCTCAGAGATTGCCAGGTGCAGTTCTATGGTTATTCAGCAGGTCAGGCTAGATGGTCATTATGGACTTAAAATCTATTATAAGCACTGCAAAAAAGTGCTCAGCATTTATTATTGACCAATTTGATACTTATGTGTGATGCTGGAACAAAATGATATTTCTACTGCTCTCACTTTTCAAGGTTGGGATTTTCAGCCCAAGGGAAGTAGGCATCCTGGACCCCATTGAAATGCAATGGAACCAAACTCCCTTAGGGTACATCTACACAGCAGCTGGAAAGGCGCTTCCCAGTGTGGGTAGGCAGACATGCACTAGCAGCATGGACGGTGGCTCTGGCTAGCCACTGAATTCATACCCAGGGGATTGGGTGGGATTTTACTTCAGCAACTAGCCCAAGTTCTTGTCTGTGCTGTTGTGGCTAAGTTGCTATTTTTGTGTGCAAGCTCAAGCAGAGCTTGTGTGTGTCTGTCTACTCATGTTGGGAAGCATACTTACAGCTGTAGTGTTGACATAATCTTAGTCTCCTTTTGGAAATCCCAGCCCCAAAGCCCTCCCAGTTTAATTGCCATACTGTAAACATTTGCATGCCACCTGGTGACATAAGAGAATTAAATACCTTTTGTTAAAATTGCCACCCCGTCATGTTCCCTGCCATCCCTTCTGCCAGAACCATAGAAAACCAAAAGGAAGGTAGCACTATGGATTAACCGCTCATGGATAAGTTTCAGAGTCGCATGGGTAACTCGTGGATAATGTTTTACAGTCACAGGAAGTAAATACTACAGACAGACAAGTATACCTACAGAAGGCAGAGTATCTGGGGAAGCTCTGACGTTGTCACTTCTGACTGTTCATTCTGTATCATAAGTGCCAATCACCCAAGCTGATGATTTCACTAGTGCTTCCTCAGTCCCAACCCCATTCTTCTTCTGTCAAAAGCATTATCTGCATCTCTTGCTACCTTTTATATCCTTGTTTTCAGCACTGTGTGATCAAGTCTAATTCACAGGAGCGTTAACTAACACTACCGGAAAGCGTGTCAGATCTAAAGAACTGGCTACACTAGGACTCCCACCCTTGCCGACACAGCTACAATTGAAACAGTGTTAACTCCAAGCTCTATGATACAACCGCATTTGCTCCAACCCCTCAGACAGAGACAAACGCCTACAAGATCTCTATCAAGCATTCTTACAACTACAATACCCACCTGCTGAAGTGAAGAAACAGATTGACAGAGCCAGAAGAGTACCCAGAAGTCACCTACTACAGGACAGGCCCAACAAAGAAAATAACAGAACGCCACTAGCCGTCACCTTCAGCCCCCAACTAAAACCTCTCCAACGCATCATCAAGGATCTACAACCTATCCTGAAGGATGACCCATCACTCTCACAAATCTTGGGAGACAGGCCAGTCCTTGCTTACAGACAGCCCCCCAACCTGAAGCAAATACTCACCAGCAACCACACACCACATAACAGAACCACTAACCCAGGAACCTATCCTTGCAACAAAGCCCGTTGCCAACTGTGTCCACATATCTATTCAGGGGACACCATCATAGGGCCTAATCACATCAGCCACACTATCAGAGGCTCGTTCACCTGCACATCTACCAATGTGATATATGCCATCATGGGCCAGCGATGCCCCTCTGCCATGTACATTGGCCAAACCGCACAGTCTCTACGTAAAAGAATAAATGGACACAAATCAGATGTTAAGAATTATAACATTCAAAAACCAGTCACAGAACACTTCAATCTCTCTTTGGTCACTCGATTACAGACCTAAAAGTGGCAATTCTTCAACAAAAAGCTTCAAAAACAGACTCCAACGAGAGACTGCTGAATTGGAATTAATTTGCAAATTGGATACAATTAACTTAGGCTTGAATAGAGACTGGGAGTGGATGGGTCATTACACAAAGTAAAACTATTTCCCCTTGTTTATTCCCGCCCTCCACCCCCCACTGTTCCTCAGACGTTCTTGTCAACCACTGGAAATGGCCCACCTTGATTATCACTACAAAAGCCCCCCCCCCCCCGCCTTTGCTTGTAATAGCTCACCTTAAGTGATCACTCTTGTTACAGTGTGTATGGTAACACCCATTGTTTCATGTTCTATATGTATATAAATCTCCCCACTGTATTTTCCACTGAATGCATCCGATGAAGTGAGCTGTAGCTCACGAAAGCTTATGCTCAAATAAATTTGTTAGTCTCTAAGGTGCCACAAGTCCTCCTTTTCTTTTAGTGTTAACTGTGTGATGTTTCCCTTTAATAGAGCCAGAGAGAGAGAGAGTGCATTGAGTGGCACAATATTAGTGGACTGGAGACACTTTTACAGCTCTGTTTTGGAATAGCTCGCATAATTCTGCTTAGAGCTTTTGTCTTGGAAAATATTGCAAGTAACATTGCTGTATTTAGTCTGGGGAGGCAGACCCTCTATTGCAGGTCAGGGCTTCATTGTTCGACGTGGTGGAAACACAGCTGTCATGCCTGCCTGTAATCAGCCAGTTGATGAACCAGAGCACTGGTGTGAACATCGGGCTTCATAGTGCTCTCAAACAGCACACACACAAGCATCTTATATACTCTGTATACTCAGTTTTTCATGCATCTTCATTGCCAGGATTTTTGCTCTACTCCGTTCTCTCTATCCTCCCACCCTCCACTTCTGTCTGTCTTCCTCCCTCTTTGATCTATTTTTTTGGGGGGGGAGGGGAGAGTGAACTAAATATGTGAAAACTAGCTAGAAGGAACATTGATCCTTTCTCAGAAACATCGTTTGAATGTTGCTGTTGCCAGTGTCAGTGTCCGTCATTAATGGTCTGGCCAGCATTTGAAATCCTTTAAAACAGGAAAGAGACAGAGACCGACAACAGTGTCTGGATTTCCCCTATAGAACAAGACAGAAAGCATGGAGCAGAGGTTATATTTTAGCCCAGCAATTTGGAGCAGGCTATTTGATCTGGGGGCCAGTGGTTTTCAAACACTCCGGATTCACTTTGAAGTACACCAATTAAGGTTTCACATATAATGTTAACCCAGAGCATCCAGTTTTTTTTTCGCTGTGTGTTGGTAGAAATGTTTTTTCTTCACTAGCCCTCATTAGAGACTTCAGGAGCAATGGGAGCGAATGGGACATTGTTATGGCTGGCAAATTTAATGGCTTTGTTACCAGTTGTGGACGATAGGGAGCAAGGGATCATTTTTTCAGTTGGAGGCTTTGAAAAGCCATTTGATTAGCAGAGTATGACTTTTAAAGAAATATCTTTTCTGAACGCAGGAGCTGGGCTGCAATGCTTAATTGGGCAATGCATAGCAAGTGTGTCTCCATTGCATGACAACAGGTAGCAAAGGGCATTGTGAAACATTTAGGGAGCTGTTAGATACTTCAGATCGCAAGCCAAAAAATGTGAGTATTATCACAAGCCATGGGACAAAACTGGTGGTTCTCAGACTTGGTTCCATGAAGCGTGGACTAATCACGTGGCACTTGGAAGTGGCTCAGGAAGCTACCGCTGATGGTGAAACATATTCTAATTTAAACCCTATAGAATAGCTGGACTGCCACGTGTTTCAACTGCATGTGCATCAATCTTTATGCAAAGCTCCCTTGCATTTCTATACCTTCTTGGGTTGCTTCACAGGCAGGGAAATATGTTAAGATAGTTTTTGTTGTTGGATATTTACACTGCTACAAAGACTACTATGATCACATTTGCGTGGGACACCAGTAGTAGGGAACAGGAAATATGCAAGAGGACAAAGTTAAACTGCAAAGTGATCTGAAAAGATAATAGACATGAGCACCTCAGGCCATGAGAAGATCTGATATTAATGCTAAAGTCCCTCTCTTGGGGAGAGGGAAATAAACAGCACAGGTTCAAGATGGGGGGAGGAGGGGAATGTACTAGTACCCAAACAGCTGCCACACCCATCACACTAAAGTGAGTATTTCATTTTGTCCTATTAACTTTGTCCAAATATTACTCTATGTAACCAAGCCCTCTGGTTGCAGGTGAGGCATGTGCAGTTGGGATGGGAAGGTTAGGACAGGAAATGATCCACAGAAGGTTCCCTTTCATGGAGAAGCTAAGCTGTCTGTGGCATGAAAAAGACTGAAAACTCCTGTTTTAACTGTGTCTTTGGGAATTGATTGACATGGATGGCTTAACCACAAGGCAACTTTTTGAGCTGCCTCATTAGTATCAAATGTGACAGACACATGCAGCATCTTTAGGGACAATTTGTCTGGGGGAGGGGGACAAACCTGCTGAAGGGTTGGAAGGATTAGACCAGGGGTGGCCAGCCTGCGGCTCCAGAGCCACCTGGGGCTCTTCAGAAGTTAATGTGCGGCTCCTTGTCTAGGCACCAACTCCGGGGCTGGAGCTAGACGCCAACTTTCCAATGTGCTGAGGGGTGCTCACGGCTCTGCCACAGGCCCTGCCCCCAGCCTCCTGCATGCTGCAAAACAGCTGATGGGGAGGGAGGGGGAGGCGCCGATCAGTGGGGCTGCTGGCCGGTGGGAGGTGCTGGGAGCGGGGGGGAAGGGAGGAGCTAATGAGGGGCTGCTGACGTATTGCTGTGGCTCTTTGGCAATGTACATTGGTAAGCTCCGGCTCCTTCTCAGGCTCAGGTTGGCCACCCCTGGATTAGAACCTGTTAGGGTCGTCGTAGGACTGATGGGGGGAGGGGCTTGCTGATGAGCCCAAATACACATTTAAACCCTTTCATTGTTTTGTGTATGCTGTAATGCTTTTATCCTAAAAGTATTTGATAGAATCTACCACTACAAATTGCTCAATATATTAAGATCTGTAGGGATTGATGGACACGAACTCCAGCTAATAAAACAATTATACTAGAATCCAAAGGCAAACTTTATATTTTATACAATTATACTAGAATCCAAAGGCAACTTTAAAGGGAGATGAAAATGAAAACCTAATAGAGATCAAGAGAGGAGTGAGACAAGATTGTGTAAAGTCAGCAACTTTATTCAATATTTATCGAGTGTTTGATTAAGTTAATTAAGGTATTAAGATGAATGGAAAATGAGTGGATAACATTTGCTATGCAGATAACGCAGTGCTTTTGACTGAATCAGAAGGCCTGAAGGTAGTGGAGATCATATTCTTTGCCATATTCATATACAGTCTACAGTTGATTGTGGACAAAGCAAAAACTGTGCAAGGTATGCAAGGATCCTGAGAACACACACTATAGTCCAGTGAATGAAACTGCCATATAGCAAATGAGAAACGATGGCTACTTAGGAAGCATTGTTACAGAAGACGGAAGATAGGATATTGAGGCTGGCGCGAGAACAGCAAGAGTGAAAGTGTTTCAGAGGAGCAGCCGTGTTAGTCTCTATCCGCAAAAAGAAAAGGAGGACTTGTGGCTAAATTAATTTGTTAGTCTCTAAGGTGCCACAAGTCCTCCTTTTCTTTAAGAGTGAAAGTGGTATTCTGGAAGATGGCAGAAGAATGAGGCAGAAAAAGATCTTGGATGGATGAGATATCCAAGGTGGATCATAAGGACTATTCATCCACAAAGAGATTAGCAGAGGATCATACAGAATGGCTACCGTGGTTGCAAACCTCTAGTAATGGAGATGCCACATAAGAAAAGCTTTACAGAGAAAACACTTATCTGAAAATAAATGTGCTGTTTGGTTCCTTGTAACCATTGGCATACTCTGCTTACAGCCCTTGGAGAGAAAACAAAGTAGATTCTTAGTCACATCTGCTGGGACAAACACAGTGAGTACCAGCCTAAACCCATGGTTGGGAGGGAGTGGGTTGTGGGTCCCTGCCTAGAGAGAGGTGATGGCTAGAGTCCCTGGATGAGAGAGGGCATTCCTTGAGCAGACCACAGAGTGGGTGAGAGGTATAACTGTGACAGTATCTAATGGCAGTATGCGTGCATTGCATGTGCATTTGAAAATTTGTCCCTCTAAAGTGACACCTGTTGCAGAAATTCAGCCTCAAAACACTTTAAAGGATTTTCATCTTGCTCCCATACTACGAAGGTCTCTTCTTTGCAAGCATTGTGTTATATTCCATACTCTGAGCATGAAGTGGTGGAAGATGGAGGGGAAACACAAAGGTGGCCGGCGGTCTACTCCATACAGCTTTATGATACCTGCTGATAATCCGATTAGTTTTTTTAGTGAGTGGCATCTAGCAAGCATATCTGTACAGTGCCGCGCGACACAGTTAGCTGCCTGAGTACACAATCCTGCCCGACCCCCGGGTATGTACTTGGGCATCTAGCCCAATGTATCTCAAATGTGACCACCAGTGGCTTTTCTTGCGGCCACAGCCTCCTGGACTATTATGGGGGTGGGGAGCAGAGCAGCAGCTCCTTCCCCTCCTGGTACTCCTGGATGCACTGCCTTGGTGTTGGTTGCTGGGGCCACCAGCAGGGGTTGCCCACCCCCAGCCGCGCCCCTGGAGACACCTGGGACACAACACTGTAGAAGCAGGCAGCTGGTGAGTTCCCCACCTTCCCAGGAGCGGAGGGGCTGAGGCTTTGGACTTCAGCCCTGAGGTTGCAGTGGGGGAAGGCTCTGGCCGCGGGGCTTTGGGCTTCAGCCCTGGGATCCTGGCTGTGCAGCTTCAGGCTTCGGCCACGGGGCTTCAGGCTGCAGCCCCCTGCTGCCTCCCTCGGCCCTCCTCCCCCCGCCCTATCAAGGGCTTAGTTTGTCCCCAGGTTTGCCAGGGCTGAGTAAGTCTGCTGTGAAAAGTGCTACTTGTATGTTTAATATCACTTTTCACAACAGGCTTATTAGCTAGCAATAAATAAATTACAATGATTTGGATGTGTATATGTGCATATTTATTTTTTCCTAAAGCTATTTAAGTATTTTGGGGAAAAGTGTGAGAGCGGCCACCAGCACACCGAGGCCACCAAAAAATGTGTCCTGAGAACCCCTGATCTAGCCTGAGCCGATGTCTGAGCTGCCCTGCCGACACACTGCTATTTGTTGGTGCTAACTCAAGCAGAGCTAGTGCAGGTACGTCTATGAGAGCTGGGAGGTGTGATGCACACTTAAGGCTTCCAGAAGTTGGTTTATTCACCCTAGTGTATTGTTTCTTGCTATTTAACTGGGATCAAAACTGGGGACAGCACCGCCAGTAAAGGGGGACAGCAAACGTAGGGGAGAGCGGAGCTAAACAGCAAAGCAAGGATCCTGTACAGAGGGAAAATCAGCAACCCCAGTGCACTTTCCTCCCCGGCATGTTTGTGAGCAGAAACTCCCCTCTGTTCTCAGACATGGAAGAGGAGCAGGGGGGCTGTTGATGCAGTTGGAATCTTTTAATGTATGTATCCTGTGTTCATAATTCTTATTGATCAAAGTGCTTTTATTATAGCTGGTAAAATTAAATAAAGAAAAAAACGGAGTCCAGAACAAATAAACTGCTGCAATTAATCCCTGAAACTCACTAGTAATTTGTGCCAGACAATTGTGGAACAAATGTGTTCTCGGAGCCTACATTTAGGAAGTTGGCCAGGAACATCTATAAATCATCTGTGTCTCTGTTTTCCCTCATTATCACTTGGGCCCTTTTCAGATCTGGGGGTTATCAAATAACATACGTTGAGGGGATGTGAACAATTGTCCTTTTGAGTCATGTGGTTTGTACAGTAGAAGATGAAATGCCAGCAGCTGAAGCAATGACCCATCCATTTCTGTAACTTCCTGCAGGGATGAGACAAAGGATTCGACTCTTATGGTGCTCTGCTCAGTAGCTTAACTTTTCTGCTAAAATGATCATCAGCCTAACAGTTCATATTGATATTTATGGGTTGGATTTTTCAAAAACAACTAAGTGACTTAACTCATTGAAAGATAATGGGACTTGTGTTCCTAAATCTCTTAAGTGCTTTTGCAAATCGCATCTGATATTGACATCATTAACTTCCAAGGTTAATACCACATTGAGATGAATGAGCCACTGTGCCCCTCCCAGGGAGGTTTTGTTTCAGGCAGTCTGACTGCAGTCTTGGGACAATAGCACTGCAGTGGGTCATATTCAAAAGGTTTTCATTGCTGCCAGAAAGGTTTTTTAAGCTAAATGTTTAATTTTAAAGTTTTATTTAATTTTCTAAAAAGAAACTTAAAAGTTTAGCTTCTGCAAACCTGATGGAGCCACAGTAGAAGGGTTAATGTGTCATAATGTCAAATTACTGGTTCAATTAGACCCCAGATCCAAGTCTATATAGACGAAACACAGACAAGAGTGGTTTCAAGCGAAGTAATCTCAGCCCCAAGGAATCAATGTACTGTGAATGGCTTATTATACTGGTCCCTTCCCCTGATGATCTAAAAGGAACCACACTTTTGCATACTGTTGTCATCTGTGATCAGAATGGGTGGTTTTCATGCATATCTGATACTGGATAATTTTATGCAGTGTTGCTGCCCCTCAGTACAATCCGTTTTATTATAAAACCCCATACTGTACCTGCATCTCTTAAACACATTGCTTGCTTTGCTTACTCAGTTATGTATTGTCCTATCGTGTGGGAGGTGAGTCGCAGTTTTGCACCATGTCCACTAATTAATATACCAGGTGATTCGTTTTCCTTTCTAGAAGGCTTTCTTTTAATCCCTGAAATGTATTGCTCATCCAGTTGACTAGTTGTTGGCTCTCAAACATCTTACTGTCCATTAGGGAACATCAATATCTTGCTATGTTTGTTCCTTCTGTATTTCAATACCAAAACTTTATCCTTTCCCCCGCTACCTCCTTACCATCTTTACATTACATGAAAAGACCTCCAAGATTTTGAGACATCTGTCAGTCAAGACCAACATATTTATCATAGTACCTTTGTGATATTAGTAAAACCTTGCTCTCCTATTCTATATGAGATGTGCCTATCAGGAAACATTATGCATCTTATATTTAATTATGAAATGGTAAAATACCAAGGGATTGCTTCTTCTCCCAATGTGGCAAAAATCCCATTCCCTCCAACAGGGACAAGATCAGGCCTTAAATGTGTTTAACAGCTACAGTTGTCTATAGCGCCAGTTGCCTACATTATTGTTCATGCAATATTATAGTACTAAAAATAGGTCCGATTCTGCAAACTGCGGACTTCGATAGGAATTAAGCATGCATAGCAAGTACTTGGTCCAATAATATGTGGAGCTATCTGAATGCATGAAATAGTCATATGCAAGAAATCCACAGATACAGTGCAATAGCAGCTGCTTTTGCTTCTATACCCATCACAGAGTGCTGTAAGCTTGTCCAGTGTTACTATTGTGCTTTTGCTTATAAAAGGTAGAATAGTGCAGAAAGTTAAGGTAGCTTTCAAATCATGGAGAAGGAAGTGTTGCCAACTTTTGTGATTTTACCACAAGACTGAGGACATTTGGCATTTTTATTTTAAAGCCCCAGCTTCTGGAGTCACATGATTACATGAGACTCTGAATTTCCATTAAAATATCGAGCCTCTCATGGTTGCAGAAAGAAGCTGCAAAATATGAATGCTAAAGGCTCAAAATCTAAAGACAAATAAAGATCCCAAATCTTTTAATTTTCAAAATCTCCTGATTTTTTTGGGTGGGGATAGGACCCTCACTCATGATTTTTAAATGCTTGGATTTGGCAATTGTGAGCAAGAAAATGCATATATTGTGTGATAGTGGTTAGAGTGGGGACTAGGCCTCAGGACTTATGGATTCTATTCCTGGCTCTGCCACCAAGTGTCCTTGGTTATATCAATTTCTCAATGTGCCTAAATTTATCCAGCTGTAAACTGGGTGTAATCATACTTTTCTACTTCTGCTGTGGTGGTTTGAGTCTTAATTAATGTGTATTAAACACTATACAGGAAAAAATGCTTTTTATAATGTGTGATAAAAATAGAAAGCGTTACTTGGGGTAAAACATTGTAAATGTAAAAGATTAACTATTTTTCAGAAAAAGGAAACAGGCTGTTGTATCTTCCATGAACTCTATAATTTCGATGATGTAAAAGAGCAGAGTTTAGATCTTACAAAAAGAATTGCAGTCAAAAGTAATTTAATACAATGGCTGAAAACTGGAGGAAAAAGTCTCCCAATATTTAGTTAAAAGGATATTTAAAGTTAAAGAAAATTATAGACTGAGTACATACGTATTAAGAAATATTAAACTATGGAATGACACGCCATGTAATGGGAGCACTGTGAGCGGACAAAAAGATGATAAATGCTGAGATTTCTGTTGAAATAAGGGTAAAACGGAAACTGAACAGTGGGGGATGCATCTTGCAAAGCACTTTGTCTGCATCTCCATTCTATTATATGGCTCAGATATCAAATGAATGCTTAAAACTTTAAAAAAATGCAGTTGCTTTTTAAATGAGAAGTCTGACATTTTAAAGGTCATCCTTTGGGAGTAGGGGTAAATCCCTGGACAAGTAAAGGCAATCAAAGTCCATTGTAAGTGGTCTGGAGTGTCCTTCATGAGATAGCAAATTATTGCTTAATTGGTTGGAAGTCCATTTCTGTAACCTAATTCCCTAATAAGGCAGGTTTAGAATATGCAGACATACTAGGAATAATAGGATTTGGTATTTAGTATGAATCATAGTTACAGGGCTAGCTGCACCTTTGTCCCATTTGTGGTCTCTTTTAGTGCACCCCCTCAAATCTTTACCTATTTCAGGGCAGAATCCCCAATTCTTCCCCTCTTAGACTGGACCCTGGGCTGAAGTAACCTGTGTATGGTCTGTGCTTACCTAGTATGTCTGAGTTTGGCACTGGTGGTTCTTCCCTTCGGGAGTTTGCCCAGTGGTGACTACAGTGATGAAACGGAGATAGTCTTCCTAAATCAAAAATATTGTTTGTTTTGCTGTAGGGACAAACCTACATGAGAGAAAGAGAAATAGTTTTAAAGCAATAAACAGTCTACACACAGGTCTATCTCACTAAAGCCCTACCACGCCCTGATGGTAACCTAGGCAGGCCTAACTTCTTCAGGCATCCCTATTGTCCTCTGGTTCTCCTGAACAACTACTGCTTCTCTTTAGTGTTTTTTAAACTGCCAGTATTCTTTTGTTCTTCTTTGTTCATGGGTTTTGGCTCTTCCGGTCAAAACAAATTCTGTAGGTTGGCAGAAGGTGGAGGTAAAATCAATAAAGCTAATGAAGCTGGTGTCTTTTAACAGCTCTCAGGCTTCTGCTGAGAAGTGGCTTATCTTGAGCCATTCTTTCCCCCTCCCTTTTGCAGCAGACCCTTATTAAATCAAATCAATATATTTATACAGGGAACATCCCAATAACTGAGTCAACATACAGTATTCCTAAATCATTACAGAACAGCACCAAAATCTGTAAATGTATGAACTGAATGATAGTTTTGTTTTCTCTGCCTATAATCCCCAATGTCTTCTGTGATTTTATTATTCACGGTATGAAAATGCTATATTGTCTCTTTGACCTGAAATTTGGATACGTGGCCAAATCTGAATTCCTCACATGTAAAATCTCTTGGCACTTATATAGCACAAGAATGTGTAATGAATGCCTTTCGCATTGCAACTGCATCGTTACAGAGACTCAGTGTAGCTGCTGCCACAACACGTGCAGGTTGTTATGTGTCTGTGGTGTGGCAGAGGCTAAAAGATCCTTCTTTACTGTGTGTGATCAGTGGAACTGTTCTAGGTGGGGAACCTTCTGACTTGTCATCCCACATTGTCTTTCACAGACAACTGTTTCTCACTGCAAGGAAATCTCAGTATGCTCTGTAGAGAAGATTAATGATGTTTGGAATAGCCTCTCTTCAGCTAGGGTGGCAATATCAGGCAGGAACAAACACACACCATCTCTCTGCATGAGGCGGTATCCAATCACGCTATCGGAGGTCTTGTATATACAGAGCATGACTCACACAACCAGCTGTATATGAAATCCGTGCCATCTTGATTACCAAAACCTCAGAATGCCTAGCCCTTTAATGGAAGGGACTGTTAATTATTTTGTGAAGGGAGGCTAAATTGCCAGCTATCTGCAAACAGGCCCTATTACAGCTTGCTGTGTTGTGATGAAGCGTACATTTCTTTATGCTGATCAGAATATTGTGTTTTTTAAGTGGGTTGTACAGGATTTATGCAGCCAGCCTCCCCACACGTTGCAATGAAGTGTCACCCGTTCAGCCTTTCTCCTGAACGCACTTCCCAAATCCTTATGCCAATGTTCCATGGCAACACTCACAAAGCCACCCCTAGTGGTTTCTCACCAGCTGTCTGCTGCTAGGACAGGTCCTCCATGCTGGAGGCCTCAGAGCCCAGGCTGCACTGACGTGAAGAGGGAATGAGGGAGAGTGTAAAGTGCTACAAGAGTAAAGGAAATTCTCCAGAAATTCTTAACTATCCGTGTCCTTGTGCTCAGGTTTTGTAAATGTGGTCAGCCCAGTGCAGTGTTGTCACTTTAGCGATCTTAAGTGTTTTTTTAAACAACTTTTTAAAAAAAAATTCCTAGATTGTTTTTATATCTTCTTTGTGTGTAGGTACATGCTGACAGGAGACACAAATTTCAGGCCTAGGTATCTAAAGTTAGGCACCTAAGTAAGTCACCAAATTTTGAGAGCTCCTTAGAACTCCCATTAACGTCAATGATAACTGTGTGCATTCAGCCGCTTTGAAAATCAAGCCACTGCTGTTAAGGTGCTGAAATATGGATATAGCTGTGTCATAAATATAAAGGGAAGGGTAAACCCCTTTAAAATCCCTCCTGGCCAGAGGAAAAATCCTCTCACCTGTAAAGGGTTAAGAAGCTAAAGGTAACCTCGCTGGCACCTGACCAAAATGACCAATGAGGAGAAAAGATACTTTCAAAAGCTGGGAGGAGGGAGAGAAACAAAGGGTCTGTGTCTGTCTGTATGCTGCTTTTGCCGGGGATAGAACAGGAATGGAGTCTTAGAACTTTTAGTAAGTAATCCAGCTAGGTATGTGTTAGATTATGATTTCTTTAAATGGCTGAGAAAAGAACTGTGCTGAATAATCCCCATGACTATCCCTGTCTGTGTGTCTTTTTTGTAACTTAAGGTTTTGCCTAGAGGGATTCTCTATGTTTTGAATCTAATTACCATGTAAGGTATCTACCATCCTGATTTTACAGATTCCTTTACTTCTATTAAAAGTCTTCTTGTAAGAAAAATGAATGCTTTTCATTGTTCTAAGATCCAAGGGTTTGGGTCTGTGGTCACCTATGCAAATTGGTGAGGATTTTTACCAAACCTTCCCCAGGAAGTGGGGTGCAAGGGTTGGGAGGATTTTGGGGGGAAAGACGTGTCCAAACTACGTTTCCCAGTAAACCCAGTTAAAGTTTGGTGGTGGCAGTGGAAATTCCAAGGGCAAAGGGTAAAATTAATTTGTACCTTGGGGAAGTTTTAACCTAAGCTGGTAAAAGTAAGCTTAGGAGGTTTTCATGCAGGTCCCCACATCTGTACCCTAGAGTTCAGAGTGGGGAAGGAACCTTGACAAGCTGCCTAAAGCTACCCAGTGTTGGCCAGCAGAGTAGACAAAGAATAAAGGAGGGCCCAGAGGTGGTTATGTTTCCATTTAAACGTTCAATATGGTTCAGTTTAGACACATGTGGCAGTCTAGGTTTGGCTGTTTCCTGAACATGTGAGCCAATAAACCCTCTCTACTGGGAGACTGGGAAAAACCCCTATATGAACAGATCCTTTTGTGTAGCAATTAGTCAGTCTTGCTCTTGATGGAGGAACCTACTTCTCCAAAGAGGTCGCATCTCAACATTAATCAATTTCCTGTCCCTAAAAGACAAAGGGTTTGATCCAACATCACACAAGACTAGTGCTGTGCTATGGGGTTTAGCATTTCAAGGAAATATTGGTGATGCCACCAGGGGTTCTGTTCTCAAAGCAAATGACCTTAGAGCCACATACACAGAATGAGGCTTGATTTTTTTCTTACTTGGTGCAGCACTCCCATTAAACAGTGTATCATTAAGGTTTCTGTTAGAAGTCTCTAACAGAGAGTAAGAAAACTGTGCTGCAAATGTTCCCCTTCACTGATGGTTCAGCTCTTTGAAAGATAATGGGACTAATTCAGATTTCCCTTTAATAAGAAGCTATATTACACTTCTTGCAGAGTGAGCATCCAGCATTCCAGTACGCTGATCAGAAATGCACTTTAGTGAACACAATTTTTACACACACTGCACTTCCCACAACTTGTTTACATCCTTTTAGATTTTTGTGTGTGTGAATAAAAGCATCAGTGATTCCTATGTTCAGATTGCTTGCCTGATTGAAAAGTCCTGGAAAATTTGGTTGGTTTTTGAAGGAAGTTTTTCCTTTTGACAGTAGAAAGATTTTAACGATTTTCTTACCAAAGCAGCGGGAAAGGGAACAAAAGCTGCTTTAATTGAGTTTAACTTTTGGCAATTGCAATATCTTCTGTACATTCTAAATGCAGCTGGTCTCTGTTAGTTTTGTCCTGATCACAGTCCACATGAAAGTCACTTAGTTACCTCCTTTATAGGACTATTTTGAAAACTGTCTGTACAGACCTTTAAAGAGAAATTCCTTTTTTCAAATCCCTCCCCAATCTGTTTGTTTTTAATATGCGATTACAAGCTTGCAAAGCTTGATTGGAACTATTTTTCACTGCATTTCAATATGCAGTCCCCTAGATAGATGCGTGTTCCCCAGTGTGTATCTGCAGCATCAAGCACTTCTATATAGTGTTAAAAAAACACAGTATAAACTAGGACTTGAGGGAGGAGGTTGCCAACAAGTGTCAGTGGGTCATGATGTCCCTGGTGTTCGCAGATTGCTAAATGGGATGGGAGGTCTCTGTAGATCCTGGGTGGAAGGAAGTGGTGTCCTGCTATGGAAAAGGTTCAGAATAATTAAATTAGCGTATAGTGGGCATACAGCATACCAATGTCAATTACTTGTAATTTTGCTTCTGAAGAGAGATTCTTTTGGCTTGATCACTGCACTAGGCCTTGCTGAGTTCTAAATCCATGAGGAGCTTGAAGATTTTAAAGAAAGATGCTTTGATGTTATCAAATCTTAAAGGCGAAAGCGGGGGGAGAGGGGAGGAATAGACTGGAGACAGTTATTCACATGATTAGCTAGTTCAAAACAGAATTTATTCAAACTTTCAAAAAACAGTCTACTGTGGGCTAACAGCCGGAGTTAGTGATCTCAGCCCAAGGGCCAAATGTTTTGGAAACCTTGTCTTTGCCCTCCCCACAGCCCCCTAAGTTCCACTGGAACACGGGGAGAGTTGGTGGCCACAATGTCCAGACTTGTATCTCATATGTCAGTTAGTACAAGATCCTTCTCTTTGGCCTTGACAAATACATTCTTGCCCTGCTCACATCCATTCAGAATGCTACTGCAAAGATCATTTTCCTAACCTGTCAATTTGACTATATTACTCCTCTCCTAGAATCCTTCCACTGGCCCCCCCCTTCTCTATCACAGCAAATATAAGCTGCTTGTCTTCACTTGCATGGCCTTTATGGCCTAGCCCCATACGCTTCTCACCTTTCATTCAGTGTCAACATGTTAGCTCCTGCCTCCGCTAGGCCCATGATGCCAGCCTCCATCAACCACTTCTAACATTTTCATACAGGTACCTTTGTGCTTTCTCCCTTGCTGCCCCACTCTTGGGAGGAGCTCACCATAAGTGTCCATGAAGCAACCTTGTTATCCGCCTTCAGATCCATACTCACAGCTCTCCTCTGCCATGAATCTTACAAAAAAACTTGACCACACTAGGTGGTTGGTATGCAGACCGCTGCCAAACATGTTGGCCAATATTGTTTCCTTGTACTCCTCCATCTGTCTGTATCCATCTGTTGCTGCATGTCTTATACTTCACTCGTTGGGGCAGGGACTGTGTGTTCACAGCACATCACACAGTGGAGTCTTGGTCCATGACTAGGGCTCCTAGGTGCAATGGTAATCAAATAACACCAACGGAGGCTGAGAGAAGGGGTCAGGGACAAGCAAGCATGCAGCCCGAATGGCTCAGTGCTGAGGATGCATGTGATGAGGGGAGATGGAGTGGGGTGAGATGAGGTGGCAGGCCAGTAGTGTGGGGTTGTTCATAGATTTTAAGGCCAGAAAGGACTCTCTGATTGTGAAGTCCAATGTGCTGCGTAACACAGGCCACAGAGCCTCACCCTGTAATTCTTGTGAGCATGTTTTCAGACATCCAGTCCTGAGGTGAAGACTTCATGCGATGGAGGATCCATCTTGTTTGATGGGAAGTTTTGGGTGGGCTAAGGAGGAACTTCAGCCTCTCACAGAGAGAGGGTGGGGCTGATGCCAGGGTAGCAGGGAAAAGAGGTTGCTCAGGTCCTGTCCCTGTCCTGTCCTGAGAATTGCTGGAGTGTTTGCCCATGGGGTGGTTAAGGATAAGAGCACTTTTGTGTCACATTAACTACCATAGATGAATTACGAATAATTGTTTATGGTAACACTTCTATAATCTTCTTTATTTCATTATCGTGTAATGAGTGAGGGGAAGTGTCTAGTGGTCCAGGCACAGGACCAGGGAGCTAGGGTGGCTGTGTTTGTGTACTGACTCTGCCACTGATTCACTATGTGACCTTGAGTAATACCCCACCTACATCTCCAGAATAAGTTCTTAAATAATTAGAGTGTATCGTATGGGGATGTCATGGGGTCATGACTCACTGGTGCGGCACCTCCTGTCGGTCGTCCTGGGAATTAGCTCTTCCGGCCAGGAGCGCCCTCTGCAGGCCGGTGTCTCGCCTGCTGCTGACCCCCATGTCCCTCCCAGACCCCGGTGCCCTTTACCCAGGGGTTTTGCCCACCACAGCAATCCACAATCTGGGTCTCCCCGCTCAGGGGAACCCTCAAACCCCCATCTCCACCTCGTCTCAGTGACTACTGCCAGTCACCATCTAGCCCTCACTCACTGGGGCTGACTGCAGTCTGTAAAGGCCACTCATCGTCGGCAAGGGGAATTGGACCTGCTGCCTCTGCCTATCTCTGGGCTGCCCCTCTGCAGCCTCAGTACCCTTTGTGGGCCCTTAACTTGGCCTGCAGCCTGGGGTTTTGCTAGGCTGGAGCTCCCAGCTCCCTCTGCCCTTCCCCAGCACTGCTCCACCCTAGGTACCTTCTCAGCTTCCCAGGCAGCCAGGTCCTTCGGTCTCTAGAGCCAGAGAGAGAATATCCGTCCTTCTGGCCCACCACCCTCTTATAAGAGTCAGTTGGGCCCTGATTGCACTGGCTACAGCCGTGGCTGCTTTCCCAATTAGTCCAGCTTTCCTTGCTGCACCCCTCTCCGGGGCTGCTTTATCCCCTTCCAGCAGGAGCGGGGTTACCACCCCACTACAGGGGACATAAAAAATTATGGAATAAAACAAAGTCTGTGAGCAAGTCTGAATTTGTTCAGGACTTCATAGGTCTTGAGGTTTAATGGCGAAGCATAGAGCAGAGACTGGGAGTATCTCCTCATCCCTCAGAGGTTGGAATGTTAGAGTCCCTTCGGGTTTTGAACTTTTTCTATGTGATCAGTTATGCTGGCAGATACTGAGTATGTTGCTGCTGTCTAGGGTGACCAGACGTCCCAATAAAATCAGGACTTTCCCGATATTGAGCAGTTTGTCCTGCGTCCCGACCGAAGTACAGCCAGGACGCCATTTGTCCCAATATTTTGTTTCGGGCGTGTCTTTTTTTTTTTCTATTTTCTTTTCTTTTTTGCTTAGGCGACGGTGACAGGCCGGGGGTGGGGGCGGAGCGCCTTTTCAGTTGTTACACTCACCTGGCATGTCCGGGTCTTCGGCGGCATTTCGGCGGCGGGTACTTCTTTCTTCATCGGCAAGATTTATTTCCCACCGCCGAACGTGCCGGGTGAGTGTAACAATTGAAAAGGCGCTCCCCCTGCGGTGGTCCCGATATTTTGGATTTAGCATCTGGTCACCCAACTGCTGTCTGCATAGGCTTAATAGCTGCAGTGAAGAGATAAAAGGGTTATATCTTTATAGACAATGTTGAGATAGTGCAGGAGAAAATGTGAATTCAGCAAAAGCTAAGTAGCACAGAGCATTAAAAATTCACAATGGCTACTCTGAAATTCGTTCTCAAAGAAAAATGTTTTAATATGCTGTGGCAGTAGGTCACGTGAGGGGTGTGGGAGAGTCTATATGATCTGTTCTTTTCCAGTATTCTGAAACCGTCTTTGTGCTCTAATGAACAAATCATCCCCTCGGTTATTCCACATGGAAGAGATGAAAGGAGAGGAAAACTCATATTCTTTTGATAGCAACCAGAGTGGCGGTCTGTGAACACAGCACCGCTTCTCTCCTTCCTCCCAGTTGTTGTATGCGCAGTCGCTGTGCATTGATGGCTCCATGGGTTTGGTAGGAAAAAGGCAATGTCATGACTTGGTAAGGAGGGAATGCAACTAGATGAGTCAGAACATTGCGACACAGAGCAGGAGTATCTATAAAGGAATTGGCTATGTTGTGTCCCTTCCTCTGTCCTCCCATGGCACATGGGGTATCAGTGCCTTCTACTGGAAGCAAAGTCAAAATTTTTCAATTAGGCTTGATTATGTTGCCCGCTAGCATCCGCATCCTACAAAGGATATATCAACTCTGCAGAAGTCAATAAGCTGTGGATAGGTGCGTTCCCTGAACTGTGTAAAAGTCCAGTGAAGTAAAATATTCTCTTCAGACTTTTTTCACTTTTCCCATCTCTGACAGATGATTAATCAGTTTGAGCATTCAGTTTCCTTCCTGCCCGATTATGTGCAAGTGAAAAGTAACTTTTGTTTGAGCAGTAAAACTGACTACACTAGGAGGATTGGAATCGTCTTGTAATATTACAGCAATGTTACGGTATCTCAGACACTGTAATGACAAGTGAATGTAATGACAAATTAATCTGAAGAGTGTTTTTAAATGTGAGCCAAATGGCTGTTTCTAGATGCAAGTTGGAAAATAAATCTGCCATAGCAAACAGCTTAGACTGAAGTGTTTTCAGTGCTTCATGCTCAACCTTTAGACAAAAAGTGATGGTGAGGTTTGTGCCTCTGACACTATCATTCAAGCTCATCAGAAAACTGTTAATTTGGGTGGGGGGAGGGTTTGCCAAGAATTTTAACAAAAATAAAAATTCTGAGTTTCCATTAAAAATCTGAAAACCCTGAACATTAATTTTTTTAGGGTTTGGGTTTTTAGTTTTCAAATGAAAAATCAAAAATGTTGAGGAAAGCAATCACTTCCTGCAAAAAAAATTTCTTTTTAAGTTATTATGGTAAATATTCGAGCAGCCCTAATTTTCATGTCTTTCAGACTTAGTCTCCACCTCGGCTTAGTCAGAGATAAATGGTTCAGTGAAAAATACCAGTCCCCACGAATGGCCTGGTGCAGGTGCTGGAGGTGGGTATTTGGCTGCTCGGAGGTGGGAGAATACAGGGTGCAGCTGTCAAATAATTTTGGAACACCCTTCAGAACAAGAGGTTTGGACTGGGCCATACCTTCAATCATGCCTATTTCATGCTCTTCATCCCAAGAGGTGTCCCATTACTCTTGGGGTTAAATCCAAGTACAAAGTACATTTAATGGAAGCGAGGAATTTCAAGCTGCTTCAAGATGGGAAATCAAAGGAGCTGTAAGACAGATTCAAAAGGAGGTCCTGGAGAGGAGATGGTGTGAGTTCTCACTGTGAAAAAGACTCTTACAGTCACAATGGACCAGTTGGACAATCAAACTGCTTTGGAGAGAACAAGAGATTGAAGTGGGGAAGGGATTCAGGGCCTTTGGGTACAGGTGTGAGAAGAGTTTATTTTGTGTAGACATTTGTTTTGTAATACGGTAGATTCTGCTTATTAGTAGCCCCTCAGTTCCCAGCACAAAGTTGCTGTTATTTGGAAGTTGGCAAAGGCACTGTTTTCAGGGGAATGCATGCAAGCAGGATACATTGTTCAGTACAGTAGTGAACTTGTTTGTTAACTTTCCATTTGCTACAATGTAGTAAAGAAGAAAACCAAATGTAACACACCGTAATGGATAACGCGGTATAGTGTACCACAGTGCTCATAGCAAATTTAGGAAATCTTGTCTTGCTGTGTCACAAAGACTACAGTGGCACGCGCGCACACACACAAGTGTCTGGTGTGCTTTGTTTTATGGTTTGCCACCTCCACCTGTAAATTTTTCTCAGTTTTGCATACAGTGTTGTAAATGTTCTCAAAGCCATGATATTGACGTATCCTGTGGAAAATGTCAACCGCAGATAGCTGTTCTGCAAGTGATGGCTTTTGGGTTTATTGTCCAATACACTATCCTCTTCTGGCTCATCAGCCTGGAGATGCTTTACAGATGCCACTGTCTCCAGAAGGTCAGCGTCAGTGAGCTCGCCTTCTGTCTCCAAATGACTGCCAAACTCAACAATTGCCTCAAATTCCTCTGCTGGTAGAGTTTCAGGAAATGAAACAACAGCGAGCACATGGATGATCCACCAGGTCAGCATTTTCTGTTGGTGCAAACCCTCCCTTTCTAAAGCAGTTTAGAACAGTCTTGGGGACAATCGTGGCCCATGGCTCCTTAGTGCATCAATCTGTTAGATTTGTTTGGCAACATCCACCGCTCATAGGTGTAGGTCAGCCTCAAGAGAGGCAATGATTTGTCCATTAAGATTAACAGATAGTGACATTTTGACATTTTTGATGACACCCATTTCCATTGGCTGCTTGACTGAGGTCATGTTTGGAGTCAGGAATTTTAAACCAATAGGCAATAGCTCCACATTCTCTGAATATAGAGGCGTATGGGGTTGTCTTGTAGGCGGAGCTCCTTGTTCCATTCTTTAGGCACTTTTCAACAACAAATTTGTCATCCACGCATTTGCTGAGCTTCTACAGATCACTGGCAGCTCTGAGGAAAACAGAGAGACACTTGCTCTTTCCGATCGCCATAGGAGACCATTTCTTCATCCCATCCACATCTGCACAACACAACAATGTGATGCAGTCCAGAGCTTTTTTCCTACCTACAATCCCTTCTTTCAGCATGTCAGGAAAGCCCTAGTAGAAGGGACCAGTCTCGTTAGTGCTGAAGCTGTCGTATAGCTGAAACTCCTCTGGAATGCTGGGTAGGGTGTACACCCTCCATTCAGTAGCCACCAGAGGGTCAGGATGTTGTTTCTCACCTTACTCCTTATGATGAATAATGTCATGCTGGGCTTTTCACCAACTGAGCCAGCTGTCCAAAGGATTGACCTCTTTCCCCTGCTTGCTGACGTGCTTTCTGTTTCTCACTGACACAGAGAGTCGAGCACCTTGGCCAAGCTTATGCTGAAACCAGAGCCATAGGGCTTCACCAGTGTCTGCTTCCTTTCTGTAGCATTGATGCTTGTGGTCTTGTTGGTGCTCCTCCCATGCTCCTGTTTAATGTCATCACTGTTCTTCAGTATGTGCAAAACAATCGACTTTGAGATACCAGCTTTCTCAGCTATTCACACTTGCTTAGCACCAGGCTCACGTAGTGTCTCCAGAACCGAAACTTTATTGGCAAGAGTCAGGTCCACACATTTGGAAGTCCTGGCACACAGAAGAAGTGCTCAGCTGCTCATGCTTGGATCCAGGAAACTGATTACAGGGGGGACCTTTCCTCTAAAAAAGTTGCTGATAAGTGGAAAGCCTGGTGCCAAAATCTCAGTCCTATTAACATTGATGTTAATAGGATGGGATTAGTTCCTGGCAATATGTTGCGATTAACCAGAAGTTGCTACTATCAGAATTGCTATTCAGCAGAATCTACTGTATATTGTCGTAAAATGGCAACTTTGTATGTACCTGCATACCTCTCCTGCATAGTCAGTGCTGCTCAGCTGTACGCCATAGATTAAAGACTGCTAAAAGTGGGATTCTTCTTTACCATAAGTGAACCTTGGTTTTTCAAGCAGGTGTATGTGAATTCCTCCCCTGCTTTTGCCACAGAGTACTGAGTGCCTACCATACATAGAAGAACACTGTGTGAAGTCTGTAAATTTAGCCAGCCTTTTTGAGTGTATGAGCAAATAAAGAGACCTTTAAAAAGAAAAGTGGACTATGGGCCAGATATTCAGGAGAGCTCAGCACTGAAAATCAGGACCAGCTCCCATTTAGACACCAAAATAGACAGATTTTCAAAAGAGCTCAGCACGTTGTCTCAAACTGTTGCAGTGGGAACTGTCGCATGCTGAGCACTTCTGAAAGTCTGGCTCTTATTTCAGTGCCTGGATGGGAGCCTGAGCTCTCTTGAAAATTAGACCCAGTTGTGGGAGTTGAAAATTGGGCTCTGAGAGCTGAAGGAAATGCCTGGCAAGAGAAACCCAATATATAGCTACAAAATAAATGCAGTGAGAGTAGAGGGGTAACATAAGCTTTCCTAGTCTGCCTACCTTGACCTGAAGGGAACCCATTTAAGAGAGAGAAAGTGAAGTGTAGTATCAATCGTGTTCTTGGCCTCTCTGTTAAGATCACTTTTTAAAGAGAGTGCTGTTTTATTGATACCTTCTGTGATAGTGGTATTTGCAATGTGGATACATGCCCACTAGGCCCTGGAATGAGACCACCTATTCATTCTACAAAGTAGCCAACTGAGCAGCTAACAGATGAAGACTGCCTTCAGTCATCAGAGACTTGCCTGGGGGGACTGGAAGCAGTGAAAGACTTTGCTGCAATCCCCTGAGCCACCTATGTTCCCCAGCAATACATGGTGCAGAGCCAGTTTAGTTTTGGTTCCTGCATGATGCTGAGCTCCCTCCACTCCCTCTGAATTTTAGTGCTTTATTCTTGAGCCAGATGTGTGAGAAGCAACATCTCCAATATATTCAGACACAAGGTCTAGGAGAGGCAAATAATGATAGATTCGTTCTTATTTCTGAAGTCCTGCACATCTGCAACATGTAGGGAACATGCAACATGTTAGAGAAAGTCTTTTACAGTGGAAACATCTGGCCAGAGGGAAGAATGGCACAGAATGAGGGGATTTGCATGATTACCATGTGCTATTTCTCGTATACGCTTACTTCTGCTCTCTGGAGTACTTTGTAGTAAACATATGAGATCTGTAACCCTTGCCACCACTCCTGTATATATTGGGTGGGTGAGTTCCCTTTGTCAAATGAGCAAAAAGCAGGGTGGTATTAAATATATGAGAGCTACACTGTAAAATTGCTGCCAATAAGTGGAAATTTAATGTTGTTTTGGATCCAACTCTTAAAGCCCTTTATGGGACGTGACTAAGGAATATGGTTATCACTGTAGTGTTGTCATCCTACATTCTGAAACCACCCAGTCTTTGGGAATGCCACCATTTCACTTGCCTTAGGTAGGCAGCTGACCAAACTTTTCCTGTGATGGCCTCTAGGGAATGGAAACCATTCCTGCTGGAGCATCTGTCAAACTCTCTCTGTCTCACATAACTGTTACAAGAATATACATGTACATATTGCTTCTAATGAGATATTGAAATCTAAGAGAGGGTGGCACTGTACCTATGTACTATTAGATGGGTACAAAACCATATAATAACGATAAGTGTGTTTGTTTTGAATGATTGTTTACCATTTTCTTTCAAACTGGTCCAAATTCTTTGTTGCCCTTGCTGACACTCGCTCCATTGTGCTTCGAGAGACCAGGTGAGTGAGGTAATATCTTTTATTGAACCAACTTCTCTTGGTGAGAGAGATTAGCTTTTGAGCTTACACAGAGAAAAGAAGAGCTCTGGGTAAGCTTGAGAGCTTGTCTCTTTCCCCAGCAGAAGTTGGTCCAATAAAAGATATTCACTCACTCTCCTTGTCTCTGTACTCTCCTGGGACCAACAGGGCCACAACAACACTGCATACAAGGTTTACTCTGATCACTTTTTGCCATTCGGTTCTTTGTGGTGTAACTAGTTTCGTCTATGCCATTAGGATTGCTTGTTTGGCCAATGTGACTAGTCGGAGTGCTTATATCTAGGGCTGACCGGATAGCAAGAGACTTAAACTAAAGGCCAGATTTTCAGAAGAGCTCAGCGCCCACTGTTGGGACCATCAGTACAGATAGAGTAAGGCTGCTGTACCATTCGAGGAATCCATGTCGTTCTCTTGCATTCTGCACTGTCACAGAGGCTGGTTTTTAGTGGCAGATGCTGGAATTGTAAATCATACACTGTGTCTCATCAAGGTCTATATTGCTATAGATCAGACTATAGTTATTCCAGCTGCAATCAAACAGCAATATCAAATAGAGCAGACAGAAATGTTCTGAATGAAAAATAGCTTTTTTTTTTCTAAGTCTCTTTTTCATAAGAAATTGTTGACACTCATATTTTATTTGCAGTTTTTCAAATCAAGGGTTTTAGTGGAGCTTTTATAATGACTCAGACCTGTTGACATTTTTCTTAACTATTTTGGTAAATATCAAACATTTTTCAAAACATGAAAAATCCATCCATTCAAAATTCTGATTTTTTTTAACTTCAATATCAATCAAACTTCAACTTCACTATCAATCAAACCTTAAGAACAGCATTGCGAGACTATGTGTTTCTAAAATGTTGGAAAGCTACTTGAGAAGATCTATAGTTATATCAAAGGTCCTTATTCTTAAATCACAGACATGAAAAGAAGCCCTTGGATTTTTTTTTTTTTTTGGCAGTCTCTTAATAGCAGATCACCTTCCTGTAGGGAAGATGCTGCTTTTTCAGTTTTCAAATGTCTTACTGAAGTGAATGGATGAAACATTACACAAAGATCAACGCTCTTTACCCTAGGATGAAGTGTAATCTCAGTGGGACTGAGATATTCAACTCTTGACTCCATAATAGCAAGAAATTTCAAGCATAGGACGTGCAGAGGGTTTCGTTTTCAGTAGCCTTCAAGTGAGGATCAAGGAGTTCTCAGGAGTCACCTCTCCTAATATAGAGGACATGTACATGCAAGATTTTCTTCTGTCAGATGTAAGAAGAAATGCAGAACTTCTCTAATCCGAGTATAAAATTAAGAACAAGTTGGCATTTTGGCATCTCTCCATCTAGGGAACCTGCTAAATCTGCATTGAGGGAGAACACTTTGGTTGTGTAAATGAGCTCCCTTTGAAGTCAGTGAGAGCCATATATGGTACATATGGGTGGGGCAATTTGTCTGTGTGCGTTCAGTGAAAATAATTGTTTACATAATTTTCTATGACTTGTTGAAGCAAAGATTACCTTCGAAAACAGTTGCTGGTGAAGATTTAGTTCCTGACAAGTGAGTTTCTTAGACAGGGGCCATAGAAAATTTATAGTAGTTAATTTTAGAAATGAAAGAACTTCTTTTAATGAGAATTTCAAGGGGGGGAGGGATAGCTCAGTGGTTTGAGCATTGGCCTGCTAAACCCAGAGTTGTGAGTTCAATCCTTGAGGGGGCCATTTAGGGATCTGGGGCAAAAATTGGGGATTGGGTCCTGCTTTGAGCAGGGGGTTGGACTAGATGACCTCCTGAGGTCCCTTCCAACCCTGATATTCTATGATTCTATGAAGACTGTTGGCTTTCAAGAAATGAAGCGTTCACATGTTCACAATTGGACTGCTCAGCTCAATGGTTAAATCAAAGAAGCAAACTATTCACTTCATTATGAAGTTTCTAATTGGCTACTCAAGTAATTTCTTCTAGTCCTGTCAGTCTCAGTACAAGTAGCTGAATGTCTGATCTTATTTTTTTTATAAATTACAATGCAGTGTGTGAACTTTTCCTCGCCTTCTGAGAGAGTTAAGAGATCTGCTTCTTTGAATAAGTTAACTTGCTTTTTTAATCTCTGTACAGCTTTCTATATGAATTGAAAAATGTTGACATCTATAGATACAATATGGATACTATTTCATTAAATTGTAATTCTCTAATCTTCCATAATTTGCTGATGGTCAATATACCCCAATAGTTGCCACATCATAATATCCAAGACACCACTATTATTTCCTATCCTCCATAGTCATAATAATAGTCACTCATATAAGTACTTTTCATCTGCTGGTTTCTAAGCACTTTCAAAAGCAGCATACCACCAGTTTTATGGTTAGGGAAACTGAGGCATCTTGTGAGCCATAGTCACAAAGCAAGTCAGTTGCATATCTGGAAATAGAATCAAGATTTCCCGAGTCCCAGTCTTGTGCCCTGTTCACTGGACCACACACATTGTGGGGAAATCCTGCAATATCAAAAAACCACTATATTAGTAATTGTTACTATAGGAAACTTTGCTTCTCTTTAATGCTACTAAAGTGTTTTGATTATATTCCGTCTTGTAATTTGTTAAAAATGATTTTTGATAACCACTTCCTCTCTCTCCTGCCCAAAAAAGGGGAACAATGAGGGGGATGTTCAACATGGTGAAAAATGAGTAGGCAAGTGCTGAGTGAACTTCAGAAAAACTACTATGCTTGCTGTTTTATGGAGCCTAACACTGTAGTATCTGAGCACCTCAGAAACAATAATGAATGTAGGGTGAGATGTCATAGATTATAAGGTCCACTCCTGTTTGATCTAGAGCATATTTTCTAGAAAAACATCTATTCTTGATTTTAGACATTTGCATTGATGGGGATTCCACCACAACTCTTGGTAAATGGTTTCAAAGGTTACTTACCTTTGCTGTTAAACAATTATGCCCTTTTTCCAGTCTGAATTTGTCCTGCTTTGTCTTCCAGCAATTGCATCTTGTAATATCTTTGTTTGCAAGATTTAAGACATTATCATGTTTTTGTTAGGGAACATATAACCCTCTCTTGGTTAAATTAAACATATTAAGCTCCTGGAGTCTTTCACTATAAGGCATGTTTTCCAATCCTTTAACCATTCTCATGGCTCTTTTCTGAACTTTCTCCAAGTTATCAACATCCTTCTCGAATTGTGGACACCTGGACACAGTATTCCAGGAGCAGCTGCACAAGAGCCAAATACAGAGATAATATAACCTCTCTACTCATGGTCCATATTCCCCAGTTTATCCGTCCAACATTCACATTAGCCCTTTTGATCACAGCGTTGCACAATGGGCAGTAAGGGCCTAACTCCTACCAATGTCTTGGAAGAAATTTTTCCATGTTGTGAAGTAGGGAAGTATTATCCCCATTATACCAATGGGGAAACTCAGGCACAGAAGAAGCAATTTTCGAAGGAGGTGCCAAACTCCCTTAGGCTTCTTTGAAAATTCCAGCCTGAGAGGTCAACAGATTTTCCCAGTGATGTGAAGTGAGGAGAAGTACTGTATCCAATTGAAATGTTAGGGGGAATTAAAGTAACAAGGAGAAATTACTCAAATTAGTCTTGCTAGGACACTAAGGTTATTACTTTGTAGGCCACGCACAGTCTTGTGGACTTTTCCTTTTAATCAAATAAAAGCTGGCTTTTTCTACCTGTGTTCCTTTACAGCCTGTCCACTTGCAGACTTCATACAGCTGATTTGATACAATTGTTAATTGAAGTTAAAGTAACTTTACTACCCTACAATAAAAGTTCCCCTCATGCACTCTCTCTTTAAATGCACCTCACTCCCCTTTCCCTTTATACTTGTTTAAAGGGTAAATTGTCCATGCATTGTATATCTACCTCAATGCTTCCTCTGAGAATCACAGCTGAAGACATTTAGGGATTTAGACACAACTCTTCTACAGGTTTTGTTTGAAGTAGTAATTCTAATTTATCCCAACTTCAGCTCACTGGAGAAGAGGCAGGGTGGTTGCTGTTTATAATGTTACCTGCCAAGGTTATAAATGGACCTTTCACTTCTCACTTCAGAGAGGTGGAAATTATTATATTACATGATACAGTAAAGAGCCTCTTCCCTCCGATTTCTGGTTCAGTCTCCATTTAGGGAACAACCGTTTTTTCCCCATGGATAGCAGAGGCTCCCTCTTATAACCAAGAGGAAAAGAAGCCACGTGAACAACCTCAGCCCGTATTAGCTGAATCTGTGTGAACATAGATGGAGGTACACAGCTGCACTGAACCTCTAGCCCAAGGCTAAATTCACGTGGGTTTTAGGATCAGTGTGTATTTCACCCAGCGCTGCTGCTAAAGAATGTGGGACTGTTCTGACACACAGATTCCCAGGGTTTAGTAGTGTGCTGAGTGCTGACCTAGGTGCTGGAAACCCTGGAACATGGATGTTCCAATCTGGTCTTAGAGCTGGGAGGGCTGCACTTCTCAGGATCCTTCTCTCCCCTGGGTTCATAGGGTAGGATTTTCTACATTGCTCAGGGCTGGCTTAACTCCGCTCCCATTGATGTTAGCGGGTGTAGGGTTAGGCCAACCCTGAGCACTTTTGAAAATCCTGCCCTTAAGGAAAACTTTGACTGTCTCCACCAGTAAAATATCATCTTGAAAGATCTTTCCAGCAGCTAGTGATACCAAAGTAGTGTGAATGAGGTTACAGTGTGTTTGGATTGATATAGTTAAATTTGTGTTGTCTTTCATATTTGATCTAGGCATGCATAAAACCTGCAGAAATAGAATTTAACCTTAAAATAAAAGCTCTAGCCAGTTCTATGGAGCATTCTGATTCTTACGTGCCTTCGTTTGAGAATATGGGGAACAGACGTCTGCAACACTTTTCTGTTTTCCTCAAATATGAGCCTCTTCATTACTTACCCAGGACCTGTGTGTAATCCGCTGAATGGGGGCATGTCCCATGCCTTTCATGTGAAATATTCATATTCAGACTCAAGAAACAAAGTCCGTGAAATAGGCTGTCTAAGGTATCGCTGGCTGAGACTCTTAAGAAGCTGTATATTGCGCTGCTCAATAACCATGAGGCTGCAAGAGGGTTGCCTTCAAGAAGTCTGATCATAAACTGGGTATTTACAATGCAGATTCCCGACTGTACCGTATCTGTAGATGGAGCAGGTATTGCTGACTGTAGTTAAGGTTACCTGACTCCACGATGCCCTACGCTCAATCTCTGCTGTTCTTTAAACAGACTAAAACCTGTATTGGCATGTGCCCAAATGCCTATCAGGCGCTTTACTCTTTGTTTATTGGACATTTTTAGAAACGCTACTAGGCTGGATGCAAACAACTCTTAAGCTTTCTCTCTTTAAGCCAATTTCGTCCACCCTTTGATGGCATTCCATAGCCACCTCACCTCACTGCATCACAGTTGTACTCTGCGTATTGTGACTATTCTCAGATCGGTTTGGGCCATTTCAGAGAGAACTTACACCCAAAATTTGATTGGGTGGAGAATGAGGTGCATTGGTGGTGGTCGACACCTACAACCCATGCAATTGCAGGGGGCCCTGAGGCAGTGCCAGGGCCCCCTCACATGGCTGTAGTGGAGCCGGAACGTGCCCTACCTGTACAAAATGGCATCTTCCACGTGATATGACCTTGCATGCACCATGTGTGCGAGGTCACGCAGTACAGAGGGACCATGTTGTAGAGCAAAATGGCATGCCCCACACAGGTAGAGACCCTGGAATTGAGCTTTGCAGGCGGCCCCCGCTTGGACAAACACCACCACTACTGTGGTGCAACATAGTCATCAGCATTGCAGCAAGATCATGGGAATGGCTTTCTTTAGTGCCTGGCAGCACAAAGGTCTGTTGCACTGTGATCCTCTTACTGGGACCTCATAAGTGTCCACCAACCAAGCTTGGCTTCTGCCAGTGTCCCACCGTTGCCCTCCCGGTATTTCCATTCAGCGAAGGTTCCAGGGATTTCAGGACAAAACTAACCATACAAAGAAGTGGAATGCTTTAAATTGTACAGCCACCAGGCTACCCAGATGTATTGGAGCTGTATGTTCATTAATTAGTATAGATGCTTTTATTAGTTCTTACTGTAAATTGTCAGAAGTTCTTCAGCTTTTGGTCTGCAAGGGAAGGGTTAACGCCCCTCTCAGCAGAGAAACTGTTGCAGCTTTCTATCCTTGTTGCAGGGGTTGCTAGGAAGCCCCATCCATAAGGAAAACTAATACATCCCAGGGGAGAGTAAGAGGACTGAGCTCTGGAGAGACTTTATGTAACGTCGCCTGACACACACACACACACACACACACACACACACACACACGACAGCTGCTCCTCTGTTCTCCCCATTAAGAAGGGAAATCCTTGCCCGTGACTTGCCCTTTGTCTCCTGTTTTAGGCGTGAATGGGCCTAACAGCTCCATTTCAGCTACAATGAAACCCGTCTTAAATTACCAACAAAAATCAGCTCTAAAGTAGAGGTGGGTTCTTTTTATTAAACTTACATTGGAAACCTGGGAGGGGCTTTAAAGCAGTGGGGGAGGACAGGTGTAGATTTTGGCCTTATAATGCAGCAGAGAAATGTAAGGTTTGGCTGCCTTTCACACATTTTACTGAAGTAGGGTCTTCAAAAGTACCTGTTCCAATTACTGGGTGTCTGAGCTCCAGACATGAAATAAACACAGAGAGAGCTGCCTGGGAGAACAGTTGATAGTCCTAGACTGAATTCAGTTTAGTGCCCTTAATTTGACAGGGATGTCAGTTCTGCAGCCCTTTCTTAGAGAATGGTGAAGATGAAAGAGGCATCTTGAAGCATGCCCAGAATTGGTGAGGAGCTGTCTAAGATGGTGTGCCAGAGTTTTGGGCCTGCTGTTAAGAAGGCTGTCCTCCCTCCCTCCCTCCATCAGGGTTCTGACAGGCCACGGTTGCCAGAAGATGACATCTATTGTACAAGATTCCTGAAGAGAAACCTGGGCATTCTTGTGTACCCCTTTGTACATTCATACGAGAACCTCGAAAGGTAGATCAGGGAGCATGGAGAGCTAGCACATGATGGAGTGCGAGCATGTGTTCTCTCTGGCTCATCCTATTTAGAAGATGGTCTGCTTTACTGAATACTAGTTGTAGCTTCTTAGTAAATTTTTGTCCGGGCTAAGGAAGAGAGAGCTGCAATAATCTAGCCTGGTCTGATGAATGTGTGAATTATTGTGGGCCCTGTCTTCATCCATGAGGAATGGATGGAGTCACCTTGTTAGCTGGAGATGGGGAAAGAAGTGCTTTTGATGACTGCTATTTGATTCCCCAGAGACAGTGAGGCATCCAGCATAAGCCAGAAGCTGGGAGACGTTGAGTGCTGGAGGGTTTGTGCCCTCAGTCAAGAGTGAGGTATAGTGGTTACCAGTTCCCCAGAGCGTGTGCCTCTTCTCATTAGCATCACTTTGTTTTTTCCATGGTCATTTTCTTGTACTGCTATGTATGAGACAGAAGTACAGCACTGAATGGAAAGGCTACACAGAACAGTGTAATCAACACATAGCTGGTATTTATAGCTATTATTGTACCCTTAAGCATTGCACTTAGATATCGACTGGGGGTGGTCAGAGGACTAAGCTCAGAGATGCTAAGGGAATTCCCTTACCTTAAAGCTCAGACCAGTTGCCAATCATAACTTTGGGCCTTCTGGCAAAGGATGAACGAAGTCAGCTTTGTCTAACTGCCTGCTCCTGCCAGGATACATGGTCTTTCCGCCACACCTTGAGATGGACTGTGTGTTGAATGGAGCTGATAAGTAAAGTAGCATCAGCATGGTCGTCTTGCTTCTGTCCATCACCACCCAGTGTACATCAGTGTAGCCAGCGCTTCATAGGATGCCCTGACCTGAAGCTAAACTTGGAGGATCCAGGATATCTGCACATTATGAAGATGCTGGAGTCAGTTTGCTAAAACCTTTTTAATAATCTAGCCCAGGGGTGAGGTTGGAGAGTGGGCACAAGTTACCATGGTTGTTTGTGTTAGGTGCTCACTAATTGAAGACAGGATGCACTGTTGCGTGTTTCAGGGAATCTGGTGGAATGGTTTACCTGATGGATATGTTGACTTTGTCAGTGGATGGTCCCAGGTATCATTTGTTTGCCTTAAGCAGTTGGCTGAAGGCCTTTTGTTTACATTGCAAGTGGTACCAAAGATTCCTGTACTCCTCTCTGATACTTTCATCTGTTGACCTGGCCAAATCTGACTACGTGGTTAGCATAGAGTGCAGATTTGGGCTCAGGGCCACAGACCATTTTCCCCAAGCAAGATGATGTGCCACACTTCCAGCAGGGCATATCTGTGAGATGAACCAGTTTCGCACTGCGGAAGCAGTAAAATAGCCATGGCACAATCTCAGCGCATACTGTAACTTTTGATGCATGGCAATTTTTGGGGAAGTTCCATTAAAAGCTACACTGGAAAAATTGTAGAACTGATAAACGAAATTAAATATGCTTCTGTGATTCCCAGAACTCCTCTGTTTCTGAACATCAATAAATGGCTACCTTCTGAGGTGAACTAATTCTAGCCTTAGTGTTTCCTCAACATGTGAGCGCGCACACTGTTGCTGTCACATTAAAGTACTGAATGCCAGAGCAGTATCTCTCAAAATGTTAATATATTCCTTCAAAACCTTTCTTTTCCATTTGGTTCACAGGATACAGTACCTCTTATTCAGAATATTAATTGTTGAGTTCCTAAAGGAGAAAAGAAACGCACTATTCTCTTTTAGCTGTGCCCTCATTTTTTTCAGATTTCGCCATCAAAATGAGAGGAAGTTTCTGATATGAAAAGTGCTTACAACCAGGCTTGAGCTGAGATTCTCATTGCTGTAGAATTCAGTGTTCTCTTATTGACCACAAACTGTGCTGTCATTATGCTTTATTTCTGCTTTAGACTAAATATTTAGACAGGCTGTCATTAAAGTGTGCCGTTTGAATGGGATTCTGATAATGGTGGGCTCGTTGCTGTTTTTAGATGCTGAGGTTCAGAAATCTGAGAAAAATGAACTGACACAAAAAGGAATTCTGGGACAAAGGAATCAAAAGAAGTCTGAAGTGATGTTCTCATAGTCTTGCTTTAAAACAGGAATCCTAGTTTAGAGTTACAGGAGCAGAACTTCACACACAGTAATTCCTGTATGATGATAAATAGGTAATTTAGGTCTATATAAACTATCCTTTTAAAAAATCGGTTTAAAAAGTCAGAGATTCATAGATTCAAGGCCAGATGTGACCACTGTGGTCATCTATCTAGTCTGACCTTCTGTGTTACACAGGCCATAGAACTTCCCCAAAATAATTCCTAGAGCAGATCTCTCAGAACAACATCCAATCTTGATTTTAAAATGGTCAGGGATGGAGAATCCACCACAACCCTTGGTTAAATTGTTCCAATGGTTAATTACTCTCACCATTGAAAGTTTATGCTTTATATGATATAACAGGCTGCAATCCAGACCATTGAGGGGCTGTGTCACCCCTCCCCTGCCACCTTGGGTATCTTACAATACCTTGCTGGTGGTAGCTCCCACCTGGGTCTCCCACAAACAGCCTTCCAGCATGCATGTCGCACGCTGAGTGTCTGTGTGTAACTGCAGCTTCCCAGCCACATTTGGGTTACGCTCTCACACGCCTTGGTTACACTGCAAGGTGACCCCTACACACGCCTAGTCTTGGATCTTCCCCCCCAAATTGTATGTCTTGTAATGCCCATCCCTCTCCTGGACAGTGCAAAGATATTAAGTCCATTGTTCCTTTAAGGGAATAATATACACCAGTTTACCACCTTAAATGTAGTTACTCAGACACTTTAATTTAAACAACCTGGATTAGATAAAACAATAAAACAAGTTTATTAACTTCAAAGAGAAATTTTAAGTGAATACAAATTTCAGTCCCTCTTTGGATAAGTATTTCCAGCTGAGAACCAAGTGACAGGGGGTCTGGTGGAGGAAGGAGACCTCATTCTGTTTCTTTGCTAAGATATTTCTCATTGTCCCGGTCCCCCTTTTTTGCCAAAGAATGGCCATTTGTTAGGTGATGGGCCATCAGCTTTGTGGACACCTGGCTGGGCATCAGCTTGCCCTCTGTCTTTGAGTAACTAGTTTAACCACTTCCCAGATGTATCTGGGAAACACCCTTTAGCCATGATTTCAGCTTATGTTCATAACTTTACACATAAAGTTGCTACACGCATTTTACCTTCATATTGATCAGCAAGTTATGAGTTTTCAAATGATACCTCACAAGGCATGCCTTGTACAAAGATTATTACAGTAGTGACAGAATGCACCCCTGTATTCACACACATCTTATTTCCAGTCTCAATTTTTCTAGCTTCAACTTCCAGCCATTACATTGTTATACCTTTCTTGACTAGATTGAAGTACCCACTATTAAATAATTTCCCCCCAATAGATACTTATAAACAGTAATAAAATCACCCCTTTTAACCTCCTGTTTGTTGAGCTAAACAGATTGAGGTTTTTGAGTCTATCACTATAAAGCATGTTTTCTAATCCTTTTAATCATTTTCGTGGCCCTTCTCTGAATCTTCTTCCTGTATCAACATCCTTCATGAATTGTGGGCACCAGAACTGGACACAGTTTTCCAGCAGTGGTCACACCCGTGCCAGATACAGAGGTAAAATAGCCTCTTTACTCCTATTTGACATTCCCCTATTTCTGCATGCTAGGATTGCATTAGCCCTTTTGGCCACACATCACACTCAATATCACAGCTCATGTTCAGCTGATTATCTGCCATGACCCTCAAATATTTTTCAGAGTCATTGCTTCCCAGGGTAGAGTCCCCCCATCCTATAAGTATGGCTTGCACTCTTTGTGCCTAGATGTATACATTTACATTTAGCCATGTTAAAAGGCATATTGTTTGCTTGACTGCAGTTTACTAAGCAATCCAGATTGCCTTGAATCAGTGACCTGTCCTCTTCACTATTTACCACTCCAATTTTTATATCATCTGCAGCTTTATCAGTGATGATTTTATGATTTCTTTTAGGTCATTGACAATAATGTTAAATAGCATAGGGCCAAGAACCAATCTGCGGGACTCCACTGGAAATACACCTGCTCAGTGATGATTCCCCATTTACAGTTACATTTTGAGATCTGTCAGTTAACTATTTTTTAATCCATTTAATGTGTGCCATGTTAATTTTATTTCATTCTAGTTTTTAATCTAAATATTGTGTGGTACCATGTCAAACACCTTACAGAAGTGTAAGTATATTATATCAACACTATTATTTTTACAACACAACTTGTAATCTTATCAAAAAAGATATCAAGTTAGCATGACAGGATCTATTTTTCATAAACTCATGTTGATTTGTATTAACTACATTACTCTCCTGTAATTCTTTGTTAATCACGTCTCCTAACACCCACTCCATTATGTGGCCCAGAAGTGGTGTCAGGTTGTCAGGCTTATAATTACCTATGTCATCCCATTTATCCTTTTTAAAAATTGGCACATTAGCTTTCTTCCAAACTTATGGAACTTCCCCAGTGCTACAAGACTTACTGAAAAATAGCCTTCATGAGCCGGTGGACTCCTCAGCCAGCTCTCTTACAATTCTTGGATGCAAGTTATCTGGACATACTGATTTTAAAATGTCTGTCTTTAGTAGCTGATGTTTAACATCCTCCAGAGATAGTAATGGAATGGAAAGAGTGTTACCACCATACGATGAGACTATATCACATGGTTTTCCCCCAACTGCAGAACAGAAATATTTATTGAGCACTTCTGCCTTTTCTGTATTAAGACTACCATTCCCATCTGTGATGGTTGTTGGGGTACTCAGAACTCTGAGTTACCCCCTGCCTCCAGTGTGAGGGAGTCTTGCCTGTGCCTGTCTGGGTGTCAGTTTCCTAACACTGCCAGCCTGTCAGTCACTTACCTACCTATGGTACCTATCTATATGCATTATTAAAAATAACTCTAGATCACTTATAATTCTGGGAAGACATGGGGATATGGGGATAAAAGTTGAGAAGCAATGTAAAGATGTAGGAATGTTAACAGACATTGCCGGATGCTCAAACTATTTCCAGTGAGAGCCAAGAATAGTTTGCCAATTACAATGGAATTATTCACTTTCCCCAGATGAAGCCTTAAACTATGGACTGCCAGCCATGTGTTCTTGGACTATGAAGTAGTACTCAGAATGCTAGATGAGAACTGGGGCTTAAATCAGTCTTCACCATCTAGACTGACTGATGGGGTCATTATGAACTGAAAGTTGCTTTCTTTCCATTTTTTGGAGGGAGGAAAAGTGTTAACCCTTGACTGAAAGGGATGCATTTGTATGTTCTGAGCAAATTCCTCATTTTATCAATTCTAGGAGTGATTTTAATGGTCTATGAATCCAGTCTTGCACAACACAATTCTACATCCTTTGCTGTGTCTACAATTTTAGACACGAACACCTTCCCAGAAGAAGATATTACAGGAGCAAAATAGGCCCTGCAGACTCAGTTTGTTTGATCAGCTCTGTATTTATATAACAAGAGCAGTGCCTTAGAAATACTGAAGACAGACCATCCTTGATTAACTACGGTATTCTGCTAGAAATGGATTAAAAAAAACCCAACCCTTTCATTTGCCATATGCATCTTATTTCTTCACAAGCCCAGGACTGAATAAATGGTGGGGGGAGGACAGATGTTTCTCCTATAAAGGGAAAAATCCTCAGGCATTGTAGTAAAGAATATGTATGGAACTGGATAGCTGCACACTTCCCCACGTGGCAGGTTGGTGTTCTTTTCCATCACATTTTTATAGCCATTACCACAGAATGATTCATTGGAGGATATATTGATAGCCTTTGTGACAGGTATTGCAATTTCCTGCAATATCTTTGAAAAATCTTAATTAATTAAGTGTATGTGTGTTTGGGGTCCCTTGTATTAAATGAATGGTTTATGTATAATTGTGGGCTGGGGGTTGTATGTAACCTCTCTCTAGGGGGGAGATGAGATGTAACTGTTGGGAAGTGTTATGAACTTGAAAGGATTATATAGAATAATGATCAAGCCAGGAATGGACTTTTGTGGCAACCAGTGTCAAGTGGTTTGCCTGGGGAATCTCTAGGGGGAGGTGAATGCAAATTCCTCAGTTCTGGTTATGCAAAAACTCAGCCTTTTGAAGCTACGCCCAGAGGAGGGGACCATTGTCTGCTCATCATCTGTTCCTGGAGTCTGAAGACCAAAGGGCCAAGTGTACAAAGGAAAAACTAATCCATTCATAGAGTGCCAGTTCTGAGTTGAGTCTGTTATGAACTTGTAACCAGAGAAAAACCTCTTTGTGGAGTCTGAAGGACTGACTCCTATTAGATCCCTTGTTGGAGTTTGGAGGTGATCTCTGATAAGCTTATTAACATGTGTGTTTTTATTGTTAATGTTTTCCCTGTAATGCTTTCACCTTAAGAATAAATGTGCTTGCCTAGAAAGGGCTGTGGGGTAACTCATAACTGCTTGCGACTACTCTGATCATAAGCCTTCAAAGAGACAGCAAAGCACAAGCTGTTTAGGCAGTCTGGCTTGCTGGGAGCATCGTAGTGCAGGTAGGGGAACTGTGCAACCTGGAAAAATCCTGGTCAGGAGGGAGAGAAATGTGGGTCTCTGCCCAGGAAAGGTGATGGCTGATGAGCTCGGATTCTAAAGGGGGTGCCTTTGGTGGACCCCAAGCGGGAAATACAAGTACAGTTACCCTGAGCTGTGACAGCCTTGTCTCACGCTGCAGGAATTCAAAGAGAAGCTTGGAGATAGGTAATTTGGTACATGGCAGGCAGAAAAATCATTTGGAGGTATCCTGAAGAAAGAATTATTGCATTAGGACAGCGGTATACTGTACAGTATGAAGCAGAAAGCAGTTCTGCCCTCCATACACCTTAATTATGAAATAGGGGAAGTAGTATAGCAAAGAGTTTGATGTAGCTCCAAGAACATAAAATAGCTCTCAGTCTGGATGGACCGTCAAAAAGCTGTGCTAACAGCAGCAAAGGAAAGACTCTTTTACAAAGAAGATAATACTAAATATAGACATTTGGTTTTAAATGTGAATGCTCGCATTGTCCATCAGCTATTATCCAGGGAAGGAAAAAGTTAACATTGATCTGAATAGAGCTAAAGCCCAACTCATGACAAACTGCTTATGAATCTGTCCTTCTAGGAAACTACAGTTCTAGAGAGATAAGATACTTTGATTTCAAACATTCAGATCAACACATCAACTCAGTTAGTGGCAGTGAACCCATTCATCAACATGGTGAACCTATTCATCAACATTCATCAACAAGAGAAGCACATGAGCATACTAGGGCTTTCAACCAATTAAAAAAAATAATCACGATTAGTTGAGCTGTTAAACAAATACCATTTATTTAAATATTTTTGGATGTTTTCTACATTTTCAAATATATTGATTTCAATTACAAAAAATAATACAACATGTACAGTGCTCACTTTATATTTAATTTTGATTACAAATATTTACACTGTAAAAAACAAAATAAATAGTATTTTTCAATTTCTCCATATAAGTACTATAGTGCAATCTCTTTATCATGAAAGTTAAACTTACAAATGTAGAATTATGTACTAAAAATTGCATTAAAAAATAAAACAACGTAAAACGTTAGAGCCCACAAGTCCACTCAGTCCTACTTCTTTTCAGCCAGTTGCTCAGACAAGTTTGTTTACGTTTGCAGGAGATAGTGCTGCCTGTTTCTTGTTTACAATGTCACTTGAAGGTGAGAACAGGTGTTCACATGGCACTGTTGTAGCTGGCCTCGTAAGATATTTACATGCCAGATGTGCTAAAGATTTATATGTCCCTTCATGCTTCAACCACCATTCCAGGGGACATGCGTCCGTGCTGATGATGGGTTCTGCTCAATAACAATCCAAAGCAGTGCAGACTGACACATGTTCATTTTCATCATCTGAGTCAGATGCCACCAGCAGAAGGTTGATTTTCTTTTTTTGTGCTTTGGGTTGTGAAGTTTCTGTCTCCAAGTGTTGCTCTTTTGAGACTTCTAAAAGCATGCTCCACACCTTCTCTCAGGTTGTCTCTCAGGCCTGGTCTACAGTACAAGGTTATTTGAGAATAAGACAAGTTACTTCGAAATAAAACTGATTCTGTCCACACGACCAAACCAGTTTTTTCGATTTAAAGGGCTCTTTAATCTGATTTCTGTACTCCACCTCAGCAAGTGGAGTCGCGCTAAAATCGAGATCGTAGTTCTGGGTTACAGGTACTGTGGATGCAATTCAACGATATTGGCCTCTGCGACCTATCCCAGAATGCTCCCTTGTGATGGCTCTGGACAACACTCTGAACTCCGATGCACTAGCCAGGTAGGCAGTAAAAGCCATGGGAATTTTTGAATTTCCTGTTCGGTCACCATCAGCACAGTCCACCATCACAGGCGACCATGCACAGTCCACCATCACAAGAGACCACGCAGCCCCGGATTCGCAGACGAGCTCCAGCATGGTCCGGATCTCATTGCATGTTGGAGAGATGAATCTATTATGGCAGAACTACGTTCCAAAAAAAGAAATGCAAATATGTACGCTAAAGTCTCCAGGGCCATGACGGAAAGAGGCTACTCCAGGGACACAGAACAGTGTCGTACAAGAATCAAGGAGCTCAGGCAAGTGTACCAAAAAAGCCAGGGAGGCAAACAGGCGCTCTGGGTCACAGCCGCTTCTACCGTGAGCTCTCCTTTTATATGGCAAACCCACCAGGCATTGCTTGCTATGGGAAAGGGGGCCCAGCAGTTTGAAAGCATTAAAATGAATGTGGAAGAAGCAGAACCCCACGTGCCCCTTGGGCTTACCATGGCTGCCTGCAAGCTGAATTCTGTTGCCAGCTGCATGTGATGGCTTACTCACACCGAAGTGGCAGGCACTTCAGTATAAGAGGCAAAATGAGACCTTGTACAGAGAGAACATGTGCTGTGTACTATGAATTGTCTGTTTCACTGAGAAAGAGTGTCCCCTTTGTTCTCTAAAATGTATCTTTTAAAATACTACCCTCCCTTTTTCTCCTCCCGCAGCAGGTGCAAATGTTTCAACGCAGCCCCTATCTACTCCGTCCCAGAGCCTGGTCCAGATTAGAAGGCGGAAAAAACGAACTCGGGATGACATGTTTGACAAGCTCATGCAGTCCTCCTGCACTGATAGGGTCCAGTTGAATGCGTGGAGGCAAACAATTGTGGAGTCGCGTAAAGTGTTACATGAATACAAAGAGAGGAGGGACATGCGCTATGAGAGCAGGCAGGATGCTGTGGTCAAGCTCATGAGGGAGAAAACTGACATGCTCCTCTGTATGGTGGCTCTAATGCGGGAAAGGCAGCAAGACCACAGACTGCCGTTGCAGCCCCTGTATAACCGCCCTCCCTCCTCCCCAAGTTCCATAGCCTCCTCACCCAGACACCCAAGAACACGGGGTTGGGGGGAGGCTACGGGGACCCACACAGTCAACCCCAGAGGATTGCACAAGCAGCAGAAAGCTGGCATATCCTCAATTTTGATTGGGTTTCTGGACTTGTCCTTCCCTCCCAGTAACCCAATATCCCCCCCCCCCCCATTCTAGCTGTTTTGTGCAACAAATAATAAAGAACGGTTTTTAAACAATTGTGACTTTATTTCCTTTCATATATATATATATATATATATAGGGGGTGGGTAACTTTAAGAGAAACAAACACAACTGTCACACCGTACCCTAGCCAGTATTTGAAACTGGCTTTCAAAGCTTCTCTGATGTGCAGCGTGCCCTGCTGCGCTCTTCTAATCACCCTGTTGTCTGGCTGTGTGAATCTGGCCGCCAGGCAAGTTGCCTCAACCTCCCACCCCGCTATAAATGTCTCCCCCTTACTCTCACAGATATTGTGGAGCACACAACAAGCATCAATTACAATTGGAATATTGGTTGTGCTGAGATCTAACCGAGTCAGTAAACTGCGCCAGTGCGCTTTCAAATATCCAAACACACATTCTACCACCATTCTGCATTTGCTCAGCCTATAGTTGAACTGCTCCTTACTACTGTCCAGGGTGCCCGTGTACGGCTTCATGAGCCATGGCATTAAGGGGTAGGCTGGGTCCCCGAGGATAACTATAGGCATTTCAACATCCCCAACAGAAATTTTCTGGTCTGGGAAGTAAGTTCCTTCCTGCAGCTGTTCAAACAGACCAGAGTTCCTGAAGATGCGAGCGTCATGCACCTTTCCCGGCCATCCTACATTGATGTCGGTGAAACGTCCCTTGTGATCCACTAGTGCTTGCTGCACCATGGAAAAGTACCCCTTGCGGTTTACGTACTGGCCACCCTGGAGTTCCGGGGCCAAGATAGGGATATGCATTCCATCTACGCAGTTAGGGAACCCCAGCGCATTAAAGCCATCCACAATGGTCTGCACATTTCCCAAAGTCACTACCCTTGATAGCAGCTGGTCAATGATTGCGTTGGCTACTTGCAGCACAACAGCCCCCACAGTAGATTTGCCCACTCCAAACTGAATCCCGACTGACCAGTAGCTGTCGGGCATTGCAAGCTTCCACAGGGCTACCACCACTCGCTTCTCAGCTGTGGGGGTTGCTCTCATTTTGGTGTCTTTGCGCTTCAGGGCGAGGGACAGCAAGTCACAAAGTTCCATGAAAGTGGCCCTAAGCATATGAAAGTTTCTCAGCCACTGGGAATCATCCCATACCTGCAACACTATGTGGTCCACCAGTCTGTGCTTGTTTCCCGGGCCCAGAATCGATGTTCCACGGCATGAACCTGGCCCAACACCACCAGGATCTCCCAATCACCACATGCTGTGCTTCTAGGAACATCTGTGTCCATGTCCTCATCGCTATCGTAATCGCGCTGTCGTCGCTTCCTTGCCCGATTTTGCAGGTACTGCACATACTGCTGGGTAATGTGTGAGGTATTTACAATGGTCAAAACTGCAGCGGAGATCCGATCGGGCTCCAGGGCTATGGCGCCTGCATGGGTAATCCTGGAAAAAGGGCACGAAACGTAGGAGAGCAGAGTGGCAGCGGAAGAGGTGGTGTTCGGTTCACGGTAGCCGAAAAAAGGCAGTAAATAGTTGTCTTCTGTAGCTTTCATGGAGGTGGGAGCCCAGGACAGACAACATGGAGAAGCTGGAAGCGTGGCAATAGCGGGAGAGCAGAGTTGGTGGCGGAAACTGTGCTGCTTGGTTCACGATGGCCGAGCAGAGTTGGCAGCGGAAGCGTTCGATGAGGAAGAGAAAGAGTAGACAGTAGAGGTTACATAGGAAGATGAGAGGAAATGAGAGGTGGATTCATAGTATCAGGAGAGCAGCGGTGCACTGTCTGCTGAAAGCAGTATGGCATCTGCATACCAAAAAGGCGTGAAACGATTGTCTGCCGTAGCTTCACCAAGGGAGGAGCGACTGACGACACACACCCAGAAACAACTGTGAGAATGTTTTTGCCCCATCATGCACTGGGATCTTAACCCAGAATTCCAATGGGTGGCGGGGACTGCGGGAACTGTGGGTTAGCTACCCACAGTGCACCGTTCCAACATTCGATGCTAGCCTTGGTACTGTGGACGTGCTCTGCCGAATTCACGCGCTTTAGTGGGGACACAGAAGACCGAATGTATAAAATAGCTTCCGAAAATTTGAATAGAATAATTTTGAAATAATTTCATACTGTAGACATACCCTCAGATTTTGGAAGGCACTTCAGATTCTTAAACCTTGGGTCTAACACTGTAGCTATCTTTAGAAATCTCACATTGGTACCTTCTTTGGATTTTGTCGAATCTGCAGTGAAAGTGTTCTTAAAACGAACAACATGTGCTAGGTCACTATCTGAGACTGCTGTAACATGAAATATATGGCAGAATGTGGGTAAAACAGAACAGGAGACATACAATTCTCCCCCAAGAAGTTCAGTCACAAATTTAATGAACACATTATTTTTTAACAAGCGTCATCAGCATGGAAGCATGGCCTCTGGCATGGTTGCCGAAGCATGAAGGGGCATACGAATGTTTAGCATATCTGGCACATAAATACCTTGCAATGCTGGCTACAAAAATGTGATGCGAATGCCTGTTCTCACTTTCAGGTGACATTGTAAATAAGAAGCTGGCAGCATTATTTCCCATAAATGTAAACAAACTTGTTTGTCTTAGCGATTGGCTGCACAAGAAGTAGGACTGAGTGGACTTTAGGCTCTAAACTTTTACATTTTTTAGTGCAGTTATGTAACACAAATGTAGATTATTTTTTAAATTGCACTTTCACAATAAAGAGATTGCAGTACAGTACTTGTATAAGGTGAATTGAAAAATACTATTTCTTTTATCATTTTTACAGTGCAAATATTTGTAATAAAAATAATATAAAGTGAGCACTGTACACTTTGTATTCTGTGTTGTAATTGAAATAAATATATTTGAAAGTGTAGAAAACATCCAAAAATATTGTAATACATTTCAATTGGTATTCTGTTGTTTAACAGTGCAATTAAAACTGCGATAAATCGAGATTAATTTTTTTAATCACAATTAATTTTTTTAGTTAATTGTGTGAGTCAACTGTGATTAATTGACAGCCCTAGAGCATATCAAATGAAAAACATGTATTTTCATTTCTTTTCCCTAAATAGATCTATTAAAGGTAATCAGACTGCCTTCCAAACAATGATTTAACATGTTTGGTATGTTGTGTTGTATAATGCATCCATTTATTAGATAACTTCCATGGGGGGAAATTAATATAGAAGAGGAATCTTTAAGCTTCCTTAATGACAAAACTTTGTTTTATGAACATTAAGTATGACATCTCATTAACAACTACACAATTTCTATTTTGCTAGTTTTCTGGATTGCAGTTGAGTGCCTAATCCCATTTATACCTTTGAAATATCTTCCAGATCAAATCTGCATAGAGTAAAGGTATTTTTCCCCCTAACTGATAGCCCTGAAAACTCTAGGCATGTTTCATCCCATTGAAATAATTAGAAGGACTCCCACTGACTTTAATGGAAGTTGTACTGGGTACCCATCCTGGAATTTGGAAGTCAATCTGTTTTTTTCTTTTTTGGCTTGTGCATCAGTAGTAATACAGGTTCTGTAATTGGAATTTAACTGAGAATTCTCTTGATGATGCATAAACCAAAATATAATCCAATGAATACTCTGGATTCATGTTGGTTCTTCAGTGCTCATCAAGGTAAAAGAGTAGCAAATATATATTAGTAAATTGGCAGATACAACTCTGAATACACATGACAGGTTTACACCTACACTGCAACTGGGGGTGTAATTTGCAGCTCTTGTGGATTTATCTGCACTACCTTTAATCTAGATAGCTTGCTCAAAATAGCAATGAGGAAGTGGCAGGATGGGCGTCAGCACAAGCTATACAAGCCTACCTGTCGTGTCCCCATCCCCCCCAGGTATCACCTTGCGTTCATTGCTAGCCCATGCCTCTGTATCCTCACTGCTATATTTAGCACACTAGCTAGATTTAAGCTAGTGCAGGTATGCAAAACACGAGCTGCAAATCACTCCCCTGGTTGCAGTGTAGATGTAACCTGAGTGAGGCGACATTTTTATATGGTCACTTTTGAACAGACCAGCACTATAAGTATTTGTACAGGTAGAAAGTAAAATCCCTAGAGAAAGAAACCCTAGTGGCCAAATTTGCTAAATTTTGGAGGATTCATGGATTGCCTTGTCATCTTATTTCCATAAAGCATTAAAGAAAATGGGAGCTCTGATCATATGCTCCACAATGAATAGACGTTTGCTATAGATTCCTCAGCGTTTTACACTGAGGTGACACTGCAACGCCCATACTGAAGCCGTCTTATTATGAGCCCCCCCTTTTCAATTATTTATAACTCTGGCAAACTTTTTAGGTTAAAATTGTCTTTGGTCTTTCATAGAATCTCAGGGTTGGAAGGGACCTCAGGAGGTCATCTAGTCCCACCCCCTGCTCAAAGCAGGACCCATCCCCAACTAAATCATCCCAGCCAGGGCTTTATCAAGCCGAACCTTAAAAATATCTTAAGGAAGGAGATTCCACCACCTCCCTAGGTAACGCATTCCAGTGTTTCACCACCCTCCTAGTGAAAAAGTTTTTCCTGATATCCAACCTAAACCTCCCCCACTGCAACTTGAGACCATTACTCCTTGTTCTGTCATCAGCTACCACTGAGAACAGTCTAGAACCATCCTCTTTGGAACCCCCTCTCAGGTAGTTGAAAGCAGCTATCAAATCCCGCCTCATTCTTCTCTTCTGCAGACTAAACAATCCCAGTTCCCTCAGCCTCTCCTCATAAGTCATGTGTTCCAGCCCCCAAATCATTTTTGTTGCCCTCCACTGGACTCTTTCCAATTTTTCCATATCCTTCTTGTAGTGTGGGGCCCAAAACTGGACACAGTACTCCAGATGAGGCCTCACCAACGCCAAATAGAAGGATATGATCACATCCCTCGATCTGCTGGCAATGCCCCTACATATACATCCCAAAATGCCATTGGCCTTCTTGGCAACAAGGGCACACTGTTGGCTCATATCCAGCTTCTCGTCCACTGTCACTCCTAGGTCCTTTTCTGCAGAACTGCTGCCGAGCCATTCGGTCCCTAGTCTGTAGTGGTGCATGGGATTCTTCCGTCCTAAGAGCAGGACTCTGCCCTTATCCTTGTTGAACCTCATCAGATTTCTTTTGGCCCAATCCTCTAATTTGTCAAGGGCCCTCTGTATCCTATCCCTACCCTCCGGCGTATCTACCTCTACTCCCAGTTTAGTGTTATCTGCAAACTTGCTGAGGGTGCAATCCACACCTGGAATCCTCCACATCATTGATGAAGATATTGAACAAAACCAGCCCCAGGACCGACCCTTGGGGCACTCTACTTGATACCGGCTGCCAACTAGACATGGAGCCATTGATCACTGCCTGTTGAGCCCGACAATCTAGCCAACTTTCTATCCACCTTATAGTCCATTAATCCAGCCCATACTTCTTTATCTTGCTGGCAAGAATACTATGGGAGACCATGTCAAAAGCTTTGCTAAAGTCAAGGAACAACACGTCCACCGTTTTCCCTTCATCCACAGAGCCAGTTATCTCATCATAGAAGGCAATTAGATTAGTCAGGCATGACTTGCCCTTGGTGAATCCATGCTGTCTGTTCCTGATCACTTTCCTCTCCTCTAAGTGCTTCAGAATTGATTCCTTGAGGACCTGCTCCATGATTTTTCCAAGGACTTTGCCTGAGATTGATTTTTGGGGGGGGGGGTGTGGAAAGCGTGAGTAAAATGAGTTCTTTTGTTTCTAAAGAGAATATTGAAAAATAAATAACTTGCTAATGTTACATTTTTTCCCCGTCAGGCAGCTTTAATATTGCCAATTCTAAACATTTGGGTGCTCAACTTTGCAACCAAAGATGTAGGAATCATTCGGGGAAATACTGTAGCCTGTGTTATGCACAAGGTCAGTCTAGATGAAAATGGTCCCTGATGGTCTTAAAATCTATGAAAATGTAGAGTTACTTTAATGTAGATTTTGTATGTAAATGTAATTTTTATGTCACAATATTAATCAAAGGTGGGAACTTATTTTAAGGTGGAAATATCCCATATCCCTAAACAATAACTTCTACTGAGAAGAATGTAGGCTAAGTGGAATTCTAAGACTTCTGATACCATTCTGATATATTACATCACAATTCATTTGGAGAACCTGTATCTCTTGCACACAGGAGCATGTAACTAAAGGCTAGCTTCTTACATCCTTATCCATTCTTTGGTAACTTAGCAAATTTCTACTTTGTGCAACTTGCTTTTCTATGATTTTCTTGATAAGACTGTTACTAGAGTACAAAATCTTCAGAATACATCAACTCTTATCTTAACGTGTGCTGGTTGCAGAAGTGGGATATTATTACTGTGTTGGCCAGTCCTCTTTGGCCAGGATTTTCTAGCATTTTAATTTTAGCTTTCAAATCCTAGCATGGTCTTGCTTTCTCTTATCTCTGAGCTCCTCTCTCTCCAGACATTCTTGTCTAGTGTGCTCTATCGATATATAACCTAAGGCTGTTTTACAATTATAGATACATTGCTCAAGGATTTTTTTTTTTTTTTTGTTACTTTGGATCACTTTCCCTGGTGTATTTATGGATGTGTGTTCAAGTTTGCATTAAATATTGACCTCTTTTCATGGGCTTTAGACTGATTTGTGTTTTAATGTATTGTAGTTATTTGGAGGTGGGTGAGGATTTTAAATAATGTTTAGTTCCAGGCTTTTCACCCTCTCCATGTCAAATCCATCCTAAAGACCCACTTTTTCTGTGAGGTCCACAAACAGCAAAAGTCAAATAACTCTCAGCTCCTCCTTCCTTTAAGTCCCCCTCTCTGTCCTGTTTTAGGATCCTGAGGCCATCTGTACGCCTGTTTTGTACAGCACCAACGTACCTTCAGCACTTCAGTAACATTTGGGGGTGCTTACATTATGATAGGCGTTTATAAAAATGTCTCTTGCAGTTGCTGCTGTGCTAAGCTATTGCTTTATTCCTCTCACATTTCCCCCTAAACATACTCCTGCAACCAGGTAGACAGCTCTTTAAATAACCCACTAACACTGAATTTGAAGTGATGTGAACTACTATAGAAAAATTGCTACCCACCCCTGTGTTCCTAGCCACATGCTTCAGAAGCTTTGGGACAGGAATCAGGAAAGCAGTATGGCACCACTTAGAATGTAGACACTTAAGTTTCAGTAGGGAAAAAATAGTTTGTGACTTAAGAAATCAAGTAAAAGTGAAATGAGACATTCTCCTCTTGGAAAACATAAACTGGCTGGAAAAAAATCACAACTGCTTTTAAGTAAGCTTGCATCAAAATAGCTTTTTGTGTGTGCTGATTGAAAGAAAACTGTACATGACTTTCATTGGTTAAAATAACAATGTGTGCTCAGTTTTATTTTGCTTCCTTCCCACTAATGCTGCTTGAAATTGCTCTGGTGGGAAGGTGATTCTGCTTGACCTTTGTCCAGCGGGATATTATTGAGGCAAACAACCACCTAGTAAGTTTAAAAACTAGACCTTCTGTATAAGAACAGCCTCTGCAGTTTATACTTGCTGGGATAAAAAGGTTATTTATCTGAATGCTTCAGAGCATAAACTAATCACCAACTGGGGTCAGGAAGAAATTATCCCTTCCATCTTGAGTATAGCATTACATAAGTAGGGGCATCATGGATATTTTTCATCTTCCTATGAAATATACAGCCCTGGGCAGAGTTGGAGAAAGGATACCACATGATCAAGTCTGATGCTCCAAGAGGTAGAGTGCTGGTTAATAAGGTCCATCTTTCAAACATGGACACTTTCATTTTCAACAATGATTCATTTACACAAAGTCCTTTTCCACTGAGACTTTCAATCTTGCCAATGAAAATATCAAAACCTGAATAAGTCTGCTACCTGCTGCTGAGCGTTCCAGATATCCCGAGTTCACCTCCTCTTCTGCAGATCTTTATGGAATGGAAAATAGAACTATTACAGTTCAGCACGCGTCAGCAAAAAATGGTTAAAGTCCAAATTAATTTTGGGCCAAATCTAGAAGCCCTTAGTTGTTACTCCCGTTAGTCCCAACACTCCCAATGAAACGAGTGAACGTTTTGGGTAAGGACAGAATAAAAGCTAAATTGGGAATTCAGCATTTGGCCTGTCAAATGCAGCCATTCTCCGTAGAGCCCGACAAAATATAAATGCTTACCCCAATATTGATTTTATGTTCCTTCTCCTGTCACCATCTTTATAGAATCACCAATAAAATAGATACCTTATGCCAGATTAATTACAGCTCTAAATACACTGGCTTCAACCCATACATACTGCATTAATGCTTGGAAGTCCAGATGTGTAGTTCATGAGCACCAGACTTTTCTTTTTTTTTCCCAAGCCAGAGCTTGTTCATCTGTGTACATGGCGAGTCAGCTAACTTTGTCCTCCAGCATCATTTCCTGAAAGAGAAGCACCATGGGTTTTTAATTGATTTGATTAAATAATAAATGATACATTCTCGTATCTCAGCCTAGGCAACATTTCCAGTCCATAAATCTAGGGCTTTGAAAGGAAGAGCTTTTAAATCGTGTATAAATTGCAGTAATTCCTCCACCTAAGGCACTGTTGTACAACAATGTTACATTATTAGTTGCTGTCTTCTAGCACTGAACAGGGAACTTCAATAGAATAAATAAAACATTTTTATCCCTTAAAGCTACCCTGTCTCCATCCTTGCTTCACTGTAGACTGTTTTGTACAGGAGCTTTCCCCAGCCCCTCACTATTTGGCTTCCTGCTACAGATAGGAAGAAACCTTCTCACAGTGCTTGGAGAGGGAGAATCTCTCCGTTTCATAGCTAGGCTTGTACCTTTGTTATGTCGGGGAACTATCTTACAACTTTTCTTTCCTTACATGACTACACATGTCTGTCTCTCTTCCCTGCTAGCCTTTTAAATAGGTAGAGCATGATTTTACAATAGTAACCCAAAATATTGTAGTAGCACTACAATGAGATGCATTGCTTACGTCCAATACAAATAGACTATTGGTTGTTCTAGGTGTCCAGCATCTGATACTTCAGTCAATTAACAACGCTGGCAAATGCCCAGCCTCTTCCCTTCCACTTAACCCAGCCCACATCAGTGCAGCGGGCTCACATGTAAGTATACAACTCAAAGATATTCAGCCAAATTTTCATAAATGGCCACTGATTTGGGGTGACTACGTTTCTGGGTCCCCAACTTGCGACCTGGGGCCAGATTCCCAGAAGTGCTGGTCATTTGCAGCTGCCATTGAGCTAACTGGAGTCGAGGATGCCTGAAGAAAAGAGTACTTGTGGCACCTTAGAGACTAACAAATTTATTTGAGCATAAGCTTTTGAGGATGCCTGAGTACTTCTGAAAATTAGGCCCAAAGGGCATCTAGTTAGATGCCCCAAAATCAGTGGCCATGTTTGAAGTCAGTGTTAAGGGGGGATTTTAAACCTTTCTAGGTTCCAACTCCTTCACTTGAGCTGTAGATTTACCAACCCATGTTCAGCAAGGCAGATGCCTATGTGTATGGCCAAGCAGATGCACATGGTATGTCCTCAAGGTCTTTTGAAAGGAAAGTTTCAACATTAAGATGACAGGTCCTGTGTGTGCAAACAGTTGGTAACTCAAGTGAAAACTACCCTAAAATGTCCTGCTCTGTTGCATCCATGGCCTGAGCTATAACATACAGTATATAACTGGTTGGAGAAGGTGAGTGCTAGTCCTGTATACAGTAAGTAGTACATTGTTAATTACACTCTAGGCCTAGGCACCATCTAAACACTGAATGTCCTGCATTATTTAAACATACAGTAGATAAACGGGTCCCTGAACTCCAGTATGATTTCATTTCAGAAGGAACCCTGCAGGTTTCTTTTTTCCTTAATCCAATTGCAACAGGGAATTAAAAGCCTAATTATTTTGTAAAGGATGGTGCAACATGCGCAGTCCTTCTAATCCCTAGGGAATTGCAGCTTCACATCACTTCTTCCTTGGGACAGCTGCCAATGCCACAGTTTGACTTGTAGGCCCAGATCCACCAAGCTACTCTGTGTGGATGGGCCCTGTGCTCTCACACAGCTCTCCTGACTTCACTGGTGCTCCCTGCAGGGTCAGGAGTCCACCTGTGTTGCAGCATGCAGGACTGGGGCCTTAGATTTTAAACTCCCTAAGCCAGGGACCTAGTATGTGAACTTGTTTGTAGCCTGTCTCATATATTTTGATGCCAGATAAATAATAATAGTGGATGAAATTCGCAAATGCAGATATTTGTACAGCCCTCTTAATGCATATCTGTACATTTGAAAATCTGATCCAATCATAATTTTGGTATTTTGCCAGATGTATCAATCCAAGCCTCTTTGTTCTACGCATCATTCTGGATAACTTGAAAACATGCTTGTTAGGTTTCTGGTACTTCCTGGTTCTGGCTTGGTTGGGAAAGACTACAAAACTGTCCTTTCTCTTATGGCTGTTTCTGCACTTTGATTTCAAGTTCTATATTGTGAAAACAAGAGACTGGTTCTAACTAAACTCTTTTGAACATGAAATAAAAATTGTATTGAAGTCTGTTCTCTGAAGTGGTTTCAAGGGATTATCAAGTATTTGAATCTTCTGACTTCTGTTTCTGTAATACATTGTGATGATGAGTCTAAAGCATATAAACGAATAAACTGTGAACATTTCCCTCAAATAGAGCTCCTTCTTTCTAATGCTGGTGTAAGGGTTCCCTTTTTATATGGCATTTACTTTCCATCTTAGCTCCGCTGCTGCCCATCAGAAGTTCCCCTTTAATTTGGTAGATCTGGCATTTGCACATGCCTCGCAGCGCCATAACCATTAAATATTTGGCTGCCTTTGGCAACCTTCTCCTCAGTCTTTGTAATGTATTTGGCCCCCGCCTTCTTAGATGCGTCCTGTTTGAAAGCCTGTGTTCCAAAAGCAGCCACGTACCAAGGGAACGCCGTATTGCTGAATGTGTTGATACTTTACAGGACGGATACTCAGAAGTTCCAAGAATTTCCCCACTATATCTTTAAGCAGAGCATGACCTTATATTTCATTTGATTGTGCTTTCCCTCCATTAACCTTTTATTCTTAACGCTGGTATCTTGCCATTCACAGACGATGGGAAGTTGTCCTTGGAGGAGTTCCAGGCTTTTTTTTCAGACGGGACTCTTAATGAAGAAGAACTTGAACAGCTCTTTCGTACCATTGACTCAGACAACACCAGGTAAGCGCATAATTCTTTGTCCATTTCTTTTCAACGGACATAGATTTTTTAGGACTCTTGATGTGCAACTGTTAAAGTTTTGCTTCTTAAAAGATCTAAACATGTGCAAGGTATACTGTGGTGGAATTCTTCTGCCAGCCTTGAGGGGCTTCATTTCTTCAAGGTTTGACCTCCCATGGTGAAGACCATTAGGGCTCCTTGTTCTCCTGGTATAAGTTCAACACACTTCCTGCAGCACAGCCTGTTTATGAAAATCTCTGAAATTATACATTTTGAATAATAGGGACAATCAGCTAACCTTTTGATTTTTTCCCTCGTTTCTAGAAAGTTTTGCTAGGGCTATCTAATCTAGCTATCCTGATCTGTCTGTGAGTTTCTAATGCAGTTGTTGTTAGAATCCTAGAATCATAGGCCTGCAAGGGACCTTGAGAGGTCATCTTGTCTGGTTTCTTGCACTCATGGCAGGACTAAGTATTATCTTGACCATCCCTGACAGGTGTTTGTCTGACCTACTCTTAAAAATCTCCAATAGTGGAGATTTTACATCCTCTCTAGGGAATTTATTCCAGTGCTTAATCACCCTGACAGTTAGGAAGTTTTTCCTAATGTCCAGCCTAAACCTCCTTTTCTGCAATTTAAGCCCATTGTCCTATCCTCAGAGGTTAAGAAAAACAATTTTTCTCCCTCCTCCTTGTAACAACCTTTTATGTTCTTGAAAACTATTATCATGTCCCCTCTGTCTTCTCTGCTCCAGACTAAACAAACTCAGATTTTTCAATCTTCCCTCATAGGTCATGTTTTCTAGACCTTTAATCATTTTTGTTGCTCTTCTCTGGACTTTCTCCAATTTGTCCACATCCTTCCTGAAATGTGGCACCCAGAACTGGACACAATACTCCAGTTGAGGCCTAATCAGCGCAGAGTAGAGCGGAAGAATTACTTCTCATGTCTTGCTTACAACACTCCTGCTAATACATCCCAGAATGATGTTTGCTTTTTTTGTAACAGCCTTACACTCTTGACTCATATTTAGCTTGTGGTCCACTCTGACCCCCCGATCCCTTTCTGCAGTGCTCCTTCTTAGGCAGTCATTTCCCAATTTGTATGTATGTAAGTGATTGCTCCTTCCTAAATGGAGTACTTTGCATTGTCCTTATGGAATTTCATCCTATTTACTTCAGACCATTTCTCCAGTTTGTCCAGATCATTTTGAATTATAATCCTATCCTATCCACCAAAGCACTTGCAGCCCCTCCCAGCCTGGTATTGGCTGCAAACTTTGTAAGTGTACTCTCTATGCCATTGATGAAGATATTGAACAGAACCAGACCCAGAATTGATCCCTGCGGGACCCCACTCATTATGTTCTTCCAGCATGACTGTGTACCACTGAGAACTTCTCTCTCAGAATGGTTTTCTAACCAGTTTTGCACCCACCTGAGAGTAGCTCCATCTAGGTTGCATTTCCCTAGTTTGTTTATGAGAAGGTCATGCGAGATAGTATCAAAAGCTTTACTAAAGTCAAGATATACCACATCTAGCACTTCCACCCTATCCACAAGGCTAGATACCCTCTCAAAGAAAGCTGTTAGGTTGGTTTGATATGATTTGTTCTTGACAAATCCATGCTGACTGTTACTTATCACCTTATTATCTTCTAGATGTTTGCAAATTGAGTCGCTAATTATTTGCTCCATTATCTTTCTGGGTACATAAATTAAGCTGACTGGTCTGTAATTCCCTGGGTTGTCCTTATTTCCCTTTTTATAGAATGGCACTATATTTGCACTTTTCCAGTCTTCTGGAATCTCTCCCGTCTTCCATGACTTTTCAAAGATAATCGCGAATGGCTCAGATATCTCCTCAGTCATCTCCTTGAGTATTCTAGGATGCATTTCATCAGGCCCTGGTGGCTTGAAGACATCTAATTTGTCTAAGTAATTTTAGCTTGTTCTTTCCCCATTTTAGCCTCTTCTGATCCTACATCATTTTCACTGGCATTCACTATGTTAGATGTTCAATCGCCACCAACCTTCTTGGTAAAAACTGAAAAAAAATAAGTCATTAAGCACCTCTGCCATTTCCACATTTTCTGTTATAGTTTTTCCATCCTCATTGAGTAATGGGCCTACCCTGTCCTTGGTCGTCTTCTTGCTTCTAATGTATTTGTAGAATGTTTTCTTGTTATCCTTTATGTCTCTAGCTAGTTTGATCTTGTTTTGTGCCTTGGCCTTTTTAATTTTGTCCCTACATATTTGTGTTATTTGCTTACATTCATCCTTTGTAATTTGACCTAGTTTCCACTTTTTGTGGGGCTCTTTTTTTATTTTTAGATCATTGAAGATCTCCTGGTTAAGCCAGGGTGGTCTCTTGCTAGATTTCCTGTCTTTCCTACGAAGTGGGATAGTTTGCTCTTGTGCCCTTAATAATGTCTGTTTGAAAAAACGGCCAACTTATATTTGTAGTGAATAAGCTCCAGTTCTTGACATGAGCTAACTGCAAACACAACCCAATGGAAATTCTGTGGTTTGAAGGCTTAAAGGATCAGGCTCTTAATATTAAACCATAAAAATATTGGCTTTTCATTAATTAGTAAGGCTGGATAAACTGGTTAAGAAATGGTAAGAATTGACCTGAACCTTTACTGCAGAACTCCCATCAAATCCAAGTTTTGTTTTCTGTAGTTTGAAAAAATGTATCTAAAGGAAGTAAAAATACCAAAATACCTTGAGTGGCTCTCCTAGGATTGTCTTGTAGGGTCGTAATACATCTTGGAAAGAATTACAATAACAATGTGAAGGATAGTGTGGGAGTCAGGGGAATAAAAAGAAGAGGGCATTCTTAATCTGGACTGTAGCAAAAATCAGACTGACACTACTCTGCCATGGTAGCAGAGACACTGACTCTAGTTCCGTCTCAATATAACAGAGAAGCGGAACATGGCAGGGTTTACACGATCAAGGTTGTGGGACTCAGGAATGCTGTGTCGCTGGTCTGAAATAATCCATATTTGCTAAGTTTTATGGTGTTGCACAATGCGTGTTAATTTCATTTGCAGAAAGGTAAGAGGGCTAAAGTCCAGACTGCTGTATGGAGTTTAGTATCTGGTTATGGGTTGCTGCTTAGTGGAAGTGGTGAGCTTGATTGTATTGCATTTTGCTTTTGTGACTTTAAATAATTGGCAACGTACTTAGAGACTGTGTATGGGCACTTCCTACTCCTAAACTAAAAAGAAATGAAAATGGGCAACTGTTCTAAATGTTTTGCAGTAGTGCGCATAGAAAACATGCCATATAATACTGTGCTATGCAAGTTACAGCACGTTGTGTGCTTGACTGATGTCTGAATTCTTGCACAGCCCCCAGCTGCTACACGTGTTGCAACTAGCTTTGGGTTCTAATGAGTTGTCATGTCTTTTTACCCACAGTTAAACTAGTGGGCATTGCATTAGAAAGAGGTCAATTTTAAACATTTTCTGTTTTGCTCCTAGCTGAGGATGTGAAACAAGCAGCCCGGGATATTTTTTATAACTATTTTTTCAACTTTTGAAGAACAGTTTCATCTAAACACTTGAATATCCAGGTGTTCTAATTAGATGTGTCAGATTCCTGCATTGTTAGTGGTGATTTGCTTAGACTCCTAGTGCCAGCAATATCTCAGTTTAATACAAAAAAATCTATAAAATGTTCAGCAAAAAAACAACCTCCCCACCCCATATATATATATATATACACACACACACACACATAAAATATTTAAAAACCTATTTATCTTGTCTTTGAAATCCTTAAGGACAAGATGCTTTCAGAGTGCCATCCTGGTTTAACATCTGGTGTTCTTGGCTGAAGCAAAAACTTTGGATTTTGGTCATAGTTCCAAGTTAAATCTTAGCATAAATTTATGAATTTTTAACATCAAGATAAATCTACCAAAACAGAGAGAGAGAACATTTAGTAAGTGGCAGAAACTTTGTCCCCAATCCCTAGCTCGCTAGTGCCAGCCTTCCCTCAAGCAAAAGCAATTTATGTAATCTGCTCTAGAATTGTGTGGATCGTTTTCAAGCTTTTTAAAATGCTTTTAAATTTTTGGAATAAAAATTGAAGTAAATTTCAAAATAAACAGACATTTTGAATGGAAAACTCAAAACTTTTCATTCTGAATATGTTGAAACAAAAAGTTTTCAGGTTTTTTTTATCTTTTGGTTTTGATTGAAACAATTAATTGATTTTTTGCCAAGAAGCTGCTTAAAGTTTTGGTCAGCCTGAATCTGCATTTTTTGGTGAAATGGTTTCAGCTGAAAATTTTCTCCCAGCTGTAGCGTGCATTTTGCCACAAAGGTGAAAAGACTGTTGGGCTACCAAGGGAAAGGAATTTGTGTCAGCTGCCCTGCGCTGAGAATGCCTTCCCACCAGCTCCTAGATGTCTAAATCTATAGCTTGTTAGCACAAATGCTCCAGCTAATCTCAACTGCCGTGGAGAGAATAAGGAGGGGAAAGTTAATCTCTCTAACCTGAGTTAGCCTCCATTCCTGGTGGATCATAGGCACCCTGCACTAGCTGTTCCTCTAGCGATATCCTGTTTGGTACCAGATCTAACTTCCAAGTGGGTCACCTCATGTAGATCATATAATAATCCAAATTAGGAATCACAGAAGATGTATGACAATGGCAAGGTCCAGAGTTGAGGGAAATGGTCACCTGACTAGGAAAAGTGCTTTTACACTTTTCATGTCCTCTGAGATCAGTTAGGAAACCTAGAGTGCTGTAAAACTGCAGCACTTGAGTAAAGGGCATTGAAATCACTCAGCAATGGGGACAGGAGTCACCCCCTCTCTGCCATTGTGATCTTTTCTCTTGACGTCTGTCTTGTTTTGATTACACCTTAGTTTTATTCAAATCCCAGCCTTCAGCAAGGCACTAGAAAAAACAAGGAAATTGTGTCATCCAGATCTCATGAAAATAAGACATCGACTGTTGTCTGCATGTTGATGACATCAAAGCCCCATACATTCCCATTGGACTGGAAGAATTAAGACGAGAATCCTGTGGAATCTCACATGAGATCTCTTTGGGCAGCTGTATTATCACAAAAGCAAAAAAACCACCCTGGAGATGAGGGAGGAACAAAAACCACTCAGATAATATTCTCTAACCCCGCTAGGATCTGTTAGCAGATCAACAGTGGCCTAGGCTGCTGACAGACCTGAAAGAATTATTATGCATGTCTGATCTTCACACACCAATGAGAATGGGACCCAGACTGACAGAAAAGGACTGAGGAAACCCTGATGACTCCCGCAGGCGCTCCTGCTTTTTCTGTTCCTTCCATGAGGAATTTTGGTAACTCATGCTTTTTAAATCTTGCAAAATAAAAAATTCTCTGGCCTACTGTTCAGGGATAACACTGTTCAGTATAGCATTTAATCATCTAACATTTGTAGTTGGGACAATGCTAAATATGATTAATAATATTCCCTTTCTTGTTATCACCATTCCAACAAGTATTACTCCCTGCTTCTTACATTCTGTCTGGAGTCTGGTATGTTCTGAAATTATTGGTTTTGAATTGGCTTATTGTCAGACATAATATTTATTGTCAGACATAATATTGTCAGATTTTTCTTATAAGGAAATTGCTCTATACAGTAAAAGACAAAGGCTGAAATATCAGATGGGTACTGTGCATTTTCTTTCAAATAAGAATACAGGGCATATTAACTTTATCTTTCTAAAGGCAATTTGAATTAAAATTAATTGCTGGTTGAAAAGATAAGTTAATTTATTTTCAAAGCTATTTTGGTATTTCATTTTAACGGTGTGATTTTCTCGTACTCCTCCATCACGTTTGCTTAGTGTGCAGTTCTAAAGATTTTGTGACTTAAATTACTTTGTAGCTAGAGTAGTGCTAGATTAAGAAAATTATGTTCTTGCTGAATATTAATAATTGCTGTTACCAGCCAAATTATAAAACGTTGATTCCATTTCCAGAGTTCTTATAGGCACAGGGGAACTGACTTAGTTGAATAGGAACATCTAGTTTGGTTTCTTGACTTCCTTGGGACAATAAAGGCTCATTTGGAAGATGACGGTTAACCTGAGAAAAATGAAGAGGAAGGTCACAATGCAGGGGGAAAATGAATACTTAATGACCCAAGAGCAAGTCTGTGCTACTGCCTATGGGTACCCAGCTAGAACATGCTACAGCTTGGCAAGTTATTTTTTAAAGGATAAGAATCCCCCCAGCAAAATGTGTTCTTGTCATCAGGGGGGAGGCTTTAGGTGTTTGACAAAAATGAGATATCCAAAAATAGCTTTGAAACATTAATGAGGCTTGTTCTCAACACTACTTTGCCTAGAAAGTGTCATTTAAGAGGTTAATGGTGTGGCACTGTAGGCGTGTGCTACAAGAACTGTTTTGTATAATGTGATTATGGAAAAGCAGCAGCAGTATCTTTGTGGGTTTTCAGTCCCTTTAATACTTTGCTCTCTTTATATACTATTTTTCTTTCAGAGCAGATTAGAGTTCCAGGACAAGAGAGATCTCTTTAAAAGAGCAATTCCCTATTCATATCTTCAGTGGGCTAGCAGATGAACAAAGTTGTGTGTCTATAAGCAACTTCCCCCTGCTTCTTCAGGGGATTCCTCATCCTTTTTAATAATCTCTGCTCTGTTCTTGGCCTTTCTTTTGGATCTGAAACCAACCTTATTCATCTTTCACTGCTCATACTGTTGCTTGTTGCTAAGGCACTCAGATACATGGTATAAATGAACTGTGACAAAGAGCAGAAGGAACATGTCCATCTTGCCCTCTGTATTCCTCCAGTGGTTAAGACTAGCAGAGGAAGCATGCTTCGCTTTACCGAAACAACTTTGCATGTAAGGCAAATACTGCAAAATCCCAAACTGACTTCACAGAAAAGAAGAATGAAATCATGTTTCTCTTATTAATTACTTCCATAATGTCTTAGAGATATTCCAAACCGAGAAGATGCCATTCCTGTCCCCACTATCCTTTGTGAAACATGGAAGAAGATGGGAAGGAAAGAGATCCACCAATACCTTCTCCATCCAAAGATTCATATGCGAGACATGATCACTGCTCCTGGAGGAGAGAATTAAGTCTAGATATCCCTGCCACTATCTTCTGGTGGAAAGGCCTTCCTGACCCCAAATTTAACCATTCAGTTAGGCTTGAACATGTGAGTGTAAATCACCACATTTAAGCATCTACCCACTTTATACCCCTAATGCAAATGGTCTATTTTTCTCCCTTAACATTTACTGATGGTGAAAAGCTCTTTATGTATAACAAGGCCAGAAACAGCACATCCACCTGAGGGGAGAGGAGAGCCAAAATCAGGGGCGCTGGAACAGTTTGTATAATGGGAGGGGTGGAGGGGTGGGAGCCATTGAACCAAACTGTAAACCCTGTATATGATGGAAACCACTTCAAGCCAAGGAGTGCGGCCGCACTCCCCGCACCCCTAGTTCCAGCACCTGTGGCCAAAGTGGAAAATCACTGTGACTACTCTGTTTGATTTGGACTCTTACACGTGTGATCTGCCACACCCATTGTCACCAACGTAGACTTTGGTCAAATCTGCCTCCAGAATCGTCGTCTTCCACAGTGTATCTAAAGCAGACCCTGCTGCCGTGGGTTCCATCAGCACCTCTTGCCTCTTCCTGGGGCTGAGCAGTAGCATGATGGTGATGATGTTACTAACCTAGACGTAGAATAGAGAGGCATAGCATCACCAGAAATTAATTTCTAATGGAGGAAGGAAATAAACATACTGGGTCAGGTGGTCAAGCACCTATATAGTTCTCTTAGAGCCAGGCAGAAGCTGTCTCAGAATTGTAAAAATTGGTGACAGTCGCAGAGTATTTGTCAGGTAGATCTGAGGGTCACTGCACACAGGATGCAGAACTCTTCGTCAAAACAAGGTGCGGGGAGGGAGGGGGATGATCCAGGAAACTCCAGAGTCTGCTCTCAATTGTGACTTCCATGGCAATTGAGGGAGGTCAGCAACTTACCAAGTGCAGGCCCGTAATGAGTAGGAGAGATTCTGTGATGCTCCACTTTCTGCTCTACAAACTCAAACACTCAGCAGCTCTTGGACCTGCTCTTTCATTAGCTGGTTTTGATATAATAGTCCCAAATGCAAGCAGCTGCATTAGCAAAAAGTACTAAGTCATCACACTGAAATTTTATTAATTGGTATCTTGGTAAGCAACTGCTATGAATGGAAATTGTCACACTGTCTGGAGTGGCTCACATTCTTCCCGGGCTGCCTGGCACTGCAATTGCGCCAGTTGCTTTGCAGTATCTGGGGCAGAAAAACTCTCAGTTCCTAATCTGGGTCTTTCTTTTTATGGGATTTTCCCCTCTCATCACATAACTTTTCAAGGTCTTTTATGTCAAAACCATCATATGACTGTGGTCCACTCCTTGTGTCTGTTCTTTAACCTTTAAAAATTCTCAATGTCAAGTTTAAACTTTTAACAGTGCTGGGTTATAATCTGTAAATCCAGTTGACTGTGGCATATGAATCCTGCTGACTACGCCAATAGTCACACTGTCTGGAGTGGCTCACAAGCAAGAATACCAACCTCAGGGCAGGGCACAAACCCCAAACTGGTTGTGAGTTCTATACTTAGACAACCAACCAAGTAACAAATGTAAACTCCTCAGGAACTATACAGCCTTAACGTAGAGTCTCAGACAGTCCCCTTGGGCATTCCGATCTATCTTGCCACCGAGGCAAGTTTGACTCTGTGATAGATGGTCACTTTACACCAAAGATCACAAAATATTCAGGTTACTCCCAGTCCCAAAGGACCAGTCACTTACCCCAGGTCAATTTGCACCAAAGACAATGCTTATAGCCAATCCTGTAACACACTAACTAAAGGTTTATTAACTAGGAAAAAGAAATGAGAGCTGTTTATAAGGTTAAAGGAGGTAAGCACACACTTACAAATAAGATACAATCTTAAATTCAAAAGGTAATAGAAACGTCTATAAAATCAAGCTTTTATGTCCTTTGGGGCTAACCCAAGCCAAGCGGCTTGGGCATCTCTTTCTTATGTTCAGGAATCTTTGCCCCTCAGAGTCCAGACAGCATAAAGAGACCCTAATTCCCTCTGGTCAGGGATTTTTATCCCCTCCTTCCTAGAGTCCAAGCTGATGAGACAAGCATTTCTGCATGTAACCTCTGCATGGGTGGGTGGGCGGAGCAATCGACAGAGTATTTGTTCAACAATGGCCCATTTTGATTCCATAGTCCTTCCTGATGGGCAGGAGATCACACCTTCTGTAGGAATCCAGCATTTTGCATTAGACATTAGGTGAAGTTTTTTCGCCCTGTTTGGTGAGTTGCATAGTTTCAGAACAAACATTTTACAGTTATAGAGTAAACACATAAGTAGTACCTCTAGAATGGGATACAGATAGTATAAGTAGGATTAATACATGCAGCATCCTTGAAGAGAAATAGAAGGAACTCTGACTGTGAAGGGAAGAGAGAAAGGAAATTAGAGAGAGGAGGAATGAGAAGGACCTAAATCTGTAAAATTGTATGTATGCTGTTACACAAAACATCGTTCTAATCTGTGCAAGTTAAAATGTATGAGAGTGAAAGTGGGAAGAGTCTTAAATGTTGAATAAATAGAATTAGGGCAGCATTTTTGAAAATGCTGAAGTCCCATTTTCAAAAGAGACTTGGGCTTCTAAGGAATTTAGACTACTTGCCCAAGTCCCTTTTAAAAATGGCACTTACGCTATAAAGTTACTTAAGCATTTTTGAAATAGTTACCCCTATGTAGCGCTTGAGCAGCCTGACCCAAATGTCCGAAAATGTTACGTTTGTATGCAGTCAGCCTCTAATGTCTGTGCTCAAACTGGGGACTTGTGCAAGCTTTCTTAAAAACATGGCCTGAGAGCCTGAAGTGTGCTTTGTAAAGCAGAAGACTCCCAGCATTTACTACTTTTTAAGCTGCAGTAAAAAGCATCATTTTCTGAAGTCTGATAACACCATTCCGCAGGGCTCTTTCTGTTGACAGCTATTTTTTCACACAATAATAGACCTCAGAGACTGAATTTTCTTTGGTTTCTTGTCTTTTTTCAGATGAACTAATTAGTTTCACATCCACCTCTTTGAATGATGTTGAAAATGCCCCTCATTTGTGGCATGTCAGGAGTCTGCTGTAGGTGAAAATGATGTGAGCCTTTAAATTTAATCGGTGATCCCAGTGCCTCATCTGCATTGCCACAGGAAATAACTTTCGTGTCTAGTTTATGGTGTTCTTCCCCCTCAGACTCTCTCTTTGCTAATGATAAATGTCATATTGCACTTGTTGATCTCCTTGATAAACAGATCTTCCCAATGGTAACACAGGCTTGTTTTGAATATCAGTGAGGGCAATTAGGGGACTGGAATCTTAGCTGATGTGACTGGGGTCCCAGTGGGGGCCAGGCAAGGTTACTCAATTAGGATGAACCCCAAAGAATGGGGCAGACAAACCCCAAAGCTGATAGATAATTCAATACTTAGATTTACCAGGCCAGCATAAAACAGCTTCTTTATTACCTCACTGCTTGCCCAAAAACCAACACCACAGTTCCCTTAAAGCAACCCAGCCTCAAGCCTCCATCCAGGCACCTAAGTCAAATATAATGAATATTTCTGAAAATCATATTTCATCATAAAAAGAAAAGGTTCTACCAATCCCAAAGGATCGGACACATTACCTCCCAGGTTTCAGAGGAACAGCCGTGTTAGTCTGTATTCGCAAAAAGAAAAGGAGGACTCGTGGCACCTTAGAGACTAACCAATTTATTTGAGCATGAGCTTTCGTGAGCTACAGCTCACTTCATCAGATGCATACCGTGGAAACTGCAGCAGACTTTATATATACACAGAGAATATGAAACAATACCTCCTCCCACCCCACTGTCCTGCTGGTAATAGCTTATCTAAAGTGATCAACAGGTGGGCCATTTCCAGCACAAATCCAGGTTTTCTCACCCTCCACCCCCCCACACAAATTCACTCTCCTGCTGGTGCTAGCCCATCCAAAGTGACAACTCTTTACATAATCAAGTCGGGCTATTTCCTGCATAGATCCAGGTTTTCTCACACCCCCCCCACACCCATACACACACAAACTCACTCTCCTGCTGGTAATAGCTCATCTAAACTGACCACTCTCCAAGTTTAAATCCAAGTTAAACCAGAACATCTGGGGGGGGGGGGGGGGGGTAGGAAAAAACAAGAGGAAACAGGCTACCTTGCATAATGACTTAGCCACTCCCAGTCTCTATTTAAGCCTAAATTAATAGTATCCAATTTGCAAATGAATTCCAATTCAGCAGTTTCTCGCTGGAGTCTGGATTTGAAGTTTTTTTGTTTTAAGATAGCGACCTTCATGTCTGTGATTGCGTGACCAGAGAGATTGAAGTGTTCTCCGACTGGTTTATGAATGTTATAATTCTTGACATCTGATTTGTGTCCATTTATTCTTTTACGTAGAGACTGTCCAGTTTGACCAATGTACATGGCAGAGGGGCATTGCTGGCACATGATGGCATATATCACATTGGTGGATGTGCAGGTGAACGAGCCTCTGATAGTGTGGCTGATGTTATTAGGCCCTGTGATGGTGTCCCCTGAATATATATGTGGGCACAATTGGCAACGGGTTTTGTTGCAAGGATAAGTTCCTGGGTTAGTGGTTCTGTTGTGTGGTATGTGGTTGTTGGTGAGTATTTGCTTCAGGTTGTGGGGCTGTCTGTAGGCAAGGACTGGCCTGTCTCCCAAGACTTGTGAGAGTGTTGGGTCATCCTTTAGGATAGGTTGTAGATCCTTAATAATGCGTTGGAGGGGTTTTAGTTGGGGGCTGAAGGTGACCGCTAGTGGCGTTCTGTTATTTTCTTTGTTAGGCCTGTCCTGTAGTAGGTAACTCAGATGTCAAGAATTATAACATTCATAAACCAGTCGGAGAACACTTCAATCTCTCTGGTCACGCAATCACAGACATGAAGGTCGCTATCTTAAAACAAAAAAACTTCAAATCCAGACTCCAGCGAGAAACTGCTGAATTGGAATTCATTTGCAAATTGGATACTATTAATTTAGGCTTAAATAGAGACTGGGAGTGGCTAAGTCATTATGCAAGGTAGCCTGTTTCCTCTTGTTTTTTCCTACCCCCCCCCTCAGATGTTCTGGTTTAACTTGGATTTAAACTTGGAGAGTGGTCAGTTTAGATGAGCTATTACCAGCAGGAGAGTGAGTTTGTGTGTGTATGGGTGTGGGGGGGATGTGAGAAAACCTGGATCTATGCAGGGAATAGCCCGACTTGATTATGTAAAGAGTTGTCACTTTGGATGGGCTAGCACCAGCAGGAGAGTGAATTTGTGTGGGGGGGTGGAGGGTGAGAAAACCTGGATTTGTGCTGGAAATGGCCCACCTGTTGATCACTTTAGATAAGCTATTACCAGCAGGACAGTGGGGTGGGAGGAGGTATTGTTTCATATTCTCTGTGTATATATAAAGTCTGCTGCAGTTTCCACGGTATGCATCTGATGAAGTGAGCTGTAGCTCACGAAAGCTCATGCTCAAATAAATTGGTTAGTCTCTAAGGTGCCACAAGTACTCCTTTTCTTATTACCTCCCAGGTGATTGAATATTCCAGGTCTTACCCAAATACATGCATACAGCCAATTCTTAGTAACTAAACTAAAATTTATTAAAAAACGAGAGAGAGAGTATGGTTAAAAGATCAATATACATACAGATATGAGTTTAATTCTTGAGGTTCAGATCCAAAGCAGAGATGGTGAGCTTTGTAGTTGCAAATAAATAGTTCATAGGTTATAGTCCAATGTCCAATATCCTATTCAGGGCGGACCAGTCAGCACTGGAATCTCAATCTGGTGGTTTAAGCTTCCCCTGATGAAGCATCAAGCAGATCTGAGATGGACAGGATCAGGACCCAAGAGTCTTTTTATACAGTGTTCTAGCATCCCCTTGGCCACACAGAGCTGGGTAAACAATAGGCTTTTGATGTAACCTTCTGTTTTCTAAACACCTACTACAGGACAGGCCCAACAAAGAAAATAACAGAACGCCACTAGCCATCACCTTCAGCCCCCAACTAAAACCTCTTCAGCGCATCATCAAGGATCTACAACCTGTCCTGAAGGACGACCCATCATTCTCACAGATCTTGGGGGAGACAGGCCAGTCCTTGCTTACAGACAGCCCCCCAACCTGAAGCAAATAGTCACCAGCAGCCACACAACAGAACCACTAACCCAGGAACCTATCCTTGCAACAAAGCCCGTTGCCAACTGTGTCCACATATCTATTCAGGGGACACCATCATAGGGCCTAATCACATCAGCCACACTATCAGAGGCTCATTCACCTGCACATCTACCAATGTGATATATGCCACCATGGGCCAGCGATGCCCCTCTGCCATGTACATTGGCCAAACTGGACAGCCTCTACGTAAAAGAATAAATGGACACAAATCAGACGTCAAGAATTATAACATTAAAAAACCAGTCAGAGAGCACTTCAATCTCTCTGGTCACTCGATTACAGACCTAAAAGTTGCAATTCTTCAACAACAAAACTTCAAAAACAGACTCCAACGAGAGACTGCAAACTAATTCCAATTCAGCAAACCGGATACAATTAACTTTTAGAATCATAGAATCATAGAATATCAGGGTTGGAAGGGACCCCAGAAGGTCATCTAGTCCAACCCCCTGCTCGAAGCAGGACCAATTCCCAGTTAAATCATCCCAGCCAGGGCTTTGTCAAGCCTGACCTTAAAAACCTCTAAGGAAGGAGATTCTACCACCTCCCTAGGTAACGCATTCCAGTGTTTCACCACCCTCTTAGTGAAAAAGTTTTTCCTAATATCCAATCTAAACCTCCCCCACTGCAACTTGAGACCATTACTCCTCGTTCTGTCATCTGCTACCATTGAGAACAGTCTAGAGCCATCCTCTTTGGAACTCCCTTTCAGGTAGTTGAAAGCAGCTATCAAATCACCCCTCATTCTTCTCTTCTGCAGGCTAAACAATCCCAGTTCCCTCAGCCTCTCCTCATAACTCATGTGTTCCAGACCCCTAATCATTTTTGTTGCCCTTCGCTGGACTCTCTCCAATTTATCCACATCCTTCTTGAAGTGTGGGGCCCAAAACTGGACACAGTACTCCAGATGAGGCCTCACCAATGTCGAATAGAGGGGAACGATCACGTCCCTCGATCTGCTCGCTATGCCCCTACTTATACATCCCAAAATGCCATTGGCCTTCTTGGCAACAAGGGCACACTGCTGACTCATATCCAGCTTCTCATCCACTGTCACCCCTAGGTCCTTTTCTGCAGAACTGCTGCCTAGCCATTCGGTCCCTAGTCTGTAGCTGTGCATTGGGTTCTTCCGTCCTAAGTGCAGGACCCTGCACTTATCCTTCTTGAACCTCATCAGATTTCTTTTGGCCCAATCCTCCAATTTGTCTAGGTCCTTCTGTATCCTATCCCTCCCCTCCAGCGTATCTACCACTCCTCCCAGTTTAGTATCATCCGCAAATTTGCTGAGAGTGCAATCCACACCATCCTCCAGATCATTTATGAAGATATTGAACAAAACCGGCCCCAGGACCGACCCTTGGGGCACTCCACTTGATACCGGCTGCCAACTAGACATGGAGCCATTGATCACTACCCGTTGAGCCCGACAATCTAGCCAGCTTTCTACCCACCTTATAGTGCATTCATCCAGCCCATACTTCCTTAACTTGCTGACAAGAATACTGTGGGAGACCGTGTCAAAAGCTTTGCTAAAGTCAAGAAACAATACATCCACTGCTTTCCCTTCATCCACAGAACCAGTAATCTCCTCATAAAAGGCGATTAGATTAGTCAGGCATGACCTTCCCTTGGTGAATCCATGCTGGCTGTTCCTGATCACTTTCCTCTCATGCAAGTGCTTCAGGATTGATTCTTTGAGGACCTGCTCCATGATTTTTCCAGGGACTGAGGTGAGGCTGACTGGCCTGTAGTTCCCAGGATCCTCCTCCTTCCCTTTTTTAAAGATTGGCACTACATTAGCCTTTTTCCAGTCATCCGGGACTTCCCCCGTTCGCCACGAGTTTTCAAAGATAATGGCCAATGGCTCTGCAATCACAGCCGCCAATTCCTTCAGCACTCTCGGATGCAACTCGTCCGGCCCCATGGATTTGTGCACGTCCAGGTTTTCTAAATAGTCCCTAACCACCTCTATCTCCACAGAGGGCTGTCCATCTCTTCCCCATTTTGTGATGCCCAGCGCAGCAGTCTGGGAGCTGACCTTGTTAGTGAAAACAGAGGCAAAAAAAGCATTGAGTACATTAGCTTTTTCCACATCCTCTGTCACTAGGTTGCCTCCCTCATTCAGTAAGGGGCCCACACTTTCCTTGGCTTTCTTCTTGTTGCCAACATACCTGAAGAAACCCTTCTTTTAGGCTTGAATAAAGACTGGGAGTGGATGGGTCATTACACAAAGTAAAACTATTTCCCCATGTTTATTTTTCCCCACTACTGTTCCTCAGACGTTCTTGTCAACTGCTGGAAATGGCCCACCTTGATTATCACTATTTTCTCTCTCCTGCTGGTAATAGCTCACCTTACCTGATCCCTCTCATTGCAGTGTGTATGGTAACACCCGTTGTTTCATGTTCTCTGTGTATATAAAATCTCCCTACTGTATTTTCTACTGCATGGAACTGATGAAGTGAGCTGTAGCTCAGGAAAGCTTATGCTCCAATAAATTTGTTCATCTCTAAGGTGCCACAAGTACTCCTTTTCTTTTCACCAGTAATTAGTTACACAAATTAACACAGGGCAATTTATCCATTACTCAGTCTATTACAAACTTCAAGGAGATATATAGACAATGACACTATCTCACCCAAGATTCATCTAAATGTTAATATTCCCTTTTGATCTCTGAATCAATAGTTATAGTGACAGACATGAATTGTCATTTTTCATGGTTAGCTTTTAAGATACACACAATTAGTATCAAGAAAAGGAGTACTTGTGGCACCTTAGAGACTAACCAATTTATTTGAGCATGAGCTTTTGTGAGCTACAGTTCACTTCATCGGATGCATACCGTGGAAACTGCAGCAGACTTTATATACACACAGAGATCATGAAACAATACCTCCTCCCACCCCACTGTCCTGCTGGTAATAGCTTATCTAAAGTGATCATCAAGTTGGTGGAGGGTGAGAAAACCTGGATTTGTGCTGGAAATGGCCCAACTGGATGATCACTTTCACTCACGAAAGCTCATGCTCAAATAAATTGGTTAGTGTCTAAGGTGCCACAAGTACTCCTTTTCTTTTTGCAAATACAGACTAACAGGGCTGTTACTCTGAAACCTGACAATTAGTATCACTTCTAACTTCTAATAACATAGGTTTGCATTTCAAAGTTCTAGCCTATTTAGCATGAATGGCCCTAATTAGCATTCACATACCTTCTAACATGACTTTAAAGGTTGGCTGTGGGTCATTCAGCCTGCAAGCTGTTTAACCCTTGCTAGCCAGGAGTTATATTTTGTATAAGATTTGCTGCAAATATATAAAAGTGGTAGCAATAATGATTTGCATGGTTATATTTTAATCCGACAACGTCACAGCTGAATTCAGGGAAACTAAAATCCCCCTAACCACAGGAGTGTATTCTGCTAAATAATTAACTCAGGTTCCCAACAGAGGGGTTTTTTTAAACCAAGCTCCTCTTCACAATGTTGGTTTTAAAAGGGCAGTCCAAAAAAGGGCAAGTAAAAGAGAAATATGCTTAGTTTATTTACTTTAAAATGAGTGGGCAACTATCTTAGAATTTTTAATGTACCTCTTATTTAATTTTTAAAATTATAAGACTTGATTTGGTGCCCATTGAAGGCAATGGGAATATGTTCATTGGGCATGAGATCAGGTCCTATCATTCGCTTATTTTTAAAAATCTGTCTTGAAGCCACATAGTGGAGTAGATTGAGCATAGGGTTGGAGTCAGGAGTGCTTACGTTTTGTGATCAAAGAGAAACCTATGTACATACATGGAAGAACTTCTGTCTGAGGGACAGTGAAAGTATAAGGCCAGTATTTTAGAAAATGGACAAGTAAGAGGGCCCGTAAAATAATGGTACAGAGAAGGTGATTCCAGTGCTCAGATAGTTATGATGTGGAGGGGGCATACAAGTTTCTAGATACTGTGAGAGGGTTGGGCCAGATGGCTACAGGAGAGTAATAGAAGGCAGATATATTAGCCCCAGGTTAAGTAGGTCCCTTTTCCCTGGGTAGGGTAACAGGGAAGTTTCCAGATCAATCACGAACCTTCTGGAGACGATTAAGACAGACAGGCTGATTAGAACACCTGCAGCCAATCAAGAAGCTGCTAGAATCAATTAAGGCAGGCTAATCAGGGCACCTGGGTTTAAAAAGGAGCTCACTTCAGTTTGTGGTGCGCGTGTCAGGTGCTGGGAGGAGGAGGCACTAGGAGCTGAGAGTGAGAACGCAGACTGTTGGAGGACTGAGGAGTACAAGCATTATCAGACATCAGGAAGAAGGTCCTGTGGTGAGGATAAAGAAGGTGTTGGGAGGAGTCCATGGGGCAGTAGCTCAGGGAGTTGTAGCTGTCGCACAGCTGTTCCAGGAGGCACTCTAGACAGCTGCATTCCACAGGGCCTTGGGCTGGAACCCGGAGTAGAGGGCGGGCCCGAGTTCCCCCCAAACCTCCCAACTCCTGGTCAGACACAGGAGGAGTTGTCCTGGACTGTGGGTTCATGGAAACGGCCAAACTAAGGGCTGCCGTGAAGCTCCAAAGCAAGCAAATCCGCCAATAAGCGCAAGACCCACCAAGGTAGAGGAGGAACTTCGTCACAATACGTAGATTCTAATAACACAAATGAATACCCAATGAATGTTAAAGGTAACAAATTTAAAACTGCTAACAGAAAATACTGGAATACAAAATTCATAATCAACCTGTGGAACTCACTGCTACAAGAGATAGGGAGGCACCATTTTTTTAGTAGGCCTCACCAAGCTGTTTATCCAAACCCTTGGTCTGCAAAGCTCATCTGGAAATTGCATGAAAAGAACCTGGGCTGTATGGAGTTTCAGCATTTTTGCTTCTAGTCCCAAACAGAAAGCTCAAGATTGCTCATAACAAACAATTTTTGAATGTCCAAAATGGTTTATTTTGGGTTTGTTTCAAGTTCTGGACAAACGTTCAGGTCTGTGTTATCAGAACCCATCCTCATACCGAAGCTCAGACGCTCTAAGAACAGTACTGAGGCCCTGATTCAGCATAGCACTTAGTCACATACTTAATGTTAAGTACCATTGATTTCTGGAAATACATGTTTAAATGTTTTGGTGAATCTGGGTCTTGAGGTCTAATGCTGCACTGTGGAGACCAATGGGATGTTTGCCACTGACTTCAGTAGATGCAGGGCTGTGTCTGACATAACATAGCATGTGTCAGAACTATTGCTATAAGTAGCAGGCTTTTTGAAAACACGCACAAAATTCCTCACCCCTTGATATTTCCTATTTTAAAAAAAGTCAGCGAATGAGGACACTGAAGTGGTGCCATTGCCACTAGAAACCAGTCTGGGCAGCACTTTGTACTCTAAACAGATGTTTTCCTCTTGCACAGAAACGTCAGCGATCTCCTTTAGATAATGGCATGGAGAGTACACTTATAAAGTTTGCGGACAATACCAAGCTGGGAGGGGTGGCAAGTGCTTTGGAGGATAGGATTAAAATTCAAAATGATCTGGACAAACTGGAGAAACGGTCTGAAGTAAATAGGATGAAATTCAATAAGGACAAATGCAAAGTACTGCATTTTGGAAGGAACAATCAGTTGCAGAAATACAAAATGGGAAATGACTGCCTAGGAAGGAGTAATGCGGAAGGGGATCATAGTGGATCAAAAGCTAAATATGAGTCAACAGTGTAACGCTGTTGCAAAAAAAAAAGCAAACATCATTCTGGGATGTATTAGCAGGAGTGTTGTAAGCAAGACACGAGAAGTAATTCTTCCGCTCTACTCTGCGCTGATCAGGCCTCAACTGGAGTATTGTGTCCAGTTCTGGGTGCCACATTTCAGGAAAGATGTGGACGAATTGGAGAAAGTTCAGAGAAGAGCAACAAAAATGATTAAAGGTCTAGAAAACATGACCTATGAGGGAAGATTGAAAAATGTGAGTTTGTTGAGTCTGGAGCAGAGAAGACTGAGAGGGGACATGATAACAGTTTTCAAGTACATAAAAGGTTGTTAAAAGGAGGAGGAAGAAAAATTGTTCTTCTTAACCTCTGAGTGTAGGACAAGAAGCAATGGGCTTAAATTGCGGCAAGGGCAGTTTAGGTTGGACATTAGGAAAAACTTCCTAACTCTCATTGGCCTCATTAGCACTGACCCCCCACTTGGTAAGGCAACTCCCATCTTTTCATATATATACAGCTTACTGTACTTTTCACTCCATGCATCTGATGAAGTGGGTTTTAGCCCATGAAAGCTTATGCCCAAATAAATTTGTTATCCTCTAAGGTGCCAGAAGGACTCCTCGTTGTTCTCACTGTCAGAGTGGTTAAGCCCTGGAATAAATTTCCTAGAGAGGTTGTGGAATTTCCATCATTGGGGATTTTTAAGAGCAGGTTGGACAAACACCTGTCAGGGGTGGTCTAGATAATACTTAGTCCTGCCTTGAGTGCAGGGGACTGGACTAGATGACCTCTCGAGGTCCCTTCCACTTCTATGATTCCTTCTGTGTTTTTAAAACTTTAAAAAGTCCCTCCAAGGATGAGCCTGGGTCCACTAACTACCCTGCAGAGCGGACAGTGATGCAGCTGCCCCGATGCAGTGCTGCTAGTGGAGACGCTCCAAGCCGCCGAGAGAGATCGCTCCTGTTCACTTACTGTTCAATTACTCCAGCCCCCTTGAGCAGCTGTAGAAGCTCTCCCACCGACACAGCGCTCTCCACGCCGGTGTAACTTAGGTTGGTGTAACTTACGTTGCTCAGGGTGTGGCTTATTCACACTCCTGAGTGACGTAACTTGTACCAATGTAAGCTTTTGGGCTGCTCTATGCTACCACTTCAGTTGATATAACTTATATCGCTCAGGGGTGTGAAAAAGACACTCCCCGAGCGACATAAGTTACATCAATCTAAGCGCTGTCCACACTGGTGCTATGTCGGCAGGAGATGCTCTCCTGCCAACAGAGCTCCCGCCTTTCGCGGAGGTGGGGTAATTATGCCGAGGGGAGAGCGCTCTCCTGTCAGCCTAGCGCGTCTTCGCCAGGTGCACTGCAGCTGTGCGGCTGTAGTGCTCTAGTGTAGACGTTTCCATAGTGTGTACGGTACACGTGTTAGCTTTCACCTCTGGACACCAGGGCTCACGTTAGGAAATGAGTCGACTAACCCAGACTGACCAGCGTCCATTTGTCCACGTACAGAACAACTACCTGTTTCAACAAATTTGTCAGTCTCAGCCTAAGGAAGTCCAGGAATGGAATAACTGTGGAAAGTCAGGATGTAGATGCATTTTGGCAGCACTGTGGGCTGTTCAATGTGTGCACAGAACTTTTATTGACGGTAGTGAGTGACTATTTGTGTAAGCACCGAGAAAAGAACTTTGTGAGGAGGAAGCGTTCACAAGCCCATCATGTAGTCTGGCTCTAACCAGTGCTCTCAGTCCCTGGCTTTCCTAAACAGCCGATTTTCTCAAGCCATAGATCTGGGCAGTGTCTGACACTAAAATGTCCGCGTTTCCAACGGTTTTCATTTAGTGGTGAGAGTGTATGTGACTTGAGTGGTATGAGTACAGTGGTTAATTTCTGATGAACGCTGACCATGCTCCATTTAATGTTTCTCTTGGCTGCAGTACCACGTGTTATTTGTGGTATATAGCAAATTTCGTTCAATGATCTCAGAAGTGCTCTAAGTATTTTAGTTAATTTGCACGCTCCTGTAAGGCAAAAGTAATGGTGTCCCCATTGTTCAGGTGGTTTAGAGGCAGTTTGAGTAGATTAAGATTTGCCCAAAATTACAAGAGTCAGGGGAAGATCTAGGAATACAATCCAGAAGTCCCAATCACCACTCTTCTGCTCTATTAGACTACGTTACCTGTCTCTCACTAGTCAAGCAAAAAAGAATTGAATCAACTTGTAAAGAAGAGAAAGCACAGTGCCTATCAATTCTTATAAAAAGAGGAGGAAATACAGAAATGGCTATTGGCCAACCTAATTTAGTACTGGAGAGAGATTTTTTAAATCCCCCCCCCCTTTTTTTTTTAAATCTCATGCATTTTTCATAAACTAAGAGAACAATTCTCTGAAGAGCTGATCTGTCTATTGGAGCACAACTTTTCAGATGGGATGTCCGTGTCCATTCAAAAGAAGCCAGGAAAATGGAATTAGCATTCTACAGAACCAGTATTTATCATCACTCAGCTAGGCTTATGGTTATTATTTTAATTGCTTTTTTTCTTTTCTAAATGAGCCCTTGTCTCCAGTGGCAAACATTAAAGGGAATGGAAGTTGTAGGCAGTATTAAATTTAAAAATGTGGTATCTCTTCTCAGAGGCTCTTTGCATTTCCCCCAGACTGTCCATAACATCAATCATGGCCTATCAGACTGCTGTGAAAATAGAGAAGTCAAAGCAGTTGGATTTCACAGGATTTAACAAACTGACAGAGCTTCAGTGTGATGGTGGAGCACTGTACTCTGGCGGGAGCAAAGGTGGGGTATGTATTTTTGAAAAAGTGAAGAATTTGGATGCCTGCCTCGCACTGTTGATTCAATGTCTTCTGCTGAAATTAAACTTTTGGAAACTTTTGAACTGTTGCCTTGTGGATATCCATTTTCCCCAGCAAATCCCAGTTGCCCAGATACCACAGAGGCATATTATCAATAGACTAATTCAGTTTTACTTGTGGAATGGGAATTACAAAGGGGTGGGGGGTATCAGCAGGGCTGTTGGAAGTGTTTTAGCAGAGGTGTGCCTGAGTCAATTTGCATGGTGTAGACAAGAAGCTGCCATGCCCATCTCGTGGAGAGGCAGCTAAATCAGACCATACAAATCATCATGGGAACATTAAAATCAACATCTCTTTCTGTCTGACTGAACCTCCAGCTATCCGTTGAGATATAGCCGCAGCACCAGAACTCAAATACATTGAAGGCTACCTAGAACTTCCCATCCGGCAGGGTATGGGTAACATACCCCACCAATGCCTGAAACCATGAAAACCACTGTGGACAGTGTGGTGAAAGTGCTAGAGGAGCCAACTAGGGGCAGAGCTTTTCTTGACCTGCTGCTCACAAACGGGGAAGAATTAGTGGGGGAAGCAAAAGTGGATGGGAATCTGGGAGGCAGTGACCATGAGTTGGTTGAGTTCAGGATCCTGACACAGGGAAGAAAGGTAAGCAGCAGGGTACGGACCCTGGACTTCAGGAAAGCAGACTTCGACTCCCTCAGGGAACGGATGGGTAGGATCCCCTGGGGGACTAACATGAAGGGGAAAGGAGTCCAGGAGAGCTGGCTGTATTTCAAGGAATCCCTGTTGAGGTTACAGGGACAAACCATCCCAATGTGTCAAAAGAATAATAAATATGGCAGGCGACCAGCTTGGCTTAACGGTGAAATCCTAGCGGATCTTAAGCATAAAAAAGAAGCTTATAAGAAGTGGAAGGTTGGACATACGACCAGGGAAGAGTATAAAAATATTGCTCGGGCATGTAGGAATGAAATTAGGAGGGCCAAATCGCACCTGGAGCTGCAGCTAGCGAGAGATGTTAAGAGTAACAAGAAGGGTTTCTTCAGGTATGTTGGCAACAAGAAGAAAGCCAAGGAAAGTGTGGGCCCCTTAATGAATGAGGGAGGCAACCTAGTGACGGAGGATGTGGAAAAAGCTAATGTACTCAATGCTTTTTTTGCCTCTGTCTTCACGAACAAGGTCAGCTCCTAGACTGCTGTGCTGGGCATCACAACATGGGGAATAGATGGCCAGCCCTCTGTGGAGAAAGAGGTGGTTAGGAACTATTTAGAAAACCTGGACGTGCACAAGTCCAGGGGGCCGGATGAGTTGCATCCGAGAGTGCTAAAGGAACTGGCAGCTGTGATTGCAGAGCCATTGGCCATTATCTTTGAAAACTCGTGGCGAACGGGGGAAGTCCCGGATGACTGGAAAAAGGCTAATGTAGTGCCAATCTTTAAAAAAGGGAAGGAGGAGGATCCTGGGAACTACAGGCCAGTGAGCCTCACTTCAGTCCCTGGAAAAATCATGGAGTAGGTCCTCAAAGAATCAATCCTGAAGCACTTACATGAGAGGAAAGTGATCAGGAACAGTCAGCATGGATTCACCAAGGGAAGGTCATGCCTGACTAATCTAATCGCCTTCTATGATGAGATTACTGGTTCTGTGGATGAAGGGAAAGCAGTGGATGTATTGTTTCTTGACTTTAGCAAAGCTTTTGACACGGTCTCCCACAGTATTCTTGTCAGCAAGTTAAAAAAGTATGGGCTGGATGAATGCACTATAAGGTGGGTAGAAAGTTGGCTAGATTGTCGGGCTCAACGGGTAGTGATCAATGGCTCCAGGTCTAGTTGGCAGCCGGTGTCAAGTGGAGTGCCCCAGGGGTCGGTCCTGGGGCCGGTTTTGTTCAATATCTTCATAAACGATCTGGAGGATGGTGTGGATTGCACTCTCAGCAAATTTGCAGATGATACTAAACTGGGAGGAGTGGTAGATACGCTGGAGGGTAGGGATAGGATACAGAGGGACCTAGACAAATTGGAGGATTTGGCCAAAAGAAATCTGATGAGGTTCAATAAGGATAAGTGCAGGGTCCTGCACTTAGGACGGAAGAACCCAATGCACAGCTACAGACTAGGGACCGAATGGCTAGGCAGCAGTTCTGCGGAAAAGGACCTAGGGGTTACAGTGGACGAGAGGCTGGATATGAGCCAGCAGTGTGCCCTTGTTGCCAAGAAGGCCAATGGCATTTTGGGATGTATAAGTAGGAGCATAGCGAGCAGATCGAGGGACGTGATCGTCCCCCTCTATTCGACATTGGTGAGGCCTCATCTGGAGTACTGTGTCCAGTTTTGGGCCCCACACTACAAGAAGGATGTGTATAAATTGGAGAGAGTCCAGCGAAGGGCAACAAAAATGATTAGGGGTCTGAAACACATGAGTTATGAGGAGAGGCTGAGGGAACTGGGATTGTTTAGTCTGCAGAAGAGAAGAATGAGGGGGGATTTGACAGCTGCTTTCAACTACCTGAGAGGTAGTTCCAGAGAGGATGGTTCTAGACTATTCTCAGTGGTGGAAGAGGACAGGACAAGGCGTAATGGTCTCAAGTTGCAGTGGGGGAGGTTTAGGTTGGATATTAGGAAAAACTTTTTCACTAGGAGGGTGGTGAAACACTGGAATGTGTTGCCTACGGAGGTGGTGGAATCTCCTTCCTTAGAAGTTTTTAAGGTCAGGCTTGACAAAGCCCTGGCTGGGATGATTTAATTGTGTGTGGGTCCTGCTTTTGAGCAGGGGGTTGGACTAGATGACCTCCTGAGGTCCCTTCCAACCCTGATATTCTATGCTTCTATGATTCTGTGGACCACACATGACTGCCTCATGTCTCTGGATCCGGCCAGGGAATGGCAAAGTGCCTGGACCTCCTCTACTATTTCAAACTGGCACATTATTACTGACCCAACAAGACACGCTACTGGTTTCAACCTGCCATTAAGAGGCAGATTTCTCCAAGTTGTATGGAATATCCAACTCTAACTGAAAAAGCCAAATACACTGAGTCCTCTGCTGCCTTCTGCCTCCCCAGTATCCCATGGCCAGTGCTTCTCTTTACTGAATTTGCAGAGTCTTGGATGAAAGCAACACAGGTGTCTGGTTCCATGTCTCTCTCTGTCTGTAAGACTTTCTCTTTCTTGTGGTCAGCTTCTCTCTTTCTCCCTTCTGATATATTTGGATACATCTCATGGTCTGACTACCTGACTGGGAGCCAGGAGTTTCCATGTTCTAACTCTAGGTCTACCACTTATCCCCATTGTGACACTTTGAGCAAGTCATGTCACCTCTGTGCCTCAGTTTCACCATCTGTAAAATGGGGATTACAGTGGGGAGAAGGCAGGAATGAGGTGTTAATACTTGGAAGTACTTTAAAGATTATTAGAATCGTAGAATCACAGAATATCAGGGTTGGAAGGGATCTCAGGAGGTCACCTAGTCCAACCCCCTGCTCAAAACAGGACCAATCCCCACCTAAATCATCCCAGCCAGGGCTTTGTCAAGCCTGACACTATTTTCAATTTGCATGAAGAGTTATGGGAGTAGGTGTTCAGATATTCTGTTCTGCTGTGGACCCATATGCTCCAATGTTCAGTAGCAGTCATGTCCCCGGAAAAATCATGGAGCATGTCCTCAAGGAATCAATTCTGAAGCACTTAGAGGAGAGGAAAGTGATCAGGAACAGTCAGCATAGATTCACCAAGGGCAAGTCATGCCTGACTAATCTAATTGCCTTCTATGATGAGATAACTGGTTCTGTGGATGAAGGGAAAGCAGTGGACGTGTTATTCCTTGACTTTAGCAAAGTTTTCAACACAGTCTCCCACAGTATTCTTGTCAGCAAGTTAAAGTAGTATGGGCTGGATGGATGCACTACAAGGTGGGTAGAAAGTTGGCTAGATTGTCGGGCTCAACGGGTAGTGATCAATGGCTCCATGTCTAGTTGGCAGCTGGCATCTAGCGAAGTGCCCCAAGGGTCGGTCCTGGGGCCGGTTTTGTTCAATATCTTCATCAATGATGTGGAGGATTCCAGGTGTGGATTGCACCCTCAGCAAGTTTGCGGATGACACTAAACTGGGAGGAGTGGTAGATACGCTGGAGGGTAGGGATAGGATACAGAGGGACCTAGACAAATTGGAGGATTGGGCCAAAAGAAATCTGATGAGGTTCAAGAAGGGTAAGTGCAGAGTCCTGCACTTAGGACGGAAGAATCCCATGCACCGCTACAGACTAGGGACCGAATGGCTAGGCAGCAGTTCTGCAGAGAAGGACCTAGGGGTTACAGTGGACGAGAAGCTGGATATGAGTCAACAGTGTGCCCTTGTTGCCAAGAAGGCCAATGGCATTTTGGGGTGTATAAATAGGGGCATTGCCAGCAGATTGAGGGACGTGATTGTCCCCCTCTATTTGACATTGGTGAGGTGTCATCTGAAGTACTGTGTCCGGTTTTGGGCCCCACACTACAAGAAGGATGTGGAGAAATTGGAGAGAGTCCAGCGAAGGGCAACAAAAATGATTAGGGGTCTGGAACACATGAGTTATGAGGAGAGGATGAGGGAACTGGGATTGTTTAGTCTACGGAAGAGAAGAATGAGGGGGGATTTGATAGCTGCTTTTAACTACCTGAAAGGTGGATCCAAAGAGGATGGAGCTAGACTATTCTCAGTGATAGCAGATGACAGGACAAGGAGTAATGGTCTCAAGTTGCAGTGCAGGGAGATTTAGGTTGGATATTAGGAAAAACATTTTCACGAGGTGGGTGGTGAAACACTGGAATGCGTTACCTAGGGAGGTGGTGGAATCCCCTTCCTTAGAAGTTTTTAAGGTCAGGCTTGACAAAGCCCTGGCTGGGATGATTTAGTTGGGGATTGGTCCTGATTTGAGCAAGGGGTTGGACTAGATGACCTCCTGAGGTCCCTTCGAGCCCTGATATTTTATGATTCTATGTGGAGAGAGTAATACCAAACATTAAAGGCCTACACCAACGCACAGCACTCTGTAACTGAGTACACCAGGACCAAGGCCGATGTTTGTAGCATCGGGGCAGTTGGTCCCCAGCTTGTTCCCGCTAACTTTTGAACAATGTTGTTGAGAGTCTTCACGTTAGAGGCTACTTTCTTGCGGTGGTCCTGAAAGGTCCAGGTGTGGTCAAGAATGACACTGAGATATGTTAGCTTTGGGTCCAAAGGCACAATTTCACCACAAAACTAGACAGAGTGTTTTGTGCAATTTTATTGTCAAGGTGGGAAATAGACACTACCGATTTGACTGGATTTAGTCTTTTGAAAGTACTCCTCCATGATCTTAAAGTGAGATGTAAGGGTCACTTCAAGTTCTTCAAAGCTACAGGCCTGAGTTGCGAGTGACAAATCATCAGCATATGTAAACTTCTGTGCTCTTGTTTTTGGCATATCACTTGAGTATACATTGAAAGGTGTTGGTGCAAGTACATAGCCTTGTGGTAGCCCATTATTCAAAGTGTGCGGCTTGGAGCCCTGAGGCATAGGTACATCCTTTGGTCACTGAGCATGGTGGTCAGCAGGCTGAGACTCCACACGCGGGGGGGTCACTTTGGCCAGTTCCAATAGCAGACCATTCTTCCAGACTGTGTCATATCCTGTTGACAGAGTGACAAAAGCAATACTGGTCTTGAGTTTTCATTGGAATCCAGCCTCAATGTCTATAGTAAGAGCCAGCACCTAGTCGTCACAGAATCTTCTGTGGAGTCAAAAACCAGCTTGCTCCTTCGGTAGACTGGCATCCCCATTGCTCCCGATTCAGTTCAGAATCATATGCTCCTTTCTCTGTTTGTTTATATTTGATTGAAACAGAGTAAATAAGACAGGAAAACGATATATATCTCAGTTCATTGTGTGGAGAAACTCTTAATACTGTTTTATAGCCATGTTAATGCTACTCCGGTAGATGGGCAAGCAAGAATTTTCTAGTGCAATTGTAACCCACATCATTGTCAATGCATTATGCTCTCCCTCCTGTACCTGATCCACAGAGGACGTGTGTCTCCCAGCCAAAGAGCTTTGGTTCTTTGGTTCAAGCTCCAGAGGCTCATTGTTCTAGCTCCAGAGGTCCCCCCTATCAATTCCCAGTGTTTGCCAAGATGGCGGTGATCACACATTCATGTTGTGAAAATCATACGGCCAGGACTTCTCCCCACTTGTCCCTCTCTAATGGGCAGGACTTATCAGGCCCATCGAGCTTTATAGAACATATGGGCTGTTCCTTACCTGCCCTGTCTTGCTCCTGGGGTTGATCTGCTGCTGTTCTTGAGCAACGGCAGATCATTATCCCTCATCCTTGTGATGGCTGAGTTGTGCTGGCTTGTGGGTTGAGAGTCAAAGCCAAGCCTCCACTTGTGCTTTGCTTAATTGCTGGGGCAATGAGGGAGGGGGAGTTTTGAATGCATAGGCCTTGCTCCCTTCCCTACCCCGACAAGTGTCTGCAGTAGAAATGCAAGGAGATGGCCGTGGGGGTTGGTGGGTGTTTATCACTTGCTGCCCCATATGCCCCTGCATGGCAACGGAGAGCTTGGGGTGCATTCTCAGGTAGAGCTGTGTCATATATCAGAAAAACTAAAATGTTCACTGAATGCTAACTTGCTTTTTGGTTAATTGTTTAGGGTAGATGCCTTCAAGAAAGTGTAATAAATCCCCAACTGCCAGGGGAGTGAGCATATTAATCTTCATAAATGATCTGGAGGATGGTGTGGATTGCACTCTCAGCAAATTTGCGGATGATACTAAACTGTGAGGCGTGGTAGATACGCTGGAGGGGAGGGATAGGATACAGAGGGACCTAGACAAATTGGAGGATTGGGCCAAAAGAAATCTGATGAGGTTCAAGAAGGATAAGTGCAGGGTCCTGCACTTAGGATGGAAGAATCCAATGCACCGCTACAGACTAGGGACCGAATGGCTAGGCAGCAGTTCTGCGGAAAAGGACCTAGGGGTGACAGTGGACGAGAAGCTGGATATGAATCAGCAGTGTGCCCTTGTTGCCAAGAAGGCCAATGGCATTTGGGGATGTATAAGTAGGAGCATAGCGAGCAGATCGAGGGACGTGATCGTTCCCCTCTATTCGACATTGGTGAGGCCTCATCTGGAGTACTGTGTCCAGTTTTGGGCCCCACACTACAAGAAGGATGTGTATAAATTGGAGAGAGTCCAGCGAAGGGCAACAAAAATGATTAGGGGTCTAGAACACATGAGTTATGAGGAGAGGCTGAGGGAGCTGGGATTGTTTAGCCTGCAGAAGAGAAGAATGAGGGGTGATTTGATAGCTGCTTTCAACTACCTGAAAGGGGGTTCCAAAGAGGATGGCTCTAGACTGTTCTCAATGGTAGCAGATGACAGAACGAGGAGTAATGGTCTCAAGTTGCAGTGGGGGAGGTTTAGATTGGATATTAGGAAAAACATTTTCACGAGGTGGGTGGTGAAACACTGGAATGCGTTACCTAGGGAGGTGGTAGAATCTCCTTCCTTAGAGGTTTTTAAGGTCAGGCTTGACAAAGCCCTGGCTGGGATGATTTAACTGGGAATTGGTCCTGCTTCGAGCAGGGGGTTGGACGAGATGACCTTCAGGGGTCCCTTCCAACCCTGATATTCTATGATTCTATTATATTAATCTGTGGTCATTTTGTGACTAAGATCATCCCCAGGAATATGCTTCTCATCTAATCTAGTCATCCTGCAAGTAGGAATAATTTACCTGTGAACCTATGCAGAAAGGGCCTGATTTTCAGAGGTCCAGAGCACCGATAGCTCCATTGAGTTGACTGCTCCTACTGGGTGCTCAGCACCACTGGAAATCAGGCCCAGATGCAATTATCAAGGCAAAGCATTTATGGACGTGAATTATTTATTATTTGTATTGTGGTAGCACCCAGAGGCCCCCTTCAGGCTCAAGGCTCCTTCATGCTAGGCATTGTGCAAATATGCAAGAATACAGTTCCTGCCACACACAGACAACAAGCAACACACACAGGGTGCAGGAAAGGATATAGTCAAAATGAACTACTGTTACAGATAGGGCCTTGAGACTTAGAGTGACTTCCCTATGGTGATTCAGAATGGTCAAAGTAAGGGCAGCCAGATTCTGCCCTACACTCCCAGACCCAGTCTGCAGGTTTTCTAGATGTGTGCCATGCCAGCTGCTCTATAGACCCCTATTTTGCTTCTCTAGGTGGGAAGATTGGAATTCTAATGGGGTTAGACATAAAGAAAAATGAAAAGGGCCATCCAGAGTTCATGATCTATTTGTGAATATTAAACAAAGCATCATTTTTAAAGACGTTTGGTGTCTGCAAGTTAAAGCTATATTCGTGCTTTCAGCACTTATGCTGCTGGTGAAGAAATGAACCTTGGCAGCATAACAAGGGCAATTCCTACGCAAGGAAGAACTGTTATTGTTGAATTGCTCAAAGAACAGGATCTTCTTCCCAAACCAGTTTTTTAAAATGATTTCCTGCCTCCAGGAAGGTTAAATAACAAAGTCATAGTGCATTTCTGCATCTGTAACTCTTTATTTTCCTAGGTGGGAGAAGATCCGTCTTCATTACTAAACAGGTCCTGCTGGATATCTTCAATTCCTCCCCCTCTTCTCTGCCTCCTCCCCCCTGTCCCCCCACACACTTTACTTTCCCAGAACCTGCATCATGCAGTTTTTTGACTAAGAATCCTATCCAGAACTCCTGTTTAGAATCAGGAATGGGTTGATAGGCGATATTCAGATGACATTCATATTCAGTAGTCCTATATTTATGTTTCCCCAGAACTGAATAGAAATTATTACAGCCTCACAAGGTGGGGAAAATGATATTTTTATGATTCCCCCCTGATTTTAACCAGTTCTAACCATGAGCATCCACACCGGAAATGTGACACTAACCTGTGCTTATCTAATCTGGGGACAGAAACCTATCATCCAGTGCTATATGTGTCCAATGAAACCAGCTCAGCTTTTGAATATTGAACATGCTCAACAGATGGCTCATGAACCAAGCTACACACCATGAATTATTTGCTGAAACTTTGGTTAACAAATTCAAGAGATGTGTGGTCTGTTCTGAAGGGGGCAAAATTATTTGTTACAAATTATTTACCCAGCCCTAGTCATTATGCTGTCAAGCCTGTGGCTACCTGATTGATTGTTGTTCTTTCTGTTTATGTTCAGGATACTTTTAAAGCACTTCTTAGGCGTTTTTCTTCTCTGTAATTAGATGTACAACAGTGGTTAACATGTCATTTATACTGTACTACCATGTGGTTTTTCTTTGAGTGCAGAAATATTCTTGGCCAGAATTTGCGTTCAGCAGCTGTTTACTAATATAACCACAAAAATAGCACAGTCTGTTACTTTCTTTTTCTGATATTATCTTTTGGTTTATTGGCCCATCAGAAAATATTTTAGATTATACCATGAGCTATAGCTCCAGGCATCCCGCCTGGTGCTAAAATGTAATCCCTTTCCAGTGTATAGGTGATCCTGAGTTTTCTTGCTGTCAAAAGCTCAGCTCTTCTTGCCTTTACTGTCTGTTTCATTTCATTCTTTCCTGCAGAGTTATTGGAAGTGGGTTATGAATGGTAATGGAGTTGAGGGTTTTCAATCTCTCCAAGTATTCATCCTTATTAAAGGGCATGTTTTTACCCTCAGGATAATGAATGGACAGCCTTTGGAGCGTTATTGCTTGACACAGTTTTCTTAATTGAAATGCAGAGGATGAAAGTAATAAAGAAAAAAGAAAAGGAGTACTTGTGGCACCTTAGAGACTAACCAATTTATTTGAGCATGAGCTTTCGTGAGCCACAGCTCACTTCATCACATGAAGTGAGCTGTGGCTCACGAAAGCTCATGCTCAAATAAATTGGTTAGTCTCTAAGGTGCCACAAGTACTCCTTTTCTTTTTGCAAATACAGACTAACACGGCTGTTCCTCTGAAACCTGTCAGTAATAAAGAAATAAACTCATTGGTGTCATTTATATGCTAAGTGGTGTTTGTACTCTTCAGCACAAACACGGAGTAATTCCTTTCTCCCCTTGAAATCTGCTCATTCAAGAAATCATTGCTACGGTTTTATCTCAAGCCCTTTCCTTGGATTGCAAGACTCATTTTGTTTTCTCTGAAGAGTCTCAGTCATCTGGGACCTTGCCTAAAATGAACAGCAGTGGGCTCTCATTACAGGAAGTTGGATAATTTATGAGAGCAGAGTCACAGAGCCAAACTTACCAAAGACATAATGGGCAGATAGATTTCTTTCCTCCTCTTGCAGAATTTCAGTGCCTTGGTGACCTGCTTATTCGTAGTTTCTCTACATTCCATAGAAACATAATTGCCAACAAGCCCAGATAGGTTACTTTGTAATGCAACGCCCATTTCACAGTTACATGAGGATTTTAGGGACTGACTCATACTGAGTACATCACAATGATGTGCTCTTGTGTATGGGCACTGGTGGGTAAGCCACACAGCGATTTTATTTGCAGTGGAGTTTAGAAAAAGCCTTTTGGGAAATCATTCTCAACCACATTGAAGAAAGAGATCTAAATAAACCTCCAAAAAACCAACCAACAAACAAAAACCACAATAACACACTAGTACCACCACCCCCAAAAATGCCTCCTGGAAAAAGTCTATAAAAAGTAACAACCTGAAAAATTGCACAGAAATGTGTAAATCCCATATGACTGAACAAATATCTGAGAGCTTTTTTTCAGTTTTAATAATATTTCACTGTTTTCAAATACAACCTTTCTGCTGGGTCTCCAGAGACAGTGCCTACTTAATGCTTACAGCAAGATGGATTTGGGTCTAAAAGAGTAGGCTTTATGTGTACTGTGGAGAGCCTGTAGTGAGGGGACAATGTTTGGCTGTGCCAACAAAGTCCCATACAATCTTTTCTAGCCAGGAATGAGGTCCTGCTAATCATTTTCCAGTATGTATATTGTGTTTTGTGGGCATAGTTTCTCTTTTTAGGGCGTGGATGCCCAGGATGATCTTGTATACAGTTTTCAAAAATGCGTAACTGACTTAGAGAGTCCAGGTGGGTGAGGTAATATTTTTTTATTGGACCAACTTCTGTTGATGAACAAGCCAAGCTTTCGAGCTACACAGAGCTCTTCTTCGGGTCTTCATTATGTGTAATGGGACTTTGCTGTCTAAGTCATCTCGGCACTTTTTAGAAAGTGTTATCCCTCTCCTTAGGCACCTAACCTGCAAACTTATTCATGTGCTTAATTTTATATACTGCAAGTAGAGTCAATAGGGCCACTCAGTGCATAAATATTTGCAGGAACAAGAACTGAATTTGTCCTGTTAATTTATTTCAGTGTGCAGAGAAATATTTAACGGGAAGTGGTGCCTATACTTATAATGAGGTGTGGGGTTCTTTTTTTAAAAGAAACGGTGGCAGGAGAAGGGAATTCGTGGAAAGCAAAGATGCTGGTGAAACGTACATCATGGAAAATAGAGTATCAAAGAGGTTTCTCACTTTTTTAATTCTCTGTTCTAAGTTTCCGGCACTGTTGCCTATAGCAACAGCCGCTAGCAAATCCCAGTGTAGTATATTTATCTTTCTGGTGTTTTCCTTTCTGAAGTGCTGCTTCAATGATTAGCAAAATTAAAACAAAAAAGCACAAAAGAAAATCGTTAAATTTGCTTGATCTTTTCAATGTCTTAATGTTTGCAGGATCTGATGCTCTTGCGTGAAATAAACCACTGTCCGGAGGTGTTGGAAGTAGGGGTGCTGCAGCACTCCCTGGCTTGAAGTGGTTTCCATTATATGCAGGGTTTACAGTTTGGTTCACTGCCTCTCAGCACTCCCACAGAACATATTGTTCCAGCCCCCCTGCCACTGTCAGACAATGGCGCACACTGACAGTTCCTCGGCGGAGCTCACAGCTGTTAGTTTATTTGGACTCTGACAGGTATTCGAGAATTATGGGCCAGCCAAGGGTGTATGTTCAGTGGCTGTAAAATTCTAAGCTGTCTCGCTGGGGTTGCAGCAAGTAACAAGACATCTGAGAGAGATGTGAAAAGTAGAGGTGTGATAACTTTATAATATAGTTGCCATAGTGGAGACAGCTATTTATAGTCCGTGAGAGACATTATGCATATATATATATATATCTGTACGTCATGGAAGCACCCTGGTTAGTCCATAATGAAGATTGTGTTGAGTTTCCTACTTAAAGCAAGGTGTAAATCCTTTAATTAAACATAGTTCATAGAAATCATTCTCTCACATGCAGACCTTCCCCATTGAGTTTAGTTTGACGTACCAAGACAGACTTTTTTGGCTGCACTGCAGACTGATGGAGTTCTGGTGTTTTGCCCCAAGAGGTCTCTGCCCCCAACACAGAGCTGCAAACTGCATTTATCAGGCTACTTTGGCTGCCAGTCTCCCTTTCTCACTGCACTACGCACTATTACTAGTGGTGTGTTTGTGTGAAGGTGTCGAGAGGGGAAAACTCAGAGCTGCCTGAGAAGTGAAGGAAAAGCATGAGGGCAGAATTGCAGTTCTCAGTTGATCGTGAGGAACTGGGCGTGTGCATTGTGGCGCAGCTGAAGAATCAAAGTACACGAGGGTTGTTGATGATTGGGTAGTGAGGCCTGTTGTGAACTGAGGTCGTTTGGGGTGCCAGTGTTGCCTTAACTGGTGACATCCTTGATTTTTTTTTTTTTTTTTGTGATTGCTTTGGCAGAAAGATGCACATGAGCCACCATAACTTTGTGTTAATAAAGATGTAGGAATCTGTGTATAAGTACTTGCACACAGGCCCACTAACGGGGGGGGCAAAGGGAACAATTGCCCAGGGGCCCGGGCGATTTAAAAGGGCCTGGGGGCCCCTGGCCACCGCCAGCAGCGCAGTGGAGCTAAGGAGGCTTCCTGCCCGCCCTCGCTCCACGCCGCTCCTGGAAGTGGCTGGCACGTCCCTGTGGTCCCTGGGGAGGGGTCTCCGCGTGCTGCCCCTGCCCCGAACGCTGACTCCACAGCTCCCATTGGCTGGGAACTGCAGTCAATGGGAGCTGCAGGGGCCGTGCCTGCGGGCAGGGGCATGCGGAGACCCCCTGGGAGCCCCGCATAGGTGTGCCAGTTGCTTCCGGGAGCTACCCAAGGTAAGTGCTGACCCCCCTGGCACCCTCCTGCACTCCAACCCCCTGCCCCTGCCTAGAGCTCGCACCCGCACCCAAACTCCTTCCCAGAGCCCTCACCCCCCCACCCAAATTCCCTCCCAGAGCCCACATCCCCTCCCACACCAAAACTCCCTCCCAGAGCCTGCACCCCGCTCCCCCTCCCACACACAAACCCTCTGCCCCAGCCTGGTGAAAGTGAGTTAGGGTGGGGGAGAGCAAGCGACAGAGGGAGAGGAGATGGATGACCGGGGGGTGGGGGCGGAGCCTTGGAGAAGAGGCGGGACGGGGCGTGGCCTCAGGGAAGAGGCAAGACAAGGGTCTTTGGGTTTGCATGATTAGACAGTTGGCAACCCTACTGAATGGGCAGGTGGAAGCCAGAAGAGCGCACCCAGCAGCCCAGCCGGCAGCTTGCTGGGCACCAGCCAGCACAGGTGCAGCATTGCCCAAATGTCAGGTGGACCGTGTCCACGCTTGGGGCCTATTGACATTTCTGCCCTGGGGCCCGGAAATGCTGTTGGCGGGCCTGCTTGCACAGCTCCTTTAGGTTTCATTAATATCCATAGTGCTCATGTATTCCTATAAAGCAAGGAATGCTGAATTTTCACTATAAATTGTCCAGAGTCAGAGTGCAAAATTTTTTCTTAAGTACATGAAATAGGTGGTACCTGGTAAAATAAAATCCAGTTAGTTATTTGTCTATACTGTGAACAGTGTGCATATGTTTCCCTCCTTTTAGAACCCATGTAGCTTTCTTTGTCACAAACCTGCTGTACTATTATTAAATGATTTCCATCGGAAATACCGAGCATCTGGGAAAATGTTAGGTATGCCAAGTATATTAAAAGCTTCCTCCACTAATGTTTTCTTTTTTACTTTTTGTGGCAGAGAAGGTTCTGTGTTATTGTCCTAGTTCCACGTTTGATTCTTTGTTACGGAAGTACCAGGAGTTTGTTGTGTTCAGACAGTATTTATAATTATTACACCTGGGAAGGAGTGAAGTACTGAACATTGTTTGTGAGTGACATTTATAGAATCATAGAATCTCAGGGTTGGAAGGGACCTCAGGAGGTCATCTAGTCCAACCCCCTGCTCAAAGCAGGACCAATCCCCAATTTTTGCCCCAGATCCCTAAATGGCCCCCCTCAAGGATTGAACTCATAACCCTGGGTTTAGCAGGCCAATGCTCAAACCACTGAGCTATCCTAATCTCTGTCCTATCTGCTTAGGATTCACTTGTTGCAGCTTTTGGCATGCTGCACGGTAAGATCGTGTTGTATATTCAGATTGTGAATGAAGCAGTTGCATCTGAATGCTGGTTTTGTTTTAACAGTCTTTTGTGCTTCACAGTTGCAATGCCAATCACCACATAGTTGGCTTTTAACAAAGCAGTGGGTAAAACTGAATTAATCTGGCCAGGCTGGAAACAATTCTGATAGATTCAAAGCAGGGTGTTTGTATCTTTTGCACTCTGAGCACTTCCATGCTTTTCTGATCTTCTGCAAAAAGACTGATGCTTTGCCAAGAAGACTGAGATGTCATTCCAGGAGATACTTGGCAAAGACCAAATTTAGTGTCAGTTTAATAGCTAATATGTCATCTGCCTAGAATAAGGATTAAATTCTGAAATCCTATGACCATCTTACCCACTTCTTATCTAGTTTAATGATCCTATGGCAAACCCACAAAGGGCATATTTATATGTATTTTTATTAGCATGAACTGGTTCAACGTTGGCTTTAGGATTTTAGGGAGCCATCATGAGGTTAGCTCTTGAGGTGACCAAAATGCAGCCCATTCTTTTCCACCTTTTTCCAATCTTTGGCATTGAGTAATGTCGTCAATGCCTCACTTATCGAAGCAACATCTTGGCACTAGGGCATAAGATCTCCAAATAAATAGGAAGTTTTCCAGTTGATCTACAAGTCAGGCTTGCCGGATGAAGACTTTAACTGACCCATCGAAGTCAGAAATGGTAGTAGTCTACACCTGATTGTGAGCTCCTCAGCCAAGGGTACCGAGATGCATAAAGTCACCTCTGACTGCCTTTTACAATTCTGGCCTATCTCTGAAAGAGTTTATTGCCTTCCTGGAACTGACTCAAGTTAATATCCATATTTTTGCTATGTTGTTCTGTTGGAGGGGTTGAATATTAAACTGATACTCACTAAGTAATAAGGAATGTATGATCTAGTATGTTTGTGTTTGATTTTAACTTTGCCTTAATAAAAAGTTTAAAACAAAAAACAATCCTTTGCACCTTGTCTATGGTTGTACCTCTCTCTCCCCTCTTCGTTAGCTTCACTTAGTTGCAGAGAAAGTTCATTCACATCATGTAGCTGAGTGATGTTTCTTTCTACAGCAGCTCTCTGGCTACTGAGCTAATAACTCTTTACAGAAACTAGAGGAAAACCGTCCTTCAGGCACTCACAGATTGATGTGAATCAATACCAGGCATGTTTGTTGAAGGTTCAGTCTGGCAGCGCATGGTTTGTCTCTTTTATGTGACCCAATTCTTCTCCAATAATCTTTACTTCCTATGGTGAAATATTTGTATAAGATACTGATCTTGTGGGTTTGTAGTTGCCTGGGAATTGCCATTTTCATGTTAAATATGCCTAGAACTGTGTGAAATGTCTCACACCCAGAGCAAAACATCTCACTACTTTTGTGACTGGAAGTAAAAATGCACTTTTCATTCAAGGCTTACTTTACCAATTTCACTCTAAGATGGGGAGAAGGGGGGTTTTGGACAGTGAAAATCTCCTTTTTCTCTTCCTGAAATCATAGGGCCATATCCTCAGCAGTAAAATCAGTGTTCCCTCCCATAAGATACTTTGTTAAGCCTCTTGGAATCCAATATTCTGCTGGATGACTCATGGGAACCATAACCCTTTTACCCCAAACACCAGAATTTTGGGAAAACTATTTGGCTAGTGTTGGATTTCTCTGTTGGTGATGGTGAGGAAAAATGTCTTTTGTTCTGATGAAGGAAGTACATTGGAAAAGGAGTATTCTGATACCAGCCCGTTTCCAGTTTGATGAATTCTGATATAAGAATTGCTGCATTGTAGTTTGTATCACAGCAACTTCTAGAGGCCCTAACTGAGATTGGGGCTCTATTGTGCTAGGTGCTGTACATACACGTAGGAAGAGACTCTCTCTGCCGTGGAGAGTTTGCTCTGTAAATAGATACAGATTGATGGTAGAAGGAAGAGGGAAAGAGACTTGCCTAAGGTTGCACAGCTGGTCAGTGGCAGAACCAGGAACAGAATTCAGGTCTCCTGATGGTCCCAGTGCCTATTAACTGGACTACACTGCCGATAATAATTAAAGGACAAATATATGATTTGCTTAACGCTGAAATCCATTATTAAAGCAGAGGGTGAATTAGTAAAAAGTCAGAGAAAGTTGCTCTTGATTAAAGCAACCACAGAGGCGTGTGATTTCTTTTTAAATGAGTGGTGGGGAATTAGAACAAATACCTAAGAAAAACAGAAGTAGAATGTTGTCCGTCTTGAGGATTTTCTGAGGGGCGGGGAGAAGTTGTGCAGTTTCAATAAGACATGTTTGAAAATAGTTTAAGGATCTGAATGTGAGTAACTTGTGTAAGATAAATGAGTAGTGTCATGGTTACAGGGCTTGCTGCCCCTCTGTCCCCTTCTGGTCTCTCTGAGTGAACCCCTCCGGTCACAGGCCTTGGGCCTTTACCCATCCTGGGTGGAATCCTGCAATTCTTCTACTCTTAGACTAGGTCCTGGGCTACAGTAACCTGTGTATCATCTATTCTTTATCCCATGGGTCCAACTGAGTTCACATACCTGAGACCCTTCTCTTTGGGATCTGTGAGCAGTGGTCTGTAGTAATCAGACGGCCTTCTTAAACCAAAGGTATTATTTATGTTAGCACTAGAAACAAAGAATTAGTGAATAAAGGATTTTAAAATAACAAGCAAATAACAAATCTCCATGCATGTCTGTCTTACCTAATGACTTACCATTCCCTAATGGTTTCAGAGTAACAGCCATGTTAGTCTGTATTCGCAAAAAGAAAAGGAGTACTTGTGGCACCTTAGAGACTAACCAATTTATTTGAGTACTTGTGGCACCTTAGAGACTAACCAATTTATTTGAGCATGAGCTTTCGTGAGCTACAGCTCACTCATCGATGAAGTGAGCTGTAGCTCACGAAAGCTCATGCTCAAATAAATTGGTTAGTCTCTAAGGTGCCACAAGCATTCCCTGATGGTAATCTAGGCAGGCCTAGCTTCATCAGACACTTGCGGTCTGGTTACTCTGAGCAACTCCCTTCCTCTTGAGAGAGAGACCCTTTTTTAAACTGCCCAAATTCTTTTGTTCTTCTGTGTTTCCTGAGTTTTGGCCCTTCTGGTCAAAACCGGTTTTGTAGATTGGCTGGAGAGGAGGCAAAGACATCAAAGCTCATAGTTCTGCTACTGTCCTTTGACAACTCCCGAGTGCCTGCTGAGAAGTGGCTTATCTTGAGCCATTCTTTCCTTCGCTGTTTGGTTTTTCCTGAAGCCTCCTATTGAACTAAACTGATACATACAGAGGTACAGTAAACAACCTAATAATCAGGTCAGCATACAGTATTCATAAATCCTTACAGAGCAGCTCCACATCCATCACAGCCAATGTGTGTTAAAAAAGCATAACTTGAGGTTGCTCATTTCGAGCAGCGTGACAGCAAAAGTGATGGTGCCGTGCTTCACTGAGATGCACCCGCTCATCCCAGTGACCAGGAACTGTGTTTGAAAGATGGAGTGAGTTTACAAGTGGCGTGGGATGCAGTGCCCAAATTGAAGTGAGTGGCATTCGACAGTACTGTGTGTCAAAATTAATTGATCAAGTATCTGTACAAAGCACGGGTAGCCTGAGCTAACTACGTAGTTACTGAGAAAACTGGCCAAATACTTTTGTTTATTCTCCTGTGAATATTCACCAGCAGGAATGTTTATGGAACTGCGAAATTAGGCTACTATTTGAGTAAATTTCAAATTGATATGTGCAGTCCATACTGGAAACCTCCTTTGCATTTTGCTCATCCAGTCAGGGAACAGGAATGGACCCAGTTTGGAAGCCATTCACAATGAACAGTTCATAAGCAGTTTGTTGACTGAAATGTGCTCACTCAACTCCTCACTGGATAATCAGACAATTAACAAATTCAGGAAGTGGGAGGGAAAGGACTAAATTCAACCATCACTGCCAATAGGAAACTTGGTACCTGTATTCTGTGGGTATACATGGTAGCTTACACTAGTGCTGACTTGTGCCCCAGCTGGAATATTAACCCCTTTGTTGATGTTTTCTCCTTTGGCACCATTTTGTTTCCAAACGACATTGCAATCACCACTGCTGTTAACTAGCATGTGTTGCGTGTTGGGTGCCTTCAGCAGCATTTACCTGGCTCACACTGCCACCATAGAAATCTCACAAATGCTTCAAGAGCAGAATAGATCACCCTGCTGTGACACTGGCTAAGCCTCTTTGCTTGCAATGTTATTTACACTGTGTACCCTGCCATCCTTGTCCAGTGTTTGTGTGAAAGCGGAAGGAGCATGAATCGGAAACTAAAGCTGTAGAAAACCGTTGTTAAGCTATAAATGTCAGAAATGAGTTATTTGAAGTAAGGTGGTAGAAACTTTTCAAAGTTGGAATGTTTATTTCATTGTCACTTAGCGATTAAACTGTTGCAATGTTTAGGCCCAAGATGGCCCCAAATCTGTACTTTGTGACTACATTAGAATTTTAGAGTTTTAGGAGATAAACTGAAACATAGGTCAGTGTCACACAATGGGAGAAGCATTGAAGACTTCATTAGGCACTTCACTGTTGATTTTAAATAGTGGTCAGATTAGTAGGCAGCGGTATAACACATCACGATAGATAGAGTGTAGACCTTACCAAAGCCGTTCCTTAGCTCAAAGTGAACGTTAACACTTGGTCAGTGTTTCGTGACATCTTTCAGAACACAGGCCCTAGAAACGTCTTGCAGTCCTCGAGAGATACATATGTGGCTGAGTCAGAAACTGGCAGTGACATCCCCAGCACACAGTTTATGACAGTGCCCTATTGTCTTCTCTGTGAATATTTCATGACCCTGAAAAATGTTGCCACAAAAGTACCCCAGTTCTTGATTTTAAAAATATGGCCACCTTCATTGGGTTTGGAGAAAAACGCCTTCTGACAAACTATCCTGGCATTTAAAAAAGACAGTTGGCACTAATGCGTCGCTAAATACTAATAGTGAAGCATGGATTTCACATCCTGGTGTGAAGCCAGTTCTGTTTAAACAAAATGCTCATTGATTTAATCTTTTTGAAAATACCATCTAGCCTGCCAGCTATATATCACACAGGCCCTAATTAAATCCAAATGATCTTTTCATTAATTTGTTTGTAGGCACAATGATGTTTTCAAGATCTAGGCACCTATCCAAAAAAAGTTGAGGACTTAAATGCAATTTACTGAGGATTTGGCAGAAATTGATTGTGAAGTTGTTGTTATATTGTACTAAATACCATTTTTCTCTAGTGTCATGACCCCATCTGGGTACCCTTTGCTGGGTTAAACCTAGGTATTGTACTGTATCAGTATGTGGGAGAGACCTATCTTTTAGGAATCTCAGTTGTGCTGTAAACAGGTACTTTATTACATTGTCTCCTGTGACACAGAAACATTTCGCTTTTTATGAGCTCTTCAAGAAGATTTTTCTCTCTTGGCTGGGGCATCTCACAAGCATGCAGCCAGAGATCCTGACCACCTGTGACAAAACAGAGGAGGAAAAGTTAGGCTTGCTAACAGTCAGGTGTAGTAGGCAGGGGGAAATAGTATTTTAAGGGAACTGGTGAAAACCTCATCACTTAGGACTCTTAAAACTAGACAAAGCTCTAGAAAATACACTGGAGGAAACAATCTTATGCAGACAGAGGGCAGCAATGTGTGATCTTTTACCTTCCATCCAGTCATTTTAATGCTGATATTCACCCACAGCTCTGTACAGGAGGGCTAAGGTCACACATTGTAGCTTTTCAGGGATCTGGAACCGTACCGCTTGCCCACTGTCCTACTAGAACTGGAGCTGCGTTGAGTTTCCTCAGCCGTGGAGCATATACGGCAGGGGTCTAAGTGGGGAGTTCATTGCAGGGAACGTATGCTGAAGGTGCACTCTGTGTGGTGCTGGGTTCAATGGACACTGAAAGTATTCAGCATCCCCACCAAAACAGGTCATTAAACGTTGTTCAGACAAATAGATTCCTGTGCTGGAAATGCATGATATAATAATAGTTTGTGCTTCTGTACGAGGTTTCCAGCTGAGAATTGCAAAACGCTTTTCCAGTGCGAATGCAGTAAGCTTCACAATAGACCTGCGGTTCTCAAACTGTGGGTCAGGACCCCAAAGTGGGTCGCGACCCCATTTTAATGGGGTCACCAAGGCTGGGGTTAGACTTGCTGGGGTCCAGGGCTGAAGTGAAAGCCCAAGCCCCACTGCCTGGGACCAAAGCCGAAGCCCTCAGGTTACAGACCCCCTGCCTGGGGCTGAAGCCCTTGGGCTTTGGCCCCCCTGCCTGGGGGAAATGGGGCTCAGGCTTTGGCCCCCTTGCCCAGGGAAGTGGGGCTCAGGCAGGCTCAGGCTTCAGTCCCCCTTCCTGGGGTCGTGTAGTAATTTTTGTCATCAGAAGGGGTTCGTGGTGCAAAGACATTTGAGAACACTTGCAATAGTCCATGACTAGGTTTCGACATGGGCAAGTATGATTGCCCTGCTTTATAGTGGCCCAAGTCAGTAGCAGTGCCAGAGAAAAAAGAACCTCCTACTCCTAGACCTGTTCTTTAATCACCAGATTATTCCCTCCACATATACAAACCAGGGGCCAAATTCTTGATATGAAATTGGTCCCCAGAACAAACGTGTGTGCATCTTTGAAAGCAGAGTTGTTGCACACTCATAATGTGGCTAGCAAGAGCCTCTGCCCAGTGTCCCGCTGCCCAGATGATTTCTGTGAGGTGCAATGCACAGAGGACATACATGTACAAATGTAGATGCCACCCTAGGACTCGCTTACACAGCTTCTCACTGAGGGCCAGTGAAGTAGCCTCTCCATGGCTTTTGGAAGGAAACAGCATAGGGGTGGACAGCTCCCACCTTGCACTTCTGCTACTGGCTGCAGGGAGTTTGGGGCATATACCTATGTGCATTGCCTGCCAGCAAGTTGCTCTATTATTTTATCTTATAACTGAAACGGGGGAATAAGGACACAGACCACACACCTCTTAAACACACAGCCCAGTTGCAGTATTTTGACAGCCTTAAGATACAACAGAAAATTCGGTAAATTACGGCACTGAAAGTTCAGTCCACCGAATAAATCCTAATTCTCTCTCTTTCATTGTTTCTTCATTGAACCTAGCTGTGTGAAGAAACAAGATGCTCTAGCAGCAAGTAACAGACTGACGGCCCATATTGTGACTGTTGGTGAATGAATTACAGATGTCTGCTACTCCAATGGTGCCAATTTATGCCCTATCTGTTGTTACTGTGATACTTATTTCTCTTTTAACTGGCAAGATCTTACAGGGTTTTATATTTGTTTCACTTTTGTCCACTAACTTCCTGTATTTCAGTATCTTTTCTTAGACTTACTGTTTACACAAGTATCCCCAGGATACCTTCATCTGGCCAGTTTAAAAGTGTTAATAGTGAATAAAGAATCCCTGAAAGGTGGAGTTCATCCCTGTGCAGAAGACCAGCACACAAGGTCTGTGCACCACTAGGTGCCATCTGCACGAGGGTGAATCTCACCCTGAGTGAATAGAATGATTGCCTTGGTTACATGCGTGCTTGTATTTATTAGTTGGGAATCTACATCCTCAAAAGCCACTTTTATTCTCATTCCCTTTCCTCTTTAATAAACCAGTATCTTCTGTGGTATTGTCTCCACACGCTCCAGGCCAGTTTGACATGTAACTAGCTATTTGTATGGACTGTCACAGTAAGTATACATTCCTTTCCAAAAATCTGGCCCCCTTGGGTTTATTTTGCTGTAATTAGTATTACTTTGGCAGGGGATGGGAGTGGTTGTTCATAAATATTTGAGAGACTGTGCTATGGTGGGGTGGCCACTGGGAAGAAAACTAACCCTGTCTATAACCAGCCACTCAGTGTTGGGGAAGCTGCATGAGAAGACAATGAATCAAAAGTGCTTTAGAGAGATGGAAAATCCTGGAGGCTAATTAGCTCACCAGGAAGAGGTGGTGGCAAGGAAACTCCTGTATGGGCCCTACTAGTCCAGCATGTTGGGGATTCTGCTTATGCTACATAGAAAATTGCTTCCTGAAAGAGCAAGTTTGTATGGAGGGCTGTGGTATCTGGAGTGGCACATAGCCAGTGACACTGACAAACAGCTTGGGGAGCTGGATTGGTGTATACATGTTTCTTTCAACAAATATGCATTACTGGACCACTCCTTGAAGTATGCAATTCTCAACTTCTCTATAGAATGTTGTTAAGTCCCTTAAGCAACTATTTACTGTAGCCAGTAGCTGGTTTTAGTTTACTTGCCACTGACTATGTAAATAGATACTTAATACTGCGTGTTGGTGCCTGGAGCAGACAGAAAAGCTTCTGGGAGATCTAAACTGTTCTGCTTCAGACAGTGTTTAGCCAGTATAGTTAATTCTCTGGTACAGACAGGGTGTCAAGGTTCCTTACCCACTCTGAACTCTAGGGTACAGATGTGGGGACCTGCATGAAAGACCCCCTAAGCTTATTTTTATCAGCTTAGGTTAAAAACTTCCCCAAGGTACAAACTTTGCCTTGTCCTTGAGCAGTATGCGGCCACCACCAAGTGTTTTAACAAAGAACAGGGAAAGAGCCCACTTGGAGACGTCTTCCCCCAAAATATCCCCCCAAGCCCTACACACCCCCTTTCCTGGGGAAGGCTTGATAATAATCCTCTCCAATTTTTACAGATAAACACAGACCCAAACCCTTGGATCTTGGATCTTAAGAACAATGAAAAAGCAATCAGGTTCTTAGAAGAAGAATTTTAATTAAAGAAAAGGTAAAAGAATCACCTCTGTAAAATCAGGATGGAAAATAATTTACAGGGTATTCCGATTCAAAACACAGAGGATCCCCCTCTGGGTAAAACCTTAAGTTACAGAAAACAGGAATAAACCTCCCTCTTAACACAGGGAAAATTTACATAAAACAAAAGATAAACTAATCCGCCTTGACTGGCTTACCTATACTGGTTGCAATATTGGAGACTTGGATTAGGATGGGTTGGAGAAGATGGATTTCTGTCTGGCGTCTCTCAGCCCCAAAAGAAAACAACCACATAAGCAAAGAGCACAAACAAAAGCTGCCCCCTCCCCCTAAGATTTAAAAATATGTTGTCCCCTTATTGGTACTTTGGGTCAGGTGCCAGCCAGATTAGCTGAGCTTCTTAATCCTTTACAGGTAACAGGATGTTGCCTCTGGCCAGGAGGGATTTTATAGCACTATATATTCCCTTTATATTTATGACACAGGGGAAGTCATTTCAGCAGAACAAGTCAAGCAGAAGGGAAATAACTCTCACTCACATGGGCCAACAAACCATTTACCGAATGCATCAGCTGCCTCCACAGCTTATTGGATCGCATCAGAAAAGGCACTAAAGGGTTGTAATTCTGTGTGCTGAATAAACCAAGGTAGTAATGTGGGATAATAGGGAGCATATTAATCCCCAGATGTTTGTGTGTAGACCTCTTTGTCATGTGTTGGACCTGGGTACTATGTATTCCTTTAAATAGTTTGGGAACTCGCAAGTGGGCCTCCATATCTTCTATTGCAGAACTCACTAGGTCCTAGCAGAACAAAAGTGTATATGTGTAGCTAGATCTTGTATATTGGAATATAGTTAGTGAATATGGTTATTTGGAACTAACTGTGTCTTCTCCTTCCTTATGTTTTGTGGGGAGCAAAGGCACAACACACTTAAAAATGGTAATTCCCTTTTTGGCTTCTCATAGTTGAGAAGTACTAGCTTCAAATGATGCTGGCTGTTTCATGGCACTGGGGGATCCAGGTAATAAAGATTAACTTCACAGGTTCTAAAAGGAATAATAATTGGGTTAAATTTATGAGGCTAATAAAAAGTGATTGATACTGATCTGAACCAGAGGAGTTGAGTGCTCTTATGGGAGTTGTATGCTGCTCAACGGATGGAAATGGCAGAATTGAAGCAACACATGTCCCTTTTGTATTAGTATTACAATATGCAATCTGAATATAGCTGGGGAATGAAGCAGGAAGGTTTGTGTAGGGTGTAGTGAATGAAACAGAACCAGAAAACAATGAGAATAAAAACAGTTAATACTGAAGAGCTATTTCATGTACTGAGAGTTGACCATCATTCCCACTTAATGAGACAAAAAATAGTTTGTGACCATTAAGACTGCATCATAGAGAAGATGCACAAGGGTTAGGGTTCAAACTGAACAGCAACCTTAATTCTGAGACTTCCGGACATGTGAGTGCTTCATATAGTAATCTTAATGCTCTCTTAGCTTTGTTTGTATATGCGTCATTATTGTCACAAGGGAAACGCAAATGTATTGCAGTCCATCTTCTGCAGACTACATCTTTTCCCCATTTATAATTAGCATCAGCACTAGACGCTATAGCAACAGCTTGTATACAATGTGGTATAAATCAAGACATCTGCGTTCCAGTATAGCACACGCTTTTTAGACCCACGTTTCTTATAACTATGATAATTTGACTGTGGAATTCATCTCTACTTGCCATAAGTAAGGCTACGTTTATGTCACGGAGGTCATAGAAGTCACGGATTCCGTGACTTCCAGGGACCTCAGTGACATTCTCTGCTTCAGCCCCAGGGGCTGCAGGACTCTGGAGCTGACAGCCAGTGGGTCCCGGCAGGGTTCGAGGGACAGGTGACAGCAGCGTCAAGAGACGGGACTCCCCGCAAAGTTCCAGTGACAGGTGACAGACTCGTGAGGGGGCCCTCCTCAGGGTTCCAGTGACAGCCTCAAGCAAGCGGCTGGGGTGTCCTGTTTTTCTCTTTGGAGCAGCTCCCTGCAGCTCCCAGCCACCATGGGTGGAGGAGGAACCCCACAGCTCCCAGCCACCACAATGGCAGGGGAAAACATGGAGCCACAGCAGCAAAAGTCACAGACAGGTCATGGCTTCCGTGAATTTTTGTTTATTGTTCGTGACTTTTACGAAAAATAACCATGACAAAATCTGAGCTGTAGCCGTAAGTAATCAATTACTAATTAGCAATCAATGTTAATCATTCTCATTTCCTTAGAAACAGAGTTGAAGGAAATAGACTTCATAGTGTATGTAAATTCCCTTTCCTAAAACCTATATCCCTTCTACTGTTGAGAAGAGAAGTTGAGGACACTGCTCCAACCTTTATCTCACACCTCCTGGCACATTACCAAGTGCATTAGCAGCACTGCTGTTTGTCAATAGTGTGGTTACAGTTACAGGATTTCTTCTCTAAACCAATATTTTCCAGTGTCGTGATTACTGCAAAACTGTACTCTGGGCTCAATCACAGTAGTAAAGACAACATTTTTCCATCCATGTTTTGATGGAAAATCATATTCTTAGTTTTAAGTTGCTCAGAAAGACTTTTTTTCTGTAGAGTTCAACTTGAAAAACTTTAAAATAGCTTTAATTTCTTCAAAAAGGAACCGCTAGACTTTTAAAAAAAATAGATTGAAAAAATACAAAGTTCACAAACCATTATGGGGGAAATCCATTCCACTCTCACACAGCTCAGTAATCAGACACTGTGCGGGTGGTGTGCCAAAGCACTGGAACTGAAATGGTTGTTCCTACACCATCCAGGGCCAGGGTGTTTTATGGTTTTAACTTTTAGTACTCATGTTTCTAAGCTTTTCTCCACAACTAACGGCCAGAAATTATTTAAAAAAAAATAAAAGTAGAAATTCTCATGTAATCATCTGACTCCAGAAGCCGGGACTTTAAGAACACCACCAAATATCATGAGAATCTTGATAAAATCACAGCAGTTGACAACAGTGATGCTGTAGGGATCAACCCTCCACTGACAAACGAATAAATTAGATAACCTCAGAGCCAGGTCTCACTAACTTCTAACATTATTATTTAATAACCTAAGTTGATAGCATATAAATATGTAATGTGGTCTATGAAATTTCAGTTTGAGCAAAGCAAGCCTTTTTGGAATAACTGAGATAACTGTGAGGGAATGCACAACTGTCCCGAGGCTTGGGGTGTAATTCAGACCAGTGAGGGGCTGTGCGACCACTTGCCCTGTATCCCTGGGTGCCTCACAATGCTTTGTTGCTGTTGCTTCCAGTCTGGGATGCTCCCAGCCAGCCTACCAGCATGCAGGTCACACCCTGAGTGTCTGTGTGCTAGATAGCCGTGGTTCAGCAGCTCTGACCGCAGCTGCCTGTCTACAGCCCCACTCTGGCTTCCACCAGCCTTGGTTACAACCAACAAGGAGACTCCAGCACACTCCCAGCCCCAAATTTCCAAAAGCCATGTGCTCGGCAATGTCTAGCCGCCTCCTGGGCAGTTCAGAAAAATAATAAAATTTATATGTTCCTTTAAAGAGACAAAAGGACATCACAGCTTATTAATTTAACTGGGGTAAATACACCCTTCCCTGCAAACGCAGCACTGAGTTGGTTTATAGTTAATGATTTTTTTTATTTTAAGAATAGGACATGCGTTAACTTATGCCAAATAAAAGGAATAAAGTTAGAAAGGGTCTTAAGCAAATGAAAGTCAAAACACACATCTAAAAGTCTAAAATTTAATCTAGTATGGTACAGGTTTTGTTCAAGATGGTTTCTCTCACCAGTCCTTCTTCTTTGCAGCCATGGTTGAATTTCCTTCAGTCAGGACCTTCCACAGAAGTACAAGATGTTGGCTTCCTTGTCTTTCTAGGTGAAGGATCTTTGCCTAAGCAGTTTCTTACCTGTATTCAGTTTCCAGAGGTTTCAGCCCTTCTTTGGTAGAAGGACCCAGTTTTCACAGCTTGCAAGAGCTCTTGTGTCTGCCTGTCTGAAAGATGCCAAAAATGGCTTCTGTCCTTGCCTACATTTTCCAGAGTTCAGTGACTGTGTTTCAAGAGGCAGGATGACCTCACGCTATTCTTCCCTTCCTGTGAACTTCCTATCCCCTTGCTGATTTCTACGACAATGGAGTCCATTGTTTTTGGTCACACCCTGCTTCATCTCATTGCAAACAGGTAGATAGCTGCCTTCTGTCCTGTCTGGGAGGGAACCCGTTTCTCCTTGCTTGGCCACAGACTTTAAAGTATAATATTATTAAGTATCCATATTTCCTCATATAGTATTAAAACATACATTTCATAATGATCATAATGATATTAATCACCAATTTGTTAGTAGCTTTCAAAAACCTTCACTCTGTACACTTTTATAATGCAGTGATATTGTATACAATCAGTTGATTCAGTTACTTATTACCTGAGGTTCAGCTCCCCTGGCTTTACAGACTACTAAACCTTAGCAATATGTTCTTTGAAAAGTAAAACCCCAGACCAAACTTCTCTCTTTTGCTGGTGCATAGACACCATGCTGTCTTCTCCCGCACTTGTTAGCTTGAAAGCTTTGTTTACCCGATATTTAAATATACCTTTATAGTCTCTGCCTGATGACTGGGCTGGTCAGAGAAGCAAACAAAGGTATGTGTGTCTCGGGCAGACCTGTTTACTAACACCCCCCCCCCCATATGCCTGATTTAAACACATTTTAGTCAGAATCCCTGCATATATCCATAACTCTTAATACACACTGTGTATATACATTGCACAAGAATATTAATGATCAGTGAGTTATTACTTCTCAAATGATAACTCAAAGGGCTTATTTGGTACAAAGATTATTACAATAGTGTGTAGGGTGTGAATACGGGGTCCTTCAGGTCACAACAACTTATTGTTAGGCTGAGCTGCAATCCCTGTAAACTTTACTGCCATGTGCTGGACTTCTAAAAACAAGGCTGCTGCTCGCGTGCCCTTGAACTGTAGCAGCCTGAGTTCTGCCGCTGTTTGCAATACTTAACGTTGGATGTTGAAAATTGGGGAAATTCTGTGAAACTCCTTAGAGTTATCGCCTAGAAAAATCCTAGTACTCCTCCTCTGATGCCGTACACAGAGAAGACACTTTCAAATGTCACTGTCACTTCCAGTGTCATGTGTGCTTGACCTCAAACTTAAGAACGTCCCATTGTACGTGCGAATCAAACTAAAGCGATTAGGTCCTGCAAACGTTTCAGCTCCAGGCTTCCCAGAGTGTTCCAGGGTTACGAAAACTTCTTGGCTAGGTCGGCTCTAATCTTCGGAGCGATCAAAGCTACCTCACGTACCAATGGCACGTGTTTGCCACTTACTGGAGCAATGGCACGCCACAATATTGTATTAGTTGTACTAGATCATACACAGTATGGTACACTCAAACCTCAGGGCATGAATCTTTGTATTATTGCAGTTGAAGTACAGGACAAAGTACCTCCTGAATTGATTTTATACAGGAAGCGGGGCTATTTGGTAGCAAATAAGGGGCACTCTTTAAACTAAGGGATACCTGGTTACCAGAACCATGAGGGTCAGTTTGCCATGGTTAAATGAACAAAGGTTTAAACTGGAATATGTTATGAATACTGACTGTGTGCTCATGGGACTCAGAGCGGCAGGTGACTGACTGCAGTTCTGATCACTGGAGAGCCCTGTATCACTCCTTGGACTGTTTGTTGATATTGGCCAAGGTCTTTCAAAAGTGACAGTGATTTCTGGGCAGCTCAGTTTTTGGGTGTCTGACTTGAAACTCCTTTAAAGGGCTCTAGGTGGCTACTAACAGGAGTGGGTGCTCAGTACTTTCTTTAGGAAGATTTAGACCTTTTAAGGATGTCAAAGTGAGTCATACAAAATCATCAGTTACTAATCACACTGTCTGGGGCCTTGCTAATATTCTCACCATCTCGGGGAAGCAGAAGGGCAATCCTTTTTGCAGCACACGATAGGCTGCACAAGACAAATGTTGCATCGACGAGGGTTTTCCTACAAATGTTCTAAGCAGGGAAGTAATTGCAACTGCAGCTGCCCGGAAGGTGTTAGTGGTAGCCACATGTATTGTTTACCAATGTCTTGGTCCCTTGTCGTATGGGATAATGATACAGTAAGCGGTAATAGTGAGATCCAGCAAAAAATGTTAAAGTAATAATTTGCAAAAAGTACATTATTTGTGTCATAGCAACAGTAGCAATGGGAACAGAGGGACAGAGACAGCCTGGTGAACAGCAATTTGGGTCATGGAACGTATTTTGAAAGCAGCATATTTATTCCCAAAATTAGCACGTTCCTTGGCCCTTACCTGACCTCCTCCTAAGAGAAACGAAAGAAGGAGGAATAGAATGGGAACACAACTATGTCAGCATGAGAAGGAATGAACTCGAAGCAATTGGAGGAAAAATTTCTACTTCCATCCTCAGGGACCTTCCATTTGCCTTCACTGTCTTTCCAGCATAGCACTGTACCTGACCTGAGCTCTCCATGAAAGTTCCTGAAGTCTAGCTAGGATACTGTGCTAAACAACCACATTTGTCTAAGACTTTGTGCTTTGTTCAATTTTAATTTCATTCATGGATATCCTGGCTGTGATTGACTGGCATCTCCATGAAAGAAGCCATAATTCTTTTTCCTTTATGCTAGTTGTTTACTTTTTCCCAACTTAGGTTGAACAGTAAAGCTGCACCTGGTCACTTCTCTTAAAATCTGGCCCTAAATCTATAAAATCCTTCTAACCCCCAGGTCTCTGAGTACATGTAGCGTGGATGATATTGGGAGCTCAGCTTTCCAGTACTTAGGTTGGGAACTACCACAGTAAACTTAACTAATTTAAGAACTTATCTGTCCACCTTAGGGTTTTATCCTGCTGCTCAGACCATAGTATCTAAGCACTTTCTACATACAATCAATAGCAAAGTCCCTAGTGGACTTCATGGAGTCCCTAGTCCTTCTCCTTTTTCAGGGTGAAAACTCGGCTTGGGGCTTTGTTTTGATTTGCGGGGCGGGGCGGGGGGGGTGTTAGATTTTATTAATTTACTGTTTCAGTTCTGTAAAGGTAAATGTTAGGATTTTTAATACCATCTCCATATGCAATTCTAATGCTATGCAAATTGTACAAGACGAAGGCAAAATCAGCCAAACCCTCATTCGGCTGAAGACAGTGGCAAAAGTCCAGTTGCTTTTGAGTAAGGCTAGGATTTGGCTCACTATCTCTTTGTCTGTGTCATAGTAACAAGGGGAAGGAAATAGCTGTACAGTTTTTAATATACTGTAAAATAAGCTTGCAGTGCACCTTGCTTTGGTGTCAATATAATGGTGTGCTAAGAGGCAACTGATTTCTGGGATCCAATTTAACATAACATCACATCACAGGATTTTGGTTTACGCATTTCATTTCAGAATTATGAAGTAGGAGTAACTACACATTGGATTTCTTGAATCTTGTGACAATACAGAGAGCAAGCTGCAATCAATGCGCAATGAAGCTGGAACCCTGGCATATTGCAAATGAGCTGTAACTGCTCTAGGGCTCTTTGCATTGCTGCTTTCACTTTGAAAAGCTGCATGAAACTGAAGGGAGTGAAGGAAATAAGGTGGGGAGGGAGGAATTAGAGAATACCTATTAACAGTAATTGTATTGCACCAGTGTCAAGGCACCCAGCCAAGGCTGGGCCCCCATTATGCATACGACATGGAGTAAAAACAGTCCCTGCCCTGAAGAGCTTGCAGTCCAAAGAGACAAAACAGACTAGGTGGTGGCAGAAAGATGCATCACAGAGCATGAATAGAATGATGATGACTGGCAAACATTGATAGATTTAAAAATAAAAATTGTTGTGGGTTTTATATTTTAGCTTTTTATATCCATGTTTATAATGTTTTATGGCGGATTGGGTGAGAAGGGGAGGTAGGAAGGGATGACTTAAAGGGAAGGTGAAAGAAAACTCAGGGGAATGGGCGGAAAAGGTAAGGAAAGATGGAGGACAGGCAGAGTGAGGCTAAAGAGAAGAGGCTGAGCACGGGTGCAGGAAGAGGATAAAGCAAGCAGCCAATCAACAAAGGAGAGAGAATGTCCCGCATACAGGCTGTAGATGTGTCGAGAACATGTAACTGATTGATTTCTGTCAGCTCCCACAGTGTGCTAGGCAGCGGTGTATTAACGCCTAGGCTGACTAGGCCTAGGGCGGCAAATTTGCAGGGGTGGCAAATTTATAACAGCCAGAGGCTGCTTCCCCCAGCGCCGGTTTGCCCACCCCTGCCCCAACTCCACCCCTTCCCCACCCCCATTCCCTGCCCCATTGGTCCCCTTCCCCAAACCCCCGCCCTGGCCCCACCTCCTCTCCTGAGCGTGCCGTTTTCCCCCCTCTTCTCCCTCCTTTGCGAAGCTGTTTTGCACACAAGCACTGGCAGGGAGTGGGGAGAAGCAGGACCCGGCGGCGTGCTCAGGGGAGGAGGCAGGGCGGAGGTGAGCTGTCCAGGGGGGCCGGCAAAATCTTTAATCCGCCACTGGTGGTAGGCACTTTCCAAACATAGAAAGCACCATGATTTCTACCCTAAGGAACTCTGTCAAATGACAGATCTCTAAACAGACAAGGTGGGTGAGTTCCAGTAACAGATATTACCTCACCCACCTTGTCTCTCTAATATCCTGGGACCAACATGGCTACAACACTGTATACAGATCTCTAAACAGTTGGTGAAGGGAAGGGAAACAACAAATATTTAGGTGTGTTAACAAATATAAGTAAACAGAACATGGAAAATTATACCAAGTTACTCTCAAGCATGACATCCGTTATCAAGCTCCTGTCTCTCTCTATAAGCATGAGTAATTAAAATATTAAATTGCAAGGATTTCAGGATGATACAGCAGCTCATCTTGCTTATTCCATGTTAAGCCTGCTGTAATGTACCACATCCTATGGAGAGAGGCATTTTCCCTTAGCGATTTCAGTGTAAGGAATGCAGGTGAGCTGTAGCTCACGAAAGCTTATGCTCAAATAAATTGGTTAGTCTCTAAGGTGCCACAAGTCCTCCTTTTCTTTTTGCGAATACAGACTAACACGGCTGCTACTCTGAAATCTGATCCTGATTGTAGAATGAGTGCTCCTCTCTCCGGCTCCTTGGATGGGACTTTCAGGCAGAACCTTTCACTCCGCTGCAGCCCTGTTATGAATTGCTGGTCCAATTATTCATTCCACTGAATAACTGATTCGTGGTTTTTATATAGCTCTGGATAGCTGAGCATTCTTATCACATTTAAAGTAGCAGCAAGTGTTGCTGTCTGAGACCAGGGTGCGACGACGTTTTAGGAAATATCTAAAATATTATCATTAAACTTTAACTTAAAAGAAGGTGGACGTACGGATAGACAACTTCTCTTTACCTTGTCTTGCATGTATTTTTCAAAGGCAGACTTTGGCCAAGAAAGACCACCTTTTCCCTTCAGATTTGCATGTTCAGCTGCAATTAATTTCAATGGGATTTAAACATGACCATCTGATGCGCAATCTGGCTCTAGAATTGAAAAAGGTGAGACAGTATGGTCTAGGGGGTAGGGTGCTGGATTGGGAGTCAGGGGACTGGAATGGCCCAGCCTGGCCTGGCAAGTGATCTTAAGCAAGTCATTTCCCTTCCCTATGGATGTCTTGTCTTTTGAGACTGTGAATGCTCCAAGGCAGGGACTGTCTTTTCCTATGCATTTGTTCAGTGGCAAGTATGTTGGGTCCAAGTTTTCAGTTGGTGTCTCTAAGCACTTCTGAAACGCAGATAACATTAATAATCATTAATAATAAGCTAGTTCTGGGTAAATTGTAGGTGGTGTGATATGTTTTTTTATTTCATAAAATAGTTTGACTGGAAAACCAGAGCGTTTCTGAACTGTGCTCCCAACAGCTGTAACCCACCATTTCTGGAACTGGTCAACAACGAATTATCCTATGAACAATGACACGTGTGCTCCATGAGAGGTAGCAGGAGACTGGAGAAACATTCTGCTCTTGTGTGTCTCACCAGTACCTGATTTATTTTTTTAGAACACATAAAGAGAAAGTCAAACATCTAGCAAAGTAATTTAAAATGTAATTTTGGTCTCGTAGCTAAGTGACGTGATTGGAACTTCTCCAGCTAATAATGAGGTCTCTAAGCCTTATTCCCACGAGTAGCTCACTGACTTCAGACATGTGAGGACTCTTGTGTAATGGTGCAGGACGAGGACCTTTGAAGGAAAACTGGGGGAAAGTTTTGTTTGGGTGGAATGCCAGAGTCCTGTGAGGTTGAGAGACCTGGAATTCTGAAAAAAACTTGAGGCAATTCACCCATTGTAGCTTTCCTTTGAGCATATAATTTGTAGGATTTAGATTTAAAAAAAAAATCATTGAAGAATCCAAACCTGGAGGTAAAAAGTAAAGAGACTTGGGCCCTTTTGATATTTAATTACCATCTGTCTAGAGAAGGAACTGCCCTTCCAACTATATGGACCCCAAGAACTTTGAACTACAAGGTTCTGAGCAAACAACTTCTGCAGCACCGTTCTCTATAATCCTTAAAAGGACAATCATTCGGTTGGAGGAAACTAGCATTAGGTTGTTTCAGAAAAAAGTTCTGCCTATCCCACTTTCCCACCTGGTTTGTAGAAAGCCACATCTTGTAGCAATGGTGGCTGTGCAAACAAACATTTATGGTAACTATTGCTTGTATTACAGTATGACCTAGAGGCCTCCACCAACATAAGTGCCCCATTGTGCTAGGCAGCATAGACATATATACTAAGCAGCAGTCCCTGCTCCAAAGAACTTACAGTCCAAATAGGCCAGACAGATAAATGGTGGGAGAAAAGAAGTACCATTTCCATTTTTCATGTTGGGGGAATGGAGTCACAGAGCGGAAGTCACTTGCCAGAGGTGACCCAGGAAGTCAGTGGCAGGGCTAGAAACTGAATACAGTTCATTTGAGTTCCAGTCCAATGCCTTCACTGCTAGGACATCATTACACTGTGATGTTATATATAAATCAATTATGGGTGTCCAGAAAGATAAGTAAAATAAAGCTGTTACTTTAAAAAACTCATTGTAATCTTAGTGTGAGGTCTGCCGGTTGGACATGAGTGTCACATTGGGTCACATCGGGTCTTTAAAGTAGAATCAGAGGTGTGCAGAGGTAGGAGGATGAAAGCCATGGCTCTAACTTCTCTCTGTCCCTACTTGGGATGATTTGTGCCTCCTTGCAGGGAGCAAGGTGTGTTCATAGAGGGAACAATTTAAGCATTCTTATGGAGGGGAGGTGCAGAAGTTAGGGATAGCTTGTTCCCCACCCACTAGGTCCAGAGGCAATCTGGCTCAGCGCATTATGGCTGCTGCTATTTTGACTAAAAGGATCGTCAGAAACAATAACATTTTCCAGCTGCACCTGATGGTTTTAGGTCTTTGCCTCTAAAAGTATTGGATGGGCTTGAAAATTAATTTTTTCTATTCTCAGGTGAAATGGCACAAGAGGCTTCCCAGCAAATAAAACAAAAGCTGTGTGCTGGAGATGCAAATAAAAAGAGAGAGGCAGTTTCTGAAGACCTTCCTTTTCCTAATGGGGAAGCCTGCCTTGAGGCAGCGGTAGGCTGCTGCAAGGCTTTCATCTGCCAAAGAAGAAAAGGTTATTAACTTCAGCTGAAGCTGATCAGGTGTTGATTGACATTTGAACAGCCCATCCAGAAAGCAATTTGCATGAGAAATGTGCTTTGAAGAAGAGTCTTTGATGTATTTGTATCTTGTGAATTCACATTATTTTTCGCTTACCCTTCCCATTTTCATACATGACGGCTCCTTTCCATTGATTATTTGAAAAACAGAAATGGGGAATTTCATTTATCTCCACTCTTCCATCTTATTCCTTCCCTCTGAACCAACTTTTTCTGTTCTCCTTAGTAATAGAAGAAAGGCCAATAAAAATGCAGTGATAAAAGTGAACAAAAGGACAGCAACCTTTGACAGCCCTAGCACTGTGTAGGAGATCAGAGGAGATGGCTATAAATCAGAAGAGAGAAGGAATGCAAATGCAGTAGTGCCCGAAAATATGAGGAAAAGAGATGTTAAATGATCACACAATGAGTTAGTGGTGTAGACCGGAATATACAGTCCCCTGTGCCAAACCCTAGAAAATCTTCACATCATTGGCAATAATGCAGCAAATCTCCAATCCAGATGTGGTTTAGTATTCAGTTTGCAGAAAAACTGCATACAAGTGATACATGATACAAAGTGTGTTCAGTACCCACATCAGGCACCGTGTCTAAGCACTATTTGTGAAAATAAATAAAGCTGCTAGACGATTCTTCGGGACATGCTTTTGAAGCACCCAGTAGGAATACCCTAGTAATCCTTTTGTCAGAATCACTTCAGAGGAGGAAAATAATATGTGTGGAGATATATGCTGGGCTTTGCCTCTGGCAAAACATCAGCATTAATCAATATTTAGCACCTGAATTCAGAGGAAGAGAGAACCCTGATCTGTACTAGCTCTTCAGTTGTTGTTCAGATTTCTCGATTAAAAGTTGTTAGGTTAGAATAATGAAGAAGAAATGGAGTAGGAGGCTGGGATATATATAATATATACAAAATCAAGTATTTGTATTCTGAATGGAAAACTAGTGAAGTTAAATACCTGTGACTCTTTTAATTTAAGGTATTGTACAGCTCCCACAATGTTTAATGTATTTATGGTCACAACACCCTGTCAGGTAGGGCAATGCTGTTATCCCTGTGTTACAGATGGGGAAATGAGACAATAAGTGAGTTGCCCAAGGTCACACAGCCAGCGTTTGGCAGAGCATGATGTTGAACCTAGTTCTCCTAAGTCCCAAGATAACACCCTAACCACTAGACCATTCTTTCTTTCTCTGTTGAAGACGTGATGTTGTACTTACCAAAGCAAGCAGCAGCTGGAGGCAACTCCCTGCCATTTTCCACCAACAGTTACTCTCAGCCAAGCCCTTAGAACATTTGTTATAAGCCTTTTTTCTCTTCTCCCTGCCTCATTACCAACCTTTCCAGAGACAGCATGAACACTAGTCCTCAGTACTTGTCAATGAGCCTATTCTTGGGCAATGGAGGACTGAAATTTGGCTCCAGGTGTCAAACTTCCAGATTGGCAGTGGTGCACGCACATATGTTCTAGACGTAGGCATGCAAATCTTCTGCTATTGTGCACTCATATAGACATGCATATGCAGAAACCATGACTTGTGCACGTGCATCGGTTGCATCTGTATACCTACATTGGCTAGGTGCACTTTTGCATGCACCCATTTGAAAGCTTGACTCCGTATTGTCGGTTGAAGAGCTGGAATAACCAAGAGGGACATGTTAAATTTTCTAGTGACTTCGTTCTCAGAGCTCGACTATGGATCAGGAGATCCTGCCCCACATTTGTGATGTGGAACTAGGTATGCTCTGAGAGAGATTCATGGAAAATGCCTTGGACGCTAACTTCACTGGATGGGGGAAGTCACAATTACACAAGCTATACAAGAAAGCTTGACTCTTAAAAGGTTTGAAAGATCACTTTCTTTATTGTGGTTTGCACTTTGCCTAGATAAACGGGAAGTGTTCCCTGCAGAGAAAAATCAACTAGGTGAAAGCTACACTAAGGAGAAGAGCTGTGTAATACTCCAGTCATTAATAATGTCTTCTTACAAAGTTCTACACGAACATTATTATATTTTTTCTCATTCAGTCTGTGTTATGACTTCAATAAATGCTTTAATTAAATATGTTATTAATGGTAGTATGGTTAAAATTATAAGCAGATTCTCAGACAGGCTAAGAGCTAGTCTGATACACTTCAAAGTTTTTTTTTCCCCTAAAAATGAGAACGGAACTTTCTGTGGGATTTTTTTGACCCTTTCGGGTGATGAGGTTGACTGGAGGAATTGTTCTTCATTATGCTCAATTTTTAAAATCCTGATTCTGCAACTATGTTCTTGTTAGATCTCAGTAGCTTAGCAAGGTTAGGCCTGATCTGTGCTCGGATGGGAAACCTCAAGGGAAAAGCCTGTAGTGCTGAAAGAAATGAGTGGATGGTTCAGTGGTAGGAACCATCTCTCCAAATCATCACTGTTCCAGCATGGTGCTAGGAGGTGCAGCACTGTTGGAGGTGCCATCTCTCCTGTGAGATTTAAAACCCAGATCCTGAACACTCCCTTTTCACAGACTCTGGGGTATCAACGTTGGCTTAATAAAACAGTAAGGTAATTACATTCTACCTAAATAACTTGTAGCTGCTGTTTGTTGATATACTGTACTCTTCACTGTTCCTGCTAGGTGTTAATATTCCACCCTAGAAGTGGTTACATTTCAGTGATTATTCAGGATATGCCTTGTCATACACGTTGAGACCCTTCAGAATGAAACTATTTTTACAATATTAAGGTTGAATATGACAATGCAAAAGTGTTGGGGTATACAAAAATTAAAGGCCTGTTAGTAACACCTTGCTTAAATTGTGAATACTATGCATGCTTAAGTATATATTTAAAAGCTTAACTAGTAGTTAAAAAATACTATTTACGTGCAGTGTGGGTGGTGTGAAATTAACTATTGCACGTACATATTAGAGAATCAGTTGATTTCACAAGCTGTATGGTGATGCTATTAATCTGTGTTTGAAAGATTTTTTTAAGAAATCTACATAAGACCAGGGGTGCCCCAACCTATTCAGATAAAATAACTAACCTGAGCTTAACTGATCTTTTGAGGAATGGAAAAGCTTCTGCTAACTTTTCATTTTCACAGCCCTCTCTGTAGGGACTCATAGGGGAAATGAATATGGTGAGAGGACCTTTCTGGCCTAGTCAAAGATAATAAGAATAAACATATCAAGAGAGCCCACTCTTGATAGATTTTCCAGTCTGTCTGTTGCTCTAAAACATTTGGGTGAGCCTCTGAATTTTTAGGTGCTTATCTGAACCTAGAACCTTTTGAAGTTGGTCCATCAGTATTTCCTATCATCGGGTGTCTTGTTTCCAGGGGGATCTGTTCAGTGTTTGTTGATATGTGTATGTACATCAAAAGATCAGAAACACATGGTTAGACCACTTCTGACATAGCTTATGCTATTAGGAGTCAGTAAATACATTTGTTAGTCTCTTAAGTGCCACAAGGACTCCTTGTTGTTTTTTCTAGTAAAAATAATTGGCTCTGTTCCTAAAGCTAGTAGGTTTCCTTTTTGATAAAAGATGATGTGATCTTTGGGGGGTTAAGGACTGTGTCCACCACTCAGTTTGGAAAGCACGTCACACCGATTGGGTGTTACTACAAACTAATTATAATTGAGGTGCTAATTCACTGTTAATCTCTTACATAATACTTAATTCTGGCATTTATTGAAAAGCATTCTGCAGTCAGTGCATGAATACCATTTGGACCAAGACTAAAGGAGGCAGATGGAGGGTTTTCCCAAGAGACAAATATTTCCCCTTGTATTGGATTTGATACTGAGAGTTATGTAGAAAAAATGGCATGGTACTGCATGCCAGGGACACCCATTGGCTTAGATCCAGGATGAAACTCAGGGTGTAATTTTCAAAAGCATCTAAATTCCATTTTCAGAAGTGACTTAGGAGCTTAAATCCCACAGTGACTTAGGCTCCTAAGTCACTTACATGCTTTTGAAACCCTCCCCCACAAATATTACAGTTGTCCTTTCAGCAAGCCAGAGCTCCAGAGATGAAAAGGCTATTTAATTAACTCACTGCATCATCTAGCTTGCTCTGTTGAGCTTTCAGTACACAAGGACCACGCTTGCTACATCCCTTTTGAATTATTTCTGCACTGAAAAAGCTTCTCCTATTTTCTGTCTGAGTTTTTTCTCCAAGTGAATTGTTAAGACTCCAGTTAAGCAATTACTTGCTCCATAAATACTTTGGACTATTCTCTCTAAAGTAGGCTAGACCATGCAAACAAAGCCTCACGTCTGCATGTTTAGCATTTCAATTGCAATTTTTTAATGAGAAAATAAAATGAGTTCATGGAAATTAACTCCCCGTAGCCCTGGAAATTTTATAGGATTCAGTGAACTAGTCTCACAGTTCAGGAGAGATGATAAATTTCAGAAGGAATTAAGATAAAGTGACAACTTTTTAGCAGAAGAACCATTTTTAATCCCAGTAATAAACAGATGCTCAAAAGGTTTTCATAAATCTGTTCAGCAAGAAAATAGAAATTAATCTCTCTCAACACACTTGCTGCCCAGAACGTTTATCGGGACCAAAACCTGTGCTAAAAATATTACAGGATTCGAGAGAAGATGGAAACAGGCTAGTTGCTCACTTGGCTGATAACAAATGAAATCTCCTTGAAGAGATTATCTGAAATGTGACTTCTCGGGACATACACAGCAAGATGCCTTGGCGGAGATTCAGCTTACCCAAAAAAATAGGCTCCTATGCCCTTTGTGACTCTAGACTAAGGCGATGTCAGTATCTTCACCGCAAGCACATTTGGATGAGGTTCATCATTTTTATAATTCACCCATAAAGATCTATCTGTATTTGAGCACCAGGGCTGAGTCTAGAGACCATTCTTCTTTATAAAATAAAACAACACTTTTAAAACCCAACAAACAATATTGTTATGTAGGATCATATGCTTAAAACGGTTAAAATAAGACAGTATTATTTGTGTGAATTGACATCCCTTTGTTTATGAACATATAGAAAGGAGAAGCAGCCTGTTCCTACTATTCAGAGAGTATATTCAAATGTACCATGGAAAGTAGCACCAAGAGCAGAGAAAGTTCTGATTCTTCAGTGGTTACCTTGTTCATGTATGTTGACTGAATAAGAGATTTGTGTCTCTCACTGTTTATTGAATAGAAGGAATCCAAGACAGGAAGCAAAAAACTGCCAATGGGAGAGAACATCAGAAAAAGATGGCAAGTGGGGGACGTACATGACATGTGGAGAGGAAAAGAGAGTTAAAGTAAAATCCAGGAATGACATTGACTCCAATGTAAGTTAAGCATTAGTACAGCTCAGTCCTTCTGTATGTATCTACAAAGCAAAACACAGAGCAAGTATATATGGTGGAAAAATCCAATCTGGAAAACTGAACCTATGGAGGAGAACTGGTATATCTTTGGTCTGTAGCGAGAGGCACAGGGGCCGTATGTCTGCGTCTTGGCCCCAATTCAGTACAGCATTTAAGCACATGTGTAAGTACATGTGTAGTCAGCAAAGCACTTGAGCACATACAAAAATCTCATTGAAGTCAATGGAATTTAAACATGTGCTTAAAGTTAAACATGTGCTTTAGTACCTGACTGAACAGGGCTGGACTGCTGAACTGGGGCTCCTGAGAGAATTGTGTGGACACCTGAGTGGCAGTCAGGTATCTGTAAGGACTAGTGTCCTGGTACAGTATGGGGGCGGATCCAATTCCAGCTGCTGGATCCAAAACCAGAGGGTGAGGGGCCTATGGGAAGACCAAGCTGAGAACTAGAGTGAAAAGAAAGGATGACAGCCTTCTTTCTCCATTTGCCCTGCAAATATGGAAAAGTTCATCTGGAAAGATTAAGGGCCATATTTTCAATAGCTTCCCTTTTGCAGGTGCAACTTGTCCCTCTAACATTTTGCATTCACAATCAAATTGCAGAATTGGAGTATTGTTTGCCTCTATAAGCACAAATCAGGAAGTTAGTGGTGAAAACTTGCACCCTTAATTTCTGTGTTTAGCTGTTGGGGAAATGTAGGAGCAGATTGCATTGATTCTTTTCAAAGTTAGCCCCTAAATATCACCAGCACAAAAAGAGTTACACACACACACAAATATGTTCCTAGCTGTAACACATCAAGCTAGAACGGAAGTGAACTCCAATAAAAAGATGGCAAGGTGCCAAAGCTATAGTCATTTGAATTCCTACTGGTAGCCCTGTGAGGTGGTGGTAGGGTGGGGGGAAATTGCGCAAATTAACCCTTATACAAAAAAGAGGTGCTTGTGGAAATAATTATCGTTAACAAATAAACTTCTTTAATATGTTTCAATACGAGGCTGTCTAGTTAAATCTTTAACTTCTGTACTTAAACAATTAGGCCAAACCATGTGTACTTAGAGCTGACCTAATAATGCCGTCTGAGTACAGAATGTGAACTGACCCACAACTTGCAGTGCAGCTGATTTTAGAGTCCAGTGTTTTGTTATAATGTGTGGCTGATTTACTCATTGGGGTTCTGATCCTGTTCCCACTGAAGACAAGGGCAAAACTCCCATTGATTTCAAGGGAAACAGGATCTTCCTGGATTTCTTGGTATCTAATAAAAATAGATTTGTGCAGTATGAGCAGAGTCCTCTGTCTTATGTTATCATCGATGGCTATAATCAGTTTGGTCTTTACTATTAAAAGGTCAGCTAGTTTATTAAGACTTTAACATCATTTTCAATAAGATCTGACGCAGTTGATGACCCTGACATGATATAGGACAAAATCAATATACCCTTTTATAATTTCAAGGTAAAAACAAGGACTTCAAAAGGCAGTAACTTTAGATTCAACTTACTGTAACAGGTGCAGAGGTCTGTATTTTGTTTTCCACTCCCCTAAGTTAAAACAACAAAATGCAATTTTTTATAGAAAGTAGAGCTGATTGAAAAATAGGAACCTATTTTTGTGACAACTAAAATTTTAAAGTGTTCAAAATAAACCTGCTGTTTTTAAAAAAAAAAAAAAAAAATCCAAAACTTTTATCCCACTTTTATTGTGTTTAAACCGAGTTTCTCGTAAACAAAAAATTTCAGAAACTATTTACAAAATGTTTTTGGTTAAGTGTTTGCCTTTTTTATTTTTCCCCATAAATTATCTGTTGGCAACACCATCAACTTGTTGTAAAAAATTGCCAGTTTGAAAGGTATTTTTGATAAAAAGCTGTTTGAACAATTTTCACCCATTCTAGTCCTAAGTTGTTGGCTGATGTCTAAGTACAATATTAAAGTTTGATTGTGCTGTTCTTCGGGAAGGTTCTTGGTTCATTGACTGAGCTCAGGGGAACTCCTTGAGGAAGTTTGTTCTAATCTTAAACAGTCTCCCAAGGAAAGTGGTGGGTGTTCTGTAGACTATTCAACTCTGTGGAGAATTCTCCACATACACAGCTAGAAAACAGGGATGGGTGGCCGGAATCAAGATTCACTTTCTCTTCTTCCCACACCCCCTTCCAAGTTTTTACAACTTCATTCCCCCCCCACTCTCCCAAATCATTACCAAAGTGGGAAACATGTTTGGGACCTTTCCTGTTCTTTCTGTGCTCCTGTAAAGAGGGCTGTCACAGTAGCTGTCACAGCCGCGCTAAACACCTGGAGAAAAGAACAACAGTGAAAGGTCAGGTTTCAGAGTAGCAGCCGTGTTAGTCCGTATTCGCAAAAAAAAAAGGAGTACTTGTGGCACCTTAGAGACTAATCAATTTATTTGAGCATAAGCTTTCGTGAGCTACAGCTCACTTCAGGAAAGCTTCAAAGCAGGGAGAAGGGAGGGCCTCAGCAAGCGGGTATGAGAAGGTGTTGGGGAAAGAGACAGGAAAACGTCAGTGATCCAAAGGAGAGTATGAGAAGAGAAACCTACCAGCAGCCAGGAGACCTGAACCCCCTTTTGTCTCTCAGAATCTGTGAAGGAAAAACAGAATTTCGAGAGAATGGGAGAGACGTGGGAAGTGCCGGATGCGTGTTATTGCATGGCAGAGATGGATGCCACTCTTTGTTCCATTGCGGAGCTGATGTTGAAACTATCATGCCATATCTGCCAATGGCTGCTTCTATCTGAAGCCTTCCCAGGGCTCAGGATACCATCTGTACTTTCAGAGAGTTAGTAGGTGGTGGCAGTAAGACAGAGAGAGACCTCTAGTAATGAAATAAGTGTTTAAAAACCTCTTTCTCCATATTCTACTTACATTGACAGGTCAGGCAGCTCAAGAATGAGTTCAATTAAGCAAATAGCTTTCCAGGATATAAATGGATTGATAAAGAATAATTCTATTAAAATGTTTCAAATTCCTTTCAAGTCTCAAATGGGGATTGCAATAGTAGAGGGATTTGAATGACAAATAAATTAGTTGCAAACTTTTATTCCTGATCTTGTGCGCTTCATGTGTGCACGCACTGTTTACATACATGTAGTATGTACATGCATAGGGGACTGCATTGTGTGCAGTAAGCTCAAGGATTGTAGTTATACCTGGCTTCTACGCAGGGGGACAAGGGGTAGGAGGCTCTTTGCTCCCTCAGGCATTCAGAACACACATAGTCTAGACCATCATTCTTATGAAAAGAACGTTTTACAAAATGTAAGACTAGAAATGTGTCCATTGGTTTTTATTTTTATTTTTTAAAATCCATTAAAAGCTGTTATTGCTAAACAAGTAGGAACATAGGAATTGCCAGACAAGACTGGAGGAATGATCCAGTAGTCTAATATCCCATCTGAGAATGGCCAGCACTAAATACATTAGAGAAAGGTGCAAGAATTCCTGTAATGGGCACTTGAGGAGTAACGTGACCAGAACGGGAAGCTGCTTATATAGTCACACTCTGGCAAATCTCACAAAAGTTCAAATTGAGAAGAAAGTCCCAGAGATAGTAATGGGTGCCTTATAAATGCTTATAATTATTAATAATATCACAGCTCCTTCCAGACTTGGCAGCCGTGGGACCTCCAACCACTGAGCCTGTATTATGTGTATCCAGATTGTATTATGTCTGGCTCCGCTGTAAGAACTTATTAAAGGCTTGAAACCATGAAAGACTGTTAATAGCTAGCTGGAGGGTGGTTTATCAGAAGTGTAGGTATTAAGCAGAGATGGGATTGAGCTATAAAGTTGAGATCTGGATCAGAACTTTCCCAAAGTTTGTGAGCATTTGTTCCATCTCTAATGATAAACCTAGGAAAATTCTACATAAGTCCTTTATTTTTCCTTTACATTAAACACTCGTTTTTCTGCTTTCTCCCTTTACTTGCATCTTCCGTCTGACAGCAATGTGGATACAAAGGAGTTGTGTGGTAAGTACCCTTTCGCTACCTCGATAAAAGCAAATTTTAATGTAGACTTTTCTTAACTTTATTTTTAACAAGGCTCACACATACTTCACTCCAATACAGAATGGGGCCAAGATTTTAAAAAGCGGGATTAAAGTTAGGCGCATGAATAAGTAATGGGATTCAAATAGGCTCAGGAATTGCACTTTCTGTTGACTTCAGTAGAAAAAATTGGGTGCTTGGCAATCAGGTTGATTAGGGGGATGAACTTTAGGTTTTTAAAATCTTGGTGTAAGTGAATTAAAGAGTGGGGCATGAAATGGGGTGGAATATAGTCAATCATGCCCCCTTTTAAATCACTCTCTATCTTTCATACAGCAATATTCACTTCAATCTTGGATCCCTTCCAATGAAAGTAATTACTCGCCCTAGCCCTTGTGCTTTAGCATAGTTTATGGTTAACGTCACTACGCAAAGTTTCCCATTACCGCAGAGGCTCTTGATAAACTGGTTCCTCAGGTATCAAAGGAGCCTCAAATAATGGAGGGGCTGGGGCCATTCTAAACTGACTAATCAACTGGACGGACCTTGCACTCCAAAGGGAGACTTTAGGTAACCGAATACATTGGTTCAGGGCTGAATCGGGGCTCTGCACAGGGATTGGTTGCTGCCACCCTTCTTTGATCATAGCATAATAAAATGTCCCCCCACTCTCCTCACTAGAGCCTCATGTTAGTTGATCAGGATTCCACAATCTCTATCAGCCTATGCATTGGAGATGTCATTAATAAACTGGAATCAGGGGTTGTGTAGAATGTGTCTTGCCGTTCCTGAGCTGTGAATTCTTAGAACATATTGTACTGGCTTTCTTGTTCAGCAATGACGCTGGGAAAGTTTTACGCAGTTTCACAATATAGTTAATGAGCACAGAACTGTACCCAAAAATAAACAGATAACATTCAGTAATGTGTGGTTAATTTCAGGCAATGCCTCATCTGCAGGCTTCAATAAAACAGCATTACTTTATAGTACCAATTACATATTTGTCTTTAGGCAAAGCTTAATGTTTTACAGCGGGTAGCCTACAGTACATATAATCACCAGAGCGGCCCCCACTGTTCATAGAAATTAGAGGTAGAAAATATCTATAAGGACATTTTATCCAACTCCCCAGCTAGAATAGAGTGGGATTATTTCCTACAGTGAATTCTCAAGTGCTTTGTCTAGATTTTAAATGACTCATGTAGCGGGGCTTTTGCTACTTCCCTTGGGGAGATTATTCCTCAGTCTAATAGACCCCTTGCTGTTAGGAATTTTTTTCTGCTGTTCAGCCTGGAGACGTCAGAAGAAGTTTGCTTTTTTGTTTTCCAATACCTTGTCAGCTGCATTCCCCGTACCTCCTTCAAGATGGCACAAAGGAACAATTACATTAAAAAAGGAGCCATGTAGAACAACCTTCACAATGCATCCGTGGCTTTAGCATTATAGCGTTCACAGATCCCTCCAAAGACAGCAATTGTGTAATTAAAAATCCAGCATCTAGACTCTAATCAGACTCCGGCAATCAGTGCTGTGCTCTCCGGTGGGTTTGAGCTGATCTTATGGAAGTTAGTTTTTATTTTGAACAGTGTTAAAGACTTGTGTGTCCTTATTAGAGTGCCAGGCCTTGTCGACCGAAGAAATTGCAATAGGCTGGGTGGGTGCTAATTTCAGTTGAAAAATGGCTTATTTTGGTTTAGTTTAAATCAGTTCCTAATTCATTTGTACTACACTTAAATAAGACACTTTTCAACTGCAGTTAGTATCTGCAAAGCCTTTTGCAACAGTTTAAAACTAAATCAGTTTAAAATCACACCTTAAATTAGAATGGTGCAACCTTTTCGTGTCAACAATCCCATGCTTGTAATCAGACTAGGATACCTTTGGAAAAAACCTTGAGCTGCTTGTTAGGCATGGTTTATTATTTAGCAAAGTGGGGTAGACTGAGACGAACCCATCATTCTGGCATGGAGTTCAATAGGGGGAGTCATACTAAAGACAATTAATCAGATTTTGTTTCCTAACTTACTTTGAGCCAATTCCTAGGTGCACTGAAGTTAGCTTGTCCCATTCATTGAAACTGACATATGAGAAATTGAGTCTAGAATGATATCTCTTGTGTTTGCCAATTATGTGTTTTTCCACTCCACCTTCCTTGTTTAATTGGTCTTCCTTGTTTCCCACCCCGTTAAACTAGTAACAGCAGATCACATTATAAACTTAGATTGAAAATAGAGGTAAAGCAGCATTGTTTGATGAGACCTTTCTTTCTCTGACAATCCTATAAAACAGAAAATTATACAGCTGTTGCCCAGGGTGAGATCACATTACCAGGGAATGGAGAGTATATGTGGGTTTGATCAACAATCCCTGTAATTAAGCTACTTGGAAAAAAGAGTTGTAAGTGTCTGTTTGTTTGGGGGTAGTAACATATGTTCTGATGAAGATGGTTTTGCAGCATTTTGCTGGGCAAACTGATGAGCAGATTTTATGAATAGAAATAAAATCTCATTTGTCCTACATTAATATACACAGTGTTCTTACCTGTTCAGATACAGATGGATCGTGATGTTGCAGCAAGCTTGTGTTTTGTGTAGTCTTGGTTCATTGGATGGCCATGCTTTGTCTAACTCACTGGAAACAATTATTTAGTTTTAAATTATTCTGTTTTTAAAGGAGTAGGAGGGTGGGGAAGGAACAACCATGTGAAATGTACAATAGGATTTCCTCTTGTGAATAACTCCATTGCAAGGGTGCCAATTAAGAGGGGGTGGAAGCCTCCCCTCCCCCAGTTTCATACCGGGAGGTGTGCAAGCTCCCAGGTGGAGCCCTTAACTACAGCACAGCATTACTGTGAAATGTAAGTTCTGCAGAGGGGAGGTGCCTCTGGGCAGGGAGTCAGGATTTTGTTTACAAACAGAGGCAGGGTGATTAAGAGAAGAAAGGGCTAGTGATTAAATTAAGGATATGGAAGTTTAGCCTGTGAAAAAGGAATGGGGGGCAGGGGAGGGATGGAGGAAGGAAGGAGGGAACACAGTGGACTCCGAAAAAATACAGAAAAGCACTGAGCCAAATTCAGAAAAGGGGGAGATTTGGAGGCATAGGTGGAAAGAAGGAGCCAAACCCAGGGAAGGGCTAGCAGTGTATAGAGAAGTTCCCACTACCTGTGGTACTTATGTGGCCCTATCACCATAGTATCCGAGGCTGCACCTCACAATGTCTAACGTATTTCTTCCCCCAGCCCCTCGGTGAGGTAGAGCAGAGCTATTATCCCCATTTTACAGATGGGGCACTGAGGCACACACAGACTAAAGGCCAGATTTTCAAAGGTATTTAGGCACCACTGAGATTTTCAAATGCACCTAGAAGGTTAGGTGCTTTGTAAACCCTATTAGATGCCTCACTGCATCTTTGGGTACCTAAAAACCTTTGCAATTCTGTCCTTAAAGCACTGGCCTGGGGTCAGAGAGGAAGTCAATGGGGGGAGTGGAACCCAGGTCTTTCAGGGCTAGCTCCCTATCCAGCAGACCAGCCTCTCTTTCTGCTGCATGCTGAAAAAAAAAAGAAAAAGAGAGGATTCTGATAGATGGGAGCAAAACCAAGGCAGCTGGTTCTCTGAGACTCCAGCAAACGGTTCCAGGATGGATGAAAAGCATGAAAAGCAGCCCTGTAGTTAGGAAAGAGGTTGGAGAATGAGAGTCAGATGAGAGGAGATCACTTAACTCCCACGGGGTGGTAGGTTCTGCCCCAGGCTGGGTTGTACAGCAATGGCTGCTGGGCAGTTTTACATTTTAACTGAAAACCATTTTGTTCGGTCATTTTTTCTTCTGAGTTTGAGAAACGGAAGGAATGAGAAAGTGTCGTATAATTATCCGATGCGTTTATACCTCAAATTCTTAGGGTTTCAGCCGCATTCAGGCCAATTCCAGAACAAAGAACAGAAACTGCATCCACAGAGTCCATAAAGTCGACGATTATTGTCATGATTTTCATTATTCATAGGCACCACCTGTGTGCTCAGCACTGTTCAGAATATGCCAGAAAATCCAGTCCCCAAGCTAAGGCATACAATATGTGTAACTCTGGATAAGATGGCTCAAATATTTAAGTATGAAGTGTATATTTATTGACCACTCGTTATCACATGTTCACTGTGATGTTTATATCTATGAGTGGAGGCAACTGATAGCAATAGAAGTTTTACTTAAGGACTAGAAGATTTGACCCTCCAACTTTCTTTCTAAAGGAAGAGCTGCACACCCATCCCTGAGCCCCCTCCCGGAGACAGCACCCCATACCCTCTTCTGCACCCCAAACCCCCTCCTGCACCCAAGCCTCAGCCCTGACCCCCCTCCCAGAACCAGCACCCCGTACCCCCTCCTGAACCCCAACACTCTGCCCCAGCCCTGACCCCCCCGTCCCAGAGGCAGCACCCCATACCCCCTCCTGAACCCCAACACTCTGCCCCAGCCTGGAACCCCTTCCTGTACCCAAACTCCCTCCTAGAACTTACACCCCCTCCTCCACCCCAACACTCCCCAGGCTCAGCCCAGAGCCCCCTTCCACCCTGCAAATGCCTCTGCCCCAGCCCAGAGCCTGCACTCCCTCCCTCCCTCCCGAACCCAAACCCCAACCCCCTGCCCCAGCCCAGTGAAAGTGAGTGAGGGTTGGGGGAGAGCGAGCGATGGGCGGGGGGGATGGAGTGAGTGGGATGGGGCCTCGAGGAAGGGGTGGGGTAGATCCTGGGTTGCCCTTAGATTCAAAAAGTGATCTTGGATGTAAAAAGGTTGGAGACCACTGATCTAATCTGTCCTCGTGTACAGCATAAGCCACCAACACTACCCAACACCTGCACACTAACCCAACAACTGAAATGAGACCAAAGTATTACAACCCACAGGAGACTAGACTATTATATGACACAGACAGAGAATAGGAGGGACTGAGATGCACCGGAGCCTGAAGCCCCACAATGATGGGGAAATGATTAAGTGAGATATATCCAAATAATCATAAAGTGAGAAATACCAAGATAATCCTGGCAAGTGACCCCCCCCCGCCCACATGCTGCTGAGGAAGGCAAACCCCCCAGTGTCACTGCCAGTCAGACTTGAGAGGAAACTCTCTTTCCCAACCCAATGTCAATCACTTAGACCTTGAGCGTGTGAGCAAGAACCAGCCAGACAAGCACCTGAGAGAGAGAATGCTTGGAGCCACCTCAGAGCCCTGGCCTGTCTCCACAATGTCCTATCTCCAGGCATGGCCATCTCCTGGTGCCTCAGAGGAAGGACATAAAGAAAGAGACCAACCGTGCCAGAATACATCTAGGGACATAGGACATAAATCTGAAGTGAGTCCCAGAGCTGTTGAGCCCAGCCCCACCCCCAACCCCACCTGAATAATGTCCCTGGACAGCTATGCAATAAGAGAGAACATTTTTTTTCCTTGATCCCTGAGGTGACCAGCTTAATTCTGAAGTAGGAGAAACAGTGAATCAGCAGAACATCCTGGATGTGTCATTGCTCCTACTTACTTCAGTGGGAGGAATTAAGTAGAATAATGCAAATCAACTGAATACTTAAAATTAATTATCAGTAATATCTACTTAAAAAATGAAACTAGGAGAATAGTAAGAAAGTAATAAAGTATAATAACCTCATGTTGACAATGTACAAATCACGGCCCCAGTCCTGCAAGATGTTCGCAGGATTGGGGCCTATAAAGGCACATTGGGAACATCTTATAATAAAGGCTTCAAGTCTTTCACAGGGATCACGGATTCCGTGACTTTCTGGGACCTCTGTGACTTCTGCTGCTTCAGTGGCTGGCACGGCTGACCCCAGGGCCACCCAGGCTGCCCCCACCTCCCACCCCCGCCGCATCGGCGGCAGTGGGGCCCTGAGCCACCCCCTGCCTGGCGCAGCAGCATATGCTGGGGCACCCTCCCTCCTCCAGCGCCTAAGATTTAGTTAAGGGTATTTTTAGTAAAACTCATGGACAAGTCACTGGCTGTGACTTTTTGTTTATTGCCCGTGACCTGTCCATGACTTTTACTAAAAATCCCCGTAACTAAATTGTAGCCTTCCTAATAATGGATCCGATGTCTGGTGCTCACCTTTCTGGTTCCTGTGGCTTTCAACACAACTTCAGTAATTCCCAATAAAGACCAAGCAATGTATTACAAATGTTTTTCAAATTATAAAAGAATCCAGCAATCTTGATTTTTTAAAAAAAAAGTTATTGACTCTCAAATCCTTAATATATTAGGCATGTGCTACCAGTGATTTATACTTTCCTAAATAATGAAATCTGTTATTGTACTTTGGGGGATCAAATTTAAGATCAAAATATTGGAGGCGAGAGAGACATTCTAGGATTTTAACTGCTTCTTAGAAGTCAGCTTCTGCCATCAGAACAGCTCCAGCATGTAATGCATACTGGAAACTTACAGTCACAATTAACAAACCCCATCTGTGGCATGGCACTTTATGTGAAACCTATTAACATCACATTTGATGTATATCAGTTCTACAGTGTGTATATATATACCAAGACTATATTTATATAAAATCTTGGTAAGATCACGCTAGTCCAGTGTGTTAAATCTGTCCTTAAAACTGGAAAGAGGCATGCAGATTAGCAAAACAAGAATTCTTGAGGTTCTGCTCTAACATACACGCACAATTCCTGTAGGGCAAGTGACTGTGCTGTGGTATGGCCCTTTGTGGGAAGTCCTCCCATTTTATGTGCCTGGCCCTATTTTGTTGTGGCTGCCCTTCCATTCTGAGTGACCTCCATGGATCTTGACTTGCATGGTGAATTCATAAGCAGAAACATTTAGAATAGAGGTAATTTAAATTGCTTACAAGTGAATCACACACAAAACCTAAGGCTACACAATTCATACCTGCTGGCAAAATTCGGCCCTACGTAACTCCAAGTCTGGATACAAACCATTCTATTTCTTTGTGCTCTCAAAAACGTTCTCTTGCAATTACGAGTTCAAACCAAACACAGTATACACACTGATTAGAGCTATCCCCTGCCACTAGCAGATTTTTTGTTGTTGTCCGTGGAACTTAAGGACCACATAAGAGCTTTCACTTTACCAACTATGAAATGGATTTATTTTATCTTTTCTTTGGATGTCTGTCTACTCCTTAGCGTGATTTATTTTTCTTGTTCATGTGAAAATACAATCTGCTACTGCTGAAAATGAGCTGTTTGGCTTATCTCTGGTTGAGCGCTGAGGTGCTGTGTCACTTTGCTATCATTCCAATCACTGCCACGCAAGCCACTTGGCAATGTTCCTGGGCTGCAGACAGATATATGCAGTTTTAATTAAGCCAGAAGAAGCTAAATAATGGAATTGTCTCCTGGGATTTATTTATAGCCAACTTCTGCAGAAATGTCACTTCAATATTAATTTTCATTTTTTGATGCTGAGGATTGATACTAGCACCGGGTTTTGCTTTTAATCCTAGTTCATGCCAGTTATATGGAAACTAGTCAGCTTTGTGCCTAGATCTCAAACTTATGCCATGTGTAGTTGTGGATGCTGCACGTAAGTTATCGTTTCTGTTATATATGTCTAATTTCAGGAATTCACCACTTATGCATGAAATGTTTCAGGGCTGAAATCTGTCATAGAACTATTGTCTGTATATAAGCATATCTGTTTTAACCACAATGAAATAACTGAGGCTTAAATCCAGCGTACATAAGTGAAAATGAGTTGGATAGTTCCAGCCCTCTCCCTGGTGAATGTACATCCCAAACCTGCTACCCAACTTGACATGAATTGTCACCTCTTGTGATCAAAAGCTCAGGGTTGCAATAGCAGAAGCAAATGGCAGCTGAAGAATTGGGAGCACTGTCACACTATCCCTGGCTCCAACAATGCAAGTCCCTCATTTCTTGAGCATGCAATCCCTTGGTTTGTTCTTCTGGGAAAAAGAAGTGTTAACAGGTATCACTCTGTCTGGAGTGGCTCATCACTGTGAGTGACTATCTCAGGGCAGACTATCTGAAAACAAGGGCAGACACCGCAAACTGTGGTGGTATGTTCTATAATTAGTTTTCACTAAGCCAGTAACAAATGTGAACTCCTGGATCACTGTACCAATCTTACCATGGAGTCACAGACAGTTCCTTTAGCCTCTCCAACCTATGTTGCCACCCAGACAAACTGAACTTTGTGATAAAAGGTTACTTAAACCTAGGTTTCAGAGTAACAGCCGTGTTAGTCTGTCTTTGCAAAAAGAAAAGGAGTACTTGTGGCACCTTAGAGACTAACCAATTTATTTGAGCATGAGCTTTCGTGAGCTACAGCTCACTTTATCGGATGCGTCCGATGAAGTGAGCTGTAGCTCATGAAAGCTCATGCTCAAATAAATTGGTTAGTCTCTAAGGTGCCACAAGTACTCCTTTTCTTTTTACTTAAACCTAAAATCAAACCACATTAGATTGCTCCCAGTCCCAAAGGACCAGCCCGTTACCCCAGATCAACTGATACTCCAGATCTTACACCAAAGACAACACTGGCAGCCAATTCTATAGTAAACTAACTATAGCTAAGAAAAAAGAATGAGAGCTATTGAGAGATTAAAGCAGGTAAAACATAATCAGTAAATCAAAGTTTGTAAATCCAAAATGATAGCAGAGGTGTAGTAATCTGCCAGTTTCCCAAAAATCTTTTCAGGGCTACCCAGAATAACTCTGGGGGATCTCCATCTTCTTGTTCAGTTATTCTACGCCATTAGAAACCAAACAGTCCAGAGACAAAGGATCTCTTTCAGTCAGTACTTATGGCTTCTTTTCATAGACAACAATCTGGCAAGTGTCTGTACCCACACAATGGCTAGTTGCTTTGAATTTAGCACTCTTCTTCATTTGAATTCGATGAGTTATTTAGTTACAGGGATATAGATAATGTAAATGTCTGCCATTACATTATCATAGGAATAGACAAGTGAAAACAATACAAGTAATGTTCCATTAGTTTTCATGAAGTACTAACACCTGAAGGCACTCTGACATTAACACACACTTTGGTCTAAGGTTATTTAATTACCAGGCATGCATAATGTAAATGTAATGTAATAGTAAACAGCAGGATAGAGAGAGGTGAAAACAATACAATTAACATCTCCTTTGATCTCTATTAACACACTAGTGAATTGGCCTGAACATATACTAATACATTTAACTCCTTTGATATTAGCAAAAAGAAAAGGAGTACTTGTGGCACCTTAGAGACTAACCGATATATTTGAGCATAAGCTTTCGTGAGCTACAGCTCACTTCATCGGATGCAAAGCTTATGCTCAAACAAATTGGTTAGTCTCTAAGATGCCACAAGTACTCCTTTTCTTTTTGCAAATACAGACTAACAGGGCTGTTACTCTGAATCCTTTGATATTCACACTCAATTGAATTGGCCTATGGCTCTGGCCTGAGCTGGTCTGTCAGCATCACAACAGGGAAGTGAAAAATAAGTTAGAGGTGCATGTTTTCAGGTGTTGTGTTGTGCTTTTGTAACTCACGCATTTTCTGTAGTGCCGTGAGGCTGCCATGTATGAGACAACACCATAACGTGGACAACTGCCTTTCGGGTTCTCAGGGAGCAAGGAAGGGGCTCAGCACTTTTAAAGAATTGACACTGCATATGAATACCTTTCTTTCTATGGAATTTCTCAAGGGTGATAATGTTGAGAGCTAAGGGCTGAAACTGTCCATGACCTTACACCTTGTGTAGTCATTTGCATCTTACAGGATGGGTGACAAATAATGCTACCAGGTGTCAATCAGACTTTGCACATTGTAAAGCAATGGGGGTTTGGACCTTTGTTGCCCTGATGAGGCAAACCTCAGACTCCCTCAGCATGGAGCAGAGTGTGCCTTTGACACAAAAACAGACCCGTAGTTTGTTTGCCCATAGCTACGTTGGCACACTCACTTCCTTGCATGGCATAATATGCTGAAACAACTGAAGATGCTGAAATGCTGTCAGAAATCTTCACAAGCAGTGATTCTATTCACAGATTCTGTTCCAGTTAGAATGCAATGGGTGACATAGGGTCAGAACCGCAGCTGTTATGAATTGATGTAGATCCATTGACCTGAATGGAGTCATGCCAGTTTATACCAGCTGATGATCTGGCCCACATTCTGACCTTCTTTGAACCTTTTTTGTGGTGAGGAAGCTAGGAATCTCATGGCAGGGGTAAGGAGAGTAGGGGACAGACTGGATTTCTGTGACACTTCCAGTACACTCTGGTGTTGGCAATAATTCAGAAAAAACCTGGCATTTTGGTAAAGTGTGGAAATAGACATGAAAGAACTTTAAAACTACCACCAAGTTAATAGCTATTTTCAATGGTAATTTCTTTGGCTTGTGCCTCTCTTCACAATGGGCCTGGACTACACAGGACATTCCACAACCCACCTGTTTATTGTGAATTTAGCTCAGGGTTCTCAAAGCAAAGCATAGTAGAAATATATATTTTAAAATGTAATTAAAATCTTCACCAAAAAGGCTCTTGCAACATTGAACAGAACTGGAATATTAAGTTAACCTAGAATCTTCCCTTTATGTCCTCCATTGGTTCTCCAGATTATTTTGCTGATCATATGGGAGACTATGAAGATGTTTTGGCTTCGCTGGAGACCCTTAACCTCTCCATTCTGAAAGCCATGGACTACACCAAGCGGGTGAGTCGTTGTTATTATTATTGTAGCTTATGCTATGCACGAGAGTGTGGCTAGATAAGTTTTCTCCAAGCTCATGGGTCTAAAGTAGGCATGGTTAATACTTTTCTTGTAGTCATTTTCACTAAGGGTAAGTAGGATAGTAGCAGAAACATTATCAAAGTAACAACACCAGGGACTTTGTCATCAGAGTGAACAGTGTGTTTTGAGATGGCCTTGTAGGAAACAAGTGCCATTGTGTTACTGTTACTGTAGATAAGGAGTTCGAGAGGCAAATCTTAAACGCCCATGGGATAAAATTGTAAGCCTGATGATGCATGCAAATTATGAAAATGTTGCCTAAAAATAATCTATCAGTATAAAATACCTTCACTGGGTTATCTGCTCTGTTTTAGAAAGATCTGTCTTATACATTAGCTAATGATTGTCTTTATATAAAGTGTCTGCCTTCTACCAATATCTAGAAGGCATTTGGCATCACAGGAATATAGAAAACAAATGAGTTTATAAAAACCATTCATTTTTATTCTAAAAAGCCCTTAGTGGCCAAAGCATCAGCAGTTTAGATATCAGGGTTTTAAAATGGAAAATAAATTATCAGCTTGTGTCATCAAATGGCTATATATGTATAGGCTTACGTATTGCCAATGCTGCAAGCTATATTGTAAAAGCTGATGACTGGAGTTGTTTCTAAACCCTAGTTTAGAAACAGTCTTGAATTCTGCAGCATGTGAAAAATTATCTGTTAGCATCTCAAAGGCAGAACTCTTTACAGTGTCGCAGACAAAGGTCCATTAAACTTCTCCCGGTGGATTTCTTCCTTCTGCTCCATTCAAGCACATCATTTTATCACCACCATCCTAAACTCTCGCTCAGAAGACTGCCTGAATAATGAAAAGATTAAATTTGATGCATCAACTGCAATGCATGCTTGATGTCAGTGGAGCAACTGATTGGTGAGGTCTCAGCCCCACTTAGCAAGATGGTTGTCTCTCGCCATCTGATTTAAAGTAACAGGAGCATTGTAATAACATGTTCAGAGCGGCCATTGCCTGTTAACATCTTGTAAATCTTGAAAGCCCTAGGACAATTTACGAAATCAAGGTGAAAATTACACATGAAGTAAATGATGGCATAAACATTTTGTTGCAAAGAGTTGTACCTTTTCAGCAATCTTTCTGGAAATATCTGAATGGTCTCAACTGGACTATGAGTTACTTTGTTTTTCCAGCAGAACATAAAACGCTGCAGTCGCACCCAAGGAGCACCCAATTAGACATCTGTAGTGGGATTTTCAAAAGGGCTAGCCTTGGCCTAGCTTTCATTTCATCAACGTCACTATTTGAAGTCCCGTTGGCTTTTTTGGGAGCAGAGTTGCACCAACTCTGGGTGCTCTGAAAACCTCACCTGAAATTCCATTCTTTGATCTTTCAGTTAATATCTACTGCAAAATTAGAAGCCAGTATTGCTTTCAAAAGTGTGGCCATTTATGTCCTCTGTCTAATGCAATAGAAGCCAGAGGGCTTTGTGTTAAAAGACTGATGAGAATGGCTTGGGGAATAAGTACCATTGTGCATGAATTGCCAAAATTGAATTAACCATAAAAGCTGATGGCCACAGAAATATACATTTTTGTATATGCAAATGGGGCTCCATTTTGTATAAATTGTGTCCCACAATATACTTCGACAGAGCAATTAATAAATAATAGATTATTAAAAAGTGTAACTAATCTTAAAGGATGCTAAATTTTATTTATAAATATCTGGAAAACCTGATCTATATAGTATAAGTCTCAGAGAAACACATACATACAGAAGTTGGTCATTTATCTAGCACTTTACTGTGCAATAGAGAACTATCTAGAGATGTGGTTTTCCCTTTATATCATTTCTCTTGTCTTCCTTCTAATAAACCAGAAATGACTATTATTTTTAAAATGTATTAATCCTTCTACAGTTACAAACTTCCCCATTTGAATTAATAGAATCATAAAATATCAGGGCTCGAAGGGACCTCAGGAGGTCATCTAGTCCAACCCCCTGCTCAAAGCAGGACCAATCCCCAACTAAATCATACCAGCCAGGGCTTTGTCAAGCCTGACCTTAAAAACCTCTAAGGAAGAAGATTCCACCACCTCCCTAGGTAATGCATTCCAGTGCTTCACAACCCTCCTAGTGAAAAAGTGTTTCCTACTATCCAACCTAAACCTCCCCCACTGCAACTTGAGACCATTACTCCTTGTTCTGTCATCTGGTACCACTGAGAACAGTCTAGATCCATCCTCTTTGGTACCCCCTTTCAGGTAGTTGAAAGCAACTATAAAATCCCCCCTCATTCTTCTCTTCCTCAGACTAAATAATCCCAGTTCCTTCAGCCTCTCCTCATAAGTCATGTGTTCCAGCCCCCTAATCATTTTTGTTGCCCTCCGCTGGACTCTTTCCAATTTTTCCTCATCCTTCTTGTAGCATGGGGCCCAAAACTGGACACAGTACTCCAGATGAGGCCTCACCAATGCCAAATAGAGGGGAATGATCACGTCCCTTGATCTGCTGGCAATACTCCTACTTATACAGCCCAAAATGCCGTTTTCTGGGCAACAAGGGCACACTGTTGACTCATATCCAGCTTCTCATCCACTGTAACCCCTAGGTCCTTTTCTGCAGAACTGCTGCCTAGCCACTCGGTCCCTAATCTGTAGCAGTGCATGGGATTCTTCCGCCCTAAGTGCAGGACTCTGCCCTTGTCGTTGTTGAACCTCATCAGATTTCTTTTGGCCCAATCCTCTAATTTGTCTAGGTCCCTCTGTATCCTATCCTACCCTCCAATTTATCTACCACTCCTCCCAGTTTAGTGTCATCTGTCAATTGTAAATTTATTACATAAATTCCAGAGAGATAAATAGTCTGCCTTTTCTCCTATGAGAAGTTATTCAGTATGCTGAAAGTTGAGCAAAGTAAAGATGTTCTACTTTTTTTTAATAAAGCATCCTGACCTGTTCACAGACTGAATTCCAATTCTCCTCTTAATAATCCAAATCGAAATCTTCCTTACATTTATCTTTAGAGTTAGAGGAAACCTTGAATCATGTAATGTTATAGATTTGGTAACAACAGGACATTTTAGGAATTGGAATAGGGTCAGGTAGCATCAGTGTGTTACTCAGCATTGTCTTTTCTTTGCTCTGGCTACTAAATAAAAGTCATGAAAGCAAAGACATTTATTTGATATATTTATGTTAAAATGAAGACATAACCTTACAGCCAGACATGTTGCTAGCATTTACAAGATTTTTTGTATTAATATTGGTAGCTCATAGAGCAAGGTGAATAATGGGAAAAAATTCAGCAAAATTTTAATAAAATGTTTTAATTAATTTGCTTCAACTCTGTGCACGCATCTCTTTTATATTTTCTCCTGCAAATGTTCAAGCAAGCAAGTTTACCAGCAGGAATGTGTGCTGAAATACAAGTTCTAGGTGAATGTTAAAGTTCTCATGGAAAGCAATTTCAAAGTAATTCATTTTATCTATATACCCATGGCTCTCGTTCGGTGCTTAATTTGTAATGAAAGAGGTGCTGGTGCTCAGTCAAATAGGTGTTGGGGCTCAAGCAACAGTTTTATGTTCATAAGTGACGCGGCAAGCCCAGAGGTGCTGGGCTATCGAATGCCAAGCTTAGAGGTGCCAGGGCTGGCACAAATTAAGCACTGCTCTTGTTACATATCTGAATGCATATTTCTCGATTTATCCTCCCAACACCTTGTGATGTAAGGAAACATTTTACAGGTGAGGAACTGAGGCACATAGTGATTAATTGAGCTGCTCGGGATCATACTAGGAAATGAACCCAGTGTCCCGAGTCACAGACCAGCACATTAAACAGAAGACCATCCTTTCTCCTGTCTGCAAATATTCATACCAGAAACTTGAGTCCTAAGAGTTTTGTTCATTTGATCAGGTCACATGCTACGTTTCTCTTCCCAGGGTGTCCAGTCAAAACAATTCATAATTTGGGTATCAATTATTGGAACGGCTGATGAGCAAACACAACATACCAAGAAAGAGCTCTTCACAGAAATGATTTGGTGAATAATGAATGAAATTAAGAATAACATGAGCTCCTTGCAGAAAATTTTTGAACTGAGAGAAAAGCAAAACTCATCAATGAATTATTCATAAAATATTCTCTCAGCTCTAAGCTGTTTTCTAGGTAGATTTAAAAAACAACACTATCCTGCAGTGGCTGGGTTTTTCGAGCCTGTCTCTGTGGATCCCACTTGTGGTGGTGGTTCATACATGTGAGATGGAAATCTTTTGACCTCCCCCCGGCATTCCTTATCTAGGAGTTTGGGTAGGGCCTGAGTATGAAGGTAATACTGGGTATTTGTGAGAAGCTCGTGTGAGTGTTCTGTGAGGGGAAATCTCCCTTTGGTTGCCAGGAATTCAAGCTAGAGCCCACCTTGAAAATTACCCTCACAGAGCACCTGGACACACTCCTCACAAATACCCAGTATTTCCCTGGCAGACATCGCCCTGGTACTCAGCACCTGCCTACACCTAACCATGCACACCATCAGTGGGACCCACATGACAAACAATCCCAAAGAAGCACCATCACTGTAATGTAACTGTTCTTTTTCATGTTGCCTGTATGTATGATTTGTTGTGGTCTTTTCTTCCGTCTGAGACTTTGATTAGAGAGAAATGTCACAATGAAAGTGAGGCCACTCCAGGAAGAGGTACCTCTGGCTGCCTCCCTGTCTGTGTGCGTGTACTGAGATATGCTCTCTAAAGCAAATTGAGTTGGTGAAAATGCCAGGAGATGAATTTTTATGCCTTCAGGGACTTGTTATGACCAGTTTAATTGCAGGGAAGCTCAATTACATTGTAATGTTCTGAAGGAGGATTTCACTGCTAACAAGTTTTTTGAATTGAGCCAGTGTCTCTCTACAAACTTGTTACCCATTGATTTGCTCCTGCATAGCTGGTGCGAGTCATGTCATAAAGTTAATAGAATCACATAAAAGGAGAGATGGAAAGGATCTTTTGGCTTATCTAGCACGTGCCCTGCCAGTACAAGTGTATTTCATCCAGCATATTTCCAGTGCCTGATCCAGTCTACTTTTAAATATTCCATAAAATGGAGCTTCCAGGGGTTCTGGTGAGAGACTCTTTTAGCAAATAGGACTCACTATCATAGATACTTAATTTTTCCCCATTACCATTATAGTATATCCTCTTGTTTCACCCTTTATTGTTCTTTCTGAGTCTTCGATGTTTCACACAGTTGCTATATTTATTTCTAGTCCTGGAGTTATCAAATGTTATATGAACACATATATTATTGCATGAATGTCTGGTGCCATAATTAGAAAGCTTCCCCTCCCATGAGTATAAAAATCCCCAAGATTAACCACTGTCAGCAATAACAGAGGGCTTGAATTTGCTGTCTTTTTGCACAACTGCATCATGCTTGCAAATGAGTGCAGGACTGGACAGTGTGTGCTCTCGTGCATGGCATGTCCTGTCAGGAAAGTGGTTCTTTGATGGAACAAGAAGTCAAGTTAGACTACCTTGGCAAATGATGGTCACTTACCCAAATTATGCCTTCCCATTTGGTAGTTAATTTCTGAGCTGGAGAACCGTTCTGAGTAATATGATCCTCCTTTTGAGTTAAGCAAGGTCGGTGTTAATTAGTACTTGGTTGGGAGACCTTCAAGAAAACCCCAAATTGGTAGGTTCCGAACTGTAATCTATGGCCCATCTGTGGAGCAGATCACATACTGCTGCTTCCCCTGGTTTGTTTCTAGCTGCTACAGCTAAACATACAGGGGGAGACTTTCAATGGCACAAATGGTAGTCAGATGCCTGCCTTTCCTAGTATTGCTTTTCCATGTAACCAATTGCTGTGGGAGCCACAGACAGGTTGTTTCACTGCTGATGGAGGGTAGGTGTCCCCACTAAGAAGTGGTCCACACTATGGAAAAGTATGAAACCCTCATCTGTTTGACCCAGGAGTTAGTACTGAGCCCACAACCCAGTGTGGTGTTACGGGACACGGTTTTGTCGTTCAGATGATGTGTGTGCTGAAGATCTTGAGCACTTCGCTTAAAGATGCCTTTCAGCATACAGCTGAGATTTCAGCTACATTATTTCTTCGGTGATCTTGTAAGTTTGGCTTTTCCTGACCCTGTGATTTAAATTGTGAAGCTTTAACATTGCATCTAGAAAATATATTTTTTTATTTAATAAATGCAGACGAGGCATTGCAGATTTCCTCTTTGGAGACAGACAGACAGACCCAGACCCATCACCGTCTTGGAAACCTTCATCAGAAAACTGGTTATTAGAATGATAGCTGGGTTTTCTGAATGTGTTCACTGATTCATAGTGAATCGATTGAAGCCATGCATACATTTGATATCCCTTCATTGCACGTTAATGTTGCCATTTTATCCTCCCTTGCTGCACTGGGTACAGGAAACGCTATTGCTTCCTTTAGAGGAATAAGAGAAACAGAGTTCATTCTCCAAAAGAAAAGGAGGGCTTGTGGCACCTTAGAGACTAACACATTTATTTGAGCATAAGCTTTCGTGAGCTACAGCTCACTTCATCGGATGCATTCTGAATCTAGGCCATCACGGCCCAATCCTACAAGGTGTTCAGTGTTTCCAGGAGATGGTGAGCACCCAAATCTCCCAATAGGAGTTGAGGGTGCACAGCACCTTGCAGGATCAGGCCATTAACACATCATGTTGCTTTCCTTTGGCTCTGACATCCTTCCCATAAACTGCACAGCAAGGCAGAATTTTGCTAATGCTGGACCACCTGCTGCAGCTGCAAATTTCCTTTTCTTTTATAATGAAAGGAAACCATCTTTAGATTAAGGGAGGCTATATTTTAATACTCCTGATGTTGTGCTGAGTCCCCAAATGGAAGTGTTTTATTTTCTGGGTCAAGGTGAGCTTGTGCTGTCCTCCTTTGATTATGGTATTTTGGAAGTGGAAAAACCTGTGTGTGTGTGCATCAGAAACAATCCAGTTTTAGGATTAGCATTATGAATGCAACAGAGAAACACAGATACAATTTAGTGAATGATCACTTTAAAATGAAAATCTAATCTGTTTTATTTCAATAGTTACAACTATTAAGCCATCTTTTATCAGGATACTTTGTCCTGTTCATACTGTAAAGGAAAAGATCCCTTGGAAAATTACAGAATAATTCTGTTCAGACTCTCATTTCTGGAAGTATTCCCTCCTATAGAATGCACAGAAGAATGGTTCCAACTTAGCTTCAGGTTTCAGAGTGTTAGTCTGTATCCGCAAAAAGAACATGAGTACTTGTGGCACCTTAGAGACTAACAAATTTATTAGAGCAGGGGCTTGTTCACCTGCACATCTGCCAATGTGGTATATGCCATCATGTGCCAGCAATGCCCCTCTGCCATGTACATTGGCCAAACTGGACAATCTCTACAGAAAAGAATAAATGGACACAAATCTGACATCAAGAAACATAACTTTAAAAAACCGGTAGAAGAACACTTCAACCTCTCTGGCCATTCAGTAAAAGATTTAAGGGTGGCAATTTTGCAACAGAAAAGCTTCTAAAACAGACTCCAACGAGAAACTGCTGCGCTTGATACAAACTAGATACCATTAACTTGGGTTTGAATAGAGACTGGGAGTGGCTGGGTCATTACACATATTGAATCTATTTCCCTAAATTAAGTATCCTCACACTTTCTTGTCAACTGTTTAAATGGGCCATCTTGATTATCACTACAAAAGTTTTTTTTTTCTCCTGCTGATAATAGCTCATCTTAACTAATTACAAAAAGAAAAGGAGTACTTGTGGCACCTTAGAGACTAAGGAAGTGAGCTGTAGCTCACGAAAGCTTATGCTCAAATAAATTGGTTAGTCTCTAAGGTGCCACAAGTACTCCTTTTCTTTTTGCGAATACAGACTAACACGGCTGTTACTCTGAAACCTTAACTAATTAGCCTCTCACAGTTTGTATGGCAACTTCCAACTTATCTGTATGTGTATGTGTGTGTGTGTATGTAGATATATATATAAAATCTTCTTTCTATATGTTCCATTCTATGCGTCCGATGAAGTGGGCTGTAGTCCATGAAAGCTTATGCTCTAATAAACTTAGCTTCAGTTAAGGGGTACTGTTAAGGGGCAGGGAGAAAAGCTAATCCCTGTCTCCATAACTACTCTTTAACTGGGGCTGGGATTCTCTTTGGTCCCAGTTTTTAACTAGTGTTGGGCTCAAGATGCAAAATTCAGACACAGGGTGGATGAGTTTGGGGGACTTGTTTTGGTGTCCACCATGAAGATGAGGCCCCTTTGCAAAACTCTTTCTTGATCCGGATTGTAAATACCCATGAACAACTAGAAAGTTCGTAGCACAAAATTCCATTTTGGAGTTCAGATACTCGGGACTGATGTACGAGTCTGAAAGAGACCTTCCAGCCATGTGATTGTCCTTGTCTCATTCTCAGAATTCACAGGACAGGCTGTTTTGTGTTCTTCTATTTTACACATAACAAGATTCAGATTAGGGTGTGGATAACAGATAAATAGTATTAGGAACCTAGCCTATGTTCTCCTACACAAGCAGCTGGCCTTGTCCATTATTCACAGTCCATATACCAGGCTACCAGGTAATGACACCTTCACCCAACTTGACTTGCAGAACGTTGCTGACCCTCAGCTACTTTCCTGAAACTACCCCTTTGGTTTGCTGCTCCTGCAATGCAACAAACCAGAAAGAATCTCAAGAATGAGAATCGTGGTCATGCTGGCAACCCTGACTAGCATCTTGTCAGCAAGGTAAATGTCTCCATCGGATAATCACATAGAGGAACTTCTGCCCAAGAAAACCTGGTGGCCCTTTAGTCTCCCACTCTGACATGCCATAGGAGTCAGCCTCCTTTCACCACCCATTTAGAGTCAGGCATGAAACACCAATCTATGTGGTAAACTTTCAGCTACAGGATGGAAGAGGTTACACATTAAACTACAATGCCTGTGAGGTGATAATGTAGAAGTCCTCATTTGGATCCAGCAGCCTGCTAGCTCTCTGGGGGCCCAGCACTGTCACTGATGGTAAATGCTTAAGCTGATGATGCATGTCTCCTAGATAAGGGCAATCAGGAGCGAAGGTCTTACAGCAAAGTTGGGGGGGAGGGATAGCTCAGTGGTTTGAGCATTGGCCTGCTAAATCTAGGGTTGTGAGTTCAATCCTTGAGGGGGCCATTTACGGATCTGGGGCAAAAATTGGGGATTGGTCCTGCTTCAAGCAGGGGGTTGGACTAGATGTCCTCCTGAGGTCCCTTCCAACCCTAACCTTCTATGATTCAAAGAGTCCTATAAACATGGCTCATTCATAGGCAAAAGGAAAATAACTGAGATGAGCAGGTTAACCCTTTAGGTGTCTAGGGACAGACCTCCATAACATATTCTAAAGAACTCCTTTTGTCGTTTTGTGCTTTGTTCTAAAATACCTTTGACTCGTGACAATAAACGCTTCTGAAAAACTGTCAGATTCTAACTGTAATTACTGTACTGCACTGTCTCACTCTACCTGCATGCTCAGGTCTAGTGCATAGTAGAGCCTGTTTAGAAATAATGCGAGGGTGTCCTTAGTGAAAAGGTCTCTTAGGCCTTTACTAGTGCCTTCCGCTGTGTGTGTTTATAAAGATGTGTTGGTTTTATAGTCTTGGAGACTGCCAACCAAATGAATGTGTAGGGCAAAAAAATTACATACATACACACACTCAGAAAAGTTTGTGTGTGTTTATGCATGGATGTGGGCATTCATATTTCTATGCCCATAGCATGCAAAGATTTATAATGAATCCCTAAACCTGAAAGAACTAGGATTTTAGATTATGAAACTAAATTGAAAATCACAGCAAATTATAAACTAGTTTTTAAAATATTAAACACAGGTTATAAATTAAAACTGTCCTTTAAGTTGAATTCCTAATAGGAAGTGCTTCATGTTTTACTTTTGAGGGTCTATGTCAGGGGTGGGCAAACTTTTTGACCCAAGGGTCACATCTGGGTGAGGAACTTGTATGAAGGGCCATGAATGTTGGGGTGCAGGAGGGAGTGTGGGGTATGAAAGGGGGTGCGGTGTGCAGGAAGGGGCTCAGGGCAAGGGGTTGGGGTGAAGGAGGGTGTGGGGTATGGCAGGTGGCTCAGGGGAGGGGGTTGGGGTGCAGAAGGGGTGTGGCAGGGAGCTCAAGGCAGGGGGTTAGGGGGCTCAGGGCAGGGGATTGGGGTGCAGGGTGCAGGCGGGGTTTGGGGTGTGGACTCCCACCCGGCGCTGCTTACCTCGAGTGGCTCCAGGGTGGTAGCAGCGCACAGTGGGGCTAAGGCAGGCTCCCTGCCTGCCCTGGCCCTGTGCCACTCCCGGAAATATCCAGCATGTCCGGCAGTGGCTCCTGGGGTGGGGTGGGGCAGGTGGCTCTGCTGTACACAGCCCTCGCCTGCGGGTACCACCCCTGAAGCTCCCATTGACCGCAGTTCCCCATTCCTGGCCAATGGGAGCTGTGGGGTGGGCCCTGCAGGCGAGGGCAGTACATGGAGCCCTCTGTCTCTCCCCCCACCCCTCCCCACTCTCCCGCTTTCAGGAGCGGCGTGGGGACAGGGCAAGCAGGGAGTCTGCCTTAGTCCCACTGTGCCACGGGGCTGGCAATCCTGCAGGCCAGATTGAAAGCCCTGACGGGCTGGATCCAGGCCGTAGTTTGCCCTCCCCTGGTCTGCATAGCCATTTTGCTTAATTGCTATTTATAATTCACACCTTAAACGACAACTGATTATTTCTTACACATAAAGAGACAAGTGGCGATTATTTTGTGCTGAGGAAGCTCATAAAGTATCAGCAGTAATTAGACTCAATGGTGGAGTGACTCGTACAAGCAAAACAAAATTTATCATTGAACTTATTTTGCAATTTAGTGGTGTCCATGTTGCATTAAAATCATTGCCAGCTAGTATGATAAATGCAAAGTTAATTGGAAACAAATTAATTGAACTTTTATGCCCTAAATTACAAGTGTGCCATGTTATGTTTCCTCATTGTAAAAGATGACACCAGGACATGTTATAGGAGCCCCATTTACTGTTTTATAGTAAAATCAGCAATTGTCAGTGAAAGCGTAACCAGAAAGAGAAGCAGTCTGAAAATTCAAAGTCAGCTGTAACTCCAGAGAGGAAGGATGGTTTTGTGGTTAAAGTTCAGGACTAGCAGTCAGAAACAATGCATCTTGTACTCCTAGCTTTGCCACAGTTCTCCTTTTATGGCCTTGGGCAAGTCACTGAGCTTCTGTGCCCTGTTTTCCCCATCTGTAAAATAGTGATAATTCCTATGTCATGGCGAGGGTTAACCCGTTAGCATCTGTAAAGCACTAGGAGATCCTCAGAGGGAAGGCAAATGCATAAAAGTCTCTTTTTGGGGACTAAGACCCTGAGGTCATACAGGCTAATCCAGGATCTATATCCGTGTGACTGCACACAGTGGTTCGGTTTACCTACTCATGCTGCAGAGCTGACTGATCCTTCAGTGAACGTCGTAAGTCCCATCATTAGGACAACGTCAGTTGCATGAATGTAGCAGGAAATACACTCCCGCTCAATGAATTAGGCATACTGTAACTTTGGCACTGTGGATCTTAGATACTCTATATCAGGTGTGGGCAAACTTTTTGGCCCGAGGGCCACATCTGGGTATAGAAATTGTATGGTGAGCCACGAACGCTCACAAAATTGGGGTTGAGGTGTGGGATGGGGTGAGGGCTCTGGCTGGGGGGGGTGCGAGCTCTGGGGTGGGGCCAGAAATGAGGAGTTCAGGGTGCGGGAGGGGGCTCTGGGCTGGGGCAGGTGGAGTGCGCATGGGGTGGGGGCAGGCTGCGGAGCGGAGCCCCCTGGTTGCCCCTACGCGTAGGAGCTGGGGGGGGGCATGTTGCTGCTTCCGGGAGCTGCGCAGAGCGGCCCCTGACTCTGCTTCCTGGCTGGGTCACCACAGCAGGGTAAGCCCCAGAACTCACTCCCCAGCGGGAGCTCGAGGGCTGGATTAAAATAGCTGGTGGGCTGGATGCAGCCCACGGACCATAGTTTGACCACCCCTGCTCTATATTCTTCCAATGCTTTTGCTACAGAGGGGCTTTCATTGTCTGCTATGTTATTGTTACTTGGAAGAAATATTGAAAGTTTATTCTTTCCTCCACTTCTGCTGAATAGAACATTTTACAGAGCTGAGCAAGAAAATGTTACCACAGTTGAATTTTAAGTGTAATTCCAAAGAAGAACGTCACTGTGCCAACAAATCCATAGAAACAAAGAAAATCAAATTTAAGGTTGAAGCTGTATCCTGAGAGTCCCGTATTGTAAGATTTGCAACACATATGTTATCAGCCAGTCATCTTTCTTTGACATCTTCCAAGATCTCACTGGGAGGAAGATGCTTTGAAAGCAGTAATGCCAAAAAGATCGACGGCATTACATTGGACAAGTAACTTGATATAAGCTTGCAGTCAATACACACAAACAAAGACTCCATGTGATTACGGTGTGCATATATGTAAACATTGAGCAGAGAAATAATCCCTTTGTCTTTATGTTGGTGGGACCATGACTAGAATACTGTGTACAAGTCTGGTCACCTCAACATGTGAAAGATATTGGCGGGAATTTGGAGACCAACCACAGAGATGAATTAGGGCTTGTCTGCCTGATGCGGAATGAGCGCTACAGGGGTATGATTTCTAAACCGCACTTACATGTGCACTTACTGGTCTGTGCAGACCTTGCTGGTGAACACCAACAGTGCCCCAGTGTGCTTTAACATGCTACCATTTCTTTAGTTACCTTCTGCTTCCAAACATGTCTGAAATTATATGTAAAGAATGACAACCCATAGGAATGTAGTTTAGTTCTAATAGAATATATCCATCTATCTTAAGGTTTTATACTGCTGCCCACCACCGTACTATCTGAGCACGTTCCATGTAAAATCAATAGCGATAGCGAAGTCCCTAATGGACTTCATGGAGTCTCTGGCACTTCTCCCTTTTCGGGGTTAAAACTTTACTTGGGATAGGTTTTTTCTAGGTGAGCTGCCTTACATACATATTGTATTAAATGTTCAAATGTTAAATTTATACTACAAAGGTTGATAAATAAATGGCTGCTACATTTAGCAGAAGCACCTTACGTGCACTATAATAATATTACAAGGAGATAAGACATCAACAATTCTTAATGTAACACAGGGTCATAGGTTCTTGGGTTTGGGGGTGGAGAGGGATAGCTCAGTGGTTTGAGCATTGGCCTGCTAAACCCAGGGTTGTGAGTTCAATCCTTGAGGGGGCCATTTAGGGAACTGGGGCAAAAATTGGGGATTGGTCCTGCTTTGAGCAGGGGGTTGGACTAGATGACCTCCTGAGGTCCCTTCCAACCCTGATATTCTATGATTCTTCTAAAATTTGTTGGACTCTCCCATTCTTTGTTGGGGTTTACAATGTGAGATTTCCATTATCAGGCTATTGTATTCAGATGTAACATATGTAGTAGGGCTGATTGAAACCAGAAAACTGATGTGCTGAATAACTTGTTCGATGTGATAAATGGTGCCTTTATGTACTGTATCCCATGGAGAACATTTGGCTAGCTGTAGTGCATATATATAAGAAGTGGGTCAGTCCACTGGTGGTTTGCTCAGTAAAATCAATATGCTGTCTTTGCTGGGTTCCAGCAATACGTTCACTGTTTCCATGATATCCTCCCAACATTCTTAGATGCACTAGTGCTGCTATTGTTTCACCAAGTCTAAGACAGTGTTTGAAATGAAATAATGAGTCTTTTCCACAGGGAAATCTGTGACTTTTGACAGGCAAACCTACAAACTGTCAATATTTTGGCGCTTACTGAACTATATAGCGTTATGCACTAAGAATGTACTTTTCTGGTTTCCTGACACCAGCATACAGCAGCTGCTGTGCCAGGTACATGGCAGTAAAAATGACACATTAGACAAGCTATAGTTAGAGATGGGAGAATAGGATCAGGATAAACAATTAATTTGAGCTTTCAATCAAACCTAAAATGAACCAAACTTTTTATCTGGAAGTTTAAGGGTGTCCAGGGTTTTTAAGTATTTTTCAGTTTTGCCAACCACTCTGCTTCCCTCCTCTGGGATTGGAAGCTGAAATACCACAAAAAACAAGATAGTTCATAATAAATGTTTGGCCTGACCTGAAAGAAGAGCACAAATTTCATGAGAGAACCTGCTCTTGCTCAATTTATTTCTAGCCTATTATTTGAAGATTTGGGTGGTTCAGATAAGTATCTAGGTTGACCATCTAGAGGTCCAGTTATTATATTTAGGCATGAGAATTGTGTGCTATACCGAAACGAGTTTGAAATGGAGTGTGTACTAGGGATGGAGACCACTCCAGTGCTATCAGTTCTTCACCCTCAAGAGTACATTAATAACATACATGCCAGAAAGTAAACAGTTGTAACTATATTGATAAAAAATATCAGTTGATGATTAGTCAATGGCAGCAGATGAATAAGGTGCATCTATAGTAGGATGGATGGGGTTTGAATAAGATATTTGCAAAGGTAAGATTTTCCCAGGCTAGTATATCTTGAGTTTTGTATCCTACGTGGCTCATCACAGGACAAAATGTCAATGTCATGTTGCATAAATCTGCTGTTTTAACTCATGGGCAGATAACACTATTGAGGCTGTAGGGTTGTGCCATGTTCTGCAGCTCGTAAGTTTTGGTAGTTTTTGACCTTCTGGAGACTAGTATGGGAGATAAGGTGTTTATGAAGCAAGGACTGAGATAAGCAGAACACTAAATAAAATCCTTTTAAATCATGGACATATGTCCCTGTGGGAAATACTTTAATGTAGCTAAGTGACAAATGGGGAGTATGGAGATTTGCAGCCTTTGGGTTCACCTGTTTTCCAAGATAACAGTTTCTCATATGGGGTATGTTTACACAGGAATTAAATACTCCTGGCTGGCCTTTGAAAGGGGGAAGGGTCCCAGAGCCCAGGCTCCAGCTTGAACATCTACACAGCAATTTCACAGCCTTGCAGCCTGAGCATTTTGAGCCCGAGTCAACTACCCTGGGCCAACTGCAGCCGTGCCGTGGGTCTTTCATTCCAGTGTTGATGTACCCATCGTGGGCTGTGAGATCTAAAATTGTGTGTGTGTAGTGTAGTGCAATGCATGCCATGAAAAGAATCATTAGTAAAGCAACTAGGAGGAAGATTTTTAAAGTCTTAAATGGCAATTAGGCTCCCAATTCCTGTTGAAATTCATTGAGAGTTAAGTGCCTTATCTTGCCATTAGAAAATCTCTTCTTAACCATCTTCAGAATGTTAATATCTAAATATAAAACATTGTAGTATGAATGGATTCCTGCAAAGGAAAGTTACTAACAACTGTTCATACCTACACTGGATTGTACTAAGAACAAGTTATAGAACAATTATTCCAAGTTAGTCAGTCACATTACAGTTAAATATGGAGGGAAGGGTGATATTTCATGTCATGGAGCTGTACAGAGGGGACTTGTATGCTCTTGATGAGAATTCTCTTGTTTTGCTTGGTCAATTGAAGAAAGATTGATTTCGGAACAGCTGATTTCCACGCGGATCCACTGGCCAATGGAGCTTTGATCATATTATGTTAATTTATGTAAATGAAATACATTTTAGAGTCTAGCTTTAATTACTGCTATTCATCATCATGATGCTTATGGTAACCCTGCCAAAAAGGAGACATTAGACACTCTATTCTTGATATTAATTGTTAAGTAAATAACAATGTTTGCTTAATTTTCATCCAGGTCTATTATCAGATGCAAAGCACTCTAACTGCCTTTCATCTAATGTAAGGTTATGACACATTTAAACTTGTCTCACCTTTTCTATTAAGTCCTGTCTAAAAACCTTCCAATTATTAAATTCACAGCATAAATGAATGACTTCCAGTGTTTGCTTTAAATGCAATGCACTGCTCAAGAAAACCCCATCTGGACTGAAGTTTGTTGTTAGTATTGAACACAGAGGGAGAAGAGTAGTTATAATCTCACAAATACATATCCAGAATAATAATGTTACGCTTTGCATCCTTGTAGCTCCTTTCTTGTCAGGAACAAAGGTGCTTCATAAACATTTAACTAAGCTTTACAACACCCCTCATAGTAGGTAAAAGATATTCCTCCCCAGAAATCCAGTTTGACTTAATTCTGTCTTCTTTCATTCCTCCTGCCAGCAGCTTTCACTAGTAGGCAAGATCTGTCTATCATCTACAGTATTTAAGCCCAAGTCCAGCTCCTTTCCCTAAGTTAGAGAGACTTCCAGAACAAGACAGAGTAAAGAGACTCCCTGAGGGAAGGTGGGAGATGTGATGAGTGGGAGAATCTGTCTGTAGAATTTATGAGTTAGGGTTGGTGCTATGAAGTTGTTATAAAACTGTTGTATCAAGGAATTGCCCCTATGTGGATGTGGAATCCACGAGTTGCTGCCCTGGGCTGCAGCATGTATCTCCCAGACCAGGGACAATGGAGGGTCAATCGGAATGACTGTGTTCTGGACCAAACAATGGGGTATACTAAGGAGGTTGGGTGGAGCTTGGAGATGCTACTCCCTCCAATTTATCTTGAGGGGGGAGAGTGGAGAGTGAAAAATTGTCAAACAGGAAAAAGATGACAAAGCTGGGGTTTTAAAAGAACCCACAGGAGGAACGGGGGGGAGGGATAGCTCAGTGGTTTGAGCATTGGCCTGCCTTGAGAGGGCCATTTAGGGATCTGGGGCAAAAATTGAGGATTGGTCCTGCTTTGAGCAGGGGGTTGTACTAGATGACCTGCTGAGGTCCCTTCCAACCCTGATATTCTATGATTCTATGAACAAAGAGAGACTTTTGGAGGGACAGGAATTTTGGGGCAGGAGCGGGGAATAGATGGTCATGCTTTTGTAGTGGTGGGTGGACAGAGGGTCTGGTTTAACTGTGGGACCAACCAAGGTCAGAGAATGTTAGCTGGGTTGGAAAGACTTCATGCTGAGGTAGAGAAGTCGTGAGCTGCAGGGGAAGGATCCTGGACACCCCACAGGGTTCTGCCAAAATCCAAAGACCTCTCCAGACTGGTGAGGAACCTGAGGCAGGGAATGTGTATAAGTGTGTGTTGTTTTGAAAAGATTGGTGTATTTCTTGTGCTTCTAAGTAAAGAGCAACGGTATTTTAGAATCCTGTGCAAAGTCTGCCTGTGTGTGTCTGTTGGCTTTCATTCTTGCATGCCCTTGATGAGGGAAACTACAAGCCAGAAGGCTCACACCTTTGGTGGGATTCTGAGGAATGTGCACAGGCTGCTGGAGAGGCTTGGGCTAGATGGCACTAGTTTCAGGGCCTAGGCAATTGGTCTGTGGTGTCCGCACTGACAAGAGGGGTTTCAGACACCAGGTTTACACCTGGATTTTGTACCTAGAGGCCCAAAGCCACGGACGGTGCCTTAACGGTGCCAGTCCCATTAAGCACATGGGATTGAGCAGTTTGATTCACACCAATCTGATGAGTGTCCAGCAGAGAGCGCTCAAGCAAATCTGTGATAGGAAGCACATAGCATGAAAAGAGAACACCATGACAAGCCCAGTTCTGCAAGTATTTCCTCTTCTCTTACTTCCCTTTTCTTCCATGACACCCAGCAACAGCTTGGACTATCAGCTGATGCAGCCCGTAGTAGAAGCCCCAGAGGAGGGTTTAATTACAGTGGAGTTTATAGGGCTATGCTTCCAAATATGGAATCTGCCACAAATGTTGGGTTCCTGTGATAGCAGTGGATGCATGTGAGTGAGAGGATGACATGGCCACCTTGCAGAGAGAAAGTAGGTAACTCATCCTTACCTGTCGATAAAGTTGACACGCTACAGAAGGAATGACGTGACACAACTTGGAACGTGGCCTATGGGACGTAGAACCCGACAGGATTCACTCCTTCAGCCAGTGGGCAGCAGAGGTTCTGCATGCTTCCTTGCCCTTTTCACAGCCTTCAAAGCAGCCAAATAGCTGCTCGGATTCCCTGCATCTACCTTTAATGTTGGAATGTACACAGGTTGGATGGCTCTAGTTTTAGGAAATAAATGGCAGAAGAGGAGGAGACAACAAGGGAACTTGGTTCTCTCACCCTCAAGCAAAACTCATGATAGCTAAAAAGATCTCCATTAGGTTCACGTGGTGGGTGGTAGGGGGAGGAGGTTGAAAAAGACATTAGAAGTATGGAAAGGCCTCTGTTTAGGTGAATGTAAAATAAGAGAATGAAACTGCCCCTTGGATAAAGATGGGAGCTGATATCCACGCTCTGGGTAGCGCTATGTAAGTGCAAAAATTACCAAACCACACAATTCCAGATCATTGAGCTTAAGGCTTCTCTTGAGCTTTGTTGTTAAAAACTGAGGCTGTGTTGAAGGCTGCAGTAGAAAACTTCAATGCTCTTCTCTTGCCCCCAGCCTCAGAAGATATCACAGACCCTCTGCAGCATGTAGCAGAAGGGGCTGCTCTCGGCTCTGTGATAGGCACTCGGCTAGCTCCTTAGATATCCTGGTCATCCAGCTGCCAAGCTGCTAGCAGTCCATGTTCTAGATGGGCAGATGGAATGGGGCCTGACTCAGAGGCGGCTTCCTCAGTAGGGTGATGGCTATACTCTGTTGGTCAGCAGTACCAACCTTTGACAAATCTCCTGGAATACCTGGGAGAAGGGGAGTCCATCTGCTATGAAATTTCCTTGCCCTTGAGGCAGAAAGCTGAGGGAAGCAAACCGGTAGGAAGAAATCCTACTGAGAAGGGTGGGGGCAGCACGGGGCATGCACAGTAACTGGGCGGCACCTATCCTTGTATCTGGAGAGTCTCTCCTACCAAGCTGGTGAGATAGAAAACAGCACTGAGGCAGGCCAGGCAGACAGATGTACAGGCAGTTGGCAGACATGATCTCAGCCTCCTAGATCCCGCCGAGGCTGTCCACTGACAGCCTGTTGTGCGATAAGCCGCCAGAGACACAGTCTGAGACAAAAACCAAATCAGTTTGCTGGGCTGGCTCCCTCTTCCATCTGCACGGTAAAGTCCAGCTGGGTTGATACAGCATGAGACCCAGAATGACTGGTTGCATTTGCAGAGTGAGGGGATCCTCTGTAACCTTTGTGGTCGGCATTAGGTAAAGAGGATAATAATAAGCTGCCTGTTAGGATGAAATTCACCCTTTGCAGAGAACCCACAGGACAGGCCTATTTACCATGTAAGCATGCAAACATAGGTCCCGTGGGATGAAAGTGATGCCTCTGCATGGGAATAATTTTCACCCTGTTTGCAAAGATCTGCATGAGATCTTACTTGACGCCATCCAAAGAGCAACAGGAATGACCCAAAGGTAGATACATTACAACTTCATACCTCAGAGGAACCCCCCAAACGCCTGCACACACTTTACCCTTTGGATTAACCACTCTGATGTACTGACCAGAAATGACTGAGTGCTCACAAAATAACTTGGAAACTAAAGCTATCAACCATGCATTTTATGCAGATTTTCGTGTTACTGCACCCCGTGTGCTGATGAGTCAGGAGGGATGAAATTTATTTCCAATATTACATTTATGAATATTGAAGTATGCTGGCAATTTCCATTCTCTGTCTGAGCTAGAAGGAAATGTATTCACGCGTTGAAGGATCACATGCTTGGTTCTAAAAAAAAGAACAGGAGTACTTGTGGCACTTTAGAGACTAACAAATTTATTAGAGCATAAGCTTTCGTGGGCTACAGCCCACTTCATCGGTTGCATAGAATGGAACATATAGTAAGAAGGTAGATATACACACACACACATACAGATAAGTTGGAAGTTGCCATACAAACTGTGAGAGGCTAATTAGTTAAGTTTCAAAGTAACAGCCGTGTTAGTCTGTATTTTCAAAAAGAAAAGGAGTACTTGTGGCACCTTAGAGACTAACCAATTTATTTGAGCATGAGCTTTCATGAGCTACAGCTCACTTCATCGGATGCATACTGTGGAAAGTGTAGATGAGCTGTTATCAGCAGGAGAAAAAAAACCTTTTGTAGTGACAATCAAGATGGCCCATATAGACAGTTGACAAGAAGGTGTGAGGATACTTAACTTAGGGAAATAGATTCAATATGTGTAATGACCCAGCCACTCCTAGTCCCTATTCAAACCCAAGTTAATGGTATCTAGTTTGCATATTAATTCAAGCTCAGCAGTTTCTCTGAGTCTGTTTTTGGAGCTTTTCTGTTGCAAAATTGCCACCCTTAAATCTTTTACTGGGTGGCCAGAGAGGTTGAAGTGTTCTCTTACCAGTTTTTGAATGTTATGATTCCTGATGTCAGATTTGTGTCCATTTATTCTTTTGTGTAGAGACTGTCCAGTTTGGCCAATGTACATGCCATCATGTGCCAGCAATGCCCCTCTGCCACATACATTGGTCAAACTAGACAGTCTCTAGGCAAAAGAATAAATGGACACAAATCTGACATCAGGAATCATAACATTCAAAAATCGGTAGGAGAACACTTCAACCACTCTGGCTGTGGTCTTTATGTCCCACTGTCTTTCTCCTCTGTTTCTGTTATGTACCACTCAGATTTCATTGAAGATCACAAACAAGCAAACAAACCAACACAAATTAGTGTGTTTCAAGAGTAATTTTTTGCTTCAACCTATCTCAGCTGTTGAGTCCAGAGACCGTGGATTTAGAGTCTTGTAAGTGAGTAGGTTGCTCCTGAGGAAGAGCAACGGGCTGCAGGAAGTTAGTATAGCGAAAATTTTGCAAAGTGGCCACTGGATTTGGTTGCCTTGTTTTTGGGAGCCCACCTTGAGACAACCTGCAACTGATTTTCAGAGATGCTGAGCACCTACCACTTCAGTTGAAGTCTGTGGGTATGCTTGAAAAGTTCCCATGCTGTTCGCAGGTATTGGTCCTGCTGGGGGAGCTGTTCATGAGTTCTCTTGACTCACTGGGGTGGGGGGAGTAACTCATTGCCATGTGAATATAAGAGAGGTAGTCCTCTGAGGAGAAAAGATCAAGTGTATGGGCTGAGGTGTCCAGACAAAGGAACAGTAGCAGCTGTCCAACCTCTGGAAAATGTGACCTGATCTTTTGTTGTTATAATGTGGTGTTAGTTAATACAGCCAATGTCCACGACAGGAGATGTGTGTATTTTGCACGCTCTGTGGGTGGTTCATAGAGCACCTTGGGAAAGGCACTTGCTCTTGGGTTCCTTCCTTTTTCCCCCTCCAGTAATTGGCAGTGGGAGTCTTTTAGGGAATGTTTTGTGATTTTTCCTATCTTTGTTGAATGTGTACTTTTGTGATAGAACAATGTCCTGCAGTGATTCTAAATTGCACTTACTAACTGGGGTGATGTTTGAGTCCAGGATGAAATATAACTGTATAGCAACATGAGTCTGAACAATTGCAGTGTCTCTTAAAACATATACCTCTCCAATCTCTCTGCAGTGCATCCATATACACGTCTGTATCATGGTGCTCTAGTAAACAATATATGTTACTGTAAAGACTGGGAAACTCATTTTTAGCTCAATGGGATATTGTATATTCCTCAACTGTACAGAATCATTACATTTTAAACATGCTAATAACTGCCTCTTTTCCATGTAGTCTACAGACCAGTAATGGAAACTAATTAACTAAAACATGCTCCTTTTCTAATAGCTATATAAAATGTCAGAAAGCATATTTCCATCTATGTCTTACGTATTAAAAAGTCTTAAATTCTAAGCATATCCAATCCCTAAAGTAACTTTGCCTGGCAGAAATGTTGTTTAGCACATTAAAAGTTGCAATCTGAAACAGGAGCAAGAAATGAGTTCTAATCAGATGGTTGTTTCAAACTGCAAACCTCCATAGAAAATTAGTGTACATTTATATGCAGCTTCATTCATCACTGCATAGCAACCCTGAGTCTAAACAATGAAAGTAGATGAGCTGGGATAGTACTGAAGGAATATATATAAAAAAAGATTCCTGGCATATGAAATTCGTGACATACATGAGCACACAGCAGCTTTTGATTTAAAATGAAATAGGTTCACAAGGGCACATGCAAAGACCTCTGAAAATGGTGCTCCGGAATCCCCATATGCTTAAAAAGTTTGTCCTTGCTGCATAGACACCAAGAAAATTGAATGATAAATACAAGAGGAGAATAATATGTCATGTCACAGCATTCTGATTTTGTTTTCTCTCACCAATACTTCATGTCCCTTGTTTCTTTCAAGAAACTGCATCATAGTTTTGTAGAATCATTAGTGCTGTTAGCTTGCATCTTATTAATTTATGTTTTCAGCAGAGAGATACTTGAGTAACCTGCCAGAAACATTTATAAATATTCATTGAGCACAAGCAGGGCAGGTAGCAGATATTTCAGTACCTGCCATCTCTCACCCTCCAAAATTCCATCCTCAATACACATTATTGATTGTAAAGATATGTATTTGCAATACTAGACTCCCTACTCACTGCCTGTCACAGTAGCAGGCTGTGGCATGACAGGTGTGTCTGCCTCAGTTTCCCTTTAGTCCAGCCATGAAAAGAACAATGTCTCTCCCTGTCCCATTCCAGTTCCTTCCTCTGGGCATAATTTATGCAGTTGCAGGTGGTGGCTGTTGTCTTGTCCTGTGATGATCATATCAAGCCATGATGTTCGAGAATAAATTCAGGAACTCGTACAGCGTGCTTTGCAAGGGCTTGATCTAAGGCGTCCAAGCTGAAAAGCTTCACTGTCCTTGAAATATGACACTCAAAAGCATGGGCAGGTGCTAAAACCTGCTCCTCACACATCTTGCAGAGTGGCTATATCTTGGCACTGTCTCTGTTAATTTTACATTACTGCACTGTGCCCTCTCTGAAATTTCATGATAGTGGATGTTGTTTTCTGAGATGCTTTGTGTAACAGTGTGACACCCGCCTCTCATGAGCTCCCCCTTCTGATTGGTGTGTCTGCAGTCTTCAAACCATCCTGGCCCTGGTATTGGGCTGTACCCCCCAGGGCTACCTCCCTGGAGGCAATGGTTTTGCTCTCTTGGTCTGTTCTGGCCCCAGCTCTCCAGCTGGGCCTCTTAACAGTTCAGTTCCCCTTCTGGGGGTTTATCACTGTCCAAGAGGTAGGCCATTTCCCCAGTGACAGCCTGAAGAGCAGGGCCCTAAATCAAGGGCAGAAAGGAACTGGGAACAGAGTTCTGGTGGACTCACAGTTGGACAACCTTGAAGTGGTGTTCCTGGAGAGGGGAATGAAATAGCACTGTGGAAACTGGGAGAACTGTTTTACTGTGAGAGTTTAATGTTCTACTGTATGTGTTTGTGATAAATTTTCCAAACTCTTTCCCATAACTTCATGGTGGGAATATGGGACACACTCCATAATGCAATTCATAAGGAGGCTTGGGTGGAGGGGGAGCAAACCACTCACTACCCTGGGTCCCAGCCCAGGGACCCTAGGAATAACAGCCACATGCCACCATGTACACTGCTTTCAGTTCCCTGGGCCACTTTCCTGGAGCTCCAGCCTTCACCAAAGCTTCACCCTTATCTCAGGGCTCATCTAAGTTCAGGCTCAACAACCAGCCAGGAGCTCGTTCTCACTGCCCAGTCCCTGCCAGCACTAATCTGTCTGTGGTGCTGCAGTTCTCTCTGGCCAGCTAGGAGCAACGTGTGCACTCCTCTAGCTCCAGCAAGGAGCTGTTTCTGGCTCTGCAGCTCCTTTTATATGGCCCTCTTGATCCCTGATTGGCTGCTTCCCCTGCAGCCATGCTAGGATGCTTGGAGGACTCCTCTACTGCTCCTTTCCTGGGACAGGGGTGGCAGGACACTGAGGCTGCCAGAAAGGGGCTTCTTGGCGAGTCCATCCCGTCACATTTTGATATCAGAGGATCTTTCATTTTTTGACCATTTATTTCAGCTAATATTTCCCTTGATATGGTGTCAATATTCTCAACTGTTGTCATTCCAACCTGAGTTTCTGATCTTCCAGTTTTGGTCAGGTCATCAGCTACCTCACTCCCAGTTCTCCCAGTTTCCACAGTGCTATTTCATTCCCCTCTCCAGGAACACCACTTCAAGGTTGTCCAACTGTGAGTCCACCAGAACTCTGTTCCCAGTTCCTTTCTGCCCTTGATTTAGGGCCCTGCTCTTCAGGCTGTCCACCTGTGTGTCAATGACTCAGACCTTTTCAACCTCCTGGCACTGAGTCTCAGCTCAGAAAGGTTAGCAGCCCCCCGGTCTTCGGACAATTCCTTCCTATACCCAGGAAGGACATGCAGAACAGTCCACTCTTTGTAGTATCCCTTTTTCTCCCAGGAGAGCTCTCATCTGCCCATCTCCTTGCTCCTCCCAGACAGCTCTCAGGCTCTGAATCTCCAGCTCTTCAACTCACTGCTCTTCTTCCTACTGTGGCCCAGGTGCCCTCTCTTAACCGTAATAGGGGATCAGCTGACCAGTCACAGGTGCGTTGGTCTCTTCCTTCTTAAAGGTCTGGTGTCACCTTATGACACTGACAAATTCTGTGTCTTACAAGACTGTGCAGTTGCCACTGAAGTCAGTGCGTGTTGCATGCAGTGGCAGATTCGCCGGAGAGTGGGGTCAGGGTGCCGGGGCTTCCCCTGCTTCCTGGCAGGAGTGCCGGGTGAGCAGGGCAGGGCAAGCCCTGTGCCCCGACCCCACTCCTCGGCAGGAGCGCCGGGCGGGCAGAGAGGGAGAAGCCCCCATGCCTCAACCCAGCTCCCCAGCAGCAGTGCTTGGCAGGGGTAGGTTGGGGCAAACCCCCACACCCTGACCCCATTTCCTTGGCAGGAGTGCTGGGGGGGAGGCAAGGGGAACTGCAGGCAGAAGGGGAGGGGCCCCCACTTGCTGTGGCCCAGGGCCGCACAAATCCATAATCTGCCTGTGGTTGCATGTACATATCTGAGCAAGTAACTTGGCCCACTGTGCATAACATCATTTGTCATAATGTTTGCTGCGCTACCTTGGATAGTATGTCATAGGGACATAGCCCAAAAGACTGAGTTCACATGAATCCTGCCTCTATTAAAGCCTGACCCTCCATCCATTGAAGTTAATAGCAAAGCTCCTATTGACTTCAGTGGGGGCAGGTTCAGGACATTGGTGACTAATACCTTTGTTTCTGGGAGAACCAGACAAAACAAAACCCAACAGAACCTCAGAGTGTACCTAGCCAATTGTGCAGCACTGGCTGAGATGGGATGGGGTAGAAATGTCTGTCTGAGCCTTGTATGTGACGAGTTCTCATTCCGAATCATTAGGTTTGACTACCTAGCCTGTACAACTGTGCATAATCCATCCGAGACTAGCTGCACAGAGCCCCATCGAGCAGAATGCCGAGGACAAGGTGTGGGGGTGGGAAAGGAAATGACTAGAGAATGAAGACATTGAATCACCCTCCTTTAAATGCTTGTGACTGTTGAATATCATTCATGTCCCCTTCTCGTCCTGACAGGAAAGAACATCTGTTCTTGAGGTCCTGTTCGTGGTCACATTACTTGCAGAGTCAATCGTTGCATGATGTGACACTGTTTTCTTTCTTAATCTACTGTCTTCCCCTCCAGTTATTCCCAGGGTTTAGACAAGCCGTTTAGAGAAGGAAATGTATCAACCAAACAAGAGTGCTCAAATAGCAGCTCAGGGAATTGAATAAATTACCCAGAGGAAAGACCGTAGGCAAGACAAACAAGCAGACAGATGCTAAATAAAGCAGTAATATGTTAACACCATTGCTCAGCAGTTTGAGTCCACGCACTGCTGACCAGGCCATAAATCCTAGATCTTTAAATCAACGGACTCTTTAAAATAGACTTAAGTCTGATAAACAAAATCTGTGCTTTCTTGGAGAGTGGAAATAAAACATTTATTAATTGTTTAGAGGCGGTTAAAGAGGAATAATTCAGAACTTGAGGGAGGGAAAAGAGAATGATGGCCAAGATTTTGAGAAAGTAGAAGCCTGAACTTAGCCTCCCGGGTCCACACTTAGGCTCCTCAATAAGTTGCTTGCACCCTGTGCACCCAGCACCTCAGGCTGTAGTCAATAGGGGTGTACGCTTTTGAAGAATAGACGATCTATTTCAGAGCCTAAGTCCAGGTTGCCTAGAGACACTAGGGATGCCCATGCAGTCTGTCGTCCTCAGGAGCACAATCTGTCCATCAGAGGATGTGGATTTAGTGCCTGGAGGGCTCCCTCCCTCCATCCCTAGAAGGAGAGGAAGAGACAGGACCTTGGACATGCCTCTCCTCGCACTTGCCCATTTAGCTGGCAGGGTGCTCTGCAGGGAGGAAGCAGCACCATCCTAAAAGTGGACACCTTCTTTGCACTGGGCACCCCAGGGACACAACCTAGCTCCAAGGTTTAACTTGGCCAGTCTTGAGGTTTTCAGTGAGTCGCCTCTGTGCCATCACACCCACCCAATCACCTCCCAGAACCCTAGAGTGCCAAAAGTCAGAGTTTAACAAGATAAAAAATCCTGGACTCCATGATTCCTGAGACAGGTATGTGGGAATGGCCACCTGGGCTGTGTGGTGATGCACTGAAAGGTATTCACATACCAGGGAGGTGAACTCAGGAGAAAAAGCTTTGCTAAAGAGAGAAACTTTAGATACTTTTGTCAAATAAGTCTGAAATATCTCGTACAGAATGAAATCTGCTGGAACTGTAACTCCCCAGACAGCCCTTAAAAAGAGAATTTCTGGCAAAAAACATTTATAAATAAATGTGATAGCAGCATTTATCTGAACAGGTGTCTCTTATTGTGTTTCGTTTAGACCTCTTCCAGCAAGACTGAGGCTCTTTCATATGTTAATCCCTTAATTTATCAAATATTTAATTGGCTTTTCTCTTTAGGTGTCTGCTGCTGATTATGTGCCAAGCAATCAGGACATGGGCTCCCACTTTCTGCAGGATTTGAGTGGTAGGGGAGGTGGGGTCTGCATGTGTATCTTAATTATGAGAAATTTCTCTTGGAAGAAACAGGCAGTTATGAGCAAAGAATTTAAAACAGCTCCTCCAGCTTGCATTTCACAGTATGCCTAATTTCTATAGCAGTGAGTAGGTGGAAGATGACCCAAGGAAATTCTGGAAAGAGGTTTGATGGAACTAGGTATTTTGTGTCAGTGTCTGTAGGGTTTTTTTTAATTGCAGGAAAAGCTTGAGGAGCTGAAAGTTCACAAAATTTGGGTTAGCGAGAATACTTTCTCATCCAGAGACTGACCGTGGTGTTACTCTTTGCTTTGCTGTAGTTGAATGTAGGTTTGGGCAAAATGGAGCTGGATCTGATTTTGGTTTTTGAAAACCTATTCAGTCAGATCTCGCTCTTGCAAAACCAAAGCAAGTAGAGGTTTCGTGTTGAGTCACATTTAAAAGAAATCAGAGGCACCCTCACTCCGTTAGTTCAGTTCAATAAATGGTTCTGGGTTTGTCCCATCTTGGTTTCAGACTAGTTGGTAAGAACAAGGTAGCTTTCGGGTTGCAAAGTGTTGTCAGTCAGATTGTAATTCTGCAAGGACAAAACCAAGGGCAGTGAGAAAGGACTGTTGCTATTTGTGTATCGAATGGTTAGCACAGTGGAGTCTTGACCCCATTGTTGCCAACTGAAGCATTCAAATGTTATGGGTTAGGCCTCAAAAATCCTGAGATTTGCTTAAAAATATTACATTTTGTTTTTTTATTTGCCTTCTGGTTTGTGAACCTGTGGGGGTGCACTTGGTTCATGTTTCCAAGGATTTTTCCACAACCAAGAGGGCTAGAAACTGTTTAAAAAGAAATCTGAGATTCTCATGTCATCACTTGACTGCAGGAGCTCTGACTTTAAGAAAAGCAAAAAATCTCAAGAGCTGGCAACACAGGTTCTTCATTTGGGACCTCTACAGGCTACTGTAATACAAGCGATAGTGCAAATGGTCAGTATGTACAAAAATAGGAGCCTAAAGTTAGACTCCTAAGTCTATAGTTAGACATTTAAGGGTGGGATTTTTAAAAAGCATCTAAGTGATTTAGGAGCAAAATTCCCATTGGTTAATTGAGCACCACATATTATTTCATGACTGGAATATAGCTTCTTAAAGTGTGAATTGAATTTATTTACAAGAAATGTCAAAGAAAGATTGTTTACCAATTTTTACTTCTGTTAAACTGGTGGGTGTGTATAAAGCATTATCCCCTAAGCTTACTAAAACTACATCATGCTTATTAAAGCACAATTAAGTGTGTAGGTGCTAAGCATCTGCAACTTCCCTTGTCTGCAAGTGACGTTTTGGGTACTCACCCTTTGCAAAGTCAGGCCCTTGAAAGTGAGAAAAACAAGGAAAACCTGCAAAGAGTTTATTGACAGACATTTTACTGGTACTTTGCAGTTATGCTGAACATTTCTGAAAGTGTGTAAATATTCTAAGATGATGCATAGTTTGCAGTGCTTTAGAGGAAGGAGAACGCCTACAGAAACTAAAAGTTGTTGCTGGTATTTGAATCTGATATTCATAACATGCCTCAAGGGTATTTCCATTAATCTGAGCTAGAATTTTAAGCTATTGAGAGAATAAATGTTAATAGCTTGCAGCTATTGAAAGAGAATACAAGTATGCTAAGGAAATGTTTAAACTTTAAGGATTATGTTCCAGATAATCTAAATAACTAGGACAACAATCCTGCAATTGACTCTGTGCAGATAGATCTCTGCACTTGCATGGAGCCCTGTTAACATCATTCTGTCCACGAGCAACAGGGTGAAGAATCATGTCTCAGTTTAAGAAGGGTGTTCATTCCATATGAAAGTGAAAACTAGTGATGTGCCTTAGCTGCAAGATTTGTGTCTGATTTTGAACATTCCAATACTTGGATGTGTTAAGATATGGTTATTTGGCTCAGCTATTATATATAGAGAGGCCAGCTGCAGAACTCATAAGGGTTCAATTCTTTCCACTTCTGGGTGCTTGTGGATCCAAGGTTCTGATCTGGACCCATATCTTGTTTACTCAACTTTGATCAAGTCTGCATAATCCACAGTCACTGTGGCTCACAGGTTCCTACTCAGAGTAGTGACCCATCAGGCTTTGTTGTGAACCATGAGCACCACCATAAATTTCCATTGAGGTGTGGAGCTGGTCTCCAAAGGGTCAGGATAAGCAGTTTCTTAGAACCTTGCACAGTTTGGTAAAAGGAATTTTTAATAATTTGTGGGATATAAATTCACGACGATTGATTGGTCCATCAGCCCTCACAGAGAGAGCACCGATCACAACACATGTTTGATGTTGTTCTAGCCAGTCCTTCAGCCACCCGCTGGCCAGGCTGTCAGTGGCACCAGACACCCAATTGGCATAGCACACCGCAGCCCAGAACCCTTGAGCGATCCACCAGCCTCAGCCTTCCAACTAGCTGGGATGGCAGGTGCATGCCACCACGCCCAACAGGATATAAATTAGGAGTGTTAAAACTTTACAAAACCATGCAGTAGTATAATTAAAAGGCCTAACCTTTCCCATAAAGAATGGCTCCAGCATCCAGTACTGTTTGATTGTAGGGTAATGTCTTTGGCATAGACACTGCTAGGGCCATGGCACTAAACAGGAGCAGAAGATCATTAGCAAAATGGACTGTATAGCAGTGAAAAATTGAAAAAGATTTAAGTTTTAGCTTGTTACTTTTTTTTTTTTTAAGCCTAGTGATTCAGAGCATTCAGCTCATAAATCCAGATGTGTTCAAGTTATTTTTCCAGTACACCTGCTGGAGTGATTTAGTCAAACATTCTGGGGAAGTCATTTTCGATTTGTAATATTTTGAGAAATATTTTCATGCTTCAGATTCTACAGTAATGGGCACCATAGAAATCCCTAAAATAGACAGATTGTTTCACATGAGTTGTCTGTTTCACAACTCTGTATTTTCTCATTACAAAGGCTGTGAATCTTTTTTTTATTCTTAGTTTGTTTTCAGAGGTTAAGCCAAGTCTTGGCTTGTGCATTTCCTTTTTATTTAAACCTATAAACGTTTATCTAGTAACTATTTGACCATGGAATTAGCTTGGAAGCTGGGTTGAAAGGGAAGTGAACCTGCAGGGAAATTTCATACCTGATGTAACGGTGCAATGCTCATGAGGAAGTACCAAAGAACTAACCATTAGCTGTAGTGTCAAGCACTGTTTCACAATTTGCTAGTGCTGAAACAAGTTTTCCTTTTCCTACTTATTCTTTTCTTCTTAAGTATTGATGACTTTAATTCCTCCTCCTCCTGTTTATCACATTATATGATTTTTAATGCATCACTTAGTGCCATTCATTGTGTTAGAGATTCTCAGGACCAAATTTTCAGCAGGGATTGCATACAAATATGCACATGCAAACAGCATTTTCATGCATAAATTGGTAGATGCTTTTCCACCAAACTCTGGGCATGTGAATGCTGTTGGCACATTTAAAATACTGTGCACAGAAATTTGTGGAAGCAAATTTGGAGGCTGTTTTTGAAAACGTGTTCTTTACTTGGAGAATGGAGGAGATGAAAATGGACAGCAGCTTTATGACTTCTGATTGGCTCCCTGCCGTATGTAAACCCAAGGGGCATTCCAGAAAGTGTCCAGGCTACAGTGTGGATCTTCTGTAGCTGCAAGGACCATTCCTGTGCCTTGATCTTGCATTCCTGACTTGACCTTGGCTTGATTTGGGCATCGCCTCATGACTTGGACCCTGAAGCCTAACTCAGACTCTGACACTTGGTATTGACCCTGGCTGTTGGACCTGACTATGAAACTCCTCTGCTACTCCCAGCCTCAGGTTGCCCCTGCTCTGATTCTTGGCCCTGACTTCCCTTGTTATCTTGATATTGATATTGGGGACAACTTTTTGTTTCAGAAGGTGGAGGAAGTAATCAGGGGACAGCCATTTTAGACTTGATTCTGACCAACAGGGAGGAATCAGTAGCGAATCTGAAGGTGGAAGGCAATTTGGGTGGAAGTGATCATGAAATGGCTAGGCAGTAGTTCTGCGGAAAAGGACCTAGGGGTGACAGTGGACGAGAAGCTGGATATGAGTCAGCAGTGTGCCCTTGTTGCCAAGAAGGCCAATGGCATTTTGGGATGTATAAGTAGGGGCATAGCAAGTAGATCGAGGGACGTGATCGTTCCCCTCTATTCGACATTGGTGAGGCCTCATCTGGAGTACTGTGTCCAGTTTTGGGCCCCACACTACAAGAAGGATGTGGATAAATTGGAGAGAGTCCAGCGAAGGGCAACAAAAATGATTAGGGGTCTGGAACACATGAGTTATGAGGAGAGGCTGAGGGAACTGGGATTGTTTAGTCTGCAGAAGAGAAGAATGAGGGGGGATTTGATAGCTGCTTTCAACTACCTGAGAGGTGGTTCCAGAGAGGATGGTTCTAGACTATTCTCAGTGGTAGAAGAGGACAGGACAAGGAGTAATGGTCTCAAGTTGCAGTGGGGGAGGTTTAGATTGGATATTAGGAAAAACTTTTTCACTAGGAGGGTGGTGAAACTCTGGAATGTGTTACCAAGGGAGATGGTAGAATCTCCTTCCTTAGAAGTTTTTAAGGTCAGGCTTGACAAAGCCCTGGCTGGGATGATTTAATTGGGGATTGGTCCTGCTTTGAGATGACCTCAAAGATGACCTTAGATGACCTCCTGAGGTCCCTTCCAACCCTGATATTCTATGATTCTGTGAAATGACAGATTTAATGATTCTAAGGAAAGGAAGGAGTGAGAACAGCAGAATAAGGACAATGGGCTTAAAAATAACAGACTTTAACAGACTCCGAGAACTGGTAGATGAGGTCCCAGGTGAAGAAAAGCTAAGGAGGAAAAGGAGATCAGGAGATCTGGCAGTCTCTTAAGGAGATAGTTTGCAGTTGTGCTTTTATTGTTATCTGCATGCGAAGAAAAGCTAGGGAGAATAGAAAGAGGCCAATATGGCTCCATCAGGAGCTCAGAAACCCTACAAAAAGTGGAAAAATGGGAGAATTGGTAAGGAGGAGAACAAAAGAATAGCACAAGCATTAAGGGACAAAATCAGGAAGGCTAAGGCACAAATTGAGTTACACCTAGCAAGGGACATAAAAGGCAGTAAGAAGAGGTTCTTTAAATACATTAGGAGCAAGAGAAAGATAAAGGAAAGTGCAGGTCGTCTACTTAGTGGGGAAGGAGAGCTAATATCTGAGAACCTCAAGGTTTTAATAAGGTATTTAATGCCTGTTGTGCTTCAGGGTTCACGAAAAAGGTTAAATGGTGACCAGTTACACAACACAGTTAATATTAACAACAAAGGGGAAGGAATGCAAGCCAAAATAGGGAAAGAGCAGGTTAAAGAATATTTGGATAAGTTGGATGAAAGTTGACAGGATCTGATTAAATTTATCTTAGGATACTTAAGGAGTGTCGTATGTAAGACAAGGGAGGTAATTGTCCCACTCTATGCCACACTGCTGAAGTCTCAGCTAAAGTACTGTGCCCAGTTCTGGGTGCAGTTTAGGAACGATGTGAACAAATTGGAGAGAGTCCAAAGGAGAGAAACAAAAAATGAGAAAACGTTTAGGAAACCTGATCTATGAGAAAAGGTCAAACTGGCATGTTTAGACTTGAGGAAGGACAACTGAGGGGCGACCTGTTAACAACTGAGGGCTGTTATAGGATGGTTATTACTTGTTCTCCATGTCCAATGAAGATAGGACAAGAAGTAAGGGGCTTAATCTGTAGCAAGGGAGAAATAGGTTAGAGATTAGGAAAAACTTTCTAACTATAAGGGTAGTTAAGCACTGGAATCCCCATCACTGGAGGTTTCTAAGGACAGATTGGACAGACACTTGTCAGGAATAGTCTATGTTTACTTAGTCCTATCTCAGCTCAGGGGGCTGGACTTGATGACTTCTTGAGGTCCCTTCCAACCCTATGTTTCTATGATTCTATAATAAACACTCTTGCTATCTTAAAGGTTCTGCTGTCTCCAGAGTAGTTTATATGTAGAAATTACTATTTTAAAGAATTACATTGTTGAAGAGAACTAAGAGGAGGGTGTACTAGGAATCATGGGATGAAGCTGAGCAATCTGAAGTTTAGATTGAAGGTCTGGGAATTTATTGTGGAGTAGACTCCCAAGAGAAGTGGTGAAAGCCCACTGAAAATTGGACTGGACAAAAATATGGGCAATATAGTATAAGGAACAATCCTGCATTGACAGAGTGAAGCGTTGGACCAGATGACCTAATAGATTTTTCCATTACTGACTTCTCTCATCCTGTGAAATGCAAGTACCACTGTGACAGTACGTGCATAGAAATGCTTTTGTGTTGGCTCACATTTGGAATATGAGATGCATTTTCTAGACATTTTTAACATGAATGATAGCATCACAACATAGTTGTCTTTTTCTTCTTTATCATGTCAAAGACCTCTCCCTGTACTTTCAGAGTGTTGCACTGGATTATATAAATGCAATGCCTGTTAATGTCAATGGGAATCTGTGTGGCTAAAATAAATTCTACCCAACTTTCCAAAAATGGTCCTTTGCCACCTCTTAGTGTAATGTAAGTACACATTTTAAGTACTTCCAATGCCTTAACCTGGAAATCTCTCCACTTCTGAGAGTGATCAGATCAGTGAAACTTGGTGATTTCCTATGTTTAATGGAATATAAGATATGCATAGATTTTAAAAACAACCTAGTAAAGTATTCTCCATTCGCACTTTAAATGCCTCTGAGATCCAGCAGAGCTGTTAACTTATTTTCTAATGTCAAATTAAAGGAATTTCATTATGATGAATATTTCTAATACAGCAGAAGCCTTTCACTACTACATGCAATATCACTTAATCACTCTCAGGCTACATGAAATTCCTATAATAGAAAAGACACTCCATTCTCACAAAAGCAGAGGAATTAAACAAATGGGTGTTTGAAATGTAAGAGGGAAAGACACATTTACTGTATGCATCAAGTTACCATCTAGAGGCCACAGTTGAGATCAGAATCTCATTGTGCTAGGAGCTGTACAAACACACAGTGAGAGAGTCCCTGCACTGAGGAGATTACATTCTAAATGGACACGGCAAAGGGTGGGAGGAAGGAAGTATTAGCCAGTGACCACCCCCATATTGCAGATGGGTAATTGAGGCACTAAGAGTAACTGACAGGTTTCAGAGTAACAGCCATGTTAGTCTGTATTTTCAAAAAGAAAAGGAGTACTTGTGGCACCTTAGAGACTAACCAATTTATTTGAGCATAAGAGTAACTGACTTGCCCAAGTCCACCCAGGAAGTCCTGAGTCCCGGGTCAGTGTCTTAACCATTCCTCTTTCGTGATATATTTTTCATTATACCAGTTTTACTGTCCTTGTGTTTAAGGCCAGAAGGGACCACTAGATCATGTAGTCTGACCTCCTATGTAGCACAGGACACCAGGACCCACACACTAGCCCAACAGCCAAAATGAGACCAAAGTATTTACACCCCACCAGAGACTAGACTATGATGTGCCACAGGCAGAGAATGAGAGGGACCAAGGTGTACAGTTACTATTTTTTGCCTATCTACTTTCAAACCCTAGAAAATAGGAATATCCCAAAGGATAAAAACCTGCATTTTATTTTTATAGAAAACTGCCTGGCCAGAAACATTGTCTGTGATATCAAAGGAAGAAACCTGATGAGGCACCTACTATAGGAGTTTAAAGATAATACAGAGCACTGGATTGGAAAGCAGGAGACCTGGTTCCTTCTCCCAGCTCTGTGGGAAGTCACGTCAGCCTCTGTTCTTCCCATCTGTAAAATGGGGATAATGCTTCCTTGCTCCTACTCTGTGTTTGCTCTTTTGCGATTATAAGCTCTTTGTTCTTTATGGATGAAAGTGCTATCCACTGGGGTGGTATTGTCATTATATCTTTGCATCCCATAGTACTAAATAGCTTAATAGTGGCCCCTAAAAATTACTGCAAAGAAGCTGCAAGATGCTCGGCAGTTTTGAAAATCTGGTAATTTATTTCAAGTGCCTAAATATGATTTTAGGAGCCTAACTTTAGGCACCAGTTTTTTTTAAACTTGGCTCGCTGTGTATAATCTGTGCATATGTGGGCATACATATATATTGCTCTTCCATCATGAGCACACAATGCATGTGGCAGGAGGGGGAGATAAAGGCTGTTCTATTTGAATGCTCAGTCAATTGCTCTAGCATAATTGCCTATATGCTGAGCTTGGTCCATTAGAGAGAGACCACCTGGGACTTCCCCAAACACTCTGTTTTTGCTTTGAGTTTTGGCCAGTCTTCCAATCCTCTGCCTTTCTCCCAGCCACCTTTGCTTACACTTTTCTCTAAAAATTTCCATTGTTGAACTAGTTATTGCTGCTGATACATGTGGTCATTTTAGAAATAACCCAGACTGACAGCTGCATAGCTCCAGTACACAGCAGTAGACTTGACGCAAGGGAAGTGCTGCTCCATGGGGCTTGTCCCTCATTAATTTTGCAGGTAATACCCAGTGTGTCATCTCAGTGAGACTTCAGCTGAGAATTCCTAATTGCCGCCCTTGTGGTAGAGAGCTGAAGAGGGCATCAGCAGCCTAGCAAGAAAGTTAAGGCAGAAAACCCCGTGATAGAAAGTAACACTTTTACACTAAATAAACCATGTTCTCCTAAGAGACCTAGGAGAAGGCCGCACCACTTTAAATCAAATGATTCCCTTAAGACTTCTCTTTGCTGCCTATAGATGAAGGTGAGGTTGCATGGCTCAAAAATTGATCGGGCATCTTTCTGTTGGTCTAACAAGCAGATACAGCATCCTGCCCCGCTGTGAGGCAAACGCGGAGAGGACTAATCATGCAGTCAGTCTGTCCAGGCCAGCCAGCACGAATGGTTCTGGTTGGCAGCTTGCTGGCTCACTGGGACAGCCCACTGACCTTTTGCCTTTAGAGTCTTCAACTAAGTCAAGACCTCATTGTTTAGCTGGTCTATAGAAGGCCTTTGTCAGTGTGTCTGCACTGCAATCAGAGCTGTGACTGCAGCGCATGGAGAGATACCCGAGCTAGCCTTGCTCTAACGAGCTCAGATAATAACAGCAAGGCTGTGGCAGTTCTGGCTAGCCGTTTGAGTACAGACCCAGGATCCTGGGCGGGCTCAGAGACCCCCAATCCCCAGCGTGTGCTGCCCCCAAACAGCTGGCTTGCCTAATAGCAGTGAACCTGAGGCCGCACGGGCTGCAGGCATGCCTCTGATTGCAGGGTAGACGTACCCCCGTGCATCATGCAGCTTAGCATGGCTGGAGACAGTTACCAGCCTTGGTTCAGCGGAGTGCTGGGTCTGTCGTGCAAAGCCGTGAAAAGCTTGCACGGCCACCGGAGTGCACTGTACTGTCCCTTTCATGGGCTTCAAGCTCACGTGCGAGAAACGTTGCTTAGAGTCACAAATAAGCAGGGAACACTTCGTGTTGCGCTGTTTCACTTACCTGGCAGAGTTAAGGTGGTTGTGGTGTTTTGAGCAAATATCTGCAGTACCGGGGAGGCAAGGGGAGAAATCAATCCCTCGTGAAGTCATCTGGGTTGGCAGAGCTTCCTCACCCACTTCAGAGAATGCCACACTGCGCCAACCTCAGTCACAGACCTTTGTTCTCAGCCTGAAATGCAGGCAGGTCAGAGTGGCATTACCCACAGTAGGAATAACCTTTCAAGTCAGCCATTTAAAAGCTAATAAATTGCAGCAGGCGGCAGCCTTAGGGGATCAAGGTTCTGTGGCTTAGCCTCTGGCATGGCAAGGAAGAAAATTACTGTTACTAAGAATGGACCATCTTATGTAAATGTACGTTTTCTTGGAAGTGAGACTTCTCCCTCAGGCATTGAAATGTAGGCTGCCCTTTAATATGCTTGGCTCCAGTCAGAAAATTGGTCAAGATGAGAGTTTCTGCGTTGTTTAATTGCATGGCCATAATTTTCTCTTTGTGCTGACTCTGAGCACAGGACATCAGTGACAAAAGCCCAAGAGCACCATTTCCTCTGATTAGCCCCACAGCCTTTCAGTCATGTCCTGGCCTTTGCTCTCACATGTTGACAATCTCGTCCTCCGTGTGTGTGCACACAGCACATTCAGGAGGGAGAACCAACACCACAACAGTCTCTGAGGAGCTCAGCCCCTGGACCTTGCATTAAAACAGACCTGGCTTCATTATATAGCATAGAAGTTGAACTTTCCTTTTTTTTCCAATCTTCTGCCCTCCAGAGGGTAGAGAGAGAAACTGGGAACCCAGGCTCTATGCCTGGCTCTATTGCTGACTTGCGTGCTGGGCAGGTTGCTTAACTTCTCTGTATCACAGTTTCCCCTGTCAGTAAAATGGATAGACTATACTTCACAAAGATGCTGTTAGGCTTAAGTCTGCTGCAGTTTCCACTGAATGCATCCGATGAAGTGAGCTGTAGCTCACGAAAGCTCATGCTCAAATAAATTGGTTAGTCTCTAAGGTGCCACAAGTACTCCTTTTCTTCTCACATTTACAAAGTGCTTTGAAATCCTCAGGTGGCAGATGCTATGTATGTGCAGTGTTGTTTACTGGGCCAGTAACGGTGCCATGTGATGTCAGAATAGAACCTGCTTGCACACCTTTACAGGGCTTCTTTTTGTCTGTCTGTCAATCTGGGTGGTGCTTGGTCTGCAAGGGGGTGCGGCCCTTTGGGATTTGCCATGATGACGATCACTCTCTAAATACTTACATGGCCCCTATCACCCTGGCATCGAAATGACATTTTATTGTTCGGTATCCTTAAAGACTGCTGGCTGTGCTGTAGAGATGATAGTCATATTCTTTTTACTCTGCGTTATGGTACGTAGTATGCTGCTCACAGAAGGACTGTGTAACCTTGAGAAGCAGCATCTCTATGGAGCAGGTCCTTGTACAGTACCATGGAAAGCTCATGTATCTTCTTTCAATCTCCCCCTCCCTACATTCTCCTCTTCCCTTACCCCTCCTCCCCCCCCCCCCCCCCCCAGCCCGGCTGAATAATTGCAGAGAATTTCAAAGCCAGGCTCCAATAATCAAAGCAAATACCTTATTACTGGAACAAACATGAGCTTGATAAAGTGGATTAGGGTTCAGTTTTCTCTTGTAAGTTTTTGCCTTTTAAAAATCAATCCAATAATGTACACATGGTTTCCCTGCTAATTAGTATGATCAAACAACGCTTGCCAATGTAATTTTCTGCAGTTATAGCAGCATCAGGAATGCCAAATAGCATAGTTCTTTCTAGACTTGAACTAATGATTAGTTGGAACAGAAGGAATTCTAGATACACCCCTGCATGATCTTCTGTTGCAAAATGGCTTAATTGGGCAGCAATTATTACACCATCTCCATAAATATTTTAGTTACTTTAGCAAAACAAGGAGGAAATAACTGTTCAGGGCAGAATTAATCAGAGCAAACCTCATTAAATCTCCCTAGGACAGGCTGACAAATGTGTTAATAAGACGATGGAAAGGATTCCTTTGGTGCTGGTCTTCCTAATGACTTGCTTTTGCAAAGCAAAATAAGACACTTCTACAGGGGGTCCTGGGGGATTATAGAAGTGTGTCTGTACACACACATTTTGGAGTGTGCCACTGTGCCTGATCATCGGAGCTGGTCAAAAGTGGAAAAATTAGTTTAATGAAAAATGTGAATGTTATTATCATGTTGAAAGCTTTGAAATGAACCCATTTTTGGTGTAATTATTTTTGTGGATTTAAAAGAAAATTATTGCAAACATTATTGAAACAGCCATAGAAAAATTGTTTATGGAAGAACCCAGGTTTTGTTAGCCTTTTTGAGAACACTTTCAGTAATATTTGTGGTAACTTTTTTAAAAGATGAGACCTCTAATGTCACTTCTTTGTGAAAAATTACATTTTTGAAGAAATAGGCAATTTTTTGATTGAAAAATGTTGACCAACTCTCGTGAGGCTGCACCCATCATGTGCAATGTTTGTTTTAAATCCCAGACTCGCCTCTGTTCCCAACTGGGAGCTCAGAGTGAGGAAGTTATTCCGCTCTTAAGACTGGCAGAACTCCCTGTGGACTGGACTGTGCCAGCTGTGAAGGCAGGAATACTAGCCAGTGGGGAGCTTCTTCACCTGAGCTTCCCACTACCCAAAAAACTGATCCACATCTACCCACCTCCAGGGTTAGCATTTTATTCTCAGCAATACGCTCTGATAGTCCAGTGCCCTGACTCTGCGTATAGCATCTAGCACATAATGCTACAATGATAGGCACTATATGTAAGCCTTGATAGACCGATCCACTAAAAAGCCAGTATTCACGGCTTGTACAGCCCAGAAAAGACCATGGAAATGTATCTGCTAAAGCAAGTGGTTGATTTTATAACCTGCAGTTTGTTGTCTCAACATACTTCTCGTTTTAATGTTACTGCTGTTGCATCCTTGGGAAAATAATGAGCATCCCAGGGGAAGAAGAAATAGAAAGAGAACTATTACCAAATAGTCAAACTCCTGCTGCTGATACCCCTCTGTACTCTTCTGTGGCGATGCTGCTTTTAGCCCGTTCAAAGTAAGGGTTTGGGGCAGTCCTGGGCTACACAGCCATAGCCCCAAAGAAATGAGGGCTGATTACTACAAACCGTTAGGACCTATTGAAGATGAGCTAGTGGTCAGATGCTGTTGCCTGAGGCATTGAGCTTCTCCAACAATAGATGGGGCGTTGGAACTGTTCTAGAATGATTGCCTGAAATACAGTTTGGTAAACTAATCTTTGATTTGCTTGTAATGCAGCAAGATCCTAATTCTCTTACCAGCCATCGTCCCTAAACAAGTTCAGCTTTAAACATTTTCCTGTAAAGCTAGTTCACTTTAACCTAAACTTGCCAATTTCCCTGTATTTATCTTTTCATTTAAAAATTCAGAGCCTGATCCTCAGCTGCAGTGACTAGGCACAGCTCTCCGAGCCAATGGAGCTATATTGATCCGACCCTCAAACTTCAGCATTGACAGGTTCCCTATATGAAAGGACACTGACAGCTATGACCTTTTCCTCAGCTCCTCACATACCTCCACCTACCCTCCAGTAAATACCTAGCATCACTAACTCAGTACCCACACTTAGATTTTATTTGATTCAGACAGATGGCAGGCTTCATCTCTGGTGGGACTCCATCAATTAGAATGGGGTTAAGCCAGTGATTAACTTAGCCCCCTAGGCTCCATTGTAGCTCACATCTGAAAACTCAGGACCTGCTCCTGCTCCCACTCCCTTTGAAATCAAGGGCAAAGTTCTCATTTTCTTTTCCAAGGCATCAAGGTTTTATTAAAAAGTCTGATTAATAATAAAGAAGATTTGATTGGGGATTTTATTGAACTGGAAAAAAGCAACCAGAAGGGGAATCAATAGTGTCATTTTTTTTTTCAAAATTCACTTTCATAAAGTGAAATATTATTTTTGCCTACAGATTGGCTAAATGATCGCTAATCACTTTCCATTGCCAGCAGGAAAATGACATCATCCCAGAGCAACTAATAACCAAAGTATTAAGTACCCTGATTATTGGTACAGTACTGTCTTGCGGCATGTGGGGCCCAATCCAATTCTCACTGAAGTTAATGGGGGTTGGATTGGGAACCACAGGGAGGAATAAGTATGTAGTATTCCTGGCTGGGTCTGCTGGGATATTAGACATCTTCACAAGGGTCTCTGAGCTGCAAGATTTGTGTCCCTAGCTACTGCACCTATCATCTGGCTTTGTGTGCTAACCTGGGACAGTGCTTTTTGTACCAGGGACATCGGTCAGGCTAATGCACAGCTAGACTAGCTGCTATGAATTAATGAAGGAGCCTTGCACAAAGCATGCCCCGCTTCATATCATCTAGCTAGCTACCTGCGTCTAGTGCATGAGTCACCACTGTATCTAAAGGGGTCTCCAAGTTCCGTGGGGTAGATGTTCAGATCTGCACACCAAACCATCAATGTCTTTCCTTCTTTGTCTTTAAAATATTTATATAGGATTAAACTGCTGTTGCATGACTTTTGATTTATTTAAGGGTGGATTCATAATCACCCATTCTAAGTCTATATCAGCCCCTTACCAAATACAGTACATTTAATTCACTAACTAACTCTCAATTAACTCTTAACGCTCAATTCTGGTATTGCGATAGAGCCTGCAGTAGGGCACAGAGCATGTATATTTAAATACATGCAGCGGTAACCATTAAAATAACACTTGCATCTGTGATCCTTTGTCTGCTTTCCTTTCTTCTCACCACTAAAACTGCTTGCTGGTATCATATTGGATTCCAAACATGGAATTCCATGCATGGAATTAACCTATGGTAAAGGCATATTTCATCCAGTGACAGCAGTGCTGAAGAGTAACTTTCCATTAATGCTCTTGTACTGTGTGTTCTGTGACATGGTTGCTTTCTGCTTTTCCTCTCTTACAGCAACCTAAATCACGAACTGAGTTTTACAGTGTTTCCTCAGAGCTCATTGTCTGATTTATAGACACTTTATGCTGTTTGTCCCATATCAGATTTCCCTTTTCTTTCTTTGCAGGAATGCTGCAAGTGCCGCTTTTACATTTCAATTCAATATATCAAACAAGCTGGATAATCTGCTGCTTGCTTCCAGTTGGCAGCTCCCCTACAAAGCCTCACACTGTCTAGTATAGGTACTAGGAAATTAACTCTTAATGCATCTTTCTTATGTGTTCTGTTGGCTCAGTTTCCCCAGAGTGAAAGGTTGTTCCTCTGTGGATTTTAAACTGTACTAAGACAGACATAAGATATGACAGGTCATGCTGTATCCACGTACACTGAAGTGTGGCATTCAGTAAAGGCCAAAAATTACCTGTTAAAAATGTATTTGGATTTTATATACTCTACACGATATATTCTATAATCTGTACCCACATTTTAAAATAACATTTGATTCACAGTTCTTCTCCAAATTAATTCAAATTGGCTTAATTCTTTAAATTGAGAATCTCTGGAAAAAATAGATATTAGTTATTAAGGAATGATACTGAAGCTGTTAACTGGGACAAAAGGACACCAATGTTTCCATTACTCTTTGAAGACCTTTGAAATTGAGGTCCATTCTGGTCGCTGTCCAGTGGAAGTGAACGGACATATGGAGCTGTAATCCTCTTCAGGGTTCCCTCTTCCAATAAAATAGATGAGTGTCCAAGGCTCTGCAAGACTTGCTGCTGTTGTACTATCATGTAATTGAATTCTATATTTGACTCTAATGTGCTCTTTCTCCAATTAAGATAGCAACATGCACATCTTGATTGTCTTCTCTTTATGGCTGCATGCTGTGCTGTACCCTGGGACTTGAGATGAACTTTATTGCCTAGTGAAAATGTAGAAAAGTGATATTCAGTTATTAAGACATAAGTCAGCTCACTTGGGGTATTTCCTTGAGGTTTTTCTCTCAGCACAGTTCATTATAAAGGGCCTATTTCAATCTTCCTCCATAACGCAGACGTTCCTTCTGGTGCTTGAAACTAAGAAGTCGTAATCCTCTGTTTATGACATCATAATCCCAGCACTGAGGAAACTGTAGACAAATTGCATATTTGAGGATTATGACTCTGTTCCACATCGACAAAACACAGAGGCAGGAAATGAGAGAAGTGCTTTTTACGCTCAAACGTCTACGGAGGCGCAAAAGGGAGATCAGACTGGATTCCTTTTCTTTCAATATCCGCAGGCTGTTACTTTCTGTAGCCATAAACTTGGATTTAATCACACTCTTCACCAAGCAAAATTAACTAGAATTGGATGGGAAGTCTCCAAGAACCACAGGGGTGTTTTAGTAAGTGGTAATCTTCCCTCTGCCATGGTATTTCCTCAATGCCCTCCAACCTGGTGCTAGTGTGAAGTCTCAGGCACTGTGCTGATGGCAGCAGCAGGGCCCTGAATAGAGCTATGCAAAATATTCACATAACCCGCTTGAATTTAGCCTGTGGAGAAGGTTGATCACATTTGTCCTCTTAGACTTGTGGTCATGAAAGGCTTCCAAAATATAAGCTGAGCAAACGCTCTGCCTTGTTTCCCCAACTCTTGACTTCCTCCTCCAACAAACACGAGCCTACCCCTAAAGCCTGTCTGCCAGCATGCCTGCCCAAATCCTGCCTTTTTCCGGAGATGTGTGGTGCCTCTTCAGTGGATTCCAGACACCAGGCATCCCCTACTAGGAAGGCTCTTCACAGATCAGCCTGGTATGTGAACATACATTACATTCATTCCCAGGTTTCAGAGTAACAGCCATGTTAGTCTGTATTCGCAAAAAGAAAAGGAGGACTTGTGGCACCTTAGAGACTAACCAATTTATTTGAGCATGAGCTTTCGTGAGCTATAGCTCACTTCATCAGATGCATACTGTGGAAAATACAGGTGATGTTTTTATACACACAGACCATGAAAAAATGGGTGTTTATCACTACAAAAGGTTTTCTCTCCCCCCACCCCACCAGGTTATTCATAATTATTTGGCACTAGAAGTGGAGTAGAAGGACCAGTGCAAAGTAAGGTCTCTGTTTTTCAGTCAGGCCTGCCTTGATCTTTTTAAAAAGTCAATTACTTAATGAATACTTCAGTGGGACTCCGGATAAGCCCGATTGCAGGATCAGCACCTAAAGGGTTAAGCATAAGCCAGGTGATGTATAATGAGTATTTTAATATGTGCTCGTTCTCATGGGTGGAAATGCAGGCATAGTATCGTTCCACCCTCCCAAAGGCTTGTAAGGGGCAACTGAGTTCTTAGGGCATGCACCTCCTTTCTGATGAATACACAGAGAGTTGCCCTTATTTGTTTAGAAAAAAAGAAGCAATAGAAAGAAACCTGAACAAATTCAGTGTTATATGATTTTAGATGGTAAGCTTCTTGGGGCAGGGACTGTCTTAATAGGTGTATTTTGTGCAGTACTCAGCAACAAAAATAAACTGTTGCTTCGTTACTGTACATAACCATCTTTAAATAACTTACTTTGAGATACAGAGACATGCAGATAATCTTAACTGCTAGCAAAGTAGGAGAATAACTGTTACTTCTGTGTAATTAAGAGTCATGGAAGGTGAATGAACGTCTTTGCTTGGTATAGGAGATGCATTTGTTTATGCCTAAGGCTTCAATTTAGTCATGGGTATTTTTAGTAAAAGTCATAGACAGGTCACGGGCAATAAACAAAAATTCACAGCCCATGACCTGTTTATGAGTTAAACTATAAATACCCTTGAGTAAATCTTTGGTGGCGGGGGGTGCTTCAGTGAGCCACAGCTGGGGGGGAGCCGGGGACACCTGTTGGGGGGGCAAGTGGGAGGCCTCTGCTGAGGGGGTGCCCTGGGGCCTCTGTAAGAAGGGGCCCAGGGCCAGCGGCACCAGCTGCTGGGGGCCACTGAGCAGTGGCTGCTCCAGCTGCCTGGAGACTGCCGCCAGGGGCCACCGAGCAGCGACTGCTCCGTCCACCCCCAGGACCACTGCTTGGGTAGTCCCTGGGGCCAGCCACACCAGCCGCTGCTCAGGCGGTCCCCAGGGCCATCAGCCCTAGGGTCAGCCATACTGGCTGCTGCAGAAGTCACGGAGGTTGCGGAAAGTCATGGAATCCATGACTTCCGCGACCTCCATGACAAACACAGAGCACTATTTATGCCATGTAGTGACTTGCAAGGACAGTTGTGAGTCTGGTGCAAAGAGAGATTAACAAAGCTCACTTGGAAACACAAGTGAGTTCTGTCTAGAGCTGGCTGAAAAAACAAATGTTTTCTGCAAAAAAAATTTTGAATGAAACTATTTCATTTGAATGTTTTAATCGAAAACTTCAATTTTTGTCATTTAAAAATTTGAAATGAAACAAATTTCAATAGTTTTTTCTACAAAGAAGTGCTGGTTGCAAAATTTCAACTTGCTCAAGTTCCGTCTTTGTTCTCAAGACTGTTTCTCTTAAATTGGTGACTTAGTTGAGAGTGGGTGAAAGGCACTGTACTGACAGCCTCTGATCCGTTCAGAGAACACGGACAGCACATCGCAGGCAACTCTATGCTGTCCTGTCACTGTGCCTCAGCCGTGAGCTGAAGAGATTACTAAAGTGATCCAGTAGCTTAGTCTCCATCAACGATTCAATCTCTGACCTTCCTGCTGGCATCCGATCAAAGATTCCAGTCACTGCCAATTGAGGTTGCTTTTTTGTGATATGGACACCTAGATCCATTGCCAGTTCCTGCTGGGTATAATTTACCTTCCCCTCTTGACCCCCACCTAGCACAACTGTCATAAATATAAAGGGAAAGGTAAACACCTGTAAAATCTCTCCTGGCCAGAGGAAAAACCCTTTCACCTGTAAAGGGTTAAGAAGCTAGGATAACCTCGCTGGCACCTGACCAAAATGACCAGTGAGGAGACAAGAGACTTTCAAAGCTGGAGGGGGGAAGAAACAAAGGTTCTCTCTGTCTGTGTGTTGTTTTTTGCCAGGAACAGAAAAGGAATGGAGTCTTAGAACTTAGTAAGTAATCTAGTTAGATATGCGTTAGATTCTGTTTTGTTTAAATGGCTGATATGGAGTTGTGCTGAATGGAATGTATATTCCTGTTTTTGTGTCTCTTTGTAACTTAAGGTTTTGCCTAGAGGGAGTCTCTATATTTTGAATCTGATTACCCTGTAGGGTATTTTCCATCCTGATTTTACAGAGGTGATTCTTTTACTTTTTCTTCAATTAAAATTCTTCTTTTAAGAACCTGATTGCTTTTTCATTGTTCTTAAGATCCAAGGGTTTGGGTCTGTGTTCACCTATGCAAATTGATGAGGATTTTTATCAAGCCTTCCCCAGGAAAGGGGGTGTAGGGCTTGGGAGGATTTTGGGGGGAAAGACGTTTCCAAGCGGGCTCTTTCCCTGTTATATATTTGTTAGACGCTTGGTGGTGGCAGCCATAAAGTCCAAGGGCAAAAGGTAAAATAGTTTATACCTTGGGGAAGTTTTAACCTAAGCTGGTAAAAAATAAGCTTAGGGGGTTTTTCATGCAGGTCCCCACATCTGTACCCTAGAGTTCAGAGTGGGGAAGGAACCTTAACAGCAACCAACCCCCACCTCTGTGTTTAGGCCCTGAATGATGTCAAACCTTTTTCTAAAACAAATGCAGCAATATCAAAAATGGTATGATCCCAGCAGTAGAGCACAGGGTAGCTACTAAATCATTGGTTGGACTATCGCCATTCTAATCATTTTGGCAAGATAAGGAAAGCAGCTAGTGAAGCAGGGGAGAAATAAGTTCCAGGCACCTTTGCGGCCTGTGAGCTGGCTGGTGAGTCTTGCCCCACTAGTACAGAAGTTAAATTCTCTCCACATTTTTCTCCTCCAAAGGACATTTTTTTATTTCCCCCCTCCCCAGCCCATGTCCATTTAAGATGTCACAGAATCACTCTCCAAATCTTAGGGCTTGTCCACATGGCAAATTACTGTGCTGCAAGCCAGGGTGAGAATCGATGGTGCAAATTCAGTGAAAATCCAGGGGTGCGGCTACTGGAAAGCACAGAACGCCAAGCTGCACTCTGGGACTACCACTGTAGGACGTTACTGCACTGGAGATGCACACCCTGGCTTGCAGCACAGTAACTTGCCCTGTGGACAAAAGCCGTCTTTCTTATGGGGCTATTTATACACACCTGCAGCTGGGGTGATATGGATATGTTAGCTGTAGCCAGCTAAATTCCCATCAGGGACTCACCTGGTTTGAGGTCGGTTACAATATTGTGGATACAGTGCAGTGAATTGAATTAGTTTGAGCTTCGTGGCACTAGGTTCCGTTTACGCTTGGTCCCAAATATTGCTACTCCCCTGGTGTTCATCCAGAAATGCTGTTGCTAGGTTACTTCCTATCAGATGCACTTTACAGGATGACGATGAAGCATCTTTCTCTCCTGTCACATTAGAGTACGAGTCTTACTGAACTGCAGTAATCTGCCCCTGACAAGTGATTAGCACCGTGCGATTGCTTCCAGTCTTTTAAATTAACTAACAATAGCACTGTTAAGGGACCAGGCTATTGCTCTGCTCAGGCTCAGGAAGCCAGCTTTCCATTGCTAGTCCGGGTTTTTTTCCCTTTAATGTCAACCCTTCAAGAGATCCAGCTCTCCTGGTGGTTGACTGTGTCCGCCCGGATTTCTACCGTGAATGCATTTCCCCACTCTGTCCTTAACCCATGTTTCCATTCGTGCACTTCCTACGCACAAACTCCTTGGCAGATGTTTTGGTGCTCTAGATTAGTTGGTGCTTTGATTCCCCTGGGTTACTTTCTTTCAATGGAGACCATCACCCTTGCCTTTTCCCTTTATCCCAAAGCTCCTGGTACATTTTAAATCGTGTAATATTTAGGCTCCAACTACAAGAAAGGAGTTTGATTCCCAGCTCACGTAGACCTATTTGCACTCACTCTCATCTCAGCTAGCGAGCTAAAAATAGCAGGGTAGCAGCAGTAGCATGGGAAGCGGTGGCACAGGCTAGCCTCCCCAATACATGCCCACAGGGTTCAGGCAAATTTGTATTCAGGACGACTAGCCCTTGCCCCTGCTATGCCGTGGCTACCCTACTGTTTCCAGTGCTCTGGTTCAGGCGAGAGCTAGCACAAGTGCATTAACATGAGCCGGGAAACACATTCATAGTGTAGATGTAGCTGGAGTGTTTATTTCAGTCTTTAATTTCTGCTTGGTGACACTGCAATTTAACTTGTCACTAAATGTGACACGTGATGTGAAACTGACTGAACGTTGTTCTCGCTCTGCTCCCGGGGAATAAGCCTCCAGTGCAGCTAGCAGAGTATCCTCCGAATTCTTCTGGGGGACAGTGGGGTTGTCTACTCCTCCCAACCCCCATTGAAATGGCAGAGGGCTCAGGACTCAGAGCCCATGAACCGGGCAATTTGCCATTCCATGACAACAGAGCTGCTGCCAGGGCTGCCATAGAATATCAGGGTTGGAAGGGACCTCAGGAGGTCATCTAGTCCAACCTCCTGCTCAAAGCAGGACCAATCCCAACGAAATCAATAGTGCCAATCCCATATGTGCTGCTGTGCCCCAGAGCCCTCCTCAAGAGGGCAGTCCCCATGGCACAAAGTGGGGCAGCTGAGCCCACTGCTGCAGGGGGCAGAAATTTGGATGAACTCATCTGTCCCCGTTCCCTAACCCTTCTGCCCTCTCAGCCTAGCCTTTCCACAAAAGAGAAGCTTCTGCAGGGTCACGAGGAATGGAGAGGAGGGACTATAGTGTGGTGGAATTACCCGCTCCTCCGTGCTCTCCCGGCTGGGATCTGTGGGTTTTAGTTACCCTTGGTTTTCAGGAGAAGGGAGCATAAGATCCTCAGGCAGTGACTAAGCAGTGTCTCTGGCATTGATCAATGATTTACACTCTGTAAAGAAATTTGTGTTTCAAAAAATAACAGGCAAAACAAAAATCCTGCAATTTAAAGAAATGTTTCAACCTCCATTCTAAGCAGTGGTGGCAGGCTTCCTCTAGACTGTGCTCCTCTATGGAGGTCTCATGCCCCCTAGCAGAAACCTGAGATCAGATGGGAAATAGCCCCCTATCACTGCTTTCCACAGGAGCAGTCTCCCTCTCTCACACTTCATTTCTGCATTATGAGTTGGGAGCAGTTGGCAAAACCCTCTATTTCAATCATCTCATTAGTCGCACTAGGTACAGACAAGTCAGGCAGACTTCAAATGCTCATTATCAGAGCACCGGTGCAGGGAGGAGGCTGCCTTTCATTTAATCAAAACCTTTCTGTAATTATAGCAAAACCTATTTAAACACCTGATGAATAGACTAAACCTTCATTATGCACCAGCTCCCACTTACACTTACCTCATACATATAATGGAACCCCAAGAGATGAATAGCAGAGAGGAAGGAAACTATTTTTTAAAATCTGTGTCAGATGTTGACATGACATATCTGACTTGGCTGAAAAGGTGTATTTGATTTAATAACAATCTCTCTTGCAAGGCTGTACACAATGAAAGATGTATTAACTGATTACACGATAAAATAATTGACCTGTTAACGGGACAGCTTTAGCCTAATACAGAATTCTTTCAGTACAGTATCATTGAGGGAAGATAAGAAGGTTTTTCCTTTAAGGTGATTTTAACTCATTATATACACAAACCTGTTTAATTGTGAAAGGTGTGTGTGAATAGATATATTTTGCTTGAAATTTTAATGTATTAATATGTTTGTGAATAATTTCCATATGATCTATATAAATATGGCCAATTATTCAGAATAATATATTAATTTCATTACACTTTTTCAGGCAAAATATTCAGCTGATATTTTTCCATTACTTTTCCAGTTCTGTTTGTATTGCAGTAACTCCTACAACCCCAATCAAGTTTGTCACTACAGGTGGCTGAAACAGAGGAGGGGCAAGATAGTGAAATTACATGTTTTTACTAGGGCTGTCCAGCAATTTAAAAAATTGATCTCAATTAATTGTGTGATTAATGTGCTGTTAAACAATAATAGAATACCATTTATATAAATATTTTTGGATGTTTTCTACATTTTCAAATGTATTGATTTCAATTACAACACAGAATAGAAAGTATACAGTGCTCACTTTATATTTATTTTTTATTACAAGTTTTTACACTGTAAAAAATCAAAATAAATAGTATTTTTCAATTCACTTAATACAAGTACTGTAGTGCAATGTCTTTATCATGAAAGTTGAATTTACAAATGTAGAATTATGTACAAAAAATAACTGCATCCAAAAATAAAACAATGTAATACTTTAGAGCCTACAAGTCAACTCAGTCGTACATCTTTTTCAGCCAATCGCTAAGGCAAACAAGTCTGTTTACATTTATAGGAGATAATGCTGTCCATTTCTTGTTTACAATGTTACATGAAAGTGACAACAGGCATTTGCATGGCACTTTTGTAGCCGGCATTGCAAGTTATTTACATGCCAGATATGCTAAACATTCATATACCCCTTTATGCTTCGGCCACCAGAGGACATGCTGATAATAGGTTTCAGAGTAGCAGCCGTGTTAGTCTGTATTTGCAAAAGAAAAGGAGTACTTGTGGCACCTTAGAGACTAACCAATTTATTTGAGCATAAGCTTTCGTGAGCTACAGCTCACTTCATCGGATGCATTCAGTGGAAAATACAGTGGGGAGATTTATATACATAGAAAACATGAAACAATGGGTGTTACCATACACACTGTAACGAGAGTGATCAGGTAAGGTGAGCTATTACCAGCAGGAGAGCGGGGGGGGGGGGGTATGAATAAACATGGGGAAATAGTTTTACTTTGTGTAATGACCCATCCACTCCCAGTCTCTATTCAAGCCTAAGTTAATTGTATCCAGTTTGCAAATTAATTCCAATTCAGCAGTCTTAGGCTTGAATAGAGACTGGGAGTGGAAGGGTCATTACACAAAGTAAAACTATTCCCCCCCCCCCCACTGTTCCTCAGACGTTCTTGTCAACTGCTGGAAATGGCCCACCTTGATTATCACTACAAAAGGTCCCGCCCCCCCCCCACTCTCCTACTGGTAATAGCTCACCTTAAGTGATCACTCTTGTTACAGTGTGTATGGTAACACCCATTGTTTCATGTTCTCTATGTATATAAATCTCCCCACTGTATTTTCCACTGTATGCATCTGATGAAGTGAGCTGTAGCTCATGAAAGCTTATGCTCAAATAAATTTGTTAGTCTCTAACGTGCCACAAGTACTCCTTTTCTTATGCTGATAACACTCATTAAAAAAATAATGCGTTAATTAAATTGGTGACTAAATTCATTGGGGGAGAATTGTATGTCTCCTGCTCGGTTTTACCAGCATTCTGTCATATATTTCATGTTATAGCAGTCTCAGATGATGACCCAGCACATATTGTTCATTTTAAGAACATTTTCACTGCAGATTTGACAAAACACAAAGAGGGTACCAATATGAAATTTCTAAAAATAGCTACAAGCTATAGCTATTTCTAAAAATAGCTACAAGGTTTAAGAATCTGAAGGTCTTCCAAAATCTGAGAGGGGCGAGATGTGGAGCATGCTTTCAGAAGTCTTAAAAGAGCAATATTCCAATGCAGAAACTGTGGAACCCAAACCACCAAAAAAGAAAATCAACCTCCTGCTGGTGGCATCTGACTCAGATGATGAAAATAAACATGAGTTGGTCCATACTGCTTTGGATCATTATCGAGCAGAACCCGTCATCAGTATGGACACATGTCCTGTGGAATGGTGATTGAAGCATGAAAGGACATATGAATCTTTAGCGCATCTGGCACATAAATACCTTGCAACACTGGCTACAAAAGTTCCATGTGAATGCCTATTCTCACTTTCAGGTGACATTGTAAATAAGAAGCAGTCAGCAGTATCTTCCATAAATGTAAACAAACTTGCTTGTCTGAGCAATTGGCTGAACAAGAAGAAGGACTGAGTGGACTTGTAGGCTCTAAAGTTTTACATTGTTTTGTGTCTGAGAGAAGTTATGTAACAAAATAAATCTACATTTGTAAGTTGCACTTTCATGATAGAGATTGCACTACAGTACTTGTATGAGGTGAATTGCAAAATACTATTTCCTGTTTATCATTTCTACAGTGTAAATATATGTAATAAAAATAATATAAAGTGAGCACTGTACACTTTGTATTCTGTGTTGTAATTGAAATCAATATATTTGAAAATGGAGAAAAACATCCAAAAATATTTAATAAATTTCAATCAGTATTCTATTGTTTAACAGTGCTATTAAAACTGCGATTAATTTTTTTGAGTTAATTGTGTGAGTTAACTGCAATTAATCGACAGCCCTTGTTTTTACATACATAAGAATTTGTCTATTCAATGTTATCCTTTTTATTTAAAACTGATACATGATACAGAATTTTATGATGGCAACATTCTGAGTTATTAAATAAGCTTTTGGTGTGCTGAAATGTAGGGGCTATGATCATGCATGACATGGGTGAGACGCAGGCAAAGCACAATCAAGTAACCTCATTCAGTAAATTGACACACAGGGAGACAGGTTTCATCTGGGGTGCAATTAGGTTGATTGGCTTCTGTGGCGTTTCCTGGGGGTAGAAAGCAGCCCTTGGCCATTTGGTGAAATTAATTATTCTGTGATATACCCAGGGCTTAAATTCTGAGAGTATTTCCCAGAGTCTCCCATGCTCTTCCCCCCAATATGGTAGGAAAATTCCAGGGGGGGTTGAAAATATTTACCGGAGCTCCGCTCCAGACAGCTCCAGCTGAATTTAAGCCCTGTATATACCATGCCATTCATGAATTATCCAATATCAAACAGGCAGGATAGTAATCTTGTAACCGGGCACTAATCAAACATCCTCTTACAGATGAATTTTGAATTACTCAGGTACATCTTACGTCTTACCAGTTCTCTAGGTGACATTATCTCAAGCTGATTTTTAGCATCAATAAAGGAGGACATTAGCAGGAAAGAATCAAAGTGGTATCTTGTTGGCCATAGGCTTGCTCATCTTGGAATCTGCATTTGTTACATTAAAGTCCCTGTGAGGCTCCTTGATGCATAGGTCCTCTTTGTTCTTCCTGTGCATATGGATAGTCACTTGGAAGCTAGACATGAAGGAGCTTGCTGCAGAGCTTTAGCCTGGTCATCACGATTTTCCAGCTGTTAAAGATTTAATAATGCACAAAGCTCAACCTTATTACTGGAGGACGAGGAGGCAGAAAATGCAATAAGCATGGAGAGGATATGTATTTTCATGATCCTTCACCTGCCAGACAACTCCCATAAACGTGGACAGACATTCATGGGAAGTAATATCACAAATATCCTTTAATTCATAAAGATGAGCCTTCCCTACATGAGAGATGGATTACCTCCAGCTACCTTGTTGTTAGGATATACGTACAGTGCTCCCTGGAAAGGAAACATTTCTGCCTCCTGTCATCATCCCCTGCTCCCTCATATGGAAGACTCGGAATCTTGGGCCCTACCTGATTGCTATCACTCTGCTGCTATTTCAGAGAATTATACATTTTAATAATATTAACCAAGAAGAAAATGTGTTTTTCTGGGCAGATTAACCTTGTTTTCAAATATTGCCATCAATCTTTGAAGAAGGAAGATAACTCTCAGGTGAAAGATGCATAGACTCATTTTTAAGCAATATGTTTCTGAGGCTTGACTGAACTCTACCCCCTCTACCCCCTCCCGTTGCATTCCAGTCTGGTTTTACTCTTCCTCTTAGTTCTTTGTAGCTCCCTTAGTTTCTACAGCCTCTTATTTGGCTGCCGTGTGTTCAATAAGTGACTTTTGCAGCTCTGAGTCAGTAGTATCTGTCAATCACACCCTGTGGCCTTGAGTTTCCTTCATTTGTAGCTCGTTAACTCCTTGGACTTCACCAATGACACAAAGAGGAGGTATGTCTGTCCGTCTGGGCTCCCTTCTTCCTGTCTCCTTTTAATATTTAGTGTTTTTAAATTAGTTTCTGTGAAGTGTAGGTAGTTTATATTGTATCAAGTGGCTGAGAGTTCACAAGATAAGCATTGCAACATATCACTTAGCATTGTAGACTGACTAACAAACCTGGCCTACCCACCTCCTCTGCAAAGTTGTCACTAGCAGTACTGAGATACTGAAAACTCAAGTGTTCAAAACTCACATGACTCCCAAAAATCATGATTGTCTTAAGAATCTCAACATTTGTTAATAAATTAGGGTTCTTTTAATTTCTTTCTGGTTTTTGAGCACTTAGAGTATGTCTGCCAGCCGACTTGGCGTTGGGCTGCGGGGCTATTTTGTTGCTGTGTAGACTTCCAGGCTTGTGCTGGGGCCCAGGCTCTAGGATCCTGTAGGGCGAGAGGGTCCCAGAACTCAGACTCCAGCCTGAGCCCGGAACTCTACACAGCAATGCAGCCCGAGCCCTGCGAGTCTAAGTTGATTGGCATGGGCCAGCCGAGGGGTTTTCTTTGCTGTATAGACAGACCCTCAGAAGTCACATTTTCAAGCTTTTCTGCACAGCCATGAGAGCTAGAACACTTAGAAAATGAATGCGGAGATACTCGCATAATAACAGGACTCCAGGAATTGAGGCTTTAAGGAAAACACAATTGACAGTACAATAGCCAAATTTTGCTCTGCTGGCATCTATTACCTGAGATTTTTGGGTGAATCTGGTGTTAAAACTCTATGTAACAAAACTCTCTATAACTTCATTCCTTTTAATCTATCTCTTGGAATCCCTTAACATTCCACCAAATGAATGACTTTTATCAATTTACTAGTTATGTTGTGTATACCTTGTGGAAGTTACAACACAGTAGTCTCCCGTGTAGGTTAAAAACACAGCTCCAACTTTAGCAGGCTGCAGTGTGTTCAGAGAAATGGTTATAGCACAATTAGACCCCGCTCTTATAGGGAGGAACTGTGTGTTAACTGTGTTTGAGGACACTCGTGTGGTATCTGTGGTCCCCAGTGCAATCAGAATTAGTCTAACAGTGTATTAAGTATATCCATGGTTTATTACATTTTATTTTGAACTGACTCCTGTTTCCATGAAATACTAAAATGCATTACTGTGAAACAGCAAAACAACACATTGAGCTATAATGCTGTGCCAGTTACCAACTCCCCCCTCACCTAGATCACCCAAAACAAGAGAACCCCTCCTCTAAACAAGCCTTTACAAGGTCTTTTTAGGGAGAAAGGAATGAGGGCAGCTCCTGCTGAGCTCTGAGTGTGTTTGCCTGCCTGTGTGAGAGCACGGGGCCACAAGAAGGTAGCTGTGATGGGAGAGGTCCAGCTTGATTTTAAATCTATTCTCTGACTGAAACTTGAGCTTCCCACCCTGTGCAACAACTAAAGCTTTCAGGTGTGTGTATATGTGTGTGTGTGTTTGTGGGGAATACCTGTCTTAAAAAGCACCCTGATATGCATTTGTTATAAAAGCAGCCTTGATGCTTAATTTGTGCCAAGCTCACCAGTTCAGAGCCCCGGCACCTCTTTTGTTACAAATTAAGCACTAAGCAGCCTAACGTGCTGGAGATCCTGTATTGTAAGCACTCAGTTACCAGAGGAGACAATATTTTCATTCGCTTTCCCCTAATCAAAATATATGCCTTATTCATGATCAAATCATAGTAAAGGGAGTAGGCTTTTTTTCTCTTTAACAGCATTACCAGAGTTTGGTTCATATCACGTTAGCAAACTCCTTAGTCTATTAGACTGTAATGTTGTTATGATACACATGTATCTTAATTTACAAGAATGTTACAGAAGCCTCAGATGTGAACCACTGCTACCCACTTCTGAATGATGGAAGCAGCTGTTCCAGTCAAGGGTGTTGCCTTCAGCCCCATAGTGACCTGCTAAGGAGGCATCTGTTTAATTTAGTCTCTTGTGACTGTTGCTTTGCTTTAAGAGCAGTGCCTGATGCTCCACGTTCTTCAGTGTTTGCTGACATGATCACGTCATATAGGAGATCGTTAATATGATACATTAAATGGTGGTTGTCTCCAGCTTCACCATCAAAGATTACCACATGAAGAAATGCACACTGCCTGCAAAGTATTGCATGCTTTGAAAGATGACAGTGGACCAGCCAAGTAGGTGTACAAAGCTCTGGCATACAGGGGTGTAAAGCTCAAAGGGGGGAACTAGAGATCAATGTGATCTCGCTCTGGGTGGCTGCGGGAGGACCTTTGTATCATTCTGTTAAAACGAGAACCAGATGAAAAATTTCAGAATTCTTTTTGATAGGAAAAATAGAGACAGATATTTTTCAAAAATCATTGTGAAATCTGTGTTCCCTGTTTAGATCAGCTGTGCGTAAAACCTCCTGGCAGAGGCAAGAACAGTGCACAGGGCAGTAAAGGGGGGAGTTCTGAAATTCAGCTGTGCTCTGCTACTCCATAGTTAAGGTTGCAACTGAGTTTGTACTTAATTCGCTCAATGAAGCCACTAATACCTCATGGAACTTTAAATGAGATGGATTTCAAAACCACCCTCCCTGTTATGTACTAAATCCAGTGATCACCATTAAAACGTCAGCCTTTGCCAATCATTGTCACTCACTGGTCCCTGAGATGCTTATGCTTGGAATAGGAAATAACTGAGTGGGAGGATGGCATTTGTCAAAACATATCTGCATATGGATGATGGAGATTTTTACTAGAGTTTGGCCTTTGCTCATTGTTCAACCCGTTTTGAACATGTGGCCTTTGCCATTAGCATTTGCCTTCCGAAGGGAGTTCTGCCCTTTTCCCCACAATGTCTCTGATTCATGTTGTTCTCTTAACTGGCCTCTTCCTGAATCCCTGCTTTGGGAAGATGGCGCTGCTTCTCTGAAGCAAGGGGAGATAACTGTAGATTAGTAAGAACCTGGGAATTCCTATCACTTCACATGTTCAGCTCTTTTCCTCCCCCACCAAACTGTCAGTTCTTAACAGATGCTAATAGCATAATGAAAGGAGTGAGGAATAAGGTCCCCAGCTCTCTGCCATGTCTCAGGTATAAAATAGGGAAATTGCATTTCAGATTTGGTCCCTTTGTTGGTTCCGGGCATTTCTACTGAGCTTTTCAGCTGTACTATTTAGCAGATAAAAGGATGAAGAGGGGTTTGGGGCAGCATTTGTGGAAAGACTGATCCCTGCTTAAGGCAAGGAAAATAATGGCTCGTGTCTGCATCATGATGTGGTTTAGAAGAAACTTTCTTGGGAGTCAGGGGGGTTTGAGGAACTTTATGACCTTGTAGACTGGACCTTGCTGAGAGGTTTTCATAGAATCATAGAATATCAGGGTTGGAAGGGACCTCAGGAGGTCATCTAGTCCAACCCCCTGCTCAAAAGCAGGACCCATCCCCAATTAAATCATCCCAGCCAAGGCTTTGTCAAGCCTGACCTTAAAAACTTCTAAGGAAGGAGATTCCACCACCTCCCTAGGCAACGCATTCCAGTGTTTCACCACCCTCCTAGTGAAAAAGTTTTTCCTAATATCCAACCTAAACCTCCCCTACTGCAACTTGAGACCATTACTCCATGTCCTGTCCTCTTCCACCACTGAGAATAGTCTAGAACCATCCTCTCTGGAACTACCTCTCAGGTAGTTGAAAGCAGCTATCAAATCCCCCCTCATTCTTCTCTTCTGCAGACATCCCAGTTCCCTCAGCCTCTCCTCATAAGTCATGTGTTCCAGTCCCCTAATCATTTTTGTTGCCCTCGCTGGACTCTCTCCAATTTATCCATATCCTTCTTGTAGCGTGGGGCCCAAAACTGGACACAGTACTCCAGATGAGGCCTCACCAATGTCGAATAGAGGGGGAAGATCACATCCCTCGATCTGCTCGCTATGCCCCTACTTATACATCCCAAAATGCCATTGGCCTTCTTGGCAACAAGGGCACACTGCTGACTCATATCCAGCTTCTCGTCCACTGTCACCCCTAGGTCCTTTTCCGCAGAACTGCTGCCTAGCCATTCGGTCCCTAGTCTGTAGCTGTGCAATGGGTTCTTCCGTCCTAAGTGCAGGACCCTGCACTTATCCTTCTTGAACCTCATCAGATTTCTTTTGGCCCAATCCTCCAATTTGTCTAGGTCCCTCTGTATCCTATCCCTGCCCTCCAGCGTATCTACCACTCTTCCCAGTTTAGTATCATCCGCAAATTTGCTGAGAGTGCAATCCACACCATCCTCCAGATCATTTATGAAGATATTGAACAAAACCGGCCCCAGGACCGACCCCTGGGGCACTCCACTTGACACCGGCTGCCAACTAGACATGGAACCATTGATCACTACCCGTTGAGCCCGACAATCTAGCCAACTTTCTACCCACCTTATAGTGCATTCATCCAGCCCATACTTCTTTAACTTGCTGACAAGAATACTGTGGGAGACCGTGTCAAAAGCTTGGCTAAAGTCAAGATACAATACATCCACTGCTTTCCCTTCATCCACAGAACCAGTAATCTCATCATAGAAGGCGATTAGATTAGTCAGGCATGACCTTCCCTTGGTGAATCCATGCTGACTGTTCCTGATCACTTTCCTCTCATGTAAGTGCTTCAGGATTGATTCTTTGAGGACCTGCTCCATGATTTTTCCGGGGACTGAAGTGAGGCTGACTGGCCTGTAGTTCCCAGGATCCTCCTTCTTCCCTTTTTTAAAGATTGGCACTACATTAGCCTTTTTCCAGTCATCCGGGACTTCCCCCGTTTGCCACGAGTTTTCAAAGATAATGGCCAATGGCTGCAGTCACAGCCGCCAGTTCCTTTAGCGCTCTCGGATGCAACTCGTCCGGCCCCACGGACTTGTGCACGTCCAGCTTTTCTAAATAGTCCCTAACCACCTCTTTCTCCACAGAGGGCTGGCCATCTATTCCCCATGTTGTGATGCCCAGCACATCAGTCTGGGAGCTGACCTTGTTCGTGAAGACAGAGGCAAAAAAAGCATTGAGTACATTAGCTTTTTCCACATCCTCTGTCACTAGGTTGCTTCCCTCATTCATTAAGGGGTCCACACTTTCCTTGGCTTTCTTCTTGTTGCCAACATACCTGAAGAAACCCTTCTTGTTACTCTTAACATCTCTCGCTAGCTGCAGCTCCAGGTGCGATTTGGCCCTCCTAATTTCATTCCTACATGCCCGAGCAATATTTTTATACTCTTCCCTGGTCATATGTCCAACCTTCCACTTCTTGTAAGCTTCTTTTTTATGCTTAAGATCCGCTAGGATTTCACCGTTAAGCCAAGCTGGTCGCCTGCCATATTTACTATTCTTTCGACTCATCGGGATGGTTTGTCCCTGTAACCTCAACAGGGATTCCTTGAAATACAGCCAGCTCTCCTGGACTCCTTTCCCCTTCATGTTAGTCCCCCAGGGGATCCTACCCATCCGTTCCCTGAGGGAGTCGAAGTCTGCTTTCCTGAAGTCCAGGGTCCGTATCCTGCTGCTTCCCTTTCTTCCCTGTGTCAGGATCCTGAACTCAACCAACTCATGGTCACTGCCTCCCAGATTCCCATCCACTTTTGCTTCCCCCACTAATTCTTCCCCGTTTGTGAGCAGCAGGTCAAGAAAAGCGCCCCCCCTAGTTGGCTCCTCTAGCACTTGCGCCAGGAAATTGTCCCCTACGCTTTCCAAAAACTTCCTGGATTGTCTATGCCCTGCTGTATTGCTCTCCCAGCAGATATCAGGAAAATTAAAGTCACCCATGAGAATCAGGGCATGCGATCTAGTAGTTTCCGCGAGCTGCCGAAAGAAAGCCTCATCCACCTCATCCCCCTGGTCCGGTGGTCTATAGCAGACTCCCACCACTACATCACTCTTGTTGCTCACACTTCTAAACTTAATCCAGAGACACTCAGGTTTTTCTGCAGTTTCGTACCGGAGCTCTGAGGAGTCTGAGCAGTTTTCTTTGACAATTTTGGGCACCATCCCACCAACACAGCCCCCAAGCTGTAGAGCTGAACACTTCCACAGTGTATCTTAAATAATTGTGCATCTCAATCCTTTCTCAAAGATTACCCTTCTCCTAGCACCTCTTAATCCACTTAACAGAAGAGCTTAAACTTCACTTCACTCTCAGAATGCTTGTGGGGCAGGCAAGCATTGGCAGACCCTCCTTCAGGGGGTACATTGAGAAAAGCAGCTACTGAGGGTCTATCACAGAGTCAAGAATTGAGCTCAAGAGTCATGTATGACTCAGTCCTCTCACCCATTTTTTTAACCACTAAATCAGGCTGGCTCATTTTATTGATCCTATTCTGAGCTCCTAAGGTGCTCCTCTGCCTGCCTGCGACAAACTGCTGTTGAACTTGACAAGTTGCTCCTGCCCCTGGAAAATGGACCTGTTTTGTAAACCAATGGCAAATTTATAATGTATTTCTTTCCTCCAGGATGACACCTTCATCATGTCTAAGTAGTTGCTTTCCTTTATAAAAGCCCTTGTTATTTCACTCTGTATGCAGCAGTTCATTATGTAGCTGTCCGTGGGACTCTGGTGCGTTAACCCGCTGTCACCAATTTGTAACCCCTCTCTCTGTTAGATTTAGGATTTTCTGGTAGAGCATATGCATGCATCCCTTGTTAATCAAAGCAAATGTCCACAAGGAATTCAGCACCATTAGCTTGAAGTTTAATAGATGGAAAAGAGCTGGGAGTAAAAATCTGTTAAAGTTACCAACTTCCCAGTCAGGATTTTTAACCTTGGATTTCACCGGATCTTGAACAGAATTCAGACTCCCCGATTGACACACATTCAGTCCACAATTCTAGGCTCTTAGTCTTAGGAAAGAATCAACCTTGTATTCTCTGACACCAAAGCAGGATACAACACAGCCTATGCTGTTATGACTTTTAGCGTAGGAATTTCCTCAGTCACCTTTCCAGTTTGTCTATCTGCAATCACCTGTTCCTGGCTAATGCGTCTTCTGTCATCCCCTAATCCTAGATGTGCACTGCCTTCTGCAGAGCTACTCACCTGATGTATCTGAATGGCTGCTGAGCAGCTCCCTTTAAAGTCTGTTCTACCTACCTACCTCCTTTGTTCAGCTTGCTTGTGTGTTTAAATTGTAAATTATGTGGGGGCAGGGATTGTTTTACACTGTATCCATACAACATCTAGCACAACTAGTCCCAGATCACAGTTGGGGCCTCTAGGCACTATTGTAATACAATCAATAATTGTTACATGTGTTTACATGGACACTACTTCTCTTCCATGGTGGCAATAAACCACTCTCTGATGAAGGTGGAGGTGGTACTCAAGGTCTCAATGACTTTCTAGTTGTATTTTCATCTTTGAGTAGCTGCCACCACCTGAGTTCTGCTAATCTATGAAGACTCTTCTAAATTAAAGGTACAAAGTCCTATGAATTTTCATGGTCTTTTCTGTAGGTTCTGGTCTTGATGCTGGATGAGATCTGATTAATTTTGGTAAAGAAGAGAGGCGTCGGAGCTTTTTCAAAGCTTTAAAAAGCTCATTTATAGAGAAGGAGGCTATGAATAAGATGTGGCCTTTTTTTCCTCAGAGGATTTTTTTTAAAAGCTCAGTTGCCAGATATAAATGATGGATGGCTTGAGGGGGCTGTTCGGATATTATATTTTATTGTGAGATGAGGAAGAAGATATTGGCTTTTCAGCCAGTTTCTTCATTTACTTTTTTTTTTTCATTAGTGGGTTTGGGATTGTTTTCTTTTTTTCCTTTTCAACTGGGGTGTGGGGGTGTGTGAAGCCCATTCAGTTCTTCTGAGATCTCTGAACCACTTTGGTTGCTATGGAAATAGACCCTAGTTAATCTTTGTCATAAACCAAGAGAAATTTGCTTGTATGGAACTTCAATTATTTGAATGTGTGTTTAAATAAATTGTAATGAGTGATATCTCTGGGTCTGCACTCTGTTTTTATCTCTTTTTTTAGTAATGAAAAGTAGTTAACAGAAACACAAGTCTGCATTTACCATTTGTCCCTGATTATTAAAATCTTTTTACATTGACTCAGCATACGAGGTAAGGGAAGCCTGTCTTCCTACGGTTCAGTGCTGCCTTTGCCCTGCTGAAAGCTCCCAGAATTAATTCTTTCTCTCTCCTTCTTTGCATTTGCTGAGCTCTAATCATATATGAAAGATACAGGTGGGAAAAGGTTGATAGAAAAACCAAAAACTTTCTAAGGGCCTGCTTAACTGGATTGATGAACTTTGCCTGTCAGGAAAATGGCACCAAAGGGGATGTGAAGGGATGTAAGTAACATCAAACACATAGTCCTCATCCACCACTCCTGACATCAGCTTGTGCATGGCTCATGGCTGCTTGCAAGATATGTGCGTGTGAGATGTATGGTTTGCTAGCAAGGATTCACGTGGTGTTTGGAAAATCCTGGGCACCTCATGCGGCACCCCAGCCAACAGAAGCTTTAAAAAGATACATATAGACAGCACACCTCAAAAGCTTCCTCATTCATCCCTTGTGACTTTCCCCCCTCAGTTGAGCTCCACAGAAGTAAGAATAGTTGGATAAGGACTGGTGCCTATCCAGTCAATCATATTGTCCAGCTTAAGGTCCACTTAAGCCCACTCCGCTCACTGGACTTCCCATCTGTAATACTTCCCTTGTGCCTGTGGTCAACTGCAATGTGAGGTGCAGCAGCTGAAATCTGTACATAGCAATAGAGGAGAACTGCTGGTTATTGAAAGCACAAGACCTTGATTGAGCACAATAAATGAAAGCCTCTTGCCGCTTGCACAGAGTGAATCTTAAGAGAAATGGCAGGTATCCCACAAGAAATGAATTTTGATATGTTGGGCTTGTCCTGGGTCCTTTAATAAGAATCTAACTAATAAATGCTAAGAGCTCTGATCATGGGCTCCTTCAATACACTCTAGATGGATAATATATATGTTCCTAGACTGGATTATTGGAACAGCTACTATTGAGGATTAAAATCCACCTTCTTAGTAGTGATTGTGCAACAATGGCAATTTAAATCAATCTTCTAAGTCACATGCATTAGCCTCAGCTAGAGACAGGTCTGACGTGAACACCCTCAAATGTTGGAAAAGTTCAGATCAGGATCTGAACTTTGTGCCCTAGGCCCATCCCTACACAAAGCCAACAAAATATACATCTTTTCTGATATCAACATTTTGAAAATGACGTCTACACCATTTCTACTACATTGGGGCCCCATTGGCACAGTTTAATACAGAGCCCAATATTGCCAGAGGCTGAACATTCTCTGCAAGTTCTGAGCACCCTGGACCCCCAGTAAAGTCAGTGGCATTTGAAGATGCTCAGTACTTGCAGAACTGAGCTCCTAATGGCAGGCCAATGGAAAAAGTTGAGAAGAGCAAACTAAAGATCCATTGGGTGGTGAAGTGAAATCTCTTTGTGTGTTTGTCTGCAAGGATTATAGTGTTCAACTAACCCTATGTACCTTGTGGGCGCTTGAGTTTTCTGTTTCTGTTCGCACAAGGCTTTGTAACACATGGGATGTTACTGCCTTCTCTGTACTGCAATATTATTAATCAGCTTCTTTGACTCAATTGTGTGAAGGAATTTAAGTCTTGTTACTAGAAGGTGAAGGAGTAATGAGAGCAGATGAGTATCTTTCTGGCAATGCTGTCTTTAGTTTCTTAGTAGCATTGGGTGAAACTTAGCTAGATGCATGGGAGAGCCCCCGTAAGGGCGTCTACATCACTCAAGGCCCTTTGTGGAGGGCTGTGCAGATGACAGTGGGTCAACCAGCCACACAGGGGAGCCTCTGTACCTCCATGCACAATGCAACAAGGTACTGTACAGCACAGTTAGCTGTGGGTTTCAAATACCCTACCCTATTAATGTTCCAAATGATCTTCCAGATTACCTTTTGCCATTTTCTTCTGTAGTGCCAAACAACATTCTTGGTGTTGGTTCCATTATGGCTGTGTATTCTGAAGACTGTACACTCGACAATGACCTGTTATGATGTCTATAATCAAGCACTGCTAAAATATTGCTAACACTAGCTAGAAAACATGAAGATCAGGAAGATTCTTAAAAGCAATTTATCCTCTATTTTTTGTGTGGTCTCCTTATCACTGAGATTTACCCTAATGGCACTGCACAAGGAGTGCATGACCCACACTGTATCTAATTTTTAAAAACTTTAGGCACACAAATGCACAATCGTTTTGCCTGAATGACTAGTTATGCATGGTTACATGCATTTTTGCACCAAATGGCTACTTGGGCATGCAATTTTCATATGTAATTGTATTAACAATACATGCAAAATAAAATGCAAGACTATTGCACTGATTCATTGATGTCAATGGAATTATACCAGATTAAAACTGTTGGAAGGGAGAGGGGAATCAGGCCCCATGGTTATTTGCAACCTAAACATTTTACATATATGACCCTAAATATACAGCTCTTTGGCGTAGCCCCTGCAAGGTCTAAAGTTATATGGGTGATTTGGTAGGAAATGGGACAACTGTCTAGTGCTTTAAACAGAAGCGCATTTCCTGAAATGCAGAGGATATTGTTGTTTGAAGATCTTGTAAGTCTCTGTCCCCAGTGTAGGAAAAGCATCTTGTTCATTTAGGGATGGATTCTACTACCATTCAAGTAAAAAGGACAAACTCTCTTTAACATTGCAAGATCAAGCCTTTTTAACAGCAGAATAACTTACCTTAACGGTTTCATGCTCCTGTTTGTCTAAGAACAATCTAACTCTTATTGAAAGCACAGAGTTGGAATTTTTCTTTAACCAAAGAGCAATGGAATGTTTTATACTATTTTTGCTAGCATGCCTGCTTTATATTTTCAGAGACTACCTTTCGAAGTCAAGATTTTTCTCTCCTATTTCTAGTCTAAGAAGAACTGGGGTGCTTCCTTATGCAGAAAGAAATCCTAGTTTTAGTGGGTATCGCTGTCAGAAAGTGCAGGAAATAATTTCTCAGGGAAGCCTGTTTCCCCAGACGGGGCTATTTATCATTGATTGATTATCTCTTATCTCAAACCACCTTTATTTTCAAATAAGAGCAATATCCTTTCATGCTTGAATCAGGGGAAGTTAGAACCACAGACACAGTGGGCTTTGTTGACGGAACAGTGGGATAGAATCATTGCTGGCCTCAAATATTTGTCACCAGCTCTAGGAAACTTCTCTGGGGGAGAGGAGATGGCTGCCTCGGCAAATGCTTCAGTTTCTTTGTTTCACCAGGCTGAAGGACCCCGAATCTGGCCCAGCATCTTGTATGTTTTAATTATCCTGATTCCAGCTAGGCAGCTGGCATATTTTAATTACTTGCTGTATAAAAAGTGTTTGTGACTGAGCCAATATGTGCAGAACAGAAGAGGGATCCCTCTGTAAACGTTCAGAGCTTGTTTGATAAGGCACGCTCCTCTCTTTGCAAGTTTCTTAAGGCAGCAGCCTTGAAGTTTTCCGCTGCGATCCTCTCTCTCTTTAAACTTTGTGGAAATTCACAGGCCCCATGGAAAAAATGGGGGTAGGGGATTGTTCCTCCATATCTATTTGGGTAGTGTTTAACACATTGTGGGCACTAGTGGACATAATACACAGGGGTGGTGGGGAGGTGCTAAGCACGTTGTATCAATTCTTTCGCTAGTTATTGAATTCCCATGACAAGACAGTGTACTGTTTTTTTATTGCAGTAGCACCTAATTAATATATCCAGCCCAAGTTCCAGGTTAGAAACTCTAATGCAGTTCTCATCTCATTCTGCCTACTTTCCAACCTTTGCCTTTGTTTTGTAAAGTCAATACATGTCTGGGGAAATAGCTGGCAGCATCTGGAAATGACACATTCAATTACGTGAACCAGCTGCTTCAAATTGATAGCAAACCAGTGACGTCTGAAAAGCCCTACATAATATGACAAAACCCATAGTGTCTTCATGCTTTCATTTCTCTGTGAAAAACCATTTAATGCCCTATCTGTTGTGAGCATGAGATGTGCCAGTGAACTCCATTTAGTTCATGCAGTTTCACTGAAATTATTGTAATGAGCTTATCCCATATGGATTAAAGGGGTTTTTGGCATGTAGTATCTCATTAAATCAGTGTTAATTGTGTTAATTCCATTTTACTCTAAAAACAAGCTGAGTGTGTCAGTTTTACCCATTGCAATAAAGCAGGAAGAGGTGAAAATTGTGTTTATGAGCAGTGTGTTAGATTCATACATTTCAATGGATAAAGAAAAATATGACTGTTTTCAAAGAGTTGTCTTTTCATTGTAAATGCAGTGATTAAAATCAAGCCTGGTATTTCTGTAGTGTCTTTCATCCAAGGATCTAAACAATTATACCTTGCAACACCATTTCGAGGTAGGTTGTTAGTATTGTCATGCCAATTTCACAAGTGGGGAAGTGAAATAATTTACCCAACATTATATAGCAAATCGCTGGAAAAGCTAGGAGCAGATACCAGGAATCCGGAGTTCCATTTCCCCCTTTGTTCTAACCATTGAACTACTGTGTTAATTAAGATACTGGATAAGGTACCAAACATGAGTGCTTTATTTACATTTTTTTTTTAATAGTGAGACCATCGCAATATTTCTGGGCATTTTCTCTCTTCTCGCATTCATCATGGTGGCATTTAAATATCTTTCCAAATAATACAAAATGTAATGTTGCAAAAACAGACATTCCCTAAAGAATACAAAACATAACCCAAACTACTTCAGAGGTAGCATGGTCTAGTAGGTAGCAGCACTGAACTGGAAATCAGGACCTTTGATTCAGTGCCTGGCTCTGCCACTGACCTCGTATGTGACCTTGAGCAGGTCACTTTGCCCATCCCTTTCTCTGTTTTGTCTATTTAGATTGTAAGATTTGGGACAGGGGCTGTTCCTTATTTATGTGTATGTATAGCACCTACCACAACTGGGGCCCTGATCTCAGTTGGTGCCTCCGAGTGCTACTGTAATACAAATAATTAATAATAAGACAAAAGCCCAAACAATCTAGTGCTTGAAAATGTCAGGCGTTATGTACATAATCCAAAACCCATTCAAGACAGTGAGTCTTTCCATTGGCTTGAATGGGCTTTGAATCAGACCACATATGAAAGCAGGGTACTTTTTACAAAATTTCCTCTCTAAAGAAACTTTTTCTTAAAGAGAGGTTTCAGAGTAACAGCCGTGTTAGTCTGTATTCGCAAAAAGAAAAGGAGTACTTGTGGCACCTTAGAGACTAACCAATTTATTTGAGCATGAGCTTTCGTGAGCTACAGCTCACTTCATGCATCCGATGAAGTGAGCTGTAGCTCACGAAAGCTCATGCTCAAATAAATTGGTTAGTCTCTAAGGTGCCACAAGTACTCCTTTTCTTTTTTCTTAAAGAGAAAATCCCTAGGATTAGCAATGTATAAAACAGATAATGCCTTCAGGTATTTTGCTCCCAAAGACTAGATTTGCTGTAATTACTGTTAATAAAGAAATGTGTTAGTACAACCAGTAGGAATAGCAAAACTTTTTTAAAAATTAACTTTATGGTAAACTGTGAAGAGTGTTCCATTGAAAGACATCTCTGCTATGGATTCATATTTTATGCATTTCTCCTCCTTTATTTGTGTAAAGTATATGTGTGAAAATGTAATCTTGGTTTCCTAAAAATTTCATCTTCTGTTTAGTTCCCACCTGAAATCTTCCCTCCTGCAACCTGTACCCACCCCTACAAATGCCATGCAGGTTGCTACAACCTGAAGAAACAAAGATGCTGCTTTCCTGCAGTTATATTTGGGAATACAAAAGACAGAACTGTTTTTAAATTTCACCTCTTTGCAAGTTTTTCATTAAAATTCAACAGCTCTTCAAAATGTTGACTACTACTAGTATCCACTGAAAGTATTTATTTCATGGATACCTTGAATGTCTTTCATAGGATTGCTTTAATACTGTGTTGCATACTGCACATGAGGTTTGATAACCCAGAGGTTTGCTTGCTATGGTCCATTAGTGCCAAGGCTGCATGAAAGGGGAAATGGTCTTCTGGTCAAAGCATTAGACTGGGGTTCAGAAGATGTGGGTTGAAATCCTGCTTCTGCCACAGGCTTCCTGTGTGACCGTAGGCAAATCCTGTGGGATTGGATTTTCAAGTGCTCAGCATTCCCACTTAGGGGCAGATTTTCAGGAGAGCTCAGCTCCCATTTAAGCATCTAAATAAGGACAGGTTTTCTTGGGTGCTCAACACCCAGCACATTGTGACTAGACTTTCAAAGGAATTCAGGATGAATTGTGCTGAGCTCTTTTGAAAATCTGTTCACTTTCTGAAATGCCTAAATTGGGAGGTGAATTCTTCTGAAAACTGGGCTGCACTTATGGATCTCAAGATTTCCTGAAAATTCCACCCTCTGCTCCCTATATGTAAAATGTGGGTGTTGATATATCTCTTCTCTTCATCCCTTTCTTGATTTTAAACTTTCTGAGGTATGGACTCTTTCTTACTGTGTATAGTACATAGTGCAATGGGGCCTGTATCTTGGTTAGGTCCTTTAGATGCTGATACAAATAAGAATGCCTTTTAGTGGACCCTGAAAATGCTGCATTGCACCTGTAAATTTTGTGCATTCCTGCAAAGTTGTGATCAATTTGGAGATGGGGTGACCTGCACGTCTCATCAATTAGAGAAGGCATGGGGACAGTGTTGTTTAGTCACTGTATTTGAGATTAACATTCTGAATTCACCTTAACCTTGGGAACAACTGGGATGACTCTTTTCTACAGCACATCAAATATACTGGATAGTAGTAACCAGCATATCAACCACAGCTGGAAATTTGAAGATTTCCTAATGGAGAGTTGATTGAAAGAGGAGGACAGATGTCTGAGGCAACTTTACCTCAGTTATAAAATGCTGCTGCTAAAACAAACATCTTGGAAGCTTGTCAAAAGCAAACAGTCTTGTCATTTGGTGATCTTGGCTTCAAATACATCTTCAGTCCCAGTTGGGCAATAGATAAAAGGGCGAGAAGCTTAAAGGGCAGAGAGATCAGAGGATATCAGAGAGGGTCCCCAAAGGAACGTATTCTAATGTGTTAGCAGCACCCAAGGAAACGTCTCTAGTTTTATTTCAAGTTGGATGACATTTAAAGTTATTCAGGGCTTTCAACTCTCAGAACCTAAAATACTCTGAGGGTAGGGGTGGCTAACTGAATCAGACCCTTAGAAATTAGGGTAGGTATCTTAGTGAGAGATATCTAGGTAGCTTTTATTTAGTAAATGTATAAATTGGTTATTTTCTTGCCCTGCTTCATAGTTACCTAATTGCTATTAATGAAGACAAGCTAGTCTGCCAAATACATTTTATATGCATTATACTGGTGCATGTTTGGGGCTAGAACTTGGGATGGGTGCTTATGGATACCTTTACAGATCAAAAAGAGAGCTAAGATTTTTTCATAGCCACTTGGGGCTCACTCTGTTTCCATTTACTTGAATGGGAATTGGTCATCCAGTCCTTAGTGCACAGAACTTTTTCTTAGGAGATCTGGGCTCCAAACCCACTGGGAGCAGATGGTGAAAGGGTGTGTGGGTGTATATTAGTCTTATCCGAGACATTTGTGAACATCACCAACCCCCCTGCCAGTCTAGTAGCATTTGTAGTCTCTGCTGAAGTGGAATCCAGCCCTGGGACAAGATCAGAAATTGTCTTTAGTCCTGTTTCAGCAATGGAGGTGGGAGGGCTGAAGCTGGTGATTGTCCCACATCTTCATTTAGAGAAGAGAAAAGGCATGGCGCTCTCCGCCAAGAGCCCACATTGCTGGAAAGCTCTTCCCCTTAATCTATGCTGGAGTCCTCCTTGTGACGAATGGTGGCAGGCTCTTGAAGGAGGTCAGGAGAAGACTCTAAAGGGCAGGGCATTCTAGGCTATGGGATCTGGCTCTGGTACTGCTTCCCAGACAGCTGGCTATCCCACTGTAAAATCCAAGTGGGGGCAAGCCACTGGAGCTCTATTGTGAAGTTCACGAGGCAAGGTCAACTTCCAGCCGGTGGGTATAGTGTTGACCTTGCCTAGTCTCAGTTATCCCACTCCTAGCACGCACACCCCCATACCCTTCTTGCCGGTAAGATAGCCTTAGATACCACACAATGGGCACATTAGGACACGTGCTGGAGAGAAAGCTGATGGATACACCAGAGGCACTCCTATACTATGGTAATGATCTAAGATTGCTCACAGTCATGATGACAGTGAAGGGGATACCAAGAATACTCAAAAAGAAAAGGAGTACTTGTGGCACCTTAGAGACTAACCAATTTATTTGAGCATGAGCTTTCGTGAGCTACAGCTCACTTCATCGGATGCATACCGTGGAAACTGCAGCAGACTTTATATATACACAGAGAATATGAAACAATACCTCCTCCCACCCCACTGTCCTGCTGGTAATAGCTTATCTAAAGTGATCATCAGGTGGGCCATTTCCAGCACAAATCCAGGTTTTCTCACCATTCACTCTCCTGCTGGTGATAGCCCATCCAAAGTGACAACTCTTTACACAATGTGCATGATAATCAAGTTGGGCTATTTCCTGCACAAATCCAGGTTTTCTCACATCCCCCCCACCCCCATACACACACAAACGCACTCTCCTGCTGGTAATAGCTCATCCAAACTGACCACTCTCCAAGTTTAAATCCAAGTTAAACCAGAACATCTGGGGGGGGGGGTAGGAAAAAACAAGAGGAAACAGGCTACCTTGCATAATGACTTAGCCACTCCCAGTCTCTATTTAAGCCTAAATTAATAGTATCCAATTTGCAAATGAATTCCAATTCAGCAGTTTCTCGCTGGAGTCTGGATTTGAAGTTTTTTTGTTTTAAGATAGCGACCTTCATGTCTGTGATTGCGTGACCAGAGAGATTGAAGTGTTCTCCGACTGGTTTATGAATGTTATAATTCTTGACATCTGATTTGTGTCCATTTATTCTTTTACGTAGAGACTGTCCAGTTTGACCAATGTACATGGCAGAGGGGCATTGCTGGCAAATGATGGCATATATCACATTGGTGGATGTGCAGGTGAACGAGCCTCTGATAGCGTGGCTGATGTTATTAGGCCCTGTGATGGTGTCCCCTGAATAGATATGTGGGCACAATTGGCAACGGGCTTTGTTGCAAGGATAAGTTCCTGGGTTAGTGGTTCTGTTGTGTGGTATGTGGTTGTTGGTGAGTATTTGCTTCAGGTTGCGGGGCTGTCTGTAGGCAAGGACTGGCCTGTCTCCCAAGATTTGTGAGAGTGTTGGGTCATCCTTTAGGATAGGTTGTAGATCCTTAATAATGCGTTGGAGGGGTTTTAGTTGGGGGCTGAAGGTGACCGCTAGTGGCGTTCTGTTATTTTCTTTGCTAGGCCTGTCCTGTAGTAGGTAACTTCTGGGAACTCTTCTGGCTCTATCAATCTGTTTCTTTACTTCTGCAGGTGGGTATTGTAGTTGTAAGAAAGCTTGACAGAGATCTTGTAGGTGTTTGTCTCTGTCTGAGGGGTTGGAGCAAATGCGGTTGTATCGCAGAGCTTGGCTGTAGACGATGGATCGTGTGGTGTGGTCAGGGTGAAAGCTGGAGGCATGCAGGTAGGAATAGCGGTCAGTAGGTTTCCGGTATAGGGTGGTGTTTATGTGACCATTGTTTATTAGCACTGTAGTGTCCAGGAAGTGGATCTCTTGTGTGGACCAGGCTGAGGTTGGTGGTGGGATGGAAATTGTTGAAATCATGGTGGAATTCCTCAAGGGCTTCTTTTCCATGGGTCCAGATGATGAAGATGTCATCAATATAGTGCAAGTAGAGTAGGGGCTTTAGGGGACGAGAGCTGAGGAAGCATTGTTCTAAATACTCAGCGGTTTAAAAGTGTCTTGTTTCCAAACTGCACTAATGTAAACCGTCCAGTTTTATAAGTTTCAGAGTAGCAGCCGTGTTAGTCTGTATTTGCAAAAAGAAAAGGAGGACTTGTGGCACCTTAGAGACGAACAAATTTGTTAGTCTCTAAAGTGCCACAAGGACTCCAGTTTTATAAGTGACTGTAGGGCAGGTGAAGGTGCTGAACTGACAGCCACACTGAATGACAGCCTCTCTTGGTCCCCCTGACAGAGCACTGCCAGGAGCAAAGTAAGCTCAGCGTGCCCACCCTGCCCTGGCAGTACGCATCTTCGAGAGCAGGGGTGGCCAACCTGTGGCGCACTTAACTTCAGAAGTTAATATGCGACTCCGGGGCTGGAGCGACAGGTGCCAACTTTCCAATGTGCTGGAGGGTGCTCGCTGCTCAACCCCTGGCTCTGCCACAGGCCCTACCCCCCCCCTCCACCCCTTCCTGTCCCCTCCAATGAGCCTGCCGTGACCTCGCTCCTTTCCCCTCCCCGCAGAGCCTCCTGCACGCCACGAAACAGCTGATTGGGAGGTGCAGGGAGGGAGGGGGAGGTGCTGATCAGCAGGGCTCCTGGTAGGTGGGAGGCTCTGGGAGTTGTGGGGGGAGAGGATGGGGGAGCTGCTGACGTGTTACTGTGGCTCTTTGGCAATGTACATTGGTAAATTCTGGCTCCTTCTCAGGCTCAGGTTGGCCACTCCTGTTCTAGAGGGCCTGGCTACCATAGGCACCAACTTCTGCTGGTGCTGGTGTGTACTCGCACCCTCCCTCCCCAGCCTCGCCCCAACTCCACCCCTGCCCCACCTCTCATCCCCACCCGCCCCCATTCCAACCCCTTCCCCAAAGTCCCCTCCCCAACTCCGCCTCCTCCCTGCCCTTACTGGACTCCTTCCCCAAATCGCCCCCCCGCCCCACCTCTTCCCCTGAGTGCGCCACGTTCACGCTCCTCCCCACTCTCTCCCACAGCTTGTTATGCCGCGAAACAGCTGTTTCGTGGCGGCAAGCACTGGGAGGAGAAGCAAAGACACAGCACGCTCAGGGGAGGAGGCGGAGGTGAGCTGGGGGTTGGGGGAGTTACCAGTGGGTGCAGAGCACCCACCAATTTTTCTCCATAGGTGCTTCAGCCCCGGAGCACCCACGGAGTCAGCGCTTATGCTGGCTACCTCTGTAGATGGGTGGAGAATTCAGTCTCATGTCCACGTACATTTAGTTCTTGATTCTTTGGCTCAGACTGGATGCCAATTGTGGTGGTGTTTTTTTATGATGAGGGGACTAAAGTGAAACCACCAAACAGCCTTCAGATTGGTTTGGTTTCAGATCAGCAGCTCACAACACAGAACTCCATAGCCTTTTAAGTGTTCCCTGAGCCATCCAGTTGAATCAGGTATTTAAATACCTACCAGTTGACCTGGTAGAGATTATTTTTACTGCTGAATGTGTTCTCATCCAAACAGTCCCAATGTTATTGAACTCAGATGCTGTGCTTGTGTTTCAAATTATCTTAACAAGCCAATAACATTACCCAGAGATGCCAATGTCTTAAAATAAAAATCTCAATAAAAATGACATTTAAGCCCTGGAAAGTAATTACTTTCAAAGAGCAGTCGATTTTGAAATTAATGAATCCTAAAACTCCTCGCTAAGCTTAATCCGCCTTCAACTTTTTACTTCAAAAATATAAATTATTTTAAAGAAAAGTAAAAATGTAAGTGTCTGAGCATTTTTTTTAAAATGCTGGGCTGTCATCCTCAGGGAGCTAAGAAATCAATGGGTCATGTAGAAAAAGATCAGAAACTAGATCATGTCTGAGTGGTCCAGATTTTCAGAAATGCTCCCACACAATTGCAAGCCTAATGATTTTCATGCAAATGGAATGTTTTGGGCATTCACAAATAATTATTTGTGTCCAACTGGTTTATGCATTCAGATGAACGAGTTTGCTGTGCCGTTACCTTAGCTCTGTATGTACATTAGAGACTTACTTTGGGGTATTTATTTCACAGTCACTTGTAAAAACATGCCCCTATATTTTGTTTCTACTGTGCCCATCCCTGTAATATTGAAATCAAGCACTGTTCTGTATAGATCACATACTCAGTTTATATATTGGTTTGAAGTCAACCTTAGATTATACAGAAAATGGTTCCTCTGTAGACAAAGCCTTAGCTTCAGCCACATCTTTTTAATCTATGATCCAATTTTCCTCAGGTGTTCTCTGCATAGAAAACCTTCTTGAATAGCCTGAGATGTAAATTTAAACGGTGGTTTAGCTTCTGTTGCATGGGAAGAGTTTTAACAGATTTAATAATTTTATTAAGATGTTAAAATAAAAAAATATGGTACAGAGTTTAAGCGTAGAAGTTTCTGGTTATCAAGAAATAAGGTACAGATTATCAAGGGGTGCAAAGTTCAGTTTAGGATCAGATGGCAGAAGGAATACATAATCTGCAATATCCCCGATAGGGGGTAAAAGTTTAATGGGTCAAAGTACAGACATTGAGATATGGGGATATGTTGTTCATATTATGGCTATGTTCAGGTGTGGAGTATAATGAGTGGATACGATGATGAGGATGGATTTAAAACCCCAGAAAAGCCACTCTTATCCCAAAGAAGTGTCCATACCAGGAAGGTGGGGGTGTGTGTGTGGGGGGGTGTTAATACATGGATAACAGTGTCTGTAGAACTGGTAACGCTTTCATGTGCAGACAAAGCCTCGGACACTGAGTCAACTGGAAGACAACTGAGAAAGCGATGTGGAGATATCATCAGCATGTCAAGTATACAGCCTTTCATAGTCTATCCCAGCAATCCCACAGACATTGACTAATAGAGGTGATAGGATTGAGCCATGCAAGGAGGAGAGCCCTGAGGGGAGCAGCAGCCTATCCATCGCACTCTGGAATTTCTCTGACAAAAAGTGAAGTCAGCAGAATGCAACGGGGTCCACCACTGCAGCTATCCTTCTGATCTGAGGCTGAAGGACATTGCTGGTTCCAGCTTGATATGCATGGATGTCTGCCCTGTGTCCATGGCCAGGAGAACATCATCCCCTAGCCAGTGCAACTCAGATGTAAACATTATAACATCTGAGTTGCTTTCAACAAACTGCCTGGGCTTGAAGCTTTTTTGCAGGCTGCTCCAAAAATATCTGTACCACTCCGTGTCTGTGTGCGCACGCGTGCACGAGAAAGGGAATAACCCAGTAATGCAGTCCGCTTGGCTGAGTGGAAGAACAATGATGGTCAGGGCAAAATTGGGGAGTTTATAGAGAAAGAGCCAAAAATCAATTTAGAAGAACAAGAAGGCTAATTTTGACCTTTAACATTTACGTTGCTCCACTGTGTCACTAAGCTATGACAGTTATTGTCTTGCATCCTGTAACAGGTCTGTCTGGTACAGCAGTTTCTCATTTGAAGGTTGGCATCTTGGAACATGATACCTACTTACTCATGAAAGTTTCTGAAACCTGGGTTTTGAGTTATGCTTGGTGCAGTCTAGTATTTTGAGTTACTTCTTGTTCATAGATACCAGATGTCATCCAGCCCTCAGTGTTAACAGAAAAAATTGATTTTTTGGCCTTTAATTTTCTTTGACTTTCCTTTCTGATGAGCTGTTTTAGACACCAAAAGCAAAGAAACAAGACAACTTTTTGGAGAGGAGAAATAAAGCCAATATTGTGTTTGACTTACTTTTGTCAGTTCAGTGGCTCCTTCTCAACACAGTATGCATGCATGGAACAAGCACTGATTCTTCTGGAGGGAAGGGACTGTTTCTTTATTATATGAAAGCACAGTGCCTAGCTCAGTGCGGCTTTGATCTCAGTTGGGGTCTTGAAGTATTAACATAATACACACCAATAGATTATTTATTATTTGTAACAGTATAGCAATTCCTACATTTCTAACCTGGGGTTTCCACATGGTAAGGTAGCATTGTGTGAACTTTGCATTTTAAGATGAGTATAACTCCTGGCAAAAATGAGGAGTACTTTTATGCTGGCTGAAGCGTAGCTATGATTTTAGGTTATCAGACTTCTTTTTTTTTTTTGTAAGAACATACTTCTGCTGACATGATCCATGCATCCTTTGATATGAAGCCTAGTGCTCAAAGTCCTCTTGAACTGGTGTGACTTTGGGAAACGGCAACATACGTTCAGCATGTGTGTAGTAGGGAACAATATTTACAACCCCAAAAGTTCAAAAATTATGAGTCAAATCCCCCCCCAAATCGTGACATTTTCTATTTGTCTTTTAGTATGTCTGGGTCTGTTTTTTTTATTTTTGAACTCGTGTGTGTGTTAGTGGTGCCAGTTCTCTCAAATTTATCTGGTAAGATGATTTTTTCCATCCCCCCTGCAGGCTGCCAGGTGGAGTGGAGTTTCCAGCTTCTCCCCAAAATTCTAATTAATTTTGTGGTCACGCACCCATCTTCCCATCCCCCAGCCCAGCTATTAACTATACCCTCCTGCCCCAGTGTACAAACCCCACACTAGAGAGAGGGGTCAAGTAGCTGCTCTGGGCCCAGGCAGCCACACCCTTGCAGCGGATGCACAGGCTGAAGGAGGAGCTGAGAAGGGGAGCAGGCAGCCAGTGTAGGCTAACACACCTCCTATGCTCTGAAGCTCTGCAGAAGAAGCATGGTGGGAGGCCCACCTGCTGGGGCCCCTAGCTAGTGATGGTCTATCTGAACTGCTGAGGAAAAAGGACTCTAGAGATTTGCAAGGTTGGAGACTTCCTGCTTAATTTATTTTATTTACATGCCTCTGCTGCTCCCTCTTGCAGGGGGAGGCTAGTAGGAAGTGATCCAGGGAGGGAGGTAGTTGCGTAGCACTCCAGGGTGCAGGATTCATATATAAGAATGTAACTTAAAAGACAATATTCATTCATCCCCTCTGACACATTTCTCTGTCTGATGAACAGCTATTGATCACAATAAAGGTGTTTTGGGAGCAGAAAGAGACAGCAAACTGTACACAGAGAATAACCTCATGCCCAAAGACCCCTCACTCTGAGGCCCTCCAGGAACGAGTGGACCAAGAACTGAGTTTAATTTCACTTCATGGGGAATTGGGGGGTGGAGCAAGTTGTACTCCCAGGTTGAGACCTTATATGTCAAGTGTCAGATCAAAGCAAATGAATACAGCTGGGTTGGAACTCCTTGGAGAAAGGAGGTATATTTATACTGGAAATGGTGACAGATTCTGTAACTGTATCAGCACTGCCCATGTGCCACTGAGATAAGTGATTACTGCAAGCGGGGAGAAGATGCAGACTGTTATATACGTATTTGAGTCAAATTGGGGAGATCCATAGCATACCACTGCAAGCCTATAAATCACTGTTCCAAAGGGCAGGGAATTTACAGCACCCAGTCCATTCAAGGGATTCAACGCTTGCGAGTGCTGCCTTGTCAGCACCTCTTGTGCAGCACCCCTTTCCTGTGGTGCCCATTTGCATTGCAATAAACTAATCAGTTTCCGAGGGTGACAAGTTAACAGCTGCGTTGTCTTCTTGCTCTCCGTCCCAATTAACTAACAGGAGAGGAGGGGGCTTCTGCTCTTTCCCGGGCAAATGCTGCCCCCATTGTACAGCCCTGGTACCCTGGGAAATTCACCAGGGGAGGAGGAGTCAGGATGCTTCCCATCCCAAGTCACAAGATGGCTACAGATAGAACCACCTCGAGCCGCTGCTGCAGCCTAAGAGCTACAGTAGCTCAGTTGCTTCTATGGCTGCAGGGTGCCCCTTTGAGGGAGGACAGAGGAACTGGCCCTTCCCCTGCGTGGGTTCTAGGCTGGGACAAGAAATTCCACTGCACCTTTTCTCTGTGCATAAGCACATCTGCACATCCAGTGTGGGCTCCCGAAGACCTGGCTGGGGCATAAGAACCACACCAGATGCACAAGCATCAGGGCAATTGCAGAAGGCTGGGAAGAGAGCAAAGAATAAGGAATCCACAATTGTATCTAGAGAGGCTATTATATCCATTCAGATAACTGCCCGTCAGATGGCTGCATGGATTGGAGGGGGAAGTCAAAAGAAAAAGTTTCCTGGCAGTTGAAGTAGCACCCAGAAATGACTGTTTTTACCCGCAGCAACCAGGTACTTGGAGACCCAATATGGATATACCCAGCTCATCAAACAGATGTACATTTCCTGAGTTCATTCAGTAATTTAGAAAATAGAAATATGTGGAGAAAGACTCTAGTTAATCAGAATAATGTAACTTCCCATTTTTATTTTAAATAGGTTGTTACATTATTTCAGAATTTCAGCACTTGACTAGCATAAACCAACCAGTCTTTCTTTCTTTCTTTCTTTCTTTCTTTTTTTTTTTTTTGCGCATAATCCTGTCATGAAGCTTCCATTGAACCTGGATATATAGCAATATATTTCACTGTGAACTTTCCATTCCTGGTATAACGTTTGGGCATGCCCTCAGCATTCACAGGGATGAATTTTCTGCATGCCAGTGTCACACCTTGAGATGCGCAAAGTGAGATTGCCATAACCAGAGTCTGAGATGAAAGGACCACAGCATGATTATATGGACTCTTCTGTGAGCTCTCACCCCATCGCTTAGACGGACATTGCTGAGCATAATCTTACATTCCATTTATGTCCAGTGGGAGAAGGTTACCTGGGGTTTCCATGTAAGTGGAGAATAGGGTAACCAGGTAGCAAGTGTAAAAAAATCAGGATGGGGGTGAGGCATAATAGGTGCCTGTAAGACAAAGCCCAGAATATCTGGACTGTTCCTATAAAATCGGGACATCTGGTCACTCTAGGTGAAGGGAGCAGGATTCCTGGTGGCCAGTTTCTACAGATACTTTTCCCCCCAGGTTGCTGGCACTTTATCACAGAGCTCTGCGCCTTTCTTTTTAGGTGTATGAGAGCGGGACCAACGTGGACCAGTTTGTGACCCGTTTCCTACTGAAGGAGACTGCAAACCAGATCCAGTCTCTGCTGAGCTCTGTGGAGAGTGCTGTTGATGCCATTGATGAACAAACCAATCAGATCAGGTTGGTAATATCTTCTTGTCTTCCGCATTCCGCACCCTGCTGCTGCTCTAATAGACTAATCTGTTGTGTTTGTGAACCAGTCTTTTTTACTACCACGTGTTGGTGTGCAATTTTGACAACAATTTCTCCCATTAACAAGTCTGGTTTACAATACTGGAAACATATTGCATCCATTCATATTGATAAGTGTCAAACAGTGATCTCTTTCTTTTTTAGCAAATGCATCAAACCCTTAATATTTCCCAATATGACCCAGAACATTTTGTGTTCCAAAGTAGCTAGTGCAAGTATCTGCATTTCAGTGCATCCCATAGCTATGGCTGTGTAGTTTCCTATTTCTAAATTTTTTTTTCTTATGGATAAGCCATGTGGTAGTATTAAGCCATTACTAAAGATTCCATCGGCCTTTTAGGTTACCCAGACCAATTTGGACCAAGTCTACATTGGCATGTACTTGTTTTTGTATCAGGCTGTCCTGTAGCTGGGACAGAAAGCTTAATTTATTTTTAAGTTCCTGCAGGTCTTCAGTATTTTTTTTTTTAAACACACAACAGTGCTAGCAACAAGACAAAACACAAGACAAAACATAGAACACAGAACACAATTTCTATTGTGACAGTAGATTCATGGTATTGGGTTGCTTTTCAGCTGGCATCAGCTTTTCCTGATTTTCTCAAAGACAAAAAGAACATGTTTCTACCCCTTTTGGGGTGGCAGATTATTGCTTAAAATATTTCTTTTACAAATACCCTTGCTGATTGCAGGCAAAATAGAGAAATTGCCCCCACATTTTCCTGTTTTTGTTCTATAGGCAGGCCAGGTTTCAATGGCTTTTATCTTTTAAGGGTTATGGGGAAATTATCCCACTGTTTAGTCATTAAATCCCTGAGTTTTCCTTCTTATACAGCAGACCAAGTTTGTAATGTTTTTCCTGCTGTGTTAAGCTTTAAGTTTTATTTACAGGTAATAACCGAGAAGCATCATTACCATACGACCTTAAAGGATTTTTCCAAAAATCATACACACTATACGTTGTTACAGGGATACTTATTATCATTAAATTTATTAAAATTATCTTGTTATCCCATGCCTTTTATTTAGACAATTTGTTTGCTGACCAGGTATGTCCTTTATCTGCAGCTCCTTTGTGCTGCTAGTTCTTTCCTTCATCATTTAGGTAATTTGCATTTTCACAGAAACTTCCTGCTTTTGGATTTAAAGCCATCAGCAGCTCAGAGAATCTATCTTAAAAGGGACACAATCAACTTTCACCAGAGTTTTGATTACTTTTAACTTCTGCTTCCAAAACACACAGCAATCTGAAAAAAGAAAACCCAACCTATTGTGGCTCCCTTTGGAGCCCTAATAGCATTTTAATTAAGTAGCATGGTATGTTTGCATTTCTTTTGCCCCTTCTACAATATACCCTGCACATGTTCTGGGGCAAATGCACATTCCTTCCATAGTTTAACTTCTATAACATTATCCAGATCCATTTTTACATAAGGTGTCACTATTTCTTTTTTTGCTTACAGAGTTTTCATGTACCTTTATCAAAGTGACAGTCTGATTACTCAGAGCCATTTTAAGACTCAGTGTTTCTAACATTGCTTCTTTTTGTTTTGTGCACCTCACCCCTGCTGTTGCTTCAGAGGGGCACTGTCTTTTTTTAATTTTTTTTTTTTACTACAACTCTCATCTGCTATTTTGTTACAAAAACAAACAAACAAAAATCAAACAAACAAACAAAAAGAATCCAGAATTTTTTTTTTATATTCTCCTGATTTTGACTGCCCTGCTGCAGCCACAACTTAAAAACATTTTAAATTTTTTAAAGCATTGAGTTACCTTTTAAGGGTTCGCAAAAAGAAAAGGAGTACTTGTGGCACCTTAGAGACTAACCAATTTATTTGAGCATGAGCTTTCGTGAGCTACAGCTCACTTCATCAGATGTTTACCGTGGAAACTGTAAACATCTGATGAAGTGAGCTGTAGCTCACGAAAGCTCATGCTCAAATAAATTGGTTAGTCTCTAAGGTGCCACAAGTACTCCTTTTCTTTTTGCGAATACAGACTAACACGGCTGTTCCTCTGAAACCTTTTAAGGGTTAAATGCCAAATCCCAAAGCCAAACAACACTAATTACCTGTGTCTAGCAAAAAGGTCTGTCAGTTTTGCAACTTTGAATTAAAGAGTCAAATGGATTTTTAGTGGCATTATTTAAAACAAAAACAAAACTAACTGGTCCTTAGAACTTTACATATTTACACACACACAGACAGATACATACACGTTTTCTTTTCCTTAACATCCCTTCCACACTGCTCTGTTTTTTACATCTTACATTCCCTTTATACATTTGAGGCAGTTAAGTTCCAATAGAACCCTCTTATGTTCTTTTATCAAATTTGACTAAATTGTCCAGTCAAATGATTTTAATCAGATAGTTTATTTTTGCCTGGCTAATTTACAGACATTCCTTTGGAAAAGGGCCCATTTTTCTTTCAGAATGGCTGCAAAGAAACCAAGAATGCTCTTTCTCTAACACTTTTCCTTTTTAACATTTTTGGTTAAAAGTTGTTTGGGTGAAATACAAAGTTTAACTGCTTAATTCCCTCCAGCCTCTGCAGAGTTAACTTTTTTTTTTTTTACTCTCTTTTCTCTTTGTAATTATGCCTGGGGGTGCCGTACATAGGACCTTCTCCCCCTTTACCTGCCTCCCTCCAGCCTCTGCAGAGTTAACTTTTTCACTCTTTTTGTATTCCTGGAGTGCCTCTTTCACTATTTTCAGCTGGCTTTGGGTATTTGTAGCCAGCACCTTCCAATTGTCTGCTCCCTTTTCCGTTTGTGCCTTTTCCTCTTTACATGAAGACAAGCGGAGGGAAGAATCCTTACATGCCTCCCACAACAACCAAATTGCTGCTGCATCTCTTTTGGCAGCACTAGAAGGTTTGTATATGAGGATATACTGAGCCAATCTATCCTCTAGGTCCGAAATAGTGCAGACATCAGCTAGGGCTTGTTTAGTCTAAGGACTGTGCCCAAATTTTTGAAGGATTTGTTTAAAAGGTGTAATTTCTTTAACAAAAGGTGAGGTTGGAGTTCCTTCTGACTCCATTCCTCCCTCTGGTACTGGCTTACCCTGTTTTCTTTTAAACATCTTAACATGGATATTTCAATCTCTTTGTCACTGCTGGTATTACTTAGCAAGTGACACAGCCTAGATTCTGAAATCATAGCTTAATCTATGCGTTTTTCCCTTGCTACCTTCCCGGAGGCCAGCAGGTCCCCTGCTACCTTCCCGGAGGCCAGCAGGTCCCCTGCTACCTTCCCGGAGGCCAGCAGGTCCAGTTAACCTATTTCTCCCTGCTACCTTCTCAGAGGCCAGCAGGTCCGGTTAACCTGTTCTTCCCTGCTATCTTCTCGGAGGCCAGCAGGTCCCCTGCTACCTTCCCGGAGGCCAGCAGGTCTAGTTTAATTTGTTTTCCCTGCTACCTTCTCAGAGGCCAGCAGGTCCCCTGCTACCTTCTCGGGCCAGCAGGTCTGGTTTAATCTGTTTTCCCTACTACCTTCTCGGAGGCCAGCAGGTCCCTTGCTACCTTCTCGGAGGCCAGCAGGTCTGGTTAACCTAATAGAAATGCCTAGCTCACGAGAGCTGGCGGTGTGCACACCAATATTTACAATAACTGAGGTTTTTTACCAATATTCCCCCTTTCGCATTTCTCCACCAAAATGTTGTACCAATAAAATAAAAACCAGCAGGATCTTATTAAAGGGGAAAAGGCAAAATACCACATTTATTGTGAATACAGAAAGAATCATAGGAAGCAGTTAGTTCTAGTTATAACATTCCATTCAATCTCATATCTATTCACACATTCATTCATACAAATACACACACACACAGGTTCTGCAAGGTTGTTATCATAGTTACCAGCCTTAGAGTTGCTCATGCCAAGTCACTGGCCAGGTGGCCTGGACATGAGGAGGGAGCAGGGCCTTGTCAGATGCTCATCTGATGCTCCTGGAAGTTGGTTTGCAGAATCAGACCCCAAAGTTCTCACTTTTTAGAGTCTATTTTTATAGGAATTTCTTCCTATGCCAGTCTATGGGAATTGCTTCATCATGCTGTTGCTGAATCAATCAGCAGATAGCACATTCCTGACGGCTCCAAGATGTTATCTTGTTCTTTGGTTCTCCCATTCTTGAGGCTGTTGGGTGGATTCCAGTCTGCCCTCCGGGGGGTCCTCTGGTTATTTCCACTTGACGCCTTCTTCAGCCGATGGACACTGGATTCTTAGGCTGGCACCTCCCTGATCATTCAGTTATTATCCACACCAAGCATCCATCCACATACATCCTCTATCTCTATTTTAATCACAATTGTTAATACAACAAAAGGGCGGGGAGTCTCTGGGTGCTGTTTCTGTTGTTAGAGTATTGCTTTGAGTCTCTCTCTCTGTGAATTGCTTTGAGAATAGACTCTGTCTTAGAATGTACTAACACAATTAGCAGCTTGCAAGTTTCACGCATGGAGGGAGAGAAACAGTACCAAAAACCAAGAGACCTCTTAATTAGTAATACCCTGGAATTTAAACTCTGGGGAATGAAACTCATTTGTGATTTTAATACAGAACTTCTTTAATATGATCCAACATAATCCCCCTTTTGACACTAAGATTTATAATCGTCAGTGTCACTTTCCATGTAGCCTATTCAAGAGAAAGTACTGTGAGGCAATTTGAGTTTGTGATTCCAATTCATGCCACATACATGATCCTAGTGATGTATCTTTACTACAAGGTTCTGGGGCAACAGGCAAGGTGAGGCACACCCACTTCTGAGGAGTCCATTCGGTACAACCTCTAGTGTCCAATAGCTTCCCTCTTATGTTCTTTTATCAAATTTGACTAAATTGTCCAGTCAAATGATTTTAATCAGATAGTTTATTTTTGCCTGGCTAATTTACAGACATTCAATGTAATTCAATGTTGATGAATTTGCATGATGAAGCAATTCCCATAGACTGGCATAGGAAGAAATTCCTATAAAAATAGACTCTAAAAAGTGAGAACTTTGGGGTCTGATTCTGCAAACCAACTTCCAGGAGCATCAGATGAGCATCTGACAAGGCCCTGCTCCCTCCTCATGTCCAGGCCACCTGGCCAGTGGCTTGGCATGAGCAACTCTAAGGCTGGTAACTATGATAACAACCTTGCAGAACCTGTGTGTGTGTATGTGTGTGTGTGTGTTTGTATGAATGAATGTGTGAATAGATATGAGATTGAATGGAATGTTATAACTAGAACTAACTGCTTCCTATGATTCTTTCTGTATTCACAATAAATGTGGTATTTTGCCCTTTTCCCTTTAATAAGATCCTGCTGGTTTTTATTTTATTAGTACAACACACGGTGCTGCTGGGGAATGTTTCTGTATTGCGTGTCTTGAACTGGTGTAGCCAGTTTACTTCATAGTGTATCATGGAACAAGCAGGCAAGTGAAACTAGAAGCTCAAACTAGAAATAGGAAACCAAGTTTTCATTTTGATAAGTTGGAAACATACTTCAAAGAGTGAAAAGTGTGACGTTCACCCTTGTGCAAAGAGCTACCACCAGGAGGCCAGACACCATTTAAGACCTCAGGGCGATCCTTTCCCATGTGCTAGGGAGAACAGCATGTCCTCCTCTCCATGGCTGGCCAGTGCTTGGGGCATGTCCTCACCATCTCACTCCATCTCTTTCAAGGTAGCTTGTGTCCCAGCATGTGAGACAGGTCCTGAGCTCAGGGAAGCAAAGAGATTGCAGTGGATAGGCCCCTGTACTGCGAGGAAGAATGAAGGAAGAGGGGTGCATGATCCCTCCACACCCACACAAGGGCCTGCCAAATTCTGGCCATTGGGATTGCATGCAAGAACTGAGCTGTGCAAGGTAGCTTGTTTTGGTGGTGTTGGACTCTGCACATTGGCTTGGAAACTTAGTGCTACTGATGAGGACTGCACTGCAGGCATTAATCTTCCATCAGAAAAGAAATAGCATTGAAGCAGCTGCTAACACAGAACTGAAAGGCACTTGCAAATAAATGTAATAAAAATGCAGGTCATGTCTGAGACCTCATCTACCTTGACAGCATCCCTTGCAGTCTGTTTATAAATAAGTAATGATTTTTAAAAAGACCTCAGGAGCTGCTACCTGGCATTTTGCTGAACCCAAAGCTCTTGGTAATTTTACTCTTTGTGAGGAGGCATTGGGAAATAGATCAGTCGGGAGATGGCTGTACGGCCAATAGATAGTTGATGCAAGCAGGCAAACAAAAGTGCTTTCACTCAAAGCTTCTACTTTAATTAGGCTCCAGCACTTACACATGTCCACAACAGGTTAATAGAGCACCCCAAATCACCCCCAGATTCATATTTACCCAGGGTCTTGAGGAGATCTCGAGTGGATAACCATAGACTTCCAGCAGCCAGTCTTCTGTTTGCAGGGGAACTTGAGAGGTGTCCAAGTGTTGGAGTGGCCACCACGCTCAGATTTCTTCCTCTCTCTATATCCAATTTGTTAGTATTACGTAGCTTGCTCATCAAAAAACCTGCTGAGTAGAAGGTAAGTTCAGGGTGGAGATTTCCAGTGTGTCAGGCAAGGGGTTTTCCATCAGTTTAACCAGCTGTATTTCACACAAGTCATAGGTAACTATTGCCAAACTTTCCATCTTGCGAAACCACATGCTTCAGAAAAACAACTCAAGTCAGGAGGGCAGAGGGTCATGTTTACTCCTCAAGGTCACTCCTTCGCCCTCCCATCCTGGTCTGTTAGTTGTGCTAAGGTTTCAGAAAGGCCTCCTTTTTGCTGCTTTCAACAAAAACATAACAACTGGTATTCCAGTTGTGGGCAATGGTTCACGCATGTTACTGGGCTTTGGGCTATCAAAACTCTGCCCCTAGAGAGCCCCAAACTAAACCTCATCCTACCTTCCTCTCGGCTTTCCTGCTCCCTTACGAATATTGAATCGTCATCCATTTTGGAAAGTTTTGGATTTAAGACTACTTCCAACTGCTATAAAATGTAATGATCTGTAATTTCTGGGAGTGCTGACCTGGCTACTCTTGAGTCAGTTCAGCATGTTTCACCAGCACGTACTTAAAAATAGAAATTTCTTCAGGCACTCATGTGCACTGTTAGATAATCTGTGTTTCATTGCAAGCTTATTTTGCTTGGAGAACTGGTTTAAGCTAAATTGACAAAAGCTTTGCAGGTATAGGTGCAGCTACACTTGGGGGCCTTTGCTGGCTGATCACATCCTGGACCAGAATACCTATGCAAACAGAAGTCCGTAGGTAGGCACAGTCGTACTGCATGTGCAATTTGATATAAACTAACTGCTGGGTATCTGTGAGTTATCTGGGCTTGGGCGTGGCAAATGTAAGTAACTCAGTGTAATTATTCACGTGGATGAAGTTACTCACCTGTGTAAGTGTTTATAGGATCAGGGCCTTAATTTGCAAGGCAGTTTCAAGGGGGAGAACTCTATTACCGAGATAAGTGTTACCTAATTTTTCATTCTCTCCTCCAGCTCTCATGGTTGAGGACTCTTGTAGTCTTCACCTTTATTGCATGTACTCCACACTGCTCTCAAAACCTCTTCATGGCTGCTTTGTGCTAGGGTGCTTTGTGCTACTTGATCATTTTCTGTTTTTCTCTTCTAATAACTTTCCCTTTGAAAAAACAACATCCATTAAATCTGGCGACCTCAAGCCTTTTCTCCTAACACACTCGCATAAGTGTGTCTCTCTATCTCTGGTTTTTTGGCCCCATTCTCTGAAACCCAGAAGACTTTGTCTCAGTTCCTCGTTCTCTTTTCATTTCCCTTCCATTGGAAGGTTCCCAGTCTTGAGAGAGAGGAGGAGACTCCCTGCCCTTCATTTCTACCCGAGAGAATCAGAGTGAGACGCTGACGTTATATTTAAAATGTCTGTCATTTGTGTGAATCTCTTTGGTCGTTGACTATAGCCGTAAGATGTTATGACTTGTAGCCACATATGTGTAGCTTTTAGTGGGAAATTCTGTGAGCTGTCTCCCGTCTGTTGCATAGCTATCCATTATGGCATTCTGCACCTTCGTCCAAAACATCTGGTACAGGCCACTGGATACTAGGGCCAAAATAGCCATTGGTCTGACCCAGTCTGCTATTTCCTATGTTGCTGTGTTTCTCTATTGCCAGGCAAAGGAAATCACATGATAGACTCAACTAATAAAAGTAAATACTTAGCATTTATCTAGTGTTTTGTATCTTCAGTGCGTTATACAAATATTTAATTCAGTTATTCCAAAATACTTCAGTGAGCGTTCAAAGCTGGAACAGCCTACAGTAACTTGTCCACGGCCACCCAGCAAGTCATCGGTGGATCCAAGATTATAATCTGGCTCCCAGTTCCTTGCTAGAATATGTTGCATCTCTTGAGGCATTTTTTGGTGTTATAGATGTGCGTAAATGGGAAGTTTCTACCCACTCATTTTAAGATGCCTCTGGATCCCTTAAACAGATCAGAAGAGGCCTTTTGAGGGCCAGAAGGGGGAAAATTGACAGACATTTTGGATGTTGCAATGGAAGAGGGTTTGGATAAAGATGTGAAAAGCAGACTGTTCTGGATCTCTATAAGAGGTTATGAAAAGGGCGAACCCTCCAGGAACCAGCCTATATCTGTTCTGGTGCAAATTACCCCACTTACTACCTTTAGTGAAGGGTTTACCTTGAAGAGTAACATACAGATACTGAACCAGATGCTCAGCTGGGGTAAATCGGCATCGCTCCATCTGAAAACAGTGGTAGCATCTAAAGACCCCTACTAAAGATAACAAAATGTGTTAAATAAAAACACACAGTAAGGGACAGTCTCTACCCCAAAGAGCTTACAGTCTAAATGGACAAGACCAACACAGGGTGAGAGGGGAAATAGCAGAGTGTGTGTGTCATAGAATCATAGAATATCAGGGTTGGAAGGGACCCCAGAAGGTCATCTAGTCCAACCCCCTGCTCGAAGCAGGACCAATTCCCAGTTAAATCATCCCAGCCAGGGCTTTGTCAAGCCTGACCTTAAAAACCTCTAAGGAAGGAGATTCTACCACCTCCCTAGGTAACGCATTCCAGTGTTTCACCACCCTCCTAGTGAAAAAGTTTTTCCTAATATCCAATCTAAACCTCCCCTCTGCAGTGACCTCTGGTCTTCTGATGTGCTAATAAGTATGATCCAATGTAAAAATGGCTGAGGAGGCCATTATCTGTCAGGATGTAGTGCATCCCATAGTTCTCCACTCTCACAGGATTTGGCTTTTATGGATTCTCGTTATTTTATGAATGGGAAACTGAGGCACCGTGATGCAGACGCTTCCTCAAGGTCAAACGCCTTATCATGGCTCTGCCATTGACTTGCACTACAGAGAAGGGTAAAGCCTTCTTCAATGAAAACACCCTTCTGTTTGCCTTACTATATTCTTCTCTTCTGGCCCACTGGGCTTCAGAATTACTGCCAAGCAGTATTACTAACTACACAGTATATGGGAATCACTTGCACTATTGCTAAACTGCAGCTGCCCCTCAACTCAGGCTCCCTTGTGCTCAATTAACTTTAGTGACCAAATTCAGATGTGGTGCATAGCAGGGATTAAATTATATGTAGACTGGTGGGGTGTGAGTTTCAGGGATGCAAGTTGAAGGGTAGATGTACACTGGAGCTGGAAGGTGTAATTGCCAGCTCAAGGAGACATACCCAAGCTAACTCTGATTGAGCTAGCACACTAAAAATAGACAAGTGGGTGTGGCAGCATAAGTGGTGAGAGGGAGCTAGCTGTCCCGAATATGTACCCAGTGTCTCGGGTGGCATCGTCCTCAAGGCAGCTAGCACTTCCCATTGGTATTTTTAGCCGGTATGTCTCCTTGAGCTGGAAATTATACTTCCCAGCTCCAGAGCAGAAGTACCCTAAGTAAATCTGGACGGACTCTAGGAGCCTATGTGGGTAGAACATACACCTTGAGGGTGGCAGAAGAAGGTTGCAAGTTCCACTTTCTTGGGCAGCCTCTAGGCTTTGCTTGGGCTCAGCTTGACTTTATTAGGTTCTCGTCTGAATGTTGCCTGGTAACTCTACCAGCTCAGCATTGTTTATTAACTTCTAAGAAAACCTCTACTTAATGTCAGTGCTCATAGCCAGCAATCCCTGCAATCCCCGCCAGACCACTGAGGCTGGTTTTTGTCCCAGAAATCACAGCATGGATATTTCATACTCTTCTTTAATTTATTTCCCTCTGCAGTGACCTCTGGTCTTCTGATGTGCTAATAAGTATGATCCAATGTAAAAATGGCTGAGGAGGCCATTATCTGAGGTGCCATATAAGTCATGGAGAGGGGGTGTAGGAAGAGAGACCAAGGGCATTGTATCCATGCCAGTGAGTTGGTAGCACTGATTGGTACCGATACCCTACAAATTCTTATGCAGTTCAGCACATGGCAGGATCAGGCCATAAAAAAATGACTCTTAAATCCTGGGCAGGAGTTTTTCATAATCTGCATAGCACAGTGTAGTGCTCTCTGTCCTGACAGTAAAAGATGGAGGACAAGAAGGGTTTCAGGTTTTCTTTTTTAAAGTATAAGTAAAGACAAATATAAGAGAGACCGAATATAAGCACAGCCCGAAACTTAACATAGAAAGTCCCTGGGTGTCAATGTCATGCATCTCCATGGAGTAATGAGCTCACTTACTGTAACCAAAACAGGTTGCCATAGAAACTGTATTGGGGAAATCAGAAGCTCTTTTCTCCTGATACATATAAAAGCCAGCAGGGTGAGAAGATGTGGGGGGGGGGGCAGATTTTTTTTTCAATCTGTTGAAGATTTATAGGACTGAGATACTGTTTCAAATGTTTTAAATGAGACCGCTATTTATTCATTTTAAAGCAGGAAAAACTGCCCTTCAATAAAATAGTGTTTTAAAACTCCTGCTTTATTTAATTTTTGAGCAATATTTCTGCCACAGTAAACTTATCAGTAATTGAGATGTCCAGTTGCAGATACCCTGTTCCAACCATTACTCTGACCGTATGACTAAATCAGTGTAAGAAACGTAAAAGCCAAAGGATATTGGGTCAGTTTCATCTCGGCTGCAGCTTCCGCTGAAATCATTTCTGTACTCCAGGGATGTATTTGTCCTTGTATTTTTTACGAATCCCTCCACACATAGACAGTTATCTCTTCATATTTGGTCACCCAGTGAAGGTTAGTACATGAGCTGCAATACAAATGGGTTTCTAATGCCAGGATTCTACATGTGTGAATAGATAATAAAGAGGAAATTATTCAAACGCAAAGGGCAATATTTTTCTCTTGTATTTCCATGGAGCTCCGTTGGCATGTAGAGAGAGCAGAGCCGAATAGCTAAGTCAAGGTGCACAATGATGACCAGAGGGGAGCATTTTGTTCTAAATTTGTTCTAAATTTCCAATTCTTTGAGTCACTTGGAGAAAATCAGTTAATGCTTATGGATGTTGAAAGGCTAAAATATTCCCTAGTTTACATTTCACTTCTTGGTCCATTTGGTTGCAGGACTACAGGTGTGCAAATGTGCACCTATCACCTGTTTTTCAAAGTACCTGCAACTCCAGTTCATTTGAATGGAAGCTACCAGTGCTTAGCACCTCTGAAAATCAGGCCGCTACTTAGCCCAACACAATCTTATGTATGTTCGCAAATTTGGGATCTGCACTGGCACACAAGAGAGAGCAAAGTATGTTTGACCGTAAACAAATACGTGCCTGCCTTCTAACTGAACAATAGGTTGGCACTTTGACTGTAAACAACAGGTCCCATCTTTTAATGAGTACAGATTCTTATATTGAGAATCAGAGCGTTGATGGTTTGGCAGATCAGAATGGGAGCCTTCAGCAAAGGGATGAACACCTTGTGATAAAAGAGTTTAAAGTCAACTTACTCATCTTACTCATTGTAGAAATGTGGGGGCATCAGCATTTCATGCCTGGTTGCCTTCAATGAATAGACGAGATTATTTAATTTTTTCCTTTTTATGGTTTTTAATGTAAATATGGCACGTGTTAGCACCAACCGAGATGAAAACTGGCTTTGTGAGGGTCAGATGTTCTCCAGCACATTCTGTTGTCATGCTGGCAGTATTCAGATGCTGCAAATTAAAACAAGAATACCTGCTGGGTGCAGAATGCTAAAAGAAAGTCTCTTGCAGTTTTGGAAGCAGTGCAGTTTGTGGGACATAATCATTCAGAAACTCATTTTCCTGTGCTTTGGGTAACAAACTTTTGGGTTAAATTTTCTGTTGTTTTTGCTAGTCTATCCCCTTCCCCTCTTTGTGTCTTTCCTTCTCTACAGCAGCCCCACTCACACCAGCATTTATTTATTCGGCATATGCAATCCGGTCAAGCCAAAACACAGTGTTCTTATCAATGATGTTCAAGGCAGGAAGATCTCCAGGAAATAGAGTAATTTTGCAGTCCTCAACACTATGTGTCATGGTTTGTGGCTGCCCACATTGAGATAATGGATTGTCTCTAAAACGCTACCAAAATTCCACTGCAGCACAAATTCCATGTCTGGTATGAAACCAGTTTGGAAGTCTCCATTGCCTTTGCGGTAAATCAAACCTGGGTTGACACTGAGTGAGGTCCGAGACAAGATAATTATTTGTCACTTTCTCTGTGGACCATGAAGCATGTCACATGTCCTTTACTGTAAATCCCTCACCCAATAAACTTATTCACAACGGGTGACGTGAGGGCAGATGACCATATGGTGCATTAAACAAGTCTTTAATTAGCAGTAGATGTGGCATATCACACAATTTTGTCACGAAATTGCTACGCTTTCCTCTCTGTGAGCACTGGGTGAAGCAATCTTGCAGAGAACCAGTAACCATGGTAGAGGAAAAGATGTAAGTGTGCCTGAAGTAATATGCATGGTGGAATTAAGTTGTGTGTTGATCCTCATTGTGTGAGACAAGCGAACCCACGCTGGAGCACAATACTCTGCTGATGAGTAACAGAGTGCCAAGGCTGAAATGCATAACGTTCGTGTTTTGGTGCCCCATGTCGTTCTGGCCAGTTTTCCAAGCAGGTTGTTGCGTGTTTTGACCTTAGTCACTGTCTTTGTAAGATGATCACAATATATAAGAGGTTTGTCCAATGTGACCCCTCGATAAACTGGGTGTGAATCATGCTTTATTTGCTGACCATTGAGAACTATGTTCAGGTCTCTGCCCGCTTGTGCATGATGTAAGTGGAAGACACTTGACGCAATCTTACTTCCACTTGATACCATGGAATATCAGGGTTGGAAGGGACCTCAGGAGGTCATCTAGTCCAACCCCCTGCTCAAAGCAGGACCAATCCCCAACTAAATCATCCCAGCCAGAACTCTATCAAGCCTGACCTTAAAAACTTCAAAGGAAGGAGATTCCACCACCTCCCTAGGTAACGCATTCCAGTGCTTCACCTCCCTCCTCGTGAAAATGTTTTTCCTAATATCCAACCTAAATCTCCCCCACTGCAACTTGAGACCATTACTCCTCATTCTGTCATCTGCTACCGCTGAAAACAGTCTAGATCCATCCTCTTTGGAACCCCCTTTCAGGTAGTTGAAAGCAGCTATCAAATCCCCCCTCATTCTTCTCTTCTGCAAACTAAACAATCCCAGTTCCCTCAGCCTCTCCTCATAAGTCATGTGTTCCAGTCCCCTAATCATTTTTGTTGCCCTCCGTTGCCAACAATAATGGACCATAGCCACCATATTTGCGTTCAGAACACTCTCAAGTATATCAAAGGAGTGTGACTGAGTGCCAAGGCATATGTCGTCCGCATAGACAAACTTGCGAGACCCAGTAGGTCATCTGAATATAAGTCGAATAACATTGGGTGGGGAGGAGGGCATTCATCTGGTGCCTCCAAGCACTTGTTCTATCACCAATATGCACACGGAATTGGCGATTTCTGAAAAAACAGAGCAATCACACATATTAACCAACTTGGTATGGTTCTAAACAATTTCAGCAAAAGGCCCATGTACCAGACCATATTGTGTGGCGTGGTCAGGTCAAGGAAGACTGAACCAGTCTTCAGCTTATGTTGGAATCCATTTCAGATGAAAGTTGTAAGTGCCAGCACTCAATCACATGTACTGTGACTGCAGCGAAAGCCAGCTTGCTCTGGTGCCAGCATGCCTTCCACAGATGGTGAAATTCTTTGCAAAATCAGGTGCTTAAGCATCTTGAAGCAGATGCTTAGAAGTGAAATTGGTCTATAACTCGAAGGCAACTGTTGGTCTTTCCCAGGTTTCAGCAAAGCAATGACCTTCGCTGGGTGCCATATTCTAGGCAGTCTGGATTCCCACAGAACTCTGCTGAAAAACCGAACGAGCCATTCCCGAGCGTGAGGACCCAATATCAAATAAGATTCTAGCAGTAAGAAACAAAATCAAAGGAGTTTAGTTTGTTTCTCCTTCCTTTTTCTCCTTCTCCTTTGCTGCTGTGATTTTCATTTTGTTGTTGCCATCAGGGTCCAACTGAAAGATATGTCCATCAAATTGTAGGATAGAGTAATTCTACATTTGCAGGCAGACTTCATGCATCACCTCCCTGGAAGCTTGGAAGGAAAGTAAATTTGCATGTCAGCTTGGTTACTTTATTTGCAAATGTACTACGGATGTGGAGGGTGCTGGATTCATAGCTTTGGAAAATGAAATCCTGTAATTAGTACAAAAACAGGTACAGCATGGTCAACAGCAGGACCACATTTCTCCCTACTGCCCTGCCAGTGTGCCTAGCTTTGCCCAGTCCCAAGTGTAATATAGAGAAGCTACTATATTCTGTTTTACGCCAGGCTATGCATGGCCCTAGGGGGTTGTTCTGGCAGCTAGATAGAGTATCACTGGAACGGAGGGATGCTCCAGCCATATGCATCGCCTCCCAGACACACCACTTGTACTAGCAGCTGGGAAGGGGATGAGGAGCTGGTGCATTGTCCTGTGAAGTGTCAGGGAGCCTGCTCTACCATGCTGAAGGCAGCTTTGTGTCAAGGGACTGGTGCTAAGGAGACTTGACTAGAGTTACCATACGTCTGGGTTTTCCCGGACATGACCTCTGTGTTGGCAGATTTTTCAAATAAGAGGAAATGTTTGGGATTTTTCCCTGTGGAGCCAACGTTGCAGCTCAAAGAGCTGTCTCTGCACCCCGATTGGTCCCTCCCCGGCATCCGCAGTTGCTGGATCCCACCCATCCTAGCCTGCTCCTCCAGGTAAGAGGAGCTGCCGCAGGGCCTCAGAGCCCGACCAGGAGGGGTGACAGGGCCAGGGCCTGGATCCCTGCCCTGGGGAGAGGAAGAGCCCCACGGGAAGGAACTGACCAGGCTGGTGCTGCATCCAGGCCTGCGCCAGCCACCTTACCACCATGGCAGGGAGCATGGCACTGCCCCCACCTCGAGAGTGAGGCTGCAGGTGTCCCCTCCAGCACCCCCAAACACCCCCTCCCAGTGCACACACACACACACCCTCCAGCACTCTCCTAAACACCTTCTCCCAGTACACACACTCCTCCAGCACCCCTCCCAATACACACACACCCCTCCACCACCCCCAAATACCCTCTCCCAGTACACACACCCCTCCAGCACTCTCCTAAATACCCTCTCCCAGTACACACACCCCTCCAGCACTCTCCTAAATACCCTCTCCCAGTACACACACTCCTCCAGCACCCCTCCCAGTACACACACACCCCTCCACACATCCCTCCACCACCCCCAAACACCCCCTCCCAGTACACACACACACACCCTCCAGCACTCTCCTAAACAACTTCTCCCAGTACACACACTCCTCCAGCACCCCTCCCAGTACACACCCCCCCCTCCACACACCCCTCCACCACCCCCAAATACCCTCTCCCAGTACACACACCCCTCCAGCACTCTCCTAAATACCCTCTCCCAGTACACACACTCCTCCAGCACCCCTCCCAGTACACACACACCCCTCCACACACCCCTCCACCACCCCCAAATACCCTCTCCCAGTACACACACCCCTCCAGCACTCTCCTAAATACCCTCTCCCAGTACACACACTCCTCCAGCACCCCTCCCAGTACACACACACCCCTCCACACACCCCTCCACCACCCCCAAATACCCTCTCCCAGTACACACACCCCTCCAGCACCCCTCCCAGTACACACACGCACACACATACCCCCAAATACCCTCTCCCAGTACACACACTCCTCCAGCACCCCTCCCAGTACACACACACACACACACCCCTCCACCACCCCAAAATGCCTCCTCCCAATACAACACACACACACCTTCACCACCCCCAAATACCCCCTCCCAGTACACACATACCCTCCAGTTCTCCCCCCCGCCCTGGCAGTGTCCTTTGTTTGGGAACTTGAAATATGGCGACCCTAGACTTGAGAGGCATGAGAATCAGGCCCTAGATACGACAGATTGTAGTATTTTCTACTGTTCCCTTTCCCATTTGTTTGGCAAAAGTTTTCTATCATCTCAACACCTAGCTGTGTGAAGCTTTCTTGGATGCTGACTTCATGAACTCTCACTCATTCACACCCCTACTAGCTTCTCCATTCCAAGTTTGTAACATTAAATATTTGGCAATTGCACCAGAGACTAAACTAATCTGTCTTCAGCCAGGGATGCTGAAAATGCACACCTGCTAATTACCAAAAGCTCACATCCTGCCTTGCACTTTCAGCAAATGAGTTAAAGAATCAGGTTTCTTTCAGCCTAATTGCACTTGCAAGCTATTTTGCTAATATGAATAAAGGCTCTAACTGGGCAATGCAGTACAAAATTCAGATACCAGAAGATGTGTGCACACAACAGAAAGTGTTGTTGCCTGGGTTTAGGTAGCTCAGATGAGATCTTGCAACATTTTCCCCGGTCAGGTGGGAACATTGTTAATTTCCATGACTAAATCCAGAATTCCTCTCTGTCAATTTGGAAGCCACGTAATGGCCTTCAGCAAAGCATTTTATAATGCACACTATGAAATGTGGGTAAGCACTGGAGCTCAGTGGACACAATGCTGAGGAAATGAGTCTTCAGATGGAGCAATCAGAGATCACTGAAGACATCATTTTCATTTATATGCCTGTGTACGAGCCCCATATGTAAAGTTGTTTTCTTATTGTTGTATGCTAAGGAGATTTCAATAATAATCCAAAAAAAATGTCTGAGTAAATTATCTCACTATTCTGTATAAAATCGCAGAGATGATCTAAAAATTATATAGAGGGCTATAAAATGAAGTCCAACAGCAAAGATACCAAGAGACACATCATTACGCATTTTAAAAAATTTCCGTCTCTTCTTGCCTAATATCCTGAATATTGACAGGGTATTATTTAGGGACTGACAGTGGAATTATGCAACACATTGTAATCACGTGTCTCTTTTGGTACCCTTGCCATTGTTCTCTATTTTTAACTAGTGTCTGCTTTTGGGACCATCTGTCAGATGCATTTGTCATCCCCCTATAGAAATCTTGAAATATCAAGGATATAGTACCTGATCTCAGGGACAATAGCAGGCTGGAAATTGCTCCCTTGACAATTAACTCTGCTCCATGTCTGGTTGTATTCCCTTTTACAGACTAACAACTTCAAGGTGGCAGTAGACCATTATCAGAGTTGAAATATCCACAGCGGCCTGGGTGTTTCATTTTATGATACACTGATTTCAGTGCATGGTGCGTGCATTTCAATTACATTCTGGCTAGAATTTGTAAAAGAGCTTAGCTCCCATTTAGGGACCAAAATAGGTGGCCAGATTTTGAGCCTGTTGAATGCTGGGTTCTGTTGAAAATTTGACCGTAAGTGTCACAATGGGAGGTGATGGATGTTCAGCACTTCAAAATCTGCTCATTGTTTAGTTGTTTAAGTGTGAGCTGAGCTCTCCTGAAAATCTGGCCTGGATTGTGGGGTGCTGAGCAGTTGAAAATTTGACACATGATCTACATGATATATCACCAGAAAGTATCTATTATGTCTTGAACAGCCTCTCATAGAGATCATTCAAAATATTTGTCAGGTTAATGAATAGGAGGACGGAGAGTGGGCATTTAGTGTGTCTTTGAAGAATTGCGAGTCACTGTTGTCCAAAATTTACTGTATAATCTAGTATTTGCCAACTGGTAGTTCATCTGATTGTCTTTAGTGGACATTCACATCTCCATGAAAACTCCCATCCATCTCTCAAATTGCAGGACAATGCCAACTTCACTATTTTTACGCACAGATCTGTATTCTAATTACCGTGTATTATTCCGAAACAATATATCTGCTTATGGTGCTTCTCTCTAGCTGGTCTTTCCTTAGTGCTGTTGAGTAGTAGCGAATCCTCTCTTTCAGACATTCCTAATGGTTTCCACGTTGCTCATTCATTTAGCAGGCATTGCTAAAACTTCCTCGGGATGCACAGTGAACATACATTTGTACAGCTTTGAGAAGTGTTTTAAGTTTTTTAAGAAGTGAATTCTATAATTTGAAGTCTAAAAGTAGGTTAAATGATAATGACTTTGGGCACATGAGATATTTGCAGCCCATCTTACAAGTTGTTGCACATGGATTTATGTCCATTGCATCCAGCATTGGAACATGCAGCTAACCTCAATCTCACTTCAGTGCTTTTCTCTGTTGGTTTCAGTTTATTTTATTATTTTTATTTTTATTTATTTATTCAAAGAGCAGAAAGAGAAAGTTTCTAGGATTACATTGAAATATACTGTACATTCTGCCACTTTTAGAAAAGTTATGGATTCACAGAGGAAGAAAAAAAACATGCATGCAGTGTTAGCCTGTTAGTCTAGAATCACGGACACTAGTCTCTTCAATTCGTGCCTTGCGATAAAAAGAGTGTGATAGATTTACCCATGATTCCATCCCTGTGCAACTGCGTCCATTGTGCAAACCATTGCTGATTCCCACGTTGTTTAATACTTTGTCTCACACAGCAATTAATAGCCCACTCTGAGTGGTGGTAATGTCCTTGTCTGTCTGCATTTAACCTCCCAGGTGATGGTAGAACAGATCACGGAGGAGCATAGGAAAACGAGGGGGCAAGGTTAAAGAATAGTACTTTGTGCTGGGTGCATTGTATGCATGCTAATACTCTCAAGTAGAGATTGAGATAGTGGAAGAAGAGATGGTCACACCAGCAGTTCTCAAACTGTGGTCCACAGAACCATTGCTGAGAGTGAGAGGAGAGCTGGCAGTTCACATGACTCTGGTCTACATCCTTGTTATCAGCTGCTTTATTCCAAAAAAAGGGAGCCGGGGTACCTGTCCTGGGGAAGGATCTAAGCTAGGAGGTGCTGCTGCAAGAGAACAGGAAACACACAGAAGAGGGGAGGTGGTGTCAGAGAAGCCGGTTCAGAGGACATAGAGGAGTAGATAAGAGAGGGAGATAGAATGAAGAGCCAGTCTGGTTAACTCTTTTTCTGGAAAGGACAAAACACTCCTTGCACTGGATTCTTAACAATACACAAGCACTTTTCTAATGTTAATGTGCCATGCCCCAAGTGCTGCAGTTGTCACAGGGATCTTGTGGGATATGAGTGGGAGGTGAGGTGTCCTGCACCATGACACATGGGAGGAGAGGAGGCTCATGTGACTGCAAATGGGAAACAGGGTGTCCACACGACAGTCTGAGACCTGCTCCTTGCAGTGCACTCGTTGAAGAACTCCTGGAGTTGCCAGTATGGGAGTGTAGGGGAAGGAAAGTGGGTTTTGAGGAGATAAAGGGATGCTTGGCACAGTGGAAGCGGGATGTCATTCCAGGCATAGGGTTCAGCTTGAAAAAAGCATGAATGGGAGAGTGGGAGGAGAAGACAAAGGGAGCCAAAGGATGGGTTGAAGAGCAGGAAGAGGGGAACTGAGAGAGTATCTGGGCCCCTGTGATGAAGTGGGAATATTTTACAATATTTTTGAGAGGCCAGTTTGTGCCTCAGTTTCCCCTATGTGCCTTGGGTGCAAGGGGACTGTTTGATCTCCCCGCAGGCTGACACACATAGGTGTGGGTATTGCCTAGCTGTCTGGGCCTTAGTTTCCATATCAGTGAAACATCTAGGAAGACAATGGCAAATCCAATCCCCAGCACACTGACACCTAGCAACCAACGACCCAGAGGGATATGGATTTCCCTGCTGCTCCTTAGGGAAGCTGAACAGCAATCCCCCAACTCCAGGCAAAAAGACTGGAGATATGTGAGGTGTTGGGTAAGAGCTGGCTGCTGGAAGGAGTCAGGGCTCATGCTTGGAGTTTGACAAAGGAGATCAGACAGAGACACAGACAAAGCTTGAACCCAAGGGTTCACTACAGCTTGGCTGAGCTCTGGGCTAACCAGAATGGACTCTGCTTTAACCTTCAGTTCCCTGTGTTACCCTAGGCACTTCCTATGCTGTGTTTCAGTTAATAAATAAATGCTGCTCTTCTGACAATGCTGCGTGAGTGTCACTGCAAATGTTTGGTGAGGTGCATCAACCCCTGAAGAGTGGACAAGTCTCCATCAGGGGTCTGTCTCAGTTGGACTTGCTGAATGGCGCTCATGGTGCGAGTGAAGCAGGAGTGCTGCAAGCCTAGAGGTCCAGTCAAAGAAGGCAGTGAAGCTTACCCAGGAGGAAAAGCAAGACCCCCAGTGGGTCTGGCACACTGCAGGAGTTCCTCCTGGAGACCATTCCAAAGTTGGGGCCATAGCACCAGTCCTGTGGATTCGTTTAAAAGTGAGAGCAGGGCAGTTGATCTGTATGTGGAAAGAGACCGGGAGGCAGGAGAAGGGGGAGTGACATGTCAGAGCGGCAAGCAGGGAGAGAATACTGCATTGACTGAAAGCGGACGAGATGGGAGAGGAGGTTACAATGATCTTGGTAAGAAAGGACCGTGATGTGATCCAGTTTTGGCAGTCGGCAAGGAGGAGGGGGAAGATAAAAAACATGGAGAAATGACAAGATTTGTCAGGAGCCTGGTTGTGAGGGGAGGCCAGAGAGAACCCTGGGGCTGAGTGTTCAAGGAGAAGCACAAAAGGGAAGCTCAAGAAGGCATGGCGGGGAGACAACGTTCTCCCTCTGCAATAGATAGCAAGAGCCATTGTATTTGTGAGAGTATGTTAAGAGAACATCCTCAGTAACTCTCTTAAAAGATGCTTTTGAGCAGGGCATTTCCTAGCCACTAATTCAGGTGGGGCAGGGTAGCTTCAAGTGTGTAGGGATGTGGGTTTTACAGCCCTGGAGCCTGAAGCTGTTTGTCCACAGAACGGGCAATAGCAATGCAGACTTCCCCGGATTACCCCCTCATTGTGCTTCCCCACGGAGTCGTTCAGGCACCAAGTCCACTCAATCCTTGCCGAGTCTGCCACAAAGAGAGCCAATTGCGCAGATCCTTTGCGTGTTACGGACGCACTAGTCTGGGCGGAGGTCACGTCATTTCACACAGGCCTTTGATTAGGTTTTTGTTATCAACTTTGTTTATGTTGCAAACGACAAATGAAATGGCTGACCTAGGGGTGTGAGTATTCCATTACCAAACCCTAGAGACATCCAGAAATTGAATGGTACTTTAGGCAAAAAGCTTACTTAATTTTTGAACATTATTTTTTTCTGTTGCTATCAGGCAAATACACTGAATCTGTGAGTTGTTCTTTGGTTGGTTGTTTGGTTTTTTATGTACAATATGGCAGTTTTGCTTATTGCCAGTAAGGGGGGCTTATCAGAAGTGACGTAGTATCATACATTTCTAAATATACTACACAAAGCTCTCAGGTAAGTGAGGCAGGCATTGGTAATTATGTATTCAAAAGAAAGGAGCCTGCAAACTATCAGGAAAAAATGCCAAGTGCTGTGATTCTCTGTGTAGTGTTTCTTCCACATTCTGTCATGGCTCCACCCCTTCTCTAGATTTCAGGAACATCCACTATATCTGTTTCTCCCCCCTCTTCTCTCATTGCATGGGGCAGGGGTACAAGCTCCCGGGAAACCTAGAGAAATGGGCTGGGGGTGGGAGTGAGAGACCACGGCACTCCAAAACGGAAAGACTGGGTGGAAGGACTTAGAGAACCTCCACCTTCAGCATAAAAAACCAGATTGATGTTGCTCAGAAATAGTCTTCATGCCACTTGCATCCTCTTTCCTGGAAAGGAGTCCCACTGGATGCTGGGAGGCTGTGGAAGATAATGGTAGTGAGATAGAGGACACAGAGAGAGAGTCCAGAGAAACTACACAAGTGTGGGGGCAAGTGTTGCCCTGCTTTATGTGGTATGTGACAGGGGGCTTGGGTCTAGGTTTGTTGACAGCCTGTCTTGTCTATCCCTTGACTTACAGTAGGACCTAGTCACTGTCTTTAGCCGGAAAATACAGAGCCATGAGGGATCTCTCAATACCTATCTGGTCTTGTTTTACATTTAAAAAACCTTCAAGCTGTTCAGCTCTGGGATGGCCAAGGAGTCTAGGGCAAGCTGTTGAGCAAGGGGTCTGAGACTTCAGGCTGGCAGGGCCCGGGGGTGCTGTGAAAACACCACATTTGGACCCCTGAGGAAGGCAGCACCTTCTAACCCATCCCCCTCCAAGGCCCACAGTCAAACCAACCCTTCCTTCTGGGTATGGTTTCCTCAAGCGCTCATCAGTGGTGCATCTGCAGTAAGTCAGCCAGTGCGGGGGCTGAAGAAGCCTGAGAGAGGAGTGCTGCACTCCTTTCCTCAGGCAGAGAGTAAATGGAGATGATCCGAGAAGTGAATCACCCACACGTATGCCAGAAAAGAACATGATTGTACTGGGGCAGGCAGCAAGGCAAAGTCTGCCGGCACGACTCCATTAAACTGGAAGTCAGTCAAAAAGCCGCAGAAATGGCTGTGTAAAAATCTTTCTCTTTGGCCGGGTCCCAGAATAGTTATGGAACCCCTCCCCCTCTCTCCTGCAATGCCATTTTATGGACGCTTTTCAGAGGAGGCGGGTACGTGAAGAGAAAGCGATTTGCTTGAAAAAACTTGAAAAACTTGTGACTGTTGCTCATTCTCAACATATTTAACGTGACGGGAAAACATTTAGGAGCTGGGGAGTGGGCTCTTGCAATATATGCTAATTGTGACTTGACCGAGTGATGGAATGTGCCGACGCTATCACTTCCAAGCTGAGTTTACACAACTCCCTTCCATAAACTATGGGGCCAATGTTAACACTGAGGCACTCTTTCATAGCTGAAGCTCTTGGAATTTGTTCTTCTTGTCCCGCAAACTGTGGAAACATTTGTATGCAACATTTTTGACCAATAATTGTGTCCATATTATTCTGCCAGGATGTATCAGTGTAAGGTACTAAGCATGGAATTCAGATGGCTATATTTTATCTAATCAATATTGAAATGAGGTTATTTCTTTGTAATACAGTAGTACCTGGGGAGGACACCAATGAGATGTGCTAGGCATTGAACAAACACATTAGGGAGACCCTGTCTCGATGAATTTACAGTCTAAACAGACAAGACAGACCAAGGATTGGGAGAAAAGTATTCTCCTCCTCCACATTTTGCAGAAGGGTAACAGGGGCATGCAAAAATTAAGTCATTTGCCCAAGCCAAGGACACACGAAGTCTGTGGCAGAACTGGGAATAGAATCCAGAGTGTCTGAGTCCAGTCCCTTGGCCTGATGACTTTACTTCCCATCGGAAGTAGATCTTTTTTGCTACAGTGTATTCTTTGAAGAGCCAGGCTTCCAAATTGAACATTGTGGGTCAGTAAACTGATGACTAGAATAGAGTAAATTGTGAGGAAAAACTTACCATGAATATTTATTAGTTTTCAAATGGGAATGTCAGTTCAATCCATTCAGGTTTTATTTCCTCAACCATTCAAGGGGTCAAGCTTTACATACTCATGAAAAGCTGATTATGAGCTTGAATATTCTAAGTACTGCATTTGGGATGGTAATTCTTCTATGCATGTTAGTTAGTGATGTTATCCAATCAGGGAACAAAAAAAAAAAAAGCCCATGTCCTAGGTTACTAACCAGTTGGGAACAATTTTTGTAATGTGAATATTAGATATTTTCAATTAACCGTCAACCAGATATTCAGATAGTGGAAAAATTGCAAAAGAATTTCATGAACAAGTTGGAATAACAGATTGTGACCGGAGGCCCAGGGGAGCCAACTGTGGTCACTCAATTAGGGTGAACTGCAAAGAATGGGGCAGACAATCCTCAAAGCTGGTGGATATTCCAAAACTTAGATTTACCAAGCCAGCACAAAACAGCTTCTATAATATCTCACTGGTTACTCAGAAGACAACAACACAGTTCCCTTAAAGTAACCCAGCCGTAGGCCTCCATCCAGACACCCAAGTCAAATATGATAAGGATTACTGAAAATCTTATTCATCATATAAAAAATTTCTGCCAGTCCCAAAGGATCAGACACATTACCTCCAGGTTAATGAATATTCCAGATCTTACCCAAATACACGCTTACAGCCAATTCTTATTAACTAAACTAAAATTTATTAAAAAAGAAAAGAGAGAGAGAATTGGTTAAAAGATCAGTATACATACAGACATGAGTTCAATTCTTGAGATTCAGATTCATAGCAGAGATGGTGAGCTTTGTAGTTGCAAAGAGTTCTTATAGAATTAGTCCATAGGTTATAGTCCAATGTTTATATCCAGGCTGGTCCAGTGAGAACTGGGATCTCAGTCCTTATGGTTTAGGCTTCCCCTGCATGAAGCGTCAAGCAGATCTGAGATAAAAAGGATTGGGACCCAAACATCTTTATACTTTAAGAAGTTTCAGGACTTCTTGTGACAGCTCAGAGTCCTTCGGTGAACAATAGGCACTCATGGGGACTTTGAAGTGGACCCATTTCCTGAGCATCACCAGTAAATATCCACACAGATTAACATAAGGCAATTCCCTGTTTTTCCACCATTAGCAGATGATTTGCTGTACCTTTCAAAGAGAGATGAATACAGGGATATCTTATGTTTACAGTTCATTTAAATGTTAAGATGTCCTTTTGATCTCTGAATTAACAGAATACAGCATAAACAGGGACTGATTACATTGTTGACCTCTACTAATATATATGTAAAACACAAACATTATTTCCCCATATGTCTTTAAGGTTGTTGAATTTGAGTCATTTATCCTGCTGGACGCTTAACTCTTTCTGGCCATGTGTCATATTTCAGGAATATGTCATGAACAGGAAAGAAGGGTGAAATCTGATGAATAATGGAGGGAACATTATTTACTTGGTTCTAGATATGGCACAACACTGACTTCTCAGTAGCATACAGTATCACGGGGTCTGTTCAGAAAATACTCACTCTGCTGTTTCCTGACTTATCAGCGAGCTCTTTAAAAAAAAATAAAATAAATAATCACAACCCCAAACTGCCTCCTGACTGTTTTGGGGAATAAGTGTTGAGTGTGTCTCGTGGTGTCACATATTATTGATTGATTATCAGTATTCAGACAACTACTTCAATATTTTCACAAATTTTAGCATAAATATTTGTCTATGTCAAAAGTTCTTGTCATCCATTCCAGGGAGCAAATGCATTTGCAACTGGAATTGGTTCTGAATGATTTATTAACCAGAAAAAATGGACTGAATTTGTAATGAAAATTATTCTAAATAAATAGTTCAAGAAGCTCTGCTTATCAAGCACATCCTGGTCTTCAAATAGACTTCTCATTGAAAGCATCTGTTTGCCATCAGCGGAGTTAAGCGCATGTGTATGATTGCGCTCATTTCAAATCACCATTTAGATGCATGTTTTGGGACAATAACACAAATGTAACTAATTGCACTAGGTTCAGTGAGTCTAATAAAAGACTTTTTGAGCCCCAAAAGTGAATTCTGGATCCATTTATTTTAATCCTTTTCCATTCTCTGTGTACCAAACAGAGATTTTTTTTTCTCCATCTCACATACAGTTTACAGCTTCTTGCAATGATTCATAAAAGCCACATGACTTTCATGACCTTCATATAAGCTCATATAATAAAAAGGAATACACATTTCCTATGTGCTGGTTAAGGCTTCTTTTTTAAAATGCGTGTGTCCCTAGAGATGATTTAAATGTTAAATTCCCCATCATAGCTGATGTAATATTGCTTATTGTAAACATTTTAAACAAGCCACCCCAGAGGTCTGCTCTTCAGAGGAAGTAGGAAAAAGCCCATAATACACCTGGTCTGTTGTGGAGCGTTTGCACATAGGTGGAGACAGAAGGAATTCCTTCCTGTTTTCTGCAGCAACTAGTGCATCTCTTGCTTGTTTTGATCGAGCCCAAGTTTTCTGAACTTAAGGACACACTGTAAGATCCATCTCTCTTTTCTCAAGCTTCTGCCTGGGAGATGAGGGGAAGAGAGGTGGGGAGGTTGACTTTCAGTTCATTTGGTTGGATGTGCCCATTTTTTCTTTTATACCTCCGTCCCTAAGAGTGGTATGTGGTGGTCATAGCTGTGTGTGTGCCCTGAAACTTCTGCAATATCAAAAGATAAAGGGAGGATTTTCAAAAGTGCTCAGCCCTGGCCTAACGCTGCTCCCAGTGCAGTCAATGGGAGTTGTGCTATAGACTTCAAAGGGAGCAGAGTTAGATTGCTGCTGTGCACTTGTGAAAATACTGTAGTTCACTGGACACTGAATTTGTAGCCAGATGGAGGAAACAAGAGGCTTTTGATTTGCTGAGGTCCTGTCCTATCACCGTTCAGCAGGGCATGTCATGGCAAATGCCATAAAACCTCAGAGTTATGAACACCAGAGTTACTAACTGATCAGTCAACCACACACCTCATTTGGAACTGGAAGTACGGAATCCAGCAGCAGAGATGACTAAAAAAAAAGAAAAAGAAAAAGAAAATACAGTACAGTGTTAATGTAAACTACTAAAAACATAAAGGGAAAATTTAAAAAAAAAAGTTTTGACAAGGTAAAGAAACTTTCTGTGCTTGTTGCATTTAAATTAAGATGGTTAAAAACAGCATTTTTCTTCTGCATGGTAAATTTCAAAGCTGTACCAAGTCAATGTTCATTTGTAAACTTTTGAAAGAACAGCCATAGCGTTTTGCTCAGAGTTATGAACATTTCAGAGTTACAAACAACCTCTATTCCCAAGGTGTTCGTATCTCTGAAATTGTACTGTGTTTGAAACATATTTTTATGAATATAGGGAGGTGACAGGGGTTACCTAGAGTGTGTTCTATTATCGTCTCTTTAATTATCTGTATGTTCTTGAATTGCAGAGGCTACCACAGTAAATCTGGCCATGGTGTAATGGATACCTGGTATGACAACCCTGTGCCTAGTTATTCCCCCAATAACAGAATCGTGACCAAGGAGCACAGGAAAAGCTTCCAGACTGGTGAGTATTTTATATGTTCTTTGCATTTTGATACTCTGTCGTATGGGCCTTTGGAAAGGTCGGACTCGCTGCTAACCCGCCTCTTCGTGGCTGGGAATAGTGTAGGCATTTCTCTGCTTGCTCCCGGCATTGCACACAACGGAGTCATAAAAGTCCTCCCCCATACAAGTCAAAGAGCTTGGGCTTGGATCAACGCTCATATTTTTAGGGTTGATTTAGAAGCTGAATTAAAGGCTTGGCATCCATAATCTATAACTGATCTTATTAATGTCCTCAGGGCCGGCTCCAGGCACCAACATTCCAAGCAGGTGCTTGGGGTGGCACTGAGAATGGGGCGGCCGTCCGTGTCCCATGGCGGCAATTCGGCGGCGGCTGCTTGGGGCAGCAATATTGGTAGAGCTGCCCCTGAATGTTCTATACAGCACCAGCAATGTGTTCTTTCTGCCCCCCCCTTTGTTCCCAGCAATACTTTTAAACAAATGCACCCTATCTGTACATTTAGTCATGATATTATCTAGATGAGCCTTCTAAGTTAGTTTATCAAACATAACTCCTAAGAAAGTAAAATTTTGAACTACCTGTATTGTTTCTGCATAAAGGTTCCATTCTTCCCCAATCGTCTTTCTTGTGAAGATTTGTTTTAGCCAGTGAGAACTTAAATCCCCAAGTATCTCCCCATTCTGAAATCACCCTGAGCACTTCCTGGGTTCTCTCCACAACTCTGTTAAGTCTTCTGTGTTCGGCCTGTATAGCACAGTCAACCGCAAATAGAGCAATACCTATTCCTGCTCGTATACTCTCTGGGAGATTATTAATCATAATGTAAAACAGGGCGGGGCTGATAACACTCGCCTGTGGAGTGCCATTAGTAAGTTTATATATAAGGTTAACATTCTGTCACAGGTACTTTTCATAAAAATCAGGGACAGATCATGGGCAATAAACAAAAAGTCACAGAATCCCGTGACCTGTTGCTGACTTTTACTAAAAATACCCCGGAGGAGGACTGATTCAAACCCAGCTGCTGCTTTGGCGGCCCGGGGACTGAGGCTCCAGCAGTCAGGCTGCCCACCAGCTGCTCCATCATTTCCGGGGCTGACAGCTGCTCCAACCCTGTCCCGGAAGAAGTCCCAGAGATCCCAGAAAGTCACAGAATCCGTGACCTCCGTGACACAATCGTACCTTTATTTATAAATATTCAATGTATTGCAATTGCCAGATTCTATCACATAAGAAATCTCTTATGCACCAGAACATTCTTCCTTTTATTCCAATTGTGGCTAGTTTACACAGCAAGTCTTCCCTCCATGGCATGTCATATGCTTTTTCAGTGTCCAGAAAGACAGCTACCATAAACCCTCTGTTCCTTGTGTTTTTTTGTATTTCTGTTTCTAATCTTACAATATGATCAACTGTGCACCTACCTTTCCTGAAACCCTTTGCACCGTTTACAGTTTCAAGAATGCTACGAATCTCTCATTTATCACTCTGTCCATAATTTTGTCCACACTTGCTTCCATTCTGCCAGTAGTATTCCTTTTCTCCGTGTATTATTATATAATTTCAATAAAACTCTGAAACTCCCTTCTGCTAAGTATTTAAGCATTGCATTACTTATGCTATCTTGACCTGGAGCTGTATTTTTACTTTTGTCTATAGATTTTTTGAGTTCCTGGATGCTGAAATTTTCATTCAGTTCATCATCTTTATGTTCTGTCCAGCCATGTAAGAGCTCACCATTTTCTTCAGCACACATTCTTTTCCCCTCCACATTTGCAGGAGACAATGCTGCCCGCTTGTTTTTTTTGTTTGCAATGTCACCTGAAAGTGAGAACAGGCGTTCTCAGGGCACTGTTGTAGCCAGAGTCGCAAGATATTTGTGTGCCAGATGTGCATGCTTCAACCACCATTCCAGGGGACATGCGTCCATGTTGATGACAGGTTCTGCTCGATAACCATCGAAAGCAGTGCAGACTGACACATGTTCATTTTCATTATCTGAGTCAGATGCCACCAGCAGAAGGTTGATTTTCTTTTTTGGTGGTTCAGGTTCTGTAGTTTCCGCATCAAAGTGTTGCTCTTTTAAGACTTCTGAAAGCATGCTCCACACCTCCTCCCTCTCAGATTTTGCAAGGCATTTCAGATTTTTAAAACTTGGGTCAACTGCTGTAGCTATCTTTAGAAATCTCACATTGGTGCCTTCTTTGCGTTTTATGAATTCTGCAGTGAAAGTGTTCTTAAAATGAACAACATGTGCAGGTTTCAGAGTAACAGCCGTGTTAGTCTGTCTTCGCAAAAAGAAAAGGAGTACTTGTGGCACCTTAGAGACTAACCAATTTATTTGAGCATAAGCTTTCGTGAGCTACAGCTCACCACGGTATGCATCCGGTGAAGTGAGCTGTAGCTCACGAAAGCTCATGCTCAAATAAATTGGTTAGTCTCTAAGGTGCCACAAGTACTCCTTTTCTTTTTGCGAACATGTGCAGGGTCATCATCGGAGACTGCTATAACATGAAATATATGGCAGAATGTGGGTAAAACAGAGCAGGAGACATGCAATTCTCCTCCAAGGAGTTCAGTCACAAATTTAATTAACACATTATTTTTTTAACAAGCGTCGTCAGCATGGAAGCATGTCCTCTGGAATGATGGCTGAAGCCTGAAGGGGTATACGAATGATTAGCATATCTGGCACGTAAATACCTTGCAATGCGGGCTACAAAAGCGCCATGCAAATGCCTGTTCTCACTTTCTGGTGACGTAAATAAGAAGAGAGCAGCATTATCTCCTGTAAATGTAAGCAAACTTGTTTGTTTTAGCGATTGGCTGAACAAGAAGTAGGACTGAGTGGACTTGTAGCCTCTGAAGTTTTAAATTGTTTTTTTTTATCGAGTGCAGTTATGTAACAAAAAAAAATCTACATTTTTAAGTTGCACTTTCAGGACAAAGAGATTGCACTACAGTACTTGTATGAGATGAACTGAAAAATACTATTTCTTCAGTTTATCATTTTTGACAGTGCAAATATTTGTAATCAAAATATACACTTTGATTTCGATTACAACACAGAATGCAAGGTATATATGAAAATGTAGAAAAACATCCAAAAAATCCCTAAATTTCAATTGGTAGTCTCTTGTTTAACAGTGCAATTAAAACTGCGATTAATCATGATCCATTTTTTTAATCTCGATTATTATTTTTTTTAGTTAATCACGTGAGTTAACTGCGATTAATCGACAGCACTAATCATTTACTATAAAACCAGGTATACATTTGTTTTTATTCCGTATCCCATTCATTCTTTTAACTTGTTTCTCTCTCTGAAACCTCAGAATCTTTGTTCAATTTTCCACAATGCATTCTCCAACTCTCTTACATGGCCTTTTTAATAATTCTTTGTGCCACTGCTTTATACCTGTTATAATTCATTAAGTTCTTGCTATTTATTGTATTTTTGCTTGTTTGTATGCCTTATTTCATTCTTTAATTGCTGCTTTACAATCTTCATGCCGCCAGGGACCTGGATTTCCGAGTTTGTGGCAATTAGATGTCTTATGTATAGCTAGGTGGCTGCTGCAACAACTCCCTTTATTATATTATCATGAAATTCCTCTAGATTATCACTTATTCAATGGCACTTAGAAACTCTGCACACTCACTCTTAGAGAGTTCTCAGTTTGCTTTTCTAAGGCTCCAGGTAGGAATCCTTTCAGTGTTTTCAACACTACCGTGGTGTGGATATATAATTTAGCATAGGGATTCTTTATTGATTTCCCAGATGCATTTACTTGCTACATTACTTGTTGCAATTCCCATATCTAAACATGAAACTGTTCCATCCACCGAATTAAACCTAGCAGTTACTCCAATATCGAGCAATGCCAGTTTGTGTATGTCAATGAACTGTTTCAGGCATTTGCCATTATAATGAGTTTTCCTACTTCCCCATAACTCATTATGGCTATTAAGGTCTCCACAAATAGTATACCGGCCTTTGGCATGGTTGGCAAACTCTTCTTGTTCTAGGTTGTCTAGCATTTTACATGGGTATAATGCTAGACAACCTAGAATATAAAGGTACTTTTATTCTGCAGAGGAATCTCAACAGCATTGCACTCAAAACTTAAGTTCTGTACTTCTATGTTACCATAACTACGACCTTCCTTTCTAAATATACAGATCCCGCCTCCTCTTGTTATTTCTCTGTTAAGTCTGTGTCCCGCTGTCTGGAGTGGCTCACGATTGTGAGTGCCTACGTTAGGACTAGGGTGACCAGATGTCCTGATTTTATAGGAACAGTCCTGATATTTGGGGCTTTTTCTTTTATAGACATCTATTACCTCCGTCCCAATTTTTCAGACATGCTATGTGGTCACCCTAGTTAGGGCAAACTGTCCAAAGCAGGGCAGACACCCCCAACTGCTGGTATGTTCTATCATTCAATTTTACCAAGCCACTAACAAATGGGAATGCCTAAATTACTACAACAGTCTTATAATGGAGTCACAGACAGTCCCCTTAGACACTCCAGACTCTATCTTGCCACCCAGGCAAGCTAGAATATGCAATAAATGTATGCAGTGTAGTTGTGACAGTGTTGGTCCCAGGATATTAGAGAGACAAGGACCCTCTTCTATTGATGTGAGTGAGAGAGAGAGAGGCTTTCGAGCTACACAGAACTCTTTCAATAAAAATATTACCTCACCTACCTTGTCTATGTGATAAATGGTCACTTACACCAAAAATCACAAATCCCAGTTACAGCCAGTCCCAAGAGACCAGTCACTCCCACAGATTGATTTGCATCCCAGATCTCACACCAGAGACAATGCTGGAAGCCAATTCTACAGTAAACTTACTAAAGGTTCATCGGCTAAGAAAAAGGAATGAGAATTATTGAGAGGGAATGGAAGTAAAATATATATGAACAGGTGAATCACACTCTATAATTTCAAAAGGTAACAGAGACGTAGTAATCTGTCAGTTTCCCCAAAATCTTTTAGGGCTACTCAGAGTAACTCTGAGGATCTGATCATCTTGTTCAGTTACTTTGCCCTGTTAGAATCCAAACAGTCCAAAGATGAAGAATTTTTCCTTGTGTCCATACTTACAGCGGCTTCTGACAGAAAGCAAGTTCCAAGGGTAATTACATTGTTACATGGGCTCTTTGAGGACGAGACAGAGGAGCACATTTAGAGTCTTTGATCTCCGTTCATCACACACACAAAGACCACTTGCTTTGAAATGTGCTAGAATTACTACTTTCCTATTAAAGATCTTCATTTGCATTATACAAGGCTTCTTTCTCATTTGATGGGTTATTTAGTTACAGGGGAATATACAATGTAAAGGTTTGCTATTACATTATAACAGGATACAGATAAGTGAAAACAATTGATACAGAATCCCATTGAAGTTGAAACACAAATACATTCTTATACATTAAACAGTCTATATTACTACACAAGTGAATTGGCTTGGTTTCCAGCTGTTCTGCTGTAAGTGGTCAGTGTGGCCAGGGGCTTAGGCATGAGCTGGCACCTGGTCTGTGAGTGCATAGTCTGATTACATCATATCCTAGAAGTCTAATCATAAGTTTTCTCACTCACCATGTTTCTTGTACACATATCGCACCAGGTTTGTTTTCCATTTCAAACGCTGTTTCTTTAACTCCTGGCCATGTGTTATTACGCTATGTGTGTTAAAGCAGAAAAACTATTAGAACCATGTTGTTTAAACTACATTATTACCTTCATTTAAAATTGCATGAATATGATCTATTGGGAGATTGACCATATGCAATACTTTTCTGCCACTTTTGTTATAATGTTCATTCTTTCAGTCTTCTCCCCTGTCTGTAAAGTACAATTAATCACTTGTATCATAAATGCTATACATTTCTCTTTGCCTACAAGCAGGACATCTTCATCTGTTCCCCTTATATTATCTGTCCTTCCCTGAATTGCATGTCATTGTCCCAACCGCTCTTCTCCATCACTGGCTCTTTCCTCCTCCTCCACATTTCACTGTGAATATCTTTCGGTGGCTTCTGCATAGAATATTTTATGGATTGTTTGAATTTTCTGTATCTCTCTAATTCGTTCCACTGCCATGCACCCTTTGAGTGCTGCACTGTGCTTATCCCCACAGGAGCTGCATTGTAGTTTTGGTCCTTACATACAATTCTCATATGAGTGTTCTCCTCTGCAAGTACCACACCTCATTTCCCCCTTTCAGGCAGCTGCCACCTGCCCAAACCTTTGACATTTATACCGTCTCAAAGGACCCGGGATACATGGCTTAATCCGGAAGAGCTGATATCCTATATTAACCCTATCAGGTGGCATTGCACCTTTAACTATTACTCGAATCGTTGTGTTCTCCCCATCTCCTGCTAATCAATCACTTAACAAACAGCACTTGGTCCTCCCCTTTTGCCCTTTCAATTTCATCCTCAGTCATGCCTAGGGGAACCCCATACATTACGCCCTCTTGCTTCTGTCATAAATTTAGGTAGCTAGCAAATTACTTCTTTTGTCCCTAAAACTGTATTTTTAAGAAGCTTCTCAGCCTGTTGCTTATGTGTACATTCTACTAATGAATCTCCACTCTGCATTCTTTTAGCTCTTAATATATCTCTGATACGTCACTGAATCCATTCCACTGTTTTCATGGGATTAACATCTCCCATCTTTACATCTTCAGCTAGTAAATTGATAATTATAAAATGTCAGTCCTTTTCCTTACTCTTTTTTCCATTCCTACCTGCTCCCTCTTCTCCAGATACAGATACTTCTATTCTTTTCTTCTTCTTCTTCTTTTTCTGAAGCCTTCCTCATCCCTTGTTTCTTCTCCCTCATTTTCCAACATAACTTTCAGGCTTTCCCTCTCAGACTATATTTCCAGCAAGCCAGTCATCAGCCTAAGCCATGGCTGAGTTCCAAGTCCCAGTGCTTAACCCCTCTCAGCCTACACTGCCAGCCTGGAGCCTGGCCAGCAGCTGCCCCAGCCCAGCCAGCCATCAGCCTCCACTTCTGCTCCAGACTTATTTCTTCACAGCACCACCCAGCTGCTCCCCAGAGGGGCTTCATCTTTAATTCCTCTGGTCCACCCTGCACATGCAGCCAGGTAACATAATTGGCCCAAGGCCCACCTTAACCCTTTTCTTGACTGTGTGGGGTACACATATTATCACAGGACCCCTCCAAAACTACAACCATGGTTCAGAACACTCCTGAGCTTTGGGGAAACTCACATGTGAACTTGTCCCTCATCTCTCTAATGAGTCAAAGCTCAACCTCTGATTCAAACATCCCTGAACCTTAATACCCCAAAACTTTGAGCAAGTCGGGATCAAATTTTTGCTGCTTGACCCCATCTCTAGCTGCTGTGTATATTCATGGGACTATACGATGCAGCGATCTGCATCCATCTCCATGGTGCTTTCTGTCAACATAATCCTTTCCACATCAGTTAACAAATAAGCTTGATGAAACATTGATATATGAGACATATGGAGAATGCTTCCTCAACCCCATCCCTCCACACTTTCTAATCATCAGTTCTCAGCGACAGAGACCCTAACTAAATTGGTTCTCAGGGAAGAGCACCAGCAAAAGCAAATGTGTTTGTGGTACATGTCTGCTTACTGCCAATCCCTTGCCACAGCATTTAACAGTAGCAATGTCACAAGCAGTCCCAGGGTTGTTGCATTCTGTGTCCTTGTCTTTTGGAACAGGAGGAATAAATGTTCTGGGTTTGGATCTTTGCAGTAGTATTTGGAGAGCAGCGCAGTCCTACTCAGCAAAGGACAGAGCAGCTCCCCAAATGGGAAATGCTTTCCCGGAAGATACTGTTTGGACAGGAGGTCGCATGCTAAGCTTATCAGAGGCAAGGATGCATCCCAACTTTTCCTTCTGTTTGGAGCCAGTGCTTTAACAAGGGTCTCCAAGAAACTCTCTAGTGCTAAAACAAGTCACAAGCCATTCAGCTGGTCAAAGGAATGACCTTCCTGAGGAGCTAGTCCAAAAATCCTGCATGGCAAAGTCCTCAGGCCAGTAGGGTTGAGAACTGAACTCATAGTCCCAAATGTCCATCAGCATCATGGTGCAAACACGGCCCTGGTGCTGCTGGCAAAGTGTTTCTCAGACAAGAGCTGATTTCTGTAACTGAGACGAAACCTAAACCTTACTGGCAGGTCTTCTGCAGGCTATCTTGTCTGTGTATGCCTGACCCTCAGCTTCTTCTGCAGTGCTGTAAGTGAGATGTAAACTGCCTGGTGGCCAGGCAGCTGCCAAAGGATGTCTGGTAATGGCAGGTTACAGAGGGAACAATCCGAGAACAATGTGTAATATCTGCCAGCTGCAGAGAATAATTGTTTCTGTAAGGATTGAAGTGTGACCGTTGACCCTGGGAAGGCCCTTCCGGCACAGACTGGGTATTCGTTATACGTGCTCCGTGGGGATTCGTGCAGGGAATCAGCATGAAGCTAACTTGAATAGGACATGAATGCAGGCCCCTGCATTTCCTTAAGAAGGGGAGCTGATCTCCTGCTGAAGAACTAAAAATGAAATGAGATCAAATAAGACCATTACAATTATATAGAGACACAGACCTGAACCAAAGCTCTACATCCAGACTTTGGGAAAGTTTGGGTCTTGGTGATAACTTTGCAGCCACCAAAGTCACACTGCTATGTCTAGCGTTCGAGCCTGAGCAGAGCTAGCGCATGATGTCTACCTGCGCCGGGAATTGCGCCTCCCAGCTGCTGTGTAAACATATCCCTTTTTAACAGTAATTTCTATTCCCTTCTTCAGTTTAGGCTAAATATTGGTACTAGGCTCAAACCAGCACTAAACTCAAATGTCTTTCTATTGACTTTCTGGGAGAGTTGGATCAGGCCCTTTCAGAGAGCAAACTAAGAAACCAACCTGCTTTTAAGCACCTTCATTATATGCTCAGAGCATATATGTACGTGTAGGCTTCGTTTTTTTGCTGTATTTATACTTGGCTTCTTACATTAGGTTCCTCAGAAACCAAGGAAGAAGGGCTGGAAGCTCAGATTAACAGATTAGCTGAACTGATTGGAAGATTGGAAAATAAGGTAAGAGGCTTTTTCAAGGTTTTGGCTAGAAAATCTCACAGTCGAGATATTCTTCAGTTTGGGAGACTGTTGCAGATACAGACTAACACGGCTGCTACGCTGAAATCTGTTGTGAGTGCTGCATTCTTAAGCCAAGGCCTGCCCCGCCATTTTCCCTCAGTATTTGTGTACGCATTACCACGCCCGAGCATTTACACCAGCTACCGCACTGGGTCTGAGTCAACAAAAATGTTCACACCCCGCAGAAAAGGGCATGGCCAATTAATGCTGGTTCAGAATATTGAACGGGACACTGTCAATTTAAAAATCATATTCTTAAAAATGACTTTTCTTGCTTGTTAAAAGTGATACCTTTGTTGATTACTCCTGAGGCATCCAATTCCCTGTCACCATTTATGGTGTGTCTTTACTAGGTGTGCTTACATTCTGCACTTTGCTGACTTTGGGCAATGAAAACAGACGAGTAGCTGGCCCTTGTGCACTAGTACACTGCTGCAGCATTTGGGTTACAAATGCTGCACTGGAATTTTTATATCCAAAAAACAAACAAACAAAAAAAGAAGCCTGTTTTGTCCTTTCATTTTGGGGCAAATCCTCTACCCCAGGAGTGGGCAAACTACGGCCCAAGGGCCGCATCTGGTCCTCCAGACATTTTAATCTGGCCCTCGAGCTCCCACGTAGAAGCCCGGAGCAGGGACATTGCTGCTGCTTCTGGGAGCTGCTTGAGGTTAGCACCGTCCAGAGCCTGCCCCACTCCCGCACCCCAACCCCCTGCCCCAGCCCTGATCCCACTCCCACCCTCCGAACCCTTTGGTCCCAGCCCGGAGCACCCTCCTGCACCCCCAACCCCTCATCTCCAGCCCCACCGCAGAGCCCACACCCCCAGCTGGAGCCCTCACCCCCCCCCCGCACCCCAACCCCCTGCCCCAGCCTGGACCCTCTCCTGCACCCTGAGCTCCTCATTTCTGGCCCCAGCCGGAGCCCACACCCCAACCCCCAATTTCGTGAGCATTCATAGCCTGCTATACAATTTCCATACCCAGATGTGGCCCTCGGGCCAAAATGTTTGCCCAGCCCTGCTCTACACACTGCATGGCCCAAGTAGCTGGGCCAGATGCTAGGCAAAGATGCTGAGAGGGACAAGGAAGTCATCTCTGTGGATCCCTACATGCCCCTCTCCCCCCAAAAAACACTGGGGTGAAGATGCGGCATGCAGCAGTGGATCCTCTGGACCACCCATACCTCCCTGTCCCTGCCCTCTGTAATATTACCTCCTCCTTCTTCTTGTCCATTAAAACACCTCTGGATCTGCTGTATGGATATGTTTACAATGCAATTAGACACTGTGACAGGTTGGATCACAGAAACCCCCTTGGGGCTGCCAACTGATGTGCCAAGACTACTTCTGCCCCTGCTTTCCCTGCCAGTATGGGACTCCAAAACCCTGCCTGGTTGTGCCAGACATGCTTGCTGGCTACAATCACAGACCCAGTTCTGGACCATGTGCCACAAACTGCAGGCTTAACTAAAAGCAGCTTAAGAAATGTTCCTGTCTCTAACACTCAGATGCCCAACTCCCAATGGGGTCCAAACCCCAAATAAATCCATTTTACCCTGTATAAAGCTTTTATACAGGGTAAACTCATAAATTGTTCACCCTCTATAACACTGATAGAGAGATATGCACAGCTGTTTGACCCGCCCTCCCCTCCCCCCCCCCCCCAGGTATTAATACATACTCTGGGTTAAATAATAAGTAAAAAGTGATTTTACTAAATACAGAAAGTAGGATTTAAGTGGTTCCAAGTAGTAACAGACAGAACAAAGTGAATTACCAAGCAAAATAAAATAGAATTAGTCTATGTCTAATACAGTAAGAAAACTGAATACAGATAAAACCTCATCCTCAGAGGTGTTCCAGTAAGCTTCCTTTTACAGACTAGTCTCCTTCTAGTCTGGGTCCAGCAATCACTCAGACCCCCTGTAGTTACTCTCCTTTGTTCCAGTTTCTTTCAGGTATCCTTGGGGGGTGGAGAGGCTATCTCTTGAGCCAGCTGAAGACAAAATGGGGGGGGGGGTGTCTCCCAGGAGTTTTAAATAGACTTTCTCTTGTGGGTGGATGCCCCTCTCTCCCCCTTTGTAGAATCCCAGCTACAAGATGGAGTTTTGGAGTCACATGGGCAAGTCACACGTCCATGCATGACTCAGAACTTACAGGTAGCAGCCATGGTTCACATGCTACCTTGAACGTCCTCAAGTAGACTTCTTATGTGGATTGGAGCCTTCCAAGATCCATTGTCCGTTAAGTGTTTCTTGATTGGGCACTTAACTTGCACATTCCTATCTCAAGAAGCTGACCAAATGCTTTACTAAGGCTACTTAAAATCAAGCAAGTACACAGCCAATATTCATAACTTTGAATACAAAAATTATACATGTATACAGATAGGAGGAATAGATTCAGAAGATTATAAACTTTACAGAGATATGGTACATGGCATATGTAGCATAAAACATATTCAAGGTATGTCATATATACATTCGTAAGCATATTTCCATAAAGCCTTATGGGGTGCGTCGTCACAGACACCTATGGCTGGTCCATGCCAGCTGACTGAGGCTCTTCTGGCTTGGGCTAAGGGACTGTTTAATTGTGGTGTAGACATTTGAGCTCTGGGACCCTTCCACCCCGCAGGGTCCTAGAGCCTGGGCCCGAGCCCAAATGTCTACACCATAATTAAACAGCCCCTCAGCATGAGCCCCACAAGCCTGAGTCAACTGGCACAGGCTAGCTGTGGGTTTTTAATTACAGTGTAGACATAAGCTAGGTGCTCAGAGGAAGGCCTTGGATTTGCTCGGCATAATCCTTCAAACAATTACTGTTGCACTGCTTGCACACACTGTCCCTAGTTAATACTCACAGCAGTAAGTGTTTGCAGGGTCAGGCCTTCAACTTTACCACCTGAATAAACTATACAGAATGTCAGCACTTTTTAATTCAGTAACATCCCTAATAGCTGGGTGCCCCATATTCTACTGTGCTTACAACAGATTTACAGTCATTCATTTTTAAAAGCAATCTTCAAGCATTCCTTATCAATTATTCTGTCTGTGTGCCACTATCATTACAATCAGCAGTCTTTCTAAGGGAGATAAATTAGCCCTGCTTTAGACACTGCTAGGTATCCAGGTTCTAGAAGCCTATTGATTGACCGGTATATTTTAAAGCTTGTTTAAACCATCCTCTCTTGTCAACCTCTGCACAAGTTGCTGCCAGCATTTCTGAGCTGAGCTTTCTTTTAGCATTTCATTAGGGGTGGTGAGCTAATACAAAAAGTAGCTCCACCATCAGAGATTTCTTGCATGCTGAAGTACTTCATGGTGGTTGAGTTTGAGTCTGCTTACAGACTTTTCTGAAGGATTTTAGTGCGTGTATGTGTGTGTACACAGTATAAATCCAACCCACACAATGTATTCATAACTTTTTTTTTTTATAATCACTTCGGGAAATATCATGCCATCAATGTATATGAAGAAGTTCTCACTTAATTCCACATGACAGTATGAGCCTACATTGCTATGGATCAGTCTGTGAAGTTTGTACAGCATTTTAGGGTTCTTCTAGATGAAAGGCACTATTCAAATACAATAATCCTAATTTTGGGAATAACAGGAGTCATTAAAAAATAGTGATGGTAATGGACAATCCGGAAGGACCAGAGAGAAATAACACAGGGTGAGTCTGCAGTCAGAAAATACATCCTTTTTACTTGTAAAGTAAGCAAATTTGCTACAGATTCTCGACAAGACAGTACACGTGGAGCCCCATGATCCTGTTTTTAGTAACTTCCCGGAGTAGAGCCACACTTTAAATTCTAGTGAGTTCAAATGAATCTTTCATCTAGATGCTGGTTTTGGTGCCATTGATAACCTCAGGTTCTAACATATAGTTCGATTTGTTTCCCCATCTTCTTCTCGGCTGGTGAGTCATTTTCTTTAACTAGCACCATGGATACGTGCTCGACGCTTTCAACCTCCCTTGTTTCAACTGATGCAGTTTTGCCTCACAGTCTGTAGCTCCTCCTCAATGGCTGGTAGCTTATTCTGGGGCTTCGAAAGGCAAGGCGCACACGCCTCCAATTTAACATGCATCTCTTCTTCTAGGGCTTTAATTACCCATAAAGCCGTGTATTGGGAGATTCTTCAGAGCTACTCAGCTTCTAAGAAATCTGATTGGTTCTTCAACTGTGCTATGGACTTGGTAGACCCCAACAGGAGTTTGCACATCTTTCCCATGGAGGGTTAACCAGACCTTGGCTAGCTCTCAAAGATCTTCTGTGCTAGCTTTGCCCTTCCCTTACATTTTGGTTCAAAAGTACATTGACATTTTCAGCATGCTGGGATTTCAGGCAAGCGTTAAAAACCCAAGAGCTGAGAAGTGTTTGCTTGCTGACCTTGAGGGAAACAATATGGAAAAATTCCAAGGCAGCCCCAGGAAATTCTCCTTTCAGATTTCCAAAATGAAAAAAGCTCAAACGAGAATAATAGACAGTACAACGAGAGAGAGAGAGAGAGAAATATTTGCTTAGAGCTGTCTTATGAGGAGGCTTGAGTTTGAATACTGTTAATTCAGAGAAGCCAGGGAGATGGAAGATGATCAAATATCAAAATGCCAGGTATATTTCTTAACACGGTCAAATTACACTCCCACTACAGATACAATCCCCCCATGTTGAGGACTGAGCCCCACATCAGAAAAGCTAGTTTGTTACTTGAGTTTCCTTGAAGGCTGGGAGAAGAGGCAAGAAATCTGACTTGGCAGGTCTGACCACTGCTGGTCCCAAATGCAACATCATATGTGGAAGGGAAGTGATCTCTCTAGGGTGGGTATTGATGCTGGTTGAAAAATCACAGAAAAAAATTGCCAAAAGCATCCAGCTAAAATTAAAATGTTGATCATTCTCTAAGCTTACAGGAAAAGAAGAAAAAAGTAAATGGAAAAAAATTCTGCATGTTTTTATTTTTCTGTGGTGCTTTATGAAAATTAGAAGAATTTTGACCGGAAGTATCCCTATCCCTTTATAGATTGGTTACTTTGCTTATGATAGAAGGTAGATAAATCACATGGGTCTGAGGGAGGAGAAAAGGAGCTACCAGAACTCCAGCCAATCAAAGTGTAAATTGCCTTTGAGGAAGTGTCTAATGGCATAGTTGGTTGTAGTGAATTCACAGCGAATCAATGTCAGGCTTGTTCTGGATGGCTGAAAATGTCATAGGCAGACTACTCCCATTACAGCCCCGAGAAAACTAGGAAAACTGAAAAAACCGTATAAAACATATATCTATAGAACTGTAAAGTGAGATGACATCTAACAGTAACTTTAAAAGGGAAAGTCCTTGATTTAGGCTTTCTGACTCCGTCTAGTGATTGACAAATAAAACTACATCTTTATTCAGTGTCACTGCAGGAAGTATTTATTTAATAGAAATGTAATAATTTTACAGTAACTTAAAATAGTCTTAGAACCCAATAAACAGACACATTCCATGGCAAAGGAATAGAGGAGAATAGAGGAAATATTCCCTTTCAAAAGTAGCCTCCTCTAATACTAGATAAGTAAAAGTTAAGCCTCAGATAAAGATCTGCCAAAGCAGTAGATTCATAGAATCATAGAATATCAGGATTGGAAGGGACCTCAGGAGGTCATCTAGTCCAACCCCCTGCTCAAAGCAGGACCAATCCCCAATTTTTGCCCCAGATTCCTAAATGGCACCCTCAAGGATTGGACTCACAACCCTGGGTTTAGTAGGTCAATGCTCAAACCACTGAGCTATCCCTCCCCTTCAGAGCAGGGATCATAGAATCTCAGGGTTGGAAGGGACCTCAGGAGGTCATCTAGTCCAACCCCCTGCTCAAAGCAGGACCAATCCCCAACTAAATCATCCCAGCCAGGGCTTTGTCAAGCCTGACCTTAGATTGATACTGCAAAAGTACTGCAAATGTCAGTCTCCGTTTAAATGCAAAAGCAAATAATCGCAGTTAAAGCATAAGTAAAACAGTTGAAACTACTTTGGCAATCTCTATGCAAATAGTGTGATTCTCTAGAAAAGAGAGGTCCACAGACCTAGCTTCTGCATCCCCCATAAGCAATTAGAACATTTACACCCATTTCCAGTTATCAACTGAAGCATCCTCTTTGTTTCTGTAAAGTTTTCTTTCTCCATTTATAAGTAGTCAAATCTATTCCAAGCAGAGTCTTATTCATCCCAGCTATAGTGATGGAGAAATACCCTTTGATGTGGATAGAATGCTTTTACAGATGAATCTCAGAATTGTTTGCTTTTTATTCCACTGGTGTTACTTTGTGCCACAGCATCTGAATTATGTCTCAGCCTGATACTTTCCATAGTGTCTTGTAATACAGCCATCAGTTGCCTTTTTTATGTGATTTTTTCGTTGTTGACTGGCACAAGCCACACATTTGCCAAACGGTCCTGATTTCTGGAAGTAACTGTGACACCTAATGCAAACCAGTTCTTGTTACTAGCTGCCAGCTGAGAGTTTGCTGCCCTGTTTGGAATGCATTGGTGGCCTCGGACTACATTTTGCTGGAACAGTTGCAGTTTTCATGGAGAACTTTGGTTTCTTTCAAAACTTGGTGGTTGTTTTTCCAACCCTAACCAAACACTGATTTAAAACTTTTTTTGTAAAAGAAAAAAATGAGACTTTTACATGTCTGAATATTAAGGGACTCGAGAAGAAGAATCACCTTCCGTTGAGGTTTGGTCATGTGAGCTATCAGCCCCTTCTGAATATAGAAATGGCAGAGGACTGATAGCAAGGCATTCGCTGGGGTTTCTCTGGCACTGGACCTCTCGTCCTTCCTTGGTCTGCCAGAGATCCGATAAAGGCTTTGTCTTCACTGCTAACAAAGGTGCTTTTTTATCTCAGGGTGCCTGATATTTGTGAGCTGTCCTGAGGTAAAAACCCAGTGAAGACCAGGCACTTCAGTTTTACCACCAGGTAACTCATCACCACTAACCCTATTTACCTCTCAGTAAAACTGAAGTGCCGGGTCTTCACTGTTTTTATCTCAGGATAGCTCCATTCATGCTAGTTACCCTGAGGTAAAAGACACCTTTCTTTTCTTTCTAGCAATGAGGACAAGGCCTTTAGTGATTGTTCCACAGGATTTATTGTCACAGCTCTCCTTGGGGTAGGAGAAAGATGATTGGGGGCTGATTGCAGCACTGAATTATTGTTGTGATGGAAATGCTGGTGGGAACGGATGTTCTCCAAAATGCTTTTTTCCCTTTCCCTGTAGTTCTAATAAGCTGTGACGCGAGCAGTTTGTATGGGGAGCAAATCCCGTTGTGGTCCTTCAGCCTGTTGAATTGCATTGTGGTTCTTCTAGTCCCACACAGGGTGCTGGATGCGTGCTTCGTACCCACAAATAAATAACTCTTTAGTTCTGATTTGCATTTTTACAATGGAGGAGACTAATTAACACCCACACATACCTAGTCCCCTGCATGCTGTTCGCTGAGCTGAATAGGAAAATAGAGACTTATAGCGATGGAGGCCTCTGCAGAGGGATTGTAGTACCACATTCTTGTGTTTGAAAGTGAGAAACACAGAAACTGCTTTCAAGAGGAGAGGAAAAGCAACATGTCTCTTTGAGACCACAACACGCCTCTGTTTTCCTTATAAATTGGTAAATTTCACAAACCTAGTTTGTTTGATATTTGAGAGTCTCTCAAAGGAGCTGATAGATTTCCACTCCATACGGCTAAATGCAGTGCCTTGCATAATGACAGGTTTCAGAGTAACGGCCGTGTTAGTCTGTATTCGATTGCATCCGATGAAGTGAGCTGTAGCTCACGAAAGCTTATGCTCAAATAAATTGGTTAGTCTCGAAGGTGCCACAAGTACTCCTTTTCTTTTTGCGAATACAGACTAACATGACTGTTACTCTGAAACCTGTCAAAGGAGCTGTGTTCCCAGGGAGGGTTAAGCTTTTCCTCAGTTGTCAGGTCTCCCTTTAAGGTTCCTTTCACTGGTTTGTCCAATTTTCCCTGGCATTTTGCCATTCCTGTAACATTTGTGAAGAGCTTCTAAAGAAAATGAAAAATATTTTTGAAAATAGCCCATTTTAATTTGGGGGGGGGGGGAAGGGGCTGGAGAGGAGTCCAGAATCTGACTCAAAGGGTCGCAGTGTCCATTAGATACAACAGATATAAACAAATCCCCAGAAATCAAAACTGGCCCCAAATACCTACCTAGTATTTGAGAAAAAGATTCTACTTTTGCTCTGGAAGAACACGCTTATTTTTCTGAACTGCTGTGGTATATGGATTGTACTAAATAGAGAGCAACAATTGAGATTGCTATTAGTGATGACAGCTCTCCATACTTCTTGTTGCTGGTTTTCTTTTGGCAGGGTTTTTATTTTTTCCCTTCCCGTCTTCATAAACGTGTGTATACATGGCGAATTGAAAAGATAATTGTTTCAGTTTTCTTTTCAAATTGTTACTGATGTTTCTATTTTTCTCTTTATAAGCTAAAAAATGCTTTTAGAAAAAAACAGTAAATAGAATTCCAAACAATCACAAACTCATTCATTAATGTGGGCAAACAAGAGATCTCTCATGTCGATGGTACGGTATGTCACACACACTTTTAAAAAGTTTTTTAGTACATTTATTTATTTAGATGTATATAAATGCTAAAAATGGGCACCAGTCCACACACATCAGGCTCCCTTGAAGTTACTTAAAAATACAAGGAAATTAATGCATCAGCCTCTCTAAAGTGCAGCTGTATAACTCATAATTCAATATAACTAGAGCTGTCTGGACAAGAGATTTCACATACACACAAACAAATACGAAATTTGAAAGTTGTTTCTCTTTTGCAAAGTTTAAAACTCACCAATTTTTGTATTTTCTAAAGTATTCATGCAATTTTAATAGAAATTTTGAATGAAATCATAAGAATGCCCATACTGGCTCAGACTAGTGCGCCTTCTAGCCCAATGTCCTGTCTTCTGACAGTGGCTGGTGCCAGATGCTTCAGAGGGAATGAACAGAACAGGGCAATTAACGATTGCTTTGGTTCAAGCACATCTGTTGATCTGTACTGGGGCAGCGTGACCTGGGGAGAGAGGGCTCTGTCAGATGGGTAGGTAAGTAGGTATATAGAGCTCTTCAGGTTGTATTCTAGCCAAGCTGAAGGAAATAGATGATATGGTGCATCCTTTATATCCTGACTTTCAGAGAGGAGCTCCAGGTAGCACTTGTTGATGAATGAATACTTCAGGGCAGGAAACCTTTGTTAGATAGCAGGTGATCCTTAAACAGAGGTCAATAGCAGTGACTTGGAGGAAGCCATATTCTGAGGATTCTACCTTGGGAAGGTTCCCTTCAGAGAAGGATGTAAGGATGCATCAGATCTGGGCCCTGTAGTCAAACCAGAAATAAAACCATTAAGAGCAGGATGAGGAAGACACGCCCTTCCTTCTTCCCTTCCCTCCAACGTTTTACTTCCTGGCAATGTCCCTTTCAGTATGGTTGCATAACCCAAAGCACTTTCACTCCAGCTCTCTTTTCTCGCTCACACACATCGTTCCTGATGTGGTTGCAGCTGCAGGTGGCAGTCTGTCACTGAGGAGGAGACAGCATGGCACACAGCTAACTGTAACCAAGAAGGCACCTGCTCTCTGATCAGGACTCAGAGAGGAAGCCACACATTCTGAGGAATGTCCCCCTTGTTTCCCCCAACTATTTCATGATGACCTATCTGCGAAGGTGCGCAGTCACATGACTCAGACTTGGTCAGTGTGTATCTGATAGCCTTGGAAACTGGGTGGAGGAGACGAAGTTTGGCGATCCAAAGCCTCCACTTCTGGAACCCTTGTATTTCTTTTGTGTATTTGTTGTCCATGGGTGATATTCAGTCCTGTACGGAGGGCTGCCAGAAACACTGTGCACCATCTGTGCCTTCAAAATAGGCTTGCGTGGACACACTGGCGCAGAGGGCCAATTACACCCCATCTAACTTCCTGGACAACATAAGACTTAGATACACACACGCTCTCTCTCCCTGCCAGCTTCAGTCTCCACTAACACTTGTACCATTGTATGCAGATCCTTTTCTCTTTATTTAGCTTGTAACTCTGACTCTTCATGAGCGGTTTTTCATCAGCGCAAACAAACAGATATTAATGACAGCCGAATGGCAGTGCCAGTGAGATTCCTTCTCACAGAACGAAGTGGTGCAACCCCATGATTGCTGTGAGAGCGCATTTTGATTAGCATTTAAGTCAAGGAGTTGCTAGTAATTAAACATTGCCACCATTAGTGGGGAAGAGGTGGGGTTGCTTGTTGAACTGTTGATATTATTGCTGGAGTGTGGGACTCCTGGCAGGAAGGATTTCTGCAGTGATGAGCGGGGTCAATAGTCTCAAACTGCAAAGTGCTAAGTGCTAGTAGTAACAATGACCTGTGACTAATGTTGACTGCTCTGGAGTCTGAAAAGGAGTGAGCTTTCCACAGCTGAATTGTTTACCAGCCCGTTGGAATGCAGCAGGATCTTCCCCTAAAGCCAAGGCTGCAGCTGCTACTGGAAAATATGCTGCCTTCCAAAATGGCTTCCCTTTTACTCCTCATCCTCCTAGAAAAGAGAGGGTTGATTTCTCATTACGTCTAAAGCTGTTCAGATGTAAACTGCCAGTTCCCGGTTTCAAGGGAAATTCCTGGCACTCTCAGCCTGTGAGGGGAATGTAGGGGGGCCACCTGGAGAAAATGTATGGCTGATTCATGTGGAAGGCTCAGGGCTGCCTTGCCCTGGTGCTGGAACAATTTTTGTAGCGGGCATGCTGAAGGCAGAAACCCTGTATTTGGGTTGTTGTTACTACTTCAAGCCAGGGGGTGCAGGAACACCCCTAGGTCCAGCACCTGTACTGTCCTGAGTCAATGTCCAGAACAATCACTAATATTACTTGAAGGTGTGATATAGGGGGGTCTTTTACCTGACTGATTTCCCAGCAGTGATCCTGGTAAATTCAGTGTCTGAGGGATGCAGTGATTGGGTATACTGGATAGCGCTGGCAGACCTCTAGAGGAAAAAGTACATACCCAGCCTTCCTCCCTGGTCTACCCTTAAAATTCAGATTGACCTAGCTATGTCATTCAGAGCTGTGAAAAACGTCATGTCCTGAGCACTGTAGTTAGGTTGATCTAACCCCCAGTGTACATGCAGTTAGGTTGATGGCAGAATTCTTCCGTTGACCTGGTTACTGCCTCTCAGAGAGGTGGATTAACTAGATTGATGGAAAAACCCTTTCCGTCAGTGTAGGAAGTGTCTGTGCTACGGAGCTGCAGCTGTGCCCGTGTAGCACGTTCAGTGTAGATGTGCCCTCTGAAAAGGTGCAGTACACGCAGCACCAGTGCAAACTTCTCCTCCTGCTGCCCCATTGAACTGCCTCCCCTTGACCTGAATAAACCACCTCTCGAGGTGAAGGTAGTTCCGTCTATAATGGCTATTCAGTCCTTAGCATCTCTGATGCAGTGCAACTTCTGGGATGAGCAGTGCAGAAAGGAAGAAGTTTTTAAGGCCCGGCTTGACAAAGCCCTGGCTGGGATGATTTAGTTGGGGTTGGTTCTGCTTTAAGCAGGGGGTTGGACTAGATGACCTCCTGAGGTCTCTTCCAACCCCGATAGTCTATGGTTCTATGAAGATCTCCTTTGGGTGTACTAGGAACCCCTCCTCTTTGCTCCCTCTAGTTCTGCTGGATATCTTCTGTCCTTGCAATGCCCTTTGAATTTTAACAGCACATGCCAGTGCGGAACAGTCACAGATATAACAATGTATCACAGATAGAATGAGTCGTGGAACACCTGGGCCCTGCTTTAAAAATGCCACAATGGCTTGTTATGAAAAAATAAAACAAAAAATGTGTAGAATTTTTCATCCTGATTATTTCCAGCCCAGTGGCTTAAAGAAAGTTACATAAGCAGAAAGACAAGGTCAGGGAAGTAATATCTTTTACCAATTTTAAAGTTGGTCTGGTAAAGATACTATCTCCCCCACTTTGTCTCTCTAATACCCTGAGAGCAACATGGCTACAACAACACTGCATACATTAAATAAACAGAAACATTTTAAAGAAGCCTATATTCCTATATCTGTGAACACCTGCGGCCTGCCTTTCAGATATGGCAGTTATACCATACTTGCTGTATCCTAAATTACATAAGCGGAATTCACAGCAGGGCTCTATGGAGTTAGTGTCATCTAGGGCTTGGGCAACATTACATGTATGTTGATATCAAATAAAAAACCCAAACATCAGAAAAATTATAGCTTAAGTCTGAGCCGAAGGTTCAATCCAGTTGTGGCCTCTGGACCATTGGAACAGATGGACTATGCCATAGGGAAGATGGGAGCTTGGAATGGGGAGATGTACCATCAAGTGGTTTGAAATGAGGATCAGGTTATGAAGTGCTCCACAGAATGATCATATAGTTGAGGGTGGGGGGACCTCAAATTTAGTCTAATTAAATGAATATAGGACAGGATCCTCAGGACTTCCATTGGATAGCTACATTACACACTTGGTGTAGTGGAGACTGCAGGAAGACATGGCTGGGGGAAAGTGTTCATATCAATACTGGATTTAATCAGTCCCCTTGTGTTGTCATAACAACTTAAGGCAGCTCTGTAAGTAATGTTCATCTTGACAATATTTTTAGAAATTTGGTTGTCAAGGCAACAGAATGCAGTTTTCGAATGCCCCGCGGCTGGTTTTTCTACCATTGCTGTTGTTCACTTTTTTTTATTCGCAAAGAGCAAGGCTGACTCCTGTATCGCGTACTAGGAAGCAACAGGGGAAACTGGATGAACTGATGATATAATGCCTGCATTTCGATGGGCTCTTCCTTGTTGTCTTTTACTCTGTACATTTCTGATGCCTTAACTTGGGGAAGTGAAGGTGTTGGAGGAGAGAAACCCTGTTTCTTCTTCCTGTTTCCCTTATTTTCCGCTCCGTTCTTAAGGCGTTATTTTGATGCCACTATTTCCCCTCAGTCTGGAAGGACTGCCCAGGTTTCTTTTGAGCTCTGAAGTTATATGCTCTTTAACTGGCTGGAGAGCTCAAAGTACAGTCTTGAGAAGATTAACCATTGGAACAAACTACCAAGGGAAAGGATGGATTCTTCATCCCTTGAAGTCTTCAGATCAAGACTGAATGCTTTTCTGGAAGATATAATTTAGTCAGATTCAAATTAGTTGGCTGAATAAAGAAGTAACTGGATACAATTCTCAGGCCTGTGTTATTCAGGAGATCTGACTAGATGATCTAATGGTCCTATCTAGCCTTAAAAATCTCTGAAACTATAATACAGGATTCAGGCTTTTCTCATCTAAAAGCCCTTCCCTTTTTAATATACACCATGGTTTGCTGGCAGTCTCCTATTGGGCAAAAGTCTGTTTCCTTCTTGTGTCTGTTGGGTTTTATGTCTGCAGGGCTGTGTGTGCTGTTGCTGGGGAGCTGGGATATTGAAGCCCAGTTTCAAGCTGGTATTTGTTTGCCAGTCTATCTTGTTTCTCCCATTGGCTTTGTTATCGTCAGATTTTTGTTGGGTGGCTGGTGTTTCACATACAAGTATCTGTCTGAATTACAGTAAAATTATGTTGTTGCTAGTTTGTCCAGGAAGAAATCTGACTTGAAAGCCCAGATCATCAAACACTTGAACTCTGAGGAAGTTTCAAGCCCAATTGTGTGAACTGAGTTTATCTCTTATAACAAGGCACTTGCTTGTCCTTGCAGCCTGTGATGAGCCCACTGCCTTTTCAGCACTTCCACTCTTTGCCAACCTGGGGAGTTGTGGATTGGAGCTGGAACTCCGTAGCCAAACAGAGCACTTTGAACAGCTAGGATCCAGGCATTTTTCCTTTAACTGATTCTACTTTTCCCTTCAATTTTCTATCTTGAAAAGTTCCTTAACATGTTAATGAAAGGGAAATGGGAAATAGCATTGAGTACTTGCATACAGGCCAGTCTTTCCCAATGCACCTACTTTAGGTGGATTTTTTAAATTTTAAATTGCATTGCATTGACCTGGAACTTTGTCAATGCTCTTGAGGATAGCTAGTGACAATCTAAAGGGCGATATTTTTTACATGTATCCTCCACCTTTGTGCTTGCAATCCTGCATGATGTGCACCCCAAGCCGTTGTACATACTGCTACCCAATTTGCACATTTGCAGGTGCAAATGCAGGTTTTGTGCACACAAAATGAGAGTGTACAAATATGGAGCTGGATTGAGGCAAGCTAAGGATTTGGCCTGGGGTTAAAACTGTGTGCAAACTATAGACCTGACTTAGATCTTCTTATTACTGAGTGTCATATCAAATTAGCTGCATTGTACATTTGCCCATCTGTAATAGCTGATTTCTATCCATGCTCATTGCATAGAATATCTAAAATCAGATTCTGTTCTGTTCCAGACACAGCAAAGCAGTGTAAATAGGAACCTTAATGTGGCTGGTCTGTAAACCAAACTTTACTAAAACACAGTAGCCTTCCATATCTAAAGTCACCCAGTATCTTTCTCGCTCTCTCTTATTCTATTACCAAGATAGTGCTTGTTAAGTGATGAATTGAAGGCTGAATTGATGAAGAATGATGCTGACTTGCTGCAGTCATGCCCCTAAAGCCTGCCTGCCTGCCTCTTTCAGATAACCCTCCAGACCCAGAGAATCCTCTGAGATGCAGGTTTCAGAGTAGCAGCCGTGTTAGTTTGTATCCGTAAAAAGAAAAGGAGTACTTGTGGCACCTTAGAGACTAACAAATTTATTAGAGCATAAGCTTTCGTGAGCTACAGCTCATTTCATCATGCATACAGTGGAAAATCTAGTGGGGAGATTTTATATACACAGAGAACACGAAACAATAGGTGTTACCATACAGACTGTAACAAGAGTGATCAGGAAAGGTGAGCTATTACCAGCAGGAGAGAGGGGGTGGGGAGGACCTTTTGTAGTGATAATCAAGGTGTGCCATTTCCAGCAGTTTACAAGAACAGTAGGAGGGAAAATAAATAAGGGGAAATAGTTTTACTTTGTGTAATGACACATCCACTCCCAGTCTCTATTCAAGCCTAAGTTAATTGTATCCAATTTTCAAATTAATTCCAATTCAGCAGTCTCTCGTTGGAGTCTGTTTTTGAAGTTTTTTTGTTGAAGAATTGCAACTTTTAGGTCTGTAATCGAGTGACCAAAGAGATTGAAGTGTTCTCCGACTGGTTTTTGAATGTTACAATTCTTGACGTCTGATTTGTGTCCATTTATTCTTTTACGTAGAGACTGTCCAGTTTGGCCAATGTACATGGCAGAGGGGCATTGCTGGCCCATAATGGCATATATCACATTGGTAGATGCGCAGGTGAACGAGCCTCTGATAGTGTGGCTGATGTGATTAGGCCCTATGATGGTGTCCCCTGAATAGATATGTGGGCACAGTTGGCAACGGGCTTTGTTGCAAGGATAGGTTCCTGGGTTAGTGGTTCTGTTGTGTGGTGTGTGATTGTTGGTGAGCATTTGCTTCAGGTTGGGGGTCTGTCTGTAAGCAAGGAGTGGCCTGTCTCCCAAGATCTGTGAGACTGATGGGTCATCCTTCAGGATAGGTTGTAGACCCTTGATAATGTCTCTTTGGTCACTCAATTACAGACCTAAAAATGGCAATTCTTCAATAAAAAAACTTCAGAAACAGACTCCTACAAGAGACTGTTGAATTGGAATTAATTTGCAAACTGGATATAATTAACTTAGGCTTCAATAAAGACTGGGAGTGGATGTGTCGTTACACAAAGGAAAACTATTTCCCCTTGTTTATTTCCCCTCCTACTGTTCTTGTAAACTGCTGGAAATGGCCCACCTTGATTATCACTACTAAAGGTTCTCCCCCCCCACCCCCCCGCCTGCTCTCCTGCTGGTAATAGCTCACCTTTCCTGATCACTCTCGTTACAGTGTGTATGGTAACACCCATTGTTTCATGTTCTCTGTGTATACAAAAATCTCCCCACTATATTTTCCACTGTATGCATCCGAGGAAGTGAGCTGTAGCTCACGAAAGCTTATGCTCAAATAAATTTGTTAGTCGCTAAGGTGCCACAAGTCCTCCTGTTCTTTTTTCTCTGAGATGCAGCTTCTTATCTGAAAAGTCTTCAAACACCCCTTCTTTTAAAGCACCTCATGTACCTATTACAGCTTAAACCAACCGAAGGCCAGAGGAGAAATAAATGAAAGGCTTCTTTGCACACACCACTTGCACTTCTGTTGATTCAGTATGTGCCAGGTTTGCCTCGTTGATTGGTTGGTTTGGTTGACAAAGCAAGGACGCTTCAGAGGGAAAGGGGTTGTATGTGGGATCCTGGAAAGAAGGGCTGCTCTGAGCTGTGCCCTGGTATCCCAAGTCATGGCTGGATCAGTAAAATAACTTCCTGAAAATTCAGCTCAAGGTGACTTTGCTGTTCAGCAAGCGACATTTTGAGTTATACAATAAGAGCCCCATTGGAAGGTCTGCACAGTGAAGAAACTTCCTTGCGTTAACTGACTTCAGTATCTCTGTTCAGTGCGCTAGGAAGGGATTAAAAATGCCAATCACACACTGATACATAAAACCCACTGCAGCCTGGGATAATACTATGTAGGCATTCCTCTGGCTTCAGAGACTTTAAAGATCTGGTAGTTCTCCTAGCAAGAGGAGACACCTGTGAATAGGGTTGTATCCACCTCACTTCCCAATGCCCCTATTCCCACAGTACCAGATATATTTGGGATAACTTAACCCACTACTGTACATACATATGCTGCAATACATAATGTATCTCTGATTTTAATTTTGTAATGTTGGTTGATATTATGCAGTAATACATCATATTTCTCTGTTGGCAAACAGCACTGACTGCATTTTCAAATCTCACCATATCTACAGGCCATTAATAAAAGAGGTTACGGGAAAAAATCAATTCCTTCTTTATTGATCTTAGACTGTATAGATGCGTGAAGGGTCCTAACTTTCTTTCATATGAGAAATCTCTAATTCAGGACACCAGTTAAGCACACAGCTGAGGGATCATTTAGAGACAAGATCAGTTGCTTTCATTCAGGGTTCAGACTGGGGTGCATGGGGGAAAGAGGGAACAGTGAAGGTGACCTAATTTAAATGTTGTGTAAGATGCACATTGCACAAGGCAGCAGTGCGTGAGGAACACCTGTTGTTGTTGGATTCCTGCCTAGTTCTATATCAATATATACGTCACATATGTGGCGATTATGTTTGAGTGGTAAATTGCATTTATCATGCACCTTTCACGTCCTCACCTGCCCTCTGCCCATTGAGCCAACTGCTGCTAATGTTTCAAGGCTTAGTCACCATTTTATCTGAAATCAGCCTACCACAGAAATGGTCCCTTGAGTCTCCCGAATGTGACATTTCACTCCTACATTTACAGTGGCCACATCCAACATTGGGAGACTATCCAGTCTTGCATATGCGCTTTTAAGGGCTTAGATCTCCTGACCCTTTGGAGATAGAAAAGGGAGGTTTTATACCATTTGAAAGGGGAGATCCCCAGCAACTCAATGTGGGATGCAGGAGAACACATTGCCAGCCTTGATGCACTCTTGGTAGACAAACAGACTCAAGACACGACACAGTGCAATAGTTTAGCCAAGGGAAGGTGTGCAGAGATTGTTAGTGAGGAGGGCAAGGTGCTCAAAATTCCTGGAAGAAGTAGGTTTCAATGGGGAGGCTTTATGTGACTTTATATTGAGAGAGGGGGCCTTAGGCACCAATCACAGGTGCTTAACTTTATTGGCATAAGTTGTCCTGTTGGAAGCACAGTAGTAAAGTTAAACAAATGCATAAGGGTTAGCTGGGCCAGGGCCTCAAGCAGCAGCATGACTGAAGTTGTGGAGCGGAGGGTGAGAGATGGAGAGGGAAGGAGGGAGGAGCATACATGGCGAATAGGGCAGGAGGTAGAAATGAAAGCAGGGATGATGCCAGTGGCAAGTTTGTGCAGGGCCTTGCAGGCTAGAATGAGGAGCTGGAGTTATTGAATGCAGTACAGCACAAGAAGCAATGTTAACTGCCTTCCCCAGCTGATGTGTCGTCTGCACTCTCGACTCCTGTCTTATTTTCTCCTCTCCTAGATAAGGCAATGAATATCAATTCTCTCTGCTGCCCTCGAAGGACAAACGATGTGCTCAGAAGTTTGGTCCCACCACAAAAAATAAAAACACTCTAATGTCCAAATCTGTGTTTGCAACTTGCAAACATGCAGCCCCGACATTGGTCTCAAACCAGCTGATTGCACATTGGATTTTTCAGATTCAGAAGCTTAGAGAGTTGGATGGCTGTCACTGGCAGATAATATTATGTGCAATGTCTCTATGTACGCTGCCTTTTGTGCAGATCACTGGGAAAATGACTTCCACAGCTCACATTGGGGAAATGTTTTTGGAAGTGCTAAATGGCCCTAGGTGTTGAAAGTGATAGATAAAAGACACAAGAAGGGTTCCATTGCTTACACTCCTGCTTTAAATGCTCCATTAGTATTCATGGTATTAAGGTGATAAAATAATTTCATAACTTTGGGTTTTAAGATGAGTTGAACTAATTTGTTCAGCTTGTTATTGTGAGCTAACAGTGTGTGCATCCAGATTTACTTTTGATGGTGCGACAGGATGGTTCAGAGATATGGAGCCTTGTACTTCTGTATGGTAGAAATCTAACCCTTATTGGTTGTGACTAGGAAGTCAGCTGTTTGGTCCCTATCAAGTGAATTGTGGCAGGGTGTGTAGCTATTCTCTAGGAGACAAGTGACCACATCGTAGGAGAGGCTAAAAATAATATAGTAATATCTGGGCCTTATCTAGTGCTTTTCATCTGTAGATCTCAAAGCGCTTTATAAAGGAGAGCCCTATCATTATCCCCATTTTACAGATGGGGAAACTGAGGCACTGAGAGAAGAAAGTGGCTTTCCCATGGTCACCCAGTAAACCAGTGGCTGAGGTGGGAATTAAACACAGTTCTCTTGAGTCCTAACCATCAGCCCACGCTGCCTCCAGCCCATGTCAGCACTTACACAACCCAGTGTAAGTACTCTTCTGTGAATACATGGCGAACTTTCCTCTCCAAGTCTGTCCATCTTCATTATAACAATGCAAAAGATCATAGATTCCAAGGCCAGAAGGAACCACTGTGATCATCTAACCTGCCCTCCTGTGTAGCATAGGTCATAAAACTTCCCCAAAACAATTCCTACGGCAGAGGCCCTGCCTAGGTCACCATCCCTGGATGCTAGGGCTAGAGGTTAGATAGCCATGTGTGTAGACTGTTGTTTTTAAATCCTTCTTTCTCTCAGTTCTTTGTTTTTACTGTGAGAATAAGCAATGCTGTACTTTTAAGAAGGCTGTTTGGCTGTATACACCACTGGTCACCGACTCTCGCAGGGAAGGACTGCGGATGCTGAACCCAGTCAGACCTGCTGATTAAGTATAGTTGATATACAGGGTGTTGTAGCCCCTGGCTTTGGCTAAGAGTGGGAGAACTGTGAAATTCCAGTCCAGGAGAGGTAAAGAACACCTGAACAGGGCAGCTAACCTTGCAACCCTGATAGAGACCGTTACCGTTCATTTTTCCTTGTTTATTGCAATTATAATGGTGTTTGTATTTTCTGCACTTTTTTCAGACTCTCTGGTTTGACCTGCACCAGAGACTGTCAGACAGCGAAAGCACAGCTTGCACAGTGAGTACGCACAAATGGGATCGGTCCCTGCAAATATGAACGCCTCTGTTTGCATATGCAAATATGAATGCATGCATGAGCATATTTGCATGTCACACTCGGCCTCTTCCTGCTAAAGCTGTGGCTCTAAAGGTCAGCTTAAACCAAGAGGAAAGTCTCTTCTTCTGGACCCCTTTGGGGGGTTACTGTGTCATGTGATGTCACTCTTCAGCAAGACTCAGCATTGGCTCAGAAATACCACCTGTTATCTGTTTTTCTTCGCATGAAAACTTTAAGTTAGCTCAGTGGTTCTCAAACTTTTGTACTGGTGACCCCTTTCACACAGCAAGCCTCTGAGTGTGCCCCCCCTTATAAATTAAAAACACTTTTTAATATATTTAACTCCATTATAAATGCTGGAGGCAAAGTGGGGTTTGGGGTGGAGGCTGACAGCTTGCGACCCCCCCATGAAATAACCTCGTGACTCCCCGAAGGAGAACCCCAGTTTGAGAACCCCGAGTTAGCTGTAAATGGGCAAAGCTTTCTTTTCCAACAACTCCACACTTACGAGTTGTGAAGGGGGATTCCCACTTCTCTTTATTTTCAGGATTTCTCAGAGAAGCAAACATTAACCTTTTCTGGAAATCAATAGCGTGATTAACTGTATCAAATGAAGTTGCTCATTAACATTTCCTTGAATCAGCAGTGCTGTTTCTATAGCACTGTGAATTTAAGCAAATGGATCCTTCCATGGGAAAAAATGGATTATTTAGAATTCCTGAAATGATTTCATGATTGAATTGGGAAATGACAATTAAACATTTGCATCCTGAAGAGCTTCGTGGACCTCTTTTGCCATAGTTAACTTCATGGCACTAATCGTTTTCTGTTTTCAAGACAGATATAGATTTGCACCTTTTCTGTGTCTGCAGCAGCAGATGAATGAAAGTCCATCAGTAGAGACTATACAGTACATCACATTGCAAAATATGGCTGTTTTGTCACAGGTTGTTTTGTGTGCTAAGGTAGGACGCTAACCAATCCTACCACTGTCAAAACCTTGTTATCAGAAACTGCTGCCATTCAGCTTGTGCCATGAAAGAATGGGCTCTAGACAGTATGCAGAAGGAGACTTTGTCTTTAGAAAGGGAACTCGTCTGGGAGAATAAATACACCTCATGGCTAGATGCTGTGGGTTTGTTTTTCCGTATGCTTGTCACTACTGCGGTGTTTTTGTGCATTGATACCAACATCAACAGTAGTTGTGTGAGCAAAGAAATGATTTGAATGTCACTTCTTTTTCGGCTTATTGACCATCTGTGAGTAGGTTGTAGATTCTCCAATTTATTAGTTTTTTGGATGCCATTGGTACCTAGCTCTTTGCTGTGGTTTTTTTTTTATTGTTGTTTTTTTTTCACTTGAGGGGTTCCTCACTATTACTCAACATTCAAAATATGAACTGTGCTGCTTAGTCATGACTGGTGATGTACTTCTAGGGTGACCAGATAGCAACTATGAAAAAACGGGACAGGGAGTTATAGGCGCCTATATAAGAAAAAGTCCCCAAAACAGGACTGTCCCTTTAAAAACGGGACATCTGGTCACCCTACATACTTCACTTGCCATTGTGTTTATTTCGTGATTGGATAATCATGCAAGCCTTCTGAGCACAATTGTTTATGTTTGCAAATGTAGAGCTCTGTTTTCACAAATACTCAGGCAGGCAACTTTAAAATTTGTTTCCCACGCCCATATGTGCCAGAACAGCTTCGAGGGTCAGGTCTTCAGGGCTGAGGCTGTCTCTTACTGTGTGTTTGTACAGGACCCAACACAGTGGCATGCAGATCTAATAATATTTGTTTGCATAAAATGAACCAAAAGAGGTTGTGAAAATGGCTGTAGGGAAATTTATTTTAAAATGTGAACAAAAATTCCCATAAAATGTTTTGCACTATTTGCTCAGCTCTGCTACATCGTGCATTGCAAACCACTTGTCTTTTTTTTAAAACGTGCAGGTGATAAAAATGCAGCAGTCTGCTGCATTCTGGCTGAGGAGCATGGCGAAAATAAGCCCATGCATTTACTTATTAGTAACTAAGATGGGCTTGAACCAAACCGAAGCCAGAGTTTGGGTTCAGATCCAAGCTTTGTGGTTTGGATCCATTTGTAGTTAATACTCAAAAGCAGAGCAGGGGCCTGGCTAGAAGCTTCCAGTGATGCTGGAAGACTCCCAAGGCTTAGAGAGATCTGCAGTTCATGTGTGGGATTTATGATGTTACTGGAGAGAGACTTTTTCACATTGGCAAAGGTATGAAAGTTAGGGGGTCAATGTGGTGCTGAGAGAGAGCTCTGGGGAGGAGCTCACACTGCCAGGAAGACACTACAAAATCCACAGCCTGCCAGGGGTGTGGTTAAAAGAACAAGATTGTGGCTGGAGAGCCTCTGCACTCCAGCCATTCCTAGTTCCAGGAATGGTCCCTCAGGGCTCTGAGCTACTATTTGGTTGCCAGTAGGCACCAAAATCCACCGTATGTCCACTGAGATCTCCCCATTACTGCATGGGTTGGGATAGGTCATCCTCCTCCCAGGACAGTCTGGCTCGCTGTGGCTAGGGAGGCATCATCCTGCCTCCCTCCAAATTTCATGGAAACAGGAGGCAGATAATGTGGAGATGAGAGCGGTATAAGAACCTGTATAGAATAGCATAGACTGCATTAACTTTTTCTGTGCCCTTCCCACCTTACCTTTCACACTGGTAAGTCCTCCTTTAACAGAGGCACCTGAGGACAGCAGGGATTCCCTGCATGGCACCTCTTCAAAATTAAGTGAAAATCCAAGATAATGAGAAGTTATGCTTACGGTGAGAACAAAGCCCTATGACATTTTATGTAGCCCATTGTCACAGTGCCGGAGAAATGGACAGAGCACATCTGGACAAGCACATACCGGTGCGGTCTAATCAACAGATTGGCAGCCAGTCTAAAGAGCCACAGTTTAAATATTGGCTTTCCCGTTTGATTTAAGTTGCTTGTCAGAGTTGGAGCAATTGCTGTCTTCATGTGCCCTCACCTCGACATCCTGTCTAATGAAGGGCCGGGCATTTATCTTGTGCATCGCAAGCCCACCACTTCAGGGCTTGGCGTGGTCGGACTCTAAGGGACAAAGGAATACAAATGGAGATACTTCATGAACTGGGCAAGTTTCAAGTTTGCTTTAGGGAAAAACAGCCTGAAAGTCTGGGATCATCTGTCCTTATCCTCTATCAACCTGCAACAGCGGAGAAGCGTTCCTCAAATACTGATTCATGGTCCTTGTTAAGTCAGAGCACTGACCGCAGGGACTTGTTAAAAACATTAAAAATGGTGGTGTCCTGATATAACACACAGTGTTTTGTGACAAGAGTATGCTTATCACCCTGGAGAAAGACCAGGAAAATAGCTCACGCAGTGTACTGTGTTTGGGATATCTGTGGCAATTTCGAAAGAGGGCTGATGTATCAAACGTCTATGAAGCTGCCAGAAGCTGGGAATGAGCGACAGGGGATGGATCACTTGACAACTACTTGTTCATTCCCTCTGGGGCACCTGGCATTGGCCACTGTCGGAAGACAGTATACTGGGCTAGATGGATCTTTGGTCTGACTCAGTATGGCCGTTCTTATGTTATGTTCTATCTGGAAACCTTTGCTTTCCTCCAAAGAACGCAGACAAAAAAAGGATTTTTTTTCTTTTACTTTGTGCAGATTTAGCATGTGAAACTCATTGGCAGCTGACATAATTGAGGCTAAGAGTTTGCTGGGATTCAAGAAAGGACTGGATGTTTATATGGCTAATGAGAACATCCACAGTTACATTAGACAGGATCTGAATGTATTTTGTTTTAAAGGTAGAAGGCCTATAAACCTTCATGCTTCTAGGTTCTAAGTGAAGGGTGTTAGGAAGAATCTTCCCTTTGAATAGATTTTTCCATATTTGTAGTATGAGGTTTCTTTCACCTTCCTCTGAAGCGTTGAGTCTCTAGAACTAGAGACTTGATACTGAATAGAACCACCGCTCATCTGAAGCAGTCTGGCAGTTTCTGTGGTCTTTTACAAAGCTTGCATGTCTTCTAAAGATTTCGCTCCATTGGGTTAGCAGTGCAGCATTGAAATGGACTCGAACAAGCCTTTCTCCTTTGAAACGACTCCTGCTTGTGTCCGGGGTGTGAATGACACTGCTGCTAGTGGTTCACACCTCTGTGCGTGGAAAAATGACATTGAAGATGATTTTTCTCCATATCTTTCTTTGCTCATAATTACCAGTGCAGCCTAGAATCCAATTATCCCGTAATGGTTGGCAGTCCTTCTTATGGATTTGAATAGGCCTTTCTTCTTTCCCTCAAGGCTCTTGCAGTCATTTTTCTATTGTCAGAGGAGTGTGATGTAAGTAGGAAGGTGCATTGATCTCAGTTATTTTAATTAAAACAGAAAAATGAAGTGGAAACTGCCTCTCTTAAGCTGTTGCTTGGAATCCCATAAGCCCACAGAACAGTTTTATTGTACTTGCTGTCTTAGCCAGGATTTTAAAAAGCAGGCTCTATCTTCGGCATTTCGAATGCACCATCCATCTCAGCGGTACCCTAGCTAGGAATCAGGAAGGCACCAAGATAAACTTTCTTTTTTTGTTATATGTTTAGTTTCTCATCCAGATTCGGATTTCTAAGGGAATAAATATTAAATGAAATTGACAGCTCTCTTTCTCCACATGTGAAATCCCAACCCAGATTTGACCCTTATTTCATATTTGTATTACAGCAGAGCTTTTGGGGGCAGGGACTAACTTTTTGTTCTGTATTTGAAATTGATTGGAATAGCTATTGCAGAATAGCTCCCTGCATGGATACTCTTATTCCTGAATGAGCATCCGTGTGGGGCGTTATTCCAGAATAGCCATAAGCATTTTAAATTCACACCTTACCTTTTTCCAAAATAGTTTCTCCTTGAAGACAAGCCCGTTTAACCTTGAGGGCAAGTGTGGAGTGTTACAGCAATCATAGTGAACATTCAATTCCCTGAAATAGAGAAGCTCTAGTACATGAGCTCTCTGATCTAGAGGCGGCCTGTGGCTGCCGAACTGGAAACCGAAGTGGCATTTCTTGGAAACTAATGCACTGCAAACAGATATATGTTGATGTATCTTTGCTATGAGCTGGGGATGTTGCTGTGGTGATGCCTGCCAGTCTTTGGACCCCAGGCCTTGCTCATAGAACATTATAAAGCATTGCATTGGGGTTGCCAATGTAAAACAATTACAGTGAGCTGTTTAGGAGAGAAGGGAGCAGTCCTGGGGCAGAGCCAGAATGAAAGGCAGGATAAAATAAGCAACGTGACGCCGAGTCAGACTGTCATGTTGCTGAATGAACCTTCGTGCACTGCTCGTTCTGGGCCCAGTGGTAGTGGTTTCGTGGCAATATGGAGGTGAAGGTGCCACACACCAGCCAGCAGAATCGAGGAACATCAGAGAGACGTTCCACTCGGGGGTGGGGGAGGGAGTGCTTTATGCTAGGCCAGACAGCTGCTGTTTAATCTGGGTGGGATGCAAAGGGACTGTCATAAAGGACACAGGCACAGCGTGAGTGTGACACAGGCATAGAGGTGGTCCCGTGATGTTCCCTATTGGACTGAAACAATCCTAAGTGGATAGAGGGGTGGAAATGTTGCAGGGGGAGGAAATGTCAGTCTTCATGAAGCAGAGAGTCCCTGACTCCCTCGCAGAAAGGCATGGGGTCTTTGTTCCTGGAAGGATGTCCACATAGTGAGGCCACGTATGATGGACTCGACTTCCCTCAGAAATCCTTCTCCACACAAGCCAGCAGGTGATTTTCCTTGGTGACCGTTTACACTGCCGTCCTCCTGCAGTGAGCACCAGGGAATGCCCAACACGTACCCTGCGGCTGTGACATTGGTCACCGGGTGCAGAATAGCCAATGTGTCTTCCCCCGACTTTCTGGAAATACCAGCACTTTTGGATTGTGGCTGAAGGGCTGGGTGCTGGGGAAGCCATATTGTTTCTGGGGGCTCCGCAGCATCTGATCCGGCATTAAATAAACACTGCGTTAATTATGGGGCTGCCAACTTACTCCTGTCTAGTGAGTAGCAGGAGAGGGGCAAAATGGGAAATGTGTAGCTAAGTGCCTTCAGACACACCCATTTTCTGCCCTTACCTCGCTCTTAAGAATAGAGGAGCTGTCATGCAGTGGGTCTGAAACTCACTTCCACTCAATGAGGCCTATGCATAGTGCTTATCCTTGCCATTGCAAAGCCTCCACTGTCACTTGTGCTGTTCTCTGTATATGTCACGTTAAGCATTACATCAGTCTGATAGTAACAGAACATCTCTGTTATTTCAACCCCTGACCATTTTAAAGGGAGGCAGAGATCTATGTCATCACCTAGAATGTTGCACTGGTAGAGAGACAAAATAAGCAGGGCAACGTTGAAAAAAACAAACCTGCCTCTGCCAAAGCAGGAGACGAACAATCATCTCTTGTTTGTTTGGTCGTCGTTCTGGTTTGGGAATGTATACGTTAAGAAACAGAGGCACGACCAGTTGATCTGAGCATAGGGAGCTGAAACAGAAACTGGTGGGTTCTAATCCTCACTTGGACACAGTTTTACCCTGTGACCTTGGTCACGTCATGTACCTTCTCCATGCCTCAGTTTCCCCATCTGTGAAATGGGGATAATAGCACTTCTCTGCCTCACAGAGGTGTGAGGAAGATTAGTTGGTCATGTTTATAACGTGCTTCAGATGTGCTATCTCAGGGCTAAATACTTTATTCCTTAATTTTGTGCTTTACCCTTCTCTGTTCCTTCAGTTGCTAAATGCAGAACTGGCTGTTGCTGCTTATTCTGAGACGTACTAAAATGCTGAAAATTACACACCCGGTGTTTAGGTATAAATAGATATTTTTGCACAGGAGGATATTTTACATATGCCTATTTATGATTGGAAACTTGAAGGCAGGACAGATCTGTTGAGGTAGGAGGCACTAACATGTGCTCTTGCTTGTCTTTTTCCAGTCTGTTTAAAAAAAAAAATAAAACAACCCTCAATGCTTGTGTTACCCTGCCTCTGAGCTCACTATTTTTATTCTGGGAGTTGCATATGTAAAGCCTCATCCGTTCTTGCACAGCCTCCAACCTCCCGTTTACTGAGAAGGTGGGGTTGGGCAGCTCCAGACATAAAAATGAACAAATCACTGGCTTATGCATTTCAAAACCATTTGCCTTTGGACAAAGAACTTGCCTGGAAAATTTCACCCTGATATGAGAAGGTTTCAGGAAGCTATTAGTGACTGAAAATAGGGGGTTATTGTGGAAATACTTGTATATCCTTAACTATATAGTTATCACCAACATTTCAGCTATTAAGTATCAGAGAAAAGGCTTGTGATTTGCTTCTGTTTATCCTGCTTCATGTAACATGAGAACTAGGGAGCATGCAGTGAAATTATTAGAAGGCAGCAAGATTAAATGCAAATAAAATGAAATAAATATTGACACAATGGATAGTTAACTATGGAACTCAAGGTTGCAGGATGTTATTTAGGTGCAAACAGCTTAGTTTCAAAAGAGAAGTAGTCATCAAGCTAAGAGTAGCTATCAAAAATTACTGTGTTGTCATGAACCAAGGAATAAATTGGTCAGTAGCTGTTGTCAGGAACAATTTTACCCTGTGATAAATAGTATTGAAAAATATATTGTGGGATGTTTTACCGAGATGGCTGCTTTATGTGGCATGAGCTACTGTCAGAGACAGGATACCAGGGTGGTTGCACCCTAATTCCTTTCTGTTATGTCAATTCCTATTGTCATATGATGTGTGTGAAAAGACGTAGAATGCATGGAAAAATGGCTTTTCACGTTCTTCGTCACTCTCTTCATTGGCGGTGACACTGTTTGCTTTGAAGGGCAAAACAGGTTAATCAAGAGAAGCTTCACTTTTAATGAAACAGTGCAACTGATTATTAAAAGCAAATGGAGTATGAAAATTGAACTGCCAAAAACTCATTTCACTCTGCAGAAGAGCAGTTTAGCTTTCTTTCCATGGTGTGTCTATATCCCATTTGTCTCTGGGGAGAAAGGGTATTTTAAGTTAAGAGTGGGGGATTGTTAAAAGTGTTTAAAATCGATGATTATGAATAGAAATTTGGTTTGGGAAAAAACATCCTTGTGGGATGGTTATTTCAGTGCTTTGCATTGGTCTCTTGTATCTAGAATAGGTGTTTGTAATAAAACATGGAGAGCTTTGGTGAAGCCCTCACCCCTCTGTCCCTAGCAGTCTAGTGAGAGCATGGGATGCTGCCATGCCTAGCACCTCAGCAAAGTAATGAGACTCAAACTACAGTAACTGCAGGCCCTTCATTGCTGCATGGGATTTCTGAATAGGACACAGAACTACACCTTCCTCTGTTGGACAAGGCATCCCTTTGGTCCTTTGGTCGTCTGGTTTTATCTTCTCTACCCAATGGAAAGAGTGGAGTACGCAGAGTCTTAGCCCACATATCGTGGACCAACTCTGCAGAGTACAGCTGAGTTCTCTGCCCAGCCCTACAGACTTTAAACCACCTATAACCCACCTACAAATGCAGGTGGAAACATCCCACTGAACTGATTTAATTGGGACAGCATCAAATTCCCAGGGAGTAGACCCTATGCCACCATGAGAGTTCAAGTTTAAGACCATTTTTTCCACTCCCTTTTTGGATCAAAAGAACCCCAAACCTTGCATACAGGGAGGTGTCCTTCACTTACTTCTCAGTGGAGTTACGCCAGGGATGAATTTGGTCCCAAGTCTATCATTAAACTCCCCAGTGGGGAGGGAGCAGAATGCATGCGAAGAAGTGACTTCTACCTGTAGAGCGACTGGTATTCACTGCAGCAAATTAAACTCACTGTCTTCTGTTCCATGTTCCCTTTCCACTACACATGCCTAAAACAGATTTCCTGTCCAATAATATTGTTGCCAGAGCTTAGCCTGCCCCTTGCTGTTCCCATTCACAAGCAGTTAATGGGCATTACAGAAAGGTATTCCTGAGATGTTCGCCTTGCTCTAGAACCAAAATACCTTTTAAATAGGGCTTGTTAGTTGATTTCCCTCCCTCCTGGCTCAGGTCTATTGCTTGCATCTTACGTTACTCTGTGGAGTGGGCTCTCTGGTCCACTTTGAGTTTGCTTACAGGTCTGTGTGTATTACAATAACTGGCAGACAGTGGGGCGAGACAACTTTCAGATGCTGCCCCTGCAATCCTACTATTGTGCACAGCGTGAGATTTGGGTAACATATCGTGACTGTTAATGAAGACAAGTCACGTACCGGTATCAAAACAAGATGCACTTGGTCACATCACAGCTTTAAAGCATTGTGAGCCGCACAGCCCACCACTGGCCTAGATCCAAATATGGGGCAACACGTGCGGCAAAGACACCAAATGAGGGACACTAGAAGAGGAAGCTTGAAATGCCAGTGGCTTGAGCTCTGTAGAACATGCAAAGCTTTCCACTGTCGCTGTTGCTTATTCATTGCTGATATACAGTGAGATTACACCACATTTGAGCAGAATGGATGTACACTGAACTCTGATGCAGGTGGTTTTTCTCAGGTCAAATGAGGCAGAGTTGAGAAGGGTTGTGTCTTGAAATAACCAAACTCCAGAATCTCTGATCTGTTTTAGCTTCCCCTCCCTAGGAGACCCAAGAAAATGATGCTCTTCTAACACCGATTGGCTTGTCACCGCCCTTTAGCCTGGCAGTACTCCAACTCAGAAGTTGCACTCCATGATCCTTTCGAAGATTGGGACACACCTGTTCACAGCACCTTCCTTATAAACTTTGATTAACAGTCATAATCTTCTGAAGAAGCTTTCATTATAGTTGTCTGATGTACACACTATCTCGTTAGAATTTAAAGCAAAAAAATATTCAGTGACTTACCGCTCAGTCTTACAAACACTACCAGGTTACCTGCTTACTAACTGGGAAAGTCCAATTAACATCAACAGAGAAATTCTCTTCATGTTAATTTTTGTATTATGGTAGCACCTAGAAGCCCCAACTGAGATCAGAGCCCCATTGTGCTGGGCAGTGTACTCATGTATGGTAAAATACTGCCCTGGCCCCAGGAACTTACAGTCTAAATAGACAAGACAAAGGGTGTGAGGTGAACAGAGCTGAAGTGACTTGCCCAAAGTCACACAGCAGTGAAAGAGCCAGAAACAGAACCAGTCTCCAATGTTTTAGCTACAGATGGCGCTTCCTCTGCTGCCGTTTCGTGAACTCAGGCCCTTGGTGACAAGTAATTAAGTAGAGCCAGAGAGCACAAGACTAATGTAAAAATGGCAGCAGGTGATTGCCAAGATTGCAATTGTGACCTAAAACAAAGAAATCTACCAGCTTTACTTTCCAGCTGCATTAGAACTCGCCTGTTTTATTGATTTGTTTTGCGTTGCCTTTTCAGTATCTCTTTTTGGTGCGGAATGAGATGACAGTTTCCCAGAAGCACCTGGGGGAATTCTGTAGCTCCCTTAAGCAGTACCTGAAGCATGTGGCAGGACAGAGGGACTGTTTCCAGTAAGTATGATTCTCCACCTCTCTGAAGGAAAATGGGAGTAACTGTTTCAAAAAATGAATCTCCTCAAGTTTAACATATAGCACCACTGTTGCCTTAGCTACTCAAATGCCTACCGCTTTGCCAGTTACAAATGGCACATACTGAACACAGATCTAGGGTTAGTCTAGATATAGCCCCAGCCAAAATCCCGTCATCCTCAAAATTGGGCAAGATGAGGCAAGGACAATTTGAAATCCAAACCTGGATCGGTATCTAGATTATGTCTTCGTAATGGATCCACCTAAAACCCCAGATCAGAAACCTCACAGTTTAAAAAAAGAAAAGGAGGACTTGTGGCACCTTAGAGACTAACCAATTTATTTGAGCATGAGCTTTCGTGAGCTACAGCTCACTTCATCGGATGCATACCGTGGAAACTGCAGCAGACTTTATATACACACAGAGTTCATAAAACAATACCTCCTCCCACCCCACTGTCCTGCTGGTAATAGCTTATCTAAAGTGATCATCAAGTTGGGCCATTTCCAGCACAAATCCAGGTTTTCTCACCCTCCACCCCCCCAGCTATTACCAGCAGGACAGTGGGGTGGGAGGAGGTATTGTTTTATGATCTCTGTGTGTATATAAAGTCTGCTGCAGTTTCCACGGTATGCATCCGATGAAGTGAGCTGTAGCTCACGAAAGCTCAGGCTCAAATAAATTGGTTAGTCTCTAAGGTGCCACAAGTACTCCTTTTCTTTTTGCGAATACAGACTAACACGACTGTTACTCTGAAACCTCACAGTTTAAGTGTGCTCAGATCTGAGACAAATGTTTCCATCTGAGTCCTCCTTCAATGTAATCCAATCACTACTGTGCTGGCCTGTGTGTGCAGCAGTTTACATTAGTCTGAGCCATAGGGGTCGTGCATCAGGGATGTTGGCCCACAAAGGAGAAGTGTGGGTTCTAAACAGTGTCGGGTACATCGTTCACTATGCACGGGGATAAGGGCATGTGTCAGCACCTCTCAGAGGGCAGAAAAAAGCAGTGAGAGTTAGGCGCCCTTAGCTGAAAGCACAAGACCCAAAGCAGAGTCAAGGGAAGCCATGTGCTCTACAGCTGCATTGGGTAGTGGCTTTCCTGTGCAATTCTGAGGTCACAGAAAGTGCTGTGGCTGTACGTGAAGTCAGTGAATGGAAGCTCCTGGAACAGACTTGCTAGCTCATTCGAAGCCAGGTTTTCCTCTTCCCCCCCCAAACAGAAAAGTCAGACCCAATCCCTGCTCTTATCGGATGCAGCTAATCTCTCCTCAGGCCTTGGCCAGATAATCTTGATTGTCTGTAGTTTGCCCCCCACTCAATTATTTAACGCTCACGCTTCTAAGGAAGATACAGCCACACTGTAACACAAGCTCTGTGTTTCAGGCTTAGAGGGAGTGGAGTGATAGTGCAGTAGGTTAACAGCTAGCTGTTTACACGGTGTGTTGGTTCATTCTGGGGGCTGGGGGTGATGGAGGCTTTTGACTCATGGGCAGTCTCAATGGTGGACTCAGACAGAGGCTACAAGCTCATGCACCCGTGAGAGGGAGAAATCCTGAATCCACCATCCAATCACTGTGCTGTGCAGCCTTCGGTCCTGCTTCTGAAAGGTGCTGAACATTCCAGTATCTGATTAATCGTCATTACTTTCATGTCTGTGTCTGACATAGGGAGCTGGGATGTGTTGCACTTCTGGCAGCTGAGTGTCCTGCTGCCAGTGAGTTTCATGCAAGCTGACAAGTCATCGCTTGGCGCTCCCAATCCAGTGGTGTGGCTGGAATAGGTAATCTTGCACAACATATATGTGTGTGTGTTTGCTTTTGATTTCTCTCTCTCTCTCTCTCTCTCTCTCATCCCTTTCAGTGTAACTGCAGTGAGGCTCCCGGATGGAGTCACTTTCATCGTCTATGAGTTCTGGGAGACTGAGGAGGACTGGAAGAGGTAGGGTAGCAACATTTAATCTTACAGGTTAAAAAAATTATACATCAGAGATGGGCCTGACCTGCAGATTGCGGGTGATCCAACCCCTTTGGTCTTGGTTTGGGACCCTCCCTATTATATATATATATACACACACACATACAAATATTTCATACTACATGGGAATCTTTTCATAGCAGCATCTCAAAGTTCATGGTTGCTGCAATGGTATTTGACGTTCATTTTGCTATTCATTTGGTTGGATGGGAACTGTTTCAAGCCTAGGTTTTGTGAGACAACCCTGCAATAGCTAAGGTCTGTTGAGCTGAGAGCCAGACAAGTGCCCTGGCCTACCATCCCCTCGAGGCAGAAGTGCTGTGGCCAGGAGAGGCAGCAATAAAACTTACCCTTTAGAAACGGAGGGATGGAAAGGATGAGAGCAGCAAGAGTCTCATGGGGAGAGAAGTTAGGAAAGGGAGCTTCAGTGGCAGGAGAAGGCTTAAAAGAAACAACCCACTTATTCCTCTTCCTTTTCCACCGATTCTTGTGCTTCCTCTCAGAACACGTAAGCCCATCCCTGGCTGCGTCTGACTCTAGTGTGAGTGGTTTGGTAGAGGTGAGAGAAATGGCAGAGGGGAGGGTATGTGTATTTGTTTGGTTGGTAGGTTTCCTTTCTCTCCTCCACATATTGAGTAAAGCACTGTAGATGAGGGGAGCGTGACTGAGTTTCAGGGTGAGGAGGAGTTTGATCAGAGCAGAGGCTGATAGCTCTAGCACCTCAGACAGGCTTGTGCATCTACGTTCTTTGTTATTGCACAGTTTAAGCCCATTTTCCCAATCAACGTCCTTTCAAGGATCTGTTCCTACAAGATCCTGGTGGGAAATGTACAGAGCAGTATGCAGATGGCCAGCTGTATCTTTCAGCTGTATCCAGAAAGGAAAGATGGAGCTGTGCTTCTATTTACGTACAGTTAAAATTAATCATACTACGTGATGGAGAGTTAGGTCATTGAAAAGAGCCGTATATAGATAGCGCTTCCTATCAGAGGAACTCCAAGCACTTCAGAAAAGTGGGGATCCTCCCCGTTTCGCACATGAGGAAGGTAAGGTTCGGCAAGTGAGTCCTGAGGAGGACAGGTCTCTGCTGTCCGAATGCAACGTATTCCCCTGTGTGCCATGGAACTCAGAGCTTGATCTGGTTCCCTTGCTAGCAGGGGCTCGGGGAGCTGTGGAGGCAGCATGCTCAGCCTTGAAGAGGAAGGTGAATCTTGTTGTAGTCTTTTTGAGCACTAAGGGGTGACCCATCAGCTAGAAAAATGTACTGGCTGCATTGCCATATATTGGGCACATATCTGGTGGTCATCACCAGGGTGGATGTAGATGCTTGAAGTTGTGCTGTTTTTCTATATCACATACTGTTTAAACATTATTATCATAAAATCTCAAAAAGGGCCTGTGACTGGTTCAGTCACAGATACCCTCTTGGGACTGTCACCTGATGTGCTGAATTTACCTCTGAGCCCATTTTCCCTGCCAGCTTGGGATTTCAGAACCCTGTCTTGTTGAGCCAGACATGCTAGCCTGCTGCAGACACAGACCCAGGTCTGGTCCATGCCCCCAGCGCTGCAGACTTTAACCAGAAACTGCTCAGCAAGTCACCTATCTCCAGCACCCAGACACCCAGGTGCCAATAGGATCCAAACCCCAAATAAATCCGTTTTACTCTGTATAAAGCTTATACAGGGTAAACTCATAAATTGTCTGCCCTCTATAACACTGATAGAGAGATATGCACAGCTGTTTGCTCCCGCAGGTATTAAACACTTACTCTGGGTTAATTAATAAACAAAAGTGATTTTATTAAGTATAAAAAGTAGAATGTACATGGTGTCAAGTAATAACAGACAGAACAAAGTAAGTTACCAAGCAAAATAAAACAAAACATGCAAGTCTAAGCCTAATACATTAAGAAACTGAATACAGGTAACTCTCACCCTTAGAGATGTTCCAATAAACTTCTTTCACAGACTAGGCACCTTCCTAGTCTGGGCCCAATCCTTTCTCGTGGTACAGACCTTGTTAGTTCCAGCAGGCATCTTAGATGAAAAGCAGGGGCTTCCACATGACTGGGTCCCTTTTGTTCTGTTCCGCCCCCTTTTATATCTTTGGCACAAGGCGGGAATCCTTTGTCTCTCTCTGGGTTCCAACCCCTCCTTCTAAATGGAAAAGCACCAGCTTAAAGATGGATTCCAGTATCATGTGATATGTTCACATGTCCTGTGAGATTTCATTACCCACACACTGGCATACACACATACAGAAGGCTTACAAGTAAACAGAGCCATCTACAACCAATTGTCCTAATTAATGGTAGCCATCAGGATTCCAAACCACGGTTAATGGCCCACACTTTGCATACCTACAATAGGACCTCAGAGTTGTATTTCATATTCCTAATTTCAGATACAAGAATGATACATTCATACAAATACAATGACCACACTCAGTAGATTGTACACTTTGTAATGATACCTTACAAGAGACCTTTTGCATAAAGCATATTCCAGTTACATCATATTCACACTTATAAACATATCTTTATAAAACATATGGAGTGCAACATCACAGGGCCACAACTCAAAGAAACATAGGCTAATTTTGCCCAAAATTGGCAGAAAGCTTCTAAATACAATTGGTAATGCAACTATGTACTCAAAAGAGTAGTGGTTTTGGAAAGTTTGGGAAATATTTAGCCTCAGGTGATATATTTTATTCATTTTCCTGTACTTTTTTGCCTTTGTTTAAAGCAAAAGTCTGTAGTCACGTGACAGTATGAGCTTGTTTGAGCCAGGTAATACATCAAAATATTTGTCATTATTTGTAGAATGGACTGTTCTGAGAAAGTTTGTGTGTCTGTTATTTTTATGAAGTTATGCAGATAAGACCCTTGACCCTGAATTATAAAACATATTTTTATGGGAGACACAAGGTGGGTGAAGTAATATCTTGTATTGGCATAGACTTTTTGTTATCGGTTTGGCCAGAGACATAAGTCTGAAGCACACATGGTACAATTGTAATGATCTTCTAGCATGGAATACAATACATGTCAACATGTTATAAATCCGTAATGACTCTTAATAGAAGGGTTGCAGAATGTCTTGCATGACTATGTTGTGTGACTAACAAAGTATAACTACGTACTCTTACGTAACCCCCTACATAGAACTATGAGCTACTGAATGTCTAATGCAACACCCCTTTGAGCTATATTTACTCACAAAAATAGTCAGTAATTTGTAGATATTTGAAACATTTCTACACCCCCTCAGAATCTGTGTCTGGTGCATTCAGTACTCCATTACTACACTTGTCACTGTTGTATGCATCAGAGCACACCAAACCTTCCCTCGGGCATTTGCATCTCCTTGTTGCACAAGTGCTCTCACAGCCACACTGCACAAAGGTGAGGATGGCTCCTGGCGCAGGGGGCATCACCATCATTTTAAGAACAAGCTGCCCCATGGTATCTCTCACCCGTTCCTTGTTAACAGGGGACACTTGAGGAGACTGAACTGTTGTAGGATTCCATAGGCCTAACTGATAGTTTGCACATTTCAGGTGCTGCCTAAAGGAGGGCATTGTTAGTGGAAGTTTCTCACTTGTGTTGTTCTTAGCAAACAACCTGTGGCCACATTAGCTGGAGATGCTTGCTTCTTGCCACATCACAATAGAGATACCAGCGAGATATTGGCTGCTGACCCTGAAGTTACCTACCTTCCAATCTTGCTAGTGATACTAAGCAAGGATTACTTGATTCTGCTACTGCTTGGCTCTTCATTAACTCTCGGGTTAGGTCAGGTCTGCCCATGACATGAATTGAAAGTAATGGTCCTAATTTATAAACCCATCGACAGACAGAGACGTGGTCACCTGCTAGAATGTTGTACCCACTTTGATATATGACCATGGCTGAGTTTTTCTGCTCTTTGCTCACACTGTCGATAACGAGAGCAGGCTGATAAATGACAGCATGCAGTTAGGTTACTGACACACCGTAGCTGAAATTTCACGTGTTCTTGGGATGGGGAAGAAATCTTTTCTTTTGCACCAAGCTAGGGAAAGCACGAGCAGTATTCACACAGACTGTATCTACCTCACTCGTCTTCCCTTGACCTCGCAAATAAAAGCTCCCAAACTCCACAATCTAGGCATTATTAGATTTTCCCTTTGGAATGATGAAGTGGTGCTGTTGTGAGCAAGCCAGGGTCTGCTAACAGGCCCAAGGACACACACAGGCTGCTGTTCAAAGTGCTCGAAAGTTCATAGAGTCAGATGGGCTTGGAGACTGGTATGCTTGTACCTTTTTTCATTTGCAGACCCCTAAACATTTCAAATGGAAATCTTAGACATCTCTGTGGACCCCTAGGGGTCCGCGGAACAGGGGGTGAAAACCACTGTGCTAGAAGAAGGGTGTGGGTACTATTTGTGGTGCAAATTTGGGGTCGTGGTCAAGGAGTACCTGAGCGATAGCGCCCTTCCCCTACCGGCCCATGACCTGTGTTTAAAGTGCTGTAAAATGCAAATGCACAGCCAGAGAACTGGATGCCAGTTTAAGACCCAGAGTTGTGTCTGAGGTACAAGTTTGGGGTCATTTGGTGATTAGAACCTCTCCTTTCTCCTGACTTGTTTTTACAATGGGGCAAACTGCCCCGGGGACTCCAGTACAGTGGTGCTGGAACAATTTTTGTAGTGGGGGGAGGGGGCTGCTGCTGATGGTGCTTGTTATTTCTACTTCAAGCCAGAGGGTGCAGCAGCTTCCCTAGCCCCTGCACCACCGCTCCGGTAGTGTTTTGGGTGGCTGTCCAGACAGAGCTGATGCAGCAGGCGTGCAGTGCTGAGCTGGGGCCTGAACTGAGAATGAGCGTGCTCAGTACATGCCACGTGACAGATGGGTAACGCTGGGTTAACTCCCCCTTCAGCTTGCTGAGAAGGGATTTGAACCTTCATCGCTTCCATCTCACGTGACTGTCCTAAGTGCTGCACAAGAAGGTATTCTGATGGGAAGGGCTCCCTCCCTCTTTTCTGATGAATCTGTTCCACTTTAACTACATATTAATTGGGCCAAAAGAAGCCTCAGAAGCCCTCTGTGGTATGGAGATTAGGGGATTCAACCAAAGCGTGGAAGACCCTGGTTCAAATTCGGCCTCTGCCTGGGCAGAACGCGGTACCAGAGGGATCTGCCCCCAGAGGTGAGTGCCCCTGTCACTGAACAATGGGCTATTCTGTGAGGGGCTGTTGCACTTTTAATTAAATGAATTGGGGCCAAAGAAAACATCTGAATCACACTTCTGTCCCCACTGGTTAGGTGGGAGATCCCAGGTCAAACCCTCCACAAAGGGGTTTGAACAGTCACCTGCCACCTCCCAGGGAGGGTCAGAGGTGGGAGATCTCCGTCCAAACCCCTCTCTGTCCCAAGAAGACAATGGCCTCCGGAGAGCAAGAGAGGATTTGGACAGGGTTTGTCCCACCTCAAAGGACAGCCATTGGGGAAGCAGAACAATCCCTCTTCAGCCCCATTCTTAGCAGGCAGAGGTGGGATTCAAGCCAGGATGATGGACTCAGAGCCATAGGCTTAAAAGGAGCAGCAATACTCATTTAGTCTAACCCCTGTCAAGGTGCAGGATTTGTAGTGTCTAAACGATCCAAGACAGACGGCTCTCCAGCCTCCTCGTAGAAACCTCCAGTGAAGGCCCTTCCACGCCTTCCTGAGGCAGGCTGTTCCATTGTCCTGCAGGTCTCCATTACTCCAGCCCGAAAATCAGGGCACACACCTCAGTGCTGGAGATCCATCTTCAAACTCTGTTTTAACAGGCAGTGAGGAAATATGAACCAGCCTCTCCTATGCCCCAGGCAAGTAGCCTAACCCCAGGCTAGCAAGGGAGTCTCACTGTGAGCTGGGCTAGTTAAACAGTTTCAACAGCAAGATTGCGGGTGTTTCCTCCTCCTCTCCCCCTGCCCATTAATGTAGCCCATAGGCCAATGATGAGGGTGGTCAGCTGAGGGGGGGGCAAATGAAATCCCTTAGCCTAAAGGTTACACAGGAGGGTACCAGCTGTTTTGTGTGGTATTCGACATGTACACAATCTCACAAGAAACAGTTTGGGCACCTAAGTCACCTGACTCCAAGAAAGGGGTTCTTGGCTGTGGCTCACAAGCTGAGCTAGGCCCCGCTCTCCATGACAGGAAGAGCGGAGCCTCATCGCCAGGCGCTAGCTTAGGCGGCTCCCTGCCTAGTATGCTGGCTTTCGCGGAGCCCTGTCTTCGGTGCCTGGCTCTCCCCAACCATTGAAGAGGGAGCCTAAGGCCCTAACGCCAGCTTTGGGGAGCCCATTGTTGTGCCAATGATTTCAAAATTTGACTGTGTTTTGCTGAGTTATGGCCATTTTGGTTTGGCTGTCCGATTATTGGGGGGGGAGAACTGCACCATGGCCAGCATCTCCATCCACCCTGCTGCTGACCACCAGCTGTGTGCCCAACATACGGTAGCAATGAAGTTTTTCTAGCTGATGGTTACCCAACTTGTCTTAGGTGCCTGTACACAAATGCAAGAAGCCTGGGAAACAAGCAGGAAGAATTGGAAGTCCTGGCACAGTCGAGGAACTATGATGTGATTGGAATAACAGAGACTTGGTGGGGTAACTCACATAACTGGAGCACTGTCATGGATGGATATAAACTGTTCAGGGAGGACAGGCAGGGGAGGAAAGGTGGAGGAGTTGCACTATATGTAAGAGAGCGGTATGATTGCTCAGAACTCCAGTATGAAACTGGAGAAAAGCCTGTTGAGAGTCTTTGGGTAAAGTTTAGAGGCAAGAGCAACAAGGGTTTTGCCGTGGTGGACGTCTGTCGTGGACCACTGGACCAGGAGGATGAGGTAGGCGGGGCTTTCTTCGGACAATTAACTGAAGTTTCTAGAACACAGGCCCTGGTTCTCCTGGGGGACTTCAGTCACCCCTGGGAGAGCAATACAGCAGTGCATAGACCATCCAGGAAGTCTTTGGAAAGTGTTGGGGACAACTTCCTGGTGCAAGTGCTGGAGGAACCAACTAGGGACCATGCTCCTTTTGACCTGCTGCTCACAAACAGGGAAGAATTGGTAGGGAAAGTACAAGTGGGTGCCAACCTGGGCAGCAGTGACCATGAGAGGGTCCAGTTCAGGATCCTGACAAAAGGAAGAAAGGAGAGCAGCAAAATACAGACCTGGACTTCAGAAAAGCAGACTTTGACTCCCTCAGGGAACTGATGGGCAAGATCCCCTGGGAGGCTAATATGAGGGGGAAAGGAGTCCAGGAGAGCTGGCTGTATTTTAAATAAGCTTTGTTGAGGGTGCAGGAACAAACCATCCCGGTGTTCAGAAAGAATGGCAAATATGGCAGGCGGCCAGCTTGGCTTAACAGAGAAATCTTCGGTGAGCTTAAACACAAAAAGGAAACTTACAAGAAGTGGAAACTTGGACAGATGACTAGGGAGGAGTATAAAAATATTGCTCGAGCATGCAGGGGTGTAATCAAGAAGACCAAAGCACAATTGGAATTGCAGCTAGCAAGGGATGTGAAGGGTAACAAGAAGGGTTTCTACAGGTATGTTAGCAACAAGAAGATCATGGAAAGTGTGGGACCCTTACTGGATGGGGGAGGCAACCTAGTGACAGATGATTTGGAAAAAGCTGAAGTACTCAATGCTTTTTTTGCCTCGGTCTTCACAGACAGGGTCAGCTCCCAGACTGCTTCACTGGGCAGCACAGTATGGGGAGGAGGTGAGCAGCCCTCAGTGGTGAAAGAACAGGTTAAGGACTGTTTAGAAAAGCAGGACATGCACAAGTCCATGGGGCCGGATGCAATGCATCCAAGGGTACTGAGGGAGTAGGCTGATGTGATTGCAGAGCTATTGGCCATTATCTTTGAAAACTCCTGGCGATCAGGGGAGGTCCCGGACAATTGGAAAAAGGCAAATATAGTGCCCATCTTTTAAAAAGGGAAGAAGGAGAATCCAGGGAACTACAGATCAGTCAGCCTCACCTCAGTCCCCGGAAAAATCATGGAGCAGGTCCTCAAGGATCCATTTTGAAGCACTTGGAGTAGAGGAAGGTGATCAGGAACAGTCAACATGGATTCACCAAGGGCAAGTCATGCCTGACCAACCTGATTAATGAAATAACTGGCTCTGTGGATATGGGGAAAGCAGTGGACATGATATACCTTGACTTTAGCAAAGCTTTTGATACAGTCTCCCACAGTATTCTTGCCAGCATGTTAAAGAAGTATGGATTGGATGAATGAACTATAAGGTGGATAGAAAGCTGGCTAGATTGTCAAGCTCAAAGGGTAGCGATCAACGGCTCGATGTCTAGTTGGCAGGCGATATCAAGCGGAGTGCCCCAGGGTTGGTCCCGGGGCCAGTTTTGTTCAACATCTTCATTAATGATCTGGATGATGGGATTAATTGCACCCTCAGCAATTTTGTGGATGACACTAAGCTGGGTGGAGAGGTAGATACACTGGAGGGTAGGGATAGGTTCCAGAGTGACATAGACAACATGGAGTATTGGGCCAAAAGAAATCTGATGAGGTTCAACAAGGACAAGTGCAGAGTCCTGCACTTAGGAAGGAAGAATCCCATGCACCGCTACAGGCTGGGGACCGACTGGCTAAGCGGCAGTTCTGCAGAAAAGGACCTGGGGATTACAGTGGATGAGAAGCTGGATATGAGTAAGCAGTGTGCCCTTGTTGCCAAGAAGGCTAATGGCATTTTGGGCTGTATAAGTAGGGGCATTGCCAGCAGATCGAGGGAGGTGATTATTCCCCTCTATTCGGCACTGGTGAGGCCACATTTGGAGTGTTGCATCCAGTTTGGGGGCCCCCCACTACAGAAAGGATGTGGACAAATTGGAGCGAGTCCAGCGGAGGGCAACAAAAATGATTAGGGGGGCTGGGGCACATGACTTACGAGGAGCGACTGAGGGAACTGGGCTTATATAGTCTGCAGAAGAGAAGAGTGAGGGGATTTAATAGCAGCCTTCAACTACCTGAAGGGGGGTTCCAAAGAGGATGGAGCTCAGCTGTTCTCAGTGTGGTGGCAGATGACAGAACAAGGAGTGATGGGCTCAAGTTGCAATGGGGGAGGTCTAGGCTGGATATTAGGAAACACTATTTTACTAGGAGGGTGGTGAAGCCCTGGAATGGGTTACCTCAGGAGGTGGTGGAATCTCCATCCTTAGAGGTTTGGTTTTTAAGGCCCGGCGTGACAAAGCCCTGGCTGGGATGATTTAGTTGGGGTTGGTCCTGCTTTGAGCAGGGGGTTGGACTAGACCCCTCCTGAGGTCTCTTCCAACCCTAATCTTCTATGAGTCTATAACTCATTAATATAATACCCCAAGTTAATTCTGGCTGATATATTAGCACTTTCCTGTAAGCCCTCCCGCTGATGCTGGATCTAGAGTAATAGCTGTGGACGGAGGCACACTAGGCTGGAAGGAAGGTCAATGAGCGGAATTGTAGGCAATGGTGGATTCTCAGGGTGCTTGACAGGACTCTGAGGCCCCCTCCCCCATGTACACACACACACACATCCTTCAAGCATGTGTCAGGTAGGGGGAGGTGGGGGAAACATTAAGGCTGCATTGGCTTTTTCCAGTGCCTAAGGCACTGCTGAACTTAAAGGACCGTTTGACTCAGCCATTGCAATTAGAGCTTTTGAATGAAAGAGTTTGTGCAGTAGAGGGCAACGTTAGCCAGAGCCTCACAAGAGTTGCTGTGCAGTGTAAAGGGAGGCCAGGTTCAGCCCCCGGGCAAGCACTGCCTCAGTCCTGTTTTCCATGCTAACGGGAGTGGAACCACTCTGAGCGTTAATCTGCCCCAGCTCCTGTGGAACTGGTATGGCCCCATGGAGCTGGCTTTGGTGACACGGGCTTTCAGCAGAGGCAGGCCCTGCCCCAGTACTTAGTGTGAGCCAGCGTGAGAGTGGCCAAAAGTCCTTTGCTGCCTGGGGGGGGCAATTTGAACAGCAAGCGCTGAAGCAAAACCAGGGATGGGGGGAAGGTGGGGACACAGGGAGACCAATGGGGAGGGGCAGGGAAAGTGAGGGGAGGAGCAGGGGAAGTGGCAGGGAGGGAAACAAAGGTGACAGCAGGTTGGGGGCGACAAAAAGTGAGAAACAACACAATAAGCACAGAATTAAATGAGTGCCTGGAAAAGAGAGAGAAATGTTTTAAAGTCTGGCCATGCCGGCAGCTGGGAGGTTGGGGAAGAGCCAGTCTGAGTACAGAGGTGGGCTGTGTCTGCAGTGCAGCAGGGAGGGTGTGCGCCAGCCCTGGGAGACAGATACTCTGCTTGACCTAGTGTGCTCCAGACTGGAGTTTGGATGCTGCAGCAGATGCTAGTAACCCGAGCAGAAGCCCACCCGCCACACACCCTGGGGTCCAAATTTGGAGGGCCTGGGCTAGCTCTACTACAGAGGCAAAACCAATGATCAACTAGCCGAAATGAGAGACCAGGCTCCAAACGGAGCTGCAGGTGCTCCACATCTCTGCAAAGCTGCTGCTTTTATTGAGGTGCCTAAATATGGCATGTAAGGGTCTAATTTTAAACACCCGTGTGAATATTTTGGCATGGATTTAGCTTCCTATTTATTGTTAATGGGCTCTAATTAATCAACACCCACATGAAATGAATGTATCTTCTAAATCATATTAATTAGCCCAGTGTCTCTCCCCACTCAGACTGTAGCATGTTTTCCAGGATCTAATGCCCTGTTAAGATCCCAGCCCTTTCAGCCTCACAGATCATCCATGATCAGCCCCTGCAATTTTCCAGACATGTGCTCTCCTCTCTACTTCTTCATTTCTTCCTTCCTTCCTGGAGATCTGGGTGAAAGAGCTACAAACCTATTCTGTGCTGTGCATTGTGTATGAACACATCTGCATACCACAAGACCAATTCTGTTGATATACAGAATGATTAAACGTGAGTCTGATAGGTAAAGAAGGAGCAAACACTAGGCATTACTGGAAATGGACATGAAAATCCCTACAATTCTGCATATGGTGGGACCCTGATATAGCAAGCAGGCAAACAAACTGCAACTGCGTATCTCCCTGCAAACATCCAAGTCGTTCTTGCTCCCCATGAGTCATTCCTGATTGCAATTCCCAGTAGCAATGGGCAACCCCAATACAGCAGTCTGACACATGAGAGTTTATAGGCCACGATTAACAATTTCTCAAACTTTGTTGCAGACACCTGCAGAGTGCTCCCTGTAAAGGGTTCCAGCATGTTAAAGTGGACACACTGACTCAGCCTGAAGCAGTTTCCAGTGTGTCTGTGCCAGGTAAGGGCAACGGCAGTCAAAGGATCTTAAGCCCTGAAGGGACTTGGACACAAACGCTCCTGCTTCAGCCATTTCAGGCAGAAGGCTGAAAGGCCTCAAGGGACTAAGCAGCAGGCTCTCAGTTGAATTACTGGTGAGCTCTGTGCCTGAGCTAAAAAGCTGTCCTGGAGCCTTAAAGCGAACCAGTCTGCACGTGCCCTGCCCAATACATGCCATTGAGCGGTACTTTGTCCTGCAGGACAAGACTGTTAAGATTCCAGGGGTTATATTTTTAAATACATTAAGCTGCAGGCATTGAAACAGCGTGCAGTGCCACAACTCACACACCCTGAGGGCCTGATTCCTCATGACCGGATACCCTCTGGAGTCATTTAAGCCTACACTGGGTATAAAATGCTACCCAGCCCAAATGATGGTAGCACTTGCCCCCCACCCTCAGTGTAAATGACTGTTCCAAGTATAACACACTGGAGAATCAGGCCCATTGTGTTCTTCGCACACAGGTTACTCCTCCATGAGAGCAGCATAAAACATTGTGTGTTTAAAGTGGGACTGCTCAGTCATTGTGGATTTTTTGCTTGTATATGGCAGGAGTTTTTCACTTTCCAGGGTAACTATTTGTAAGCAACTCACGGCAAGACAAAAGGAGTCCACATTTCTTACTGCTGAGCAAAGAGGCTCAGCAGCTGATTTATAAAAGCCCCAGGACTGGAAGTCTAGTCCACACACACAATTTTTTTGCTGGTGTAACTTGGTTGGTTAAGAATGTGATTTTTAAAAAAACCCAATAGAGCAACACCGCCTACCATGGATGCAGCTGTGCCGTATGAAGGTCCTTAGTCCCCTATGGGAATAAGCTGTACCAGTATAACACACATCCACACAAAAAGGGTTGTACCACTTTAACCACTATAGTTAAAGCAACACAACTTGTGAATGAAGACAAGGCCTTATCCATTGTGTGCCTCAGTTTGCCCCTGCAGCTAATAACTGCTTACCTCCCACAGGGGCTGTGACGTTTAATTAGCTTGCAAAGTACTGAGGTGTCTAATGGATGGTGCTAGCAACATGCAGCATTTAATTACTTAAACAATTAATTTTTCAGTACACCTGTAAACAGCCGAATTCTGTTCTCAGTCTCACAGTCAGATCGATCTGAGTGAGGGGGCTCCCGCTTTACATCAGTGTTACCAGTACGGGATTTGACCCACTGTGCCTATCCTTCAACGTTTTAGCGTGTGACAAGATACCTGCCCTTGAGTGATTTGTTTTGCAGGCAGAGAGCAAGTTCTTCCCATTTGTGCTGCAATGAGCAGTCCAGCTCTGACACAGCCTCCTCCCACCGCACCACCCCAGGGAGGGTTAGCCATTGCCCGCACAAAGCTGCGGGGGGGTGGAGACTGAGCTCCTGCCTTGACTGGTTGTTCTCTTGCAGCTGCCTGGTGCACTCTGAACAGAGATTGAGTCCTCGGCCGGCACGGAGTCAAGCAGCAAGGTGATCCGTTGCACTTCCAGGCTCTCTTGCCTTTTCTGTCCAGTGAATTCTCTCCCCCTTTGCAGAGGACTAAACTCCTGTCTTTTCTAATGCCTTTGGTACAGGTGATGTCTTTTGAGTTCACTACTAACCAAGAATGTCAGCAATGTATTTGCTAGGTGTTTGAAGTGAAGGAAAAAACATAACCACCCCACCCACTGTCATAGCTCCTAAACGCTCCCCTTAAAGCTTGGGATGGAGCAGAGTCTGCCAGTCTCCTGCCCCCAACAGCCCCATTGCAGGGATTCATGGGTTTAGTCTTGGCTCTGTCCCAGACTTGCTCTGTGACAGTGGGCAAGTTGCTTATCCTTCCTGTGCCTCAGTAAAGTGAGGCTGATAGAACAGTTTGGCCAGAATGGTCAAACCTGCCTGCCAGCACGTAGGGCCTGATAGTGACAGGCTCATACTCGAGCCCCATCTCATGTCGGATGCTGTCTGAGAGGGGCCAGCAGCAGGTCACCTCCCTTAAGGAGTCTAAATATCAGCGCTGGTGTTAGTTTCTTTGTCCAGTAGTTTTGAAAGAAAATAATTTATAGCAGGGGCAGGACTACGCTGTAAGAGTTCTCCCTGAGGTTTCACTGGTTCACCGCTGCATAGCATAACAGGCCTTACTCCTAGAGAGAAGGAGACATTCTGCCACTGCCTTAGAACTAGATACAAAGGGGTCACCTTTTTAATTTGTTCATCAGGTTTCTCCTTTATAGGCCGCTGAAAAGAACCACTTGCCTTTCTCCTTCCCTCCCCAGTCCTACCTCTTGATTCCATAATTAGTTTCCTTCACATTAACACCAATGCATGCTAAATAAGCCTTGATGTACTAGAGATGCCTTCTGGCTGTAGAAAGTAGCAATCTGTTCCTTTACTAAGTTTGGTGCATTTTGTATTTGTTTCTAATAGGGACAGAAGCAGGGGAGACTAGTTTTTGGGATGCAGGCTTGCTTATTTCTTCACTTTGACTGTAACATTTGATATTATTCTAGCTGTATGTTTGATATCATCGGGCTCTAAACCCATCGTACACTGTAGGAAATTTAATATTAGGATATGTACAGTTAGATAATACAGAGACCAAATAAAATGTAAGTGGGAAATGGTGGTGGTTTTATTCTAAATCGCTCCTTGCTCTTCAACAGGGAAACAGAATGGAAGTAGTTTTGTGAACTTGTAATGAAAAACACATCAAAATAATTCAAGGGTAGGTGGAAAATAAAGGGCAGTTATGCACAACATCACTGTTCTCCGTAGTGGGAACTCCAGTCTCCTTGTATTGAAGATGAGATGCCACACTGAGGGAAGGTCTACGCTGCCATCAGGGAGGTAACTGCAGCTGCACAGATAGGTCCAAGCTCGCTCAAGTAATAATAGCAGTGAAGGCCCAGGAGCCTAGGTGCTACCCTCGCCTCTCGAGCTGCTGTGTAGACATGTGCATAAAGGATCTAGGTGTTGAACTTGCAAGTTCTAATACTTGTACAAGTCGAACTCTGGTAATGGACCTTCTGTCTCTATTCTAGCAATACTGATATGATCTGTAAAATACAAAACATGATATTTCAAAGATTTGCCCTTTTTCCAGAATGCACACACTCATCCATTCTGATGTGAAGGGGTGTCTAGTTATTGTCTTGAACAGGGTGTGTAATAAAGGCAACACAAGGGGAATGGATTAACCCATGGGGAAAGCTGGCATTTGAGATGACAATAACAGACCATAGTTTGAAGAAGGGAGTATCAGGGACACCTTGGATTGACCTTTCTCCTCCAGTGGCTGATACTTGGGGGTTGCTCTGATGAAAGGAAACCATGTACCATCAGAAGGGAAGAATAGATAAAGGTGTGAGGAGGTACAATGATCTTAGAGCATCACTGTGATGTTTGACAGGCACCCTGCTGCATGGTAATGCTCGTCATTTAGCAAACAGGAGAGACTGTGTAAACAGATCTCTTTTAAAGTGAACGTAAACAGGGAAAGGCTGAGAAACACCCATCAGTCATTTGGAAACCATGCTCCAATAAGATGCATTGTTCTTTGCAAGCACAGCTGCCTGTAGGTTGCACCAAATTACGTGCAACTTGCTGAAGGCTGCTGGGTACCTGTAAGCAGCTAGAATTTGTAGACCAGCTCCATGACAGCAGTGGTTGTGCTCTGACCAAAGACAAAAGCTCCACAGAGGATGGAGATGACACCCCAAGCAATCAAACAGGACCTAGAAAATAGAAGAACAGCACAATGGAACTGTAGGCAATGATTTAGTCTCCCAGGGGAAGGCTGATTTAAAGAGAAATGTTACCATGAATACAACTCTTCCCCTGGACATTGCCAAAATGAGAAATCAACTTTTGTTCATTGAGAGCTTAGGGGACCAGTGGTAGTTTGTGTTTTTTAAACCTAACTGTACTGTTCTTCATACTGAGCTAGCTCATGGTGCAGCCTTCACTCCGTATTTTACTGAGGGGGGAATGTTGCCCCATGACACCTTGTCAGCTGGTTGGAAGGGGGGGGAGAAGTGTATGGGTGCCTACTACAAGTTTCTTAAGCCTGACCCCCATTTCTCTGTCCTTCCAGCCCCAGTGTAAGGTTCTCCTGGAGCAGCAAGGTGCTGGGCCCTGTAATTTCTGCCCCTCTCTACTAAACAGCGGTTATCAGAAAAGACAACCCTTGTTGGGGGAACGCAGAGACAGCAGCTCAAACAAACAATCACTCTTTTCCTTCTAGAGCCCACACCCTTTCAGGGGACGAGCTGGGTTCAGTTTCTTCCTGTGTAATGAGAGACTGTTGAGTGGCTGTAGTCAAAATGTCAGTGCTGATGCACACGTCAGAAAGAACCCAGCTTGACTTTCAGGTCTGAGCTAGAACTTCTGCCAGGGAAACGAGCGCTAGTTGCCAAGGAGAGACAAAAGAACATGGACTCCTCACCTCATTTATGCAGAGTCAAACCATACTTCTCTTTTGTACCAAATGGGATGCTTTTCTCTTAGTTGCAGGGCTCTCACTTACGAGAAATTGTCAATGCAGCCTCTACTACACAGAAACGTGGGCCCCGCTCAAGAATAAAGAAACTTTCCTTTTGCTCCCGTTTCCTCACTTGTCAGTATGGCTACACCATTGCATTCAACTTGCTTTGCTATTTTTTCTTAGCCCAAGGGTCCATCTTCCTGACCAAAGTAAAAACCTTCCAGACTTTAGCCAAATAAATTCCATCACAACACTACATGAGTAATAAAGAGGAGTTGGACACTGAAAGACCCTCACTTGTAGAGGCTTTAAAAACATCCTTCCAGGGTAGTTATGAATATTTCTTTGGAAGAGAAGGATGTTTGGGTAAAGCTACGAGACTCCAAGATACTGTCTGAAAATATGCCCACAGAACCGGTCAGTTGAGTGAGTGGTTTGTTCATTGCAAGGCAGGAGAAACAATAATCTGACAACTCTCTTCAGGTGAGCAGGACTGTCCCTGTCCATCTGAGCTATAGTGAAATGCAAAATTCAGTTTAAGAAACTTACATTAAAAGATACTTGTGAATTTGGTTGTGTCTTGACTTACGTAACCAGTCTTTAAGGATGAAATTCACAAGAGACCCAAGGCTCTGCTTATTCACCATTTAATTTGCGTAGGGCTTAAATGTGACTTGTGCTGGCTCTGTCTACAGGCCCATTCACTTCCCCCATCATAGCTGAGAGACCTGAACCCATGACCTCCAGCATCAGAAGTGGGAGTCTTAAGGTCTAAACCCACCAGGCAGCTGCACTGGGGTAAACAAACTGATTCCTCTCCAGCCTCTTCTTAAAGCCAACTCCTGTCTCACAAACCCTCCATACCACCCTGCCAAAGCCCATTAAAAAATGACAGGCCAGTATGGGGTAGTTCATAATTACCGCTGGGCTTTGGACATTCCTGAAATGAGCTCAGGAGGGAATTGCATCCAGCCCTCTTTGGCCAGAAGCACAAACGGTTACAACATGGAAACCAGCTCGTGGGGCAGCATTATTTCAGGCAAAGAATCCTGGGAAGAACCAAGAGGACTTGCAGGGAAGCAGAGAAAGCAGACTCCAGCACAGTGAAAAGGGCAAGTTATAATCAAGCAACAGCAGTTACTGCTTCTGGTTGCGTCGCCAGGTAACAGATGACTGCAGGCCAAGTGCCAAAGCTCAAAGCAAAGGCTGTGCAGGCTGCCACGCAAGGGGGCTGCTGTTGCCAGATTCAGTCACGGAGTCTCAAAGGTGTTTAGGCACCTAACTCCTGTTGATTTCAATGGGAGTTAAAGGTCTTGGAGGATCTGGGCTGAAGGGCTCAGTTCTGTCACCCTTGCTTGCGTTGACTAAGACCATACCATGCAAGTAGCTCCACGACTGTCAGTTAACGTGCGTCCGTCTCACGTGTAAGAATAGGAGAAATAAACCCACTGAAATTTTAAAAGTACTTACAAGGGTGAAGGTGACAGAATCGGGCCCTTACTATTTTAAGTGACTTGATCTGCATTTAGGTGGTGGGCTGACTGAAAGATGCATGGTAGAAGCTTAGGCTGTCAGCACTGTAGAATAAGCATTGATCAAATCCAAACAACAGAAAACCTACCTGCTTGCTCATGAATTGGAAATTAATCTGCCTGTTTTCCAGCCCTCTGGGCCTGATAAACTAAGGCATTTAGTGCACAATTCAGAGAAAAAAATACATTAAAATTCCTTACTGACAGCTAGAGCCGGGTGAACATGTGAGCAGTATTCATTCCAATACAAACCACATGTCCATTTTGACTGTATTCGTGACCCTTATTTGCCATGTTTACACAGGGATTTTTTTAAAAATAAGATTGCAGAAAAGGGTCTCATGAGCAAACAAATATGTCCCTATGGCCACGTGGACAGCTCTTCCATTGCTCACGGAGCAGAACCACCACCACCATGTGGCTTAGGTGATCAGTTGCACACCACATAGTGAAGAGTCTGGTTAAAAAGAAACCAAAACCCGTGAGTGCAGAATTTAAAAAGGAGAACCAACTACATTTGCCTAATTTGTCAAATTATTCACTAATAGCTCATCGAGCTCTACAAACACTTCAGCTTACAAACTGAAACATTTAAGATCGAATTTCTTACCATTCAAATGGTTTCAAAACTCTTTTTGCACTTTACACAGCTTAGGCAGTGAAAGTAGACTGTCTGTCCCCTCTCTCTCGACATAATGCTGTTTGGGTTCTCAACAGGAAGGGAGAATTACTGTATATTTATAAAAACAACAAGGAGTCCGGTGGCACCTTAAAGACTAACAGATTTATACACACTCATCCTTTTGGCTTTAACTGCTATGATTATGTCCCTCTAAATCTGTTATTTAATGTCACATTTTGAGACTGCAAGAGCCTTGCAGTGGAGTTTAGAAAGGAAAATCGACACAATCATTCTATGTTAAGTTTTCATGGGCACTTCTGATGTGTGGGAGATGAAGACAGAAATGGAGGGACCCTGCCACGTTTCTGAACTGATCATTAGGGACAGCTCCACTTACACAGGCTTATACATGTAGTGCACGAGGAACGTCTCATAATATTTATATGCATATATCCAGCCCAACATGGTATATGGAAGCTTACTTTTTTCTTGGTTCGATGGGTTCCATTTCCATTGCACATATTAGACATAGCCCTGCAAATCAAACCATACATGATATGTCATTTAAACACGTTCCCAAATATTCCTCCCAGTAACCATAAGAAGGCAGTGGCAATTTTAGACAGAACCGCACATTCATGTGTTTAATTGCCAAGATCTTGCATTAGTTCGGTTGTGCATTGCCGATCACCACTACAGCTCTATTGGAACACGTATGGATAAAGTCAGCTATATCCTTTGGATGCCTGAACTTAAGACTTTCCCCCCCCATTTTCAGAAGTTTAGTGGGATTTCCATCATTTTCTGTTGTGGCTTCTGCTCTGCCGGCACGTGAACTGACTTCTAGTGGTTACTTTTGTATGACACCCAGCTACTTTTAGAGGGTTGTTACATAAAATCATTCACGTGGATTCATTTTACTTAGGAAAAAAATGACGATGGCTCAGATTTTGAGAGGTATGTAGGCATTGCTTTGCTCAGCATTGCAACGCCTAAACATCCGGGCCTTTGTCACTTCTATAACCTGTGACAGCTACGAGTGGTATGGAAATGTGACGGAGCATTGAAGTAATGTAAATGGAGAAGGGTAAGGAAGGAACGGTCTTTTTTGTTTTTCTTTGCCCACAGAAAGGAGCCTCTATTATATTTCACATCTACCTCCACCTACATGGCATCCCACCAAAAAGAAAGTGTGTAGATTACAAGATCAGACCATCTTTGGAAGTTCACACAGGCCGTTGTTCTGCAGCCACACACATTGCTCTGGAATTACATTTGTTTTTGAAATGTTCTCAATACGTGGGCAACCTGATCAGGTCTTCCTCCTGATCTCCCCCTTCCCCTACATACACGGAGAGGAAGATTTCTCCAATGACTCCATTTTCCACTAAGCTTGTACCCCTCCGATGACTATTGGCAGGGGTGAAAGTAAGGTGGTGCGGGCCAGCACAGCGTACCGGTAAAACGTGGCCGTCGGGACCAGCCCCTGCAGCCTTACTTTAAAGCGCTGCCCTGGCACTTTACCCTCACTGCCCCTTTTGCCCTCCCAACCCGCAAGGCTGCCAACAGGTTGGGGGTGGGGGTGGAGCAAAAGGAGCAGCTACCCCGGGGCTGATGATTTAAAAGGGCCCAGGGCTCCAGTCGCTGCTGTGGCAGCAGCGGCCAGAGCACCAGGCCCTTTAAATCTCCACTGGAGCCCAGGGCATGTGGAAGGGCTGGCTGGGGGAGGCTGACCCCCCCAGCCCCACCCCTTCTGCCCGAGGCCCCACCCCCATACCGGTAAATTTTCAATTTTACTTTCTATTGGAATTACTGCAAGAAAGTTCACGACCACCATTTTGGAACACTTGAAATCTTAATTGCCATGTTGATAACGCCGGGCCAGAGTTAGCATTATAACTGGCACCTACAAGTTTATGTGAAGAGTTTTTAGCCCAGAGGCTCAAAGAGGAAGGGATTCTGTAAAAAAAAAAAAAAAAATTCAACCAGGGAATTTACAGTCCTGAGACAAAGTTTGAAATAAAAGTAAGTAAGTGGCGCTTCCAGCTATAAATTACCTCTCACACCTTCAGTGAAGGAACCTACAAAACATTTGCTCAAGAGGGTGGTGGCTGAAAACAGCAATGAACAGAGAAACACCACGCTACTGAGTGCCTTGCAAAAGCAGCTCTAGACACATTCCTTTAAACAGAAGAGTCTCCCTTTTGCTGAAGAATGAACAATCCCCCACCCAAAAAATATTCAAACCTAGCATTTTTAACCTGTTTCATTGCATTTTACACCTACTCTGTGTAGGTTAAGGGATTACACAAAGATGCAAGGCTGCAGAGAATCAGAACTTGTGATTCATGGACACACTGATAAGTTACCAAACAAAATTCATGAACATTTATTTGTATCCAAAACTGCCAGATTGCAGCCACAGCAGGAGATTCTTATCTGAAGACTACTTTAAAGAGTCTGTGGATTCTGGAGCTTTTCAATCAGGCTCTTTGCTCTAGGAATAGGCCCACGCAGAAAGGCAAACTTAAAAAAGCCATCCTCTTTCCCCCTCCAGCTCAGAGCCCCCAGATGAAATCTTGGGGAGAGATGATGTTGGGTTGGTTTGGTTTTTTTTGTTTAAAGGGGCAAATGGAGCAGTGGTCAATGAGAATTTTTTTAAACTCGCACATAGCTCCCAGTGCACCTGATCAGAGAAAAATCTGAGCAGGAGCCCTGCCTCCGTGTCAATTCCCTTCTGTCACCCCAGTTTTCAGAGGAAATTAATTCACAAAAAGCGTTTTCACCCCAGAGGCTCAGAGCATAGGAAGGAAGTTTGGCAGCCTCACTGCTTAATAGTAACTAATGCAGCAAACCCTTCCCAGGCTCAGCTCCTGAATTAAAATACGCACACATCTGTTAACAAGTACGTGCCTGGAAAGATAAAGATGAAGGCGGCGCTGATGCCACCAATAATACTGATCACCTCGCTGATGTCAGGGACAAACAGAGCAATGACGAGCGTCACGATGATCCACGTCATCGTCAGCACAATCCTTGTACACCGTTCATAAGGCTCCATGAGCACGAGAGACCTGCACTTGTCATTCAGGCAGACATCCTGTAGGACAGACCTATCAGACAGACACCGCCAGGTTACATACAGCGCTGTGCTGGGCTCAGAACTCCTTGCACTGGATTGTGTTGGAGCAATGCACTCAGCTCAGCTCCTCCACAGCAGGGAGTTGCTCGCGGACCACGCGGTCTGCGTAGACAGACTCATACCTCCCGCACACTCGCTGCCCTTTCCCAAGCGTCTCTGTGCGCAGACGGAAAGCACCACCTTTTGGGTTGGGACAGGCTGTTTTCCCCAGCACACTCCGCAAGGGGAGAGGCCATGGCTTCACCATCTCCCCGTCCCTTTGGGGACAACATGTGCCCAGAAGTTCCTGCCCCTGAACAAAGGCCTGGGACAACTTACTATTCGTATGACAGACGCACCTAGAGGCTCGAGCCAAGACAGGGCTCAGCGAGTTACACTCACCTCAGCTTTGTTACAGTGAGGGGAAGATACCTCCCTGCTAAAAATCTCACTTTCCCCTCGGTCTGGCTCCTCAAGACGCACTCTTCCTTTTCCCTTCCACAAGACCCCCCCGCCAACTTGTGTCTTTTGATATGCCAGCTCTTCCACCTGCACACCCTTCCCCAAGGCTGCTTGCCTGGGTGTCTGGTTTTATAATCTCAGACAGCCCCTGCCCATCGATCCCTTGTGGGGAGGTTGTCACTGCCTTCCGTACGGTGGCCACTGTCTTTATGAACCTTCTTCGCACTTATTAATGCCTATTGTCCTTTCAGAACTAGCCCTTTCCTGGCTTTCTTCCTTCACCATTGTGAAGGGATACCCAGTCGGTGGCAGATTTTCAGCCACCCACATTTGGGTCTCCGCCTAAGGCGTTAACTTTGAAACCAATTCAGTGTTTTGGAGGTGGGATGCGTTTTGCCCTTAGTAATATCCCTTTCCAAATCTTCTCTTGATGAAATCTACATTACTGACACCTACCACCATGTCAGCGTGGGCATAAGCCCATTCCTAAGCACTGCCCCTCCACAGCCGTGCACATCTGCAGTCTCCCTCTGTCTCACCTGCCCAGCAGGAGAACGATTGGGTAGATGGTAATGATGGAGATGCCAAAGAGTAGCCGGGCTATGATGATGACCACGTCATTTCCTGGGTATGACATCAGAATATCAGCAGCCACATCAGCACCAAAGGTTAAATAGCCATAAAGCCCTAGAAACAAGAGAAGCAGCAAAGATCATAGGCATTAAATGTAATATTGAGCTACAGTCGTGATACCATATGGGGAGGAGTTTGGAGTAGGAACCAACTACGAGGAAAGTTATTAAAATGAATGCGTATTGCTCATTATAGCCGGGGCTGGTAGCAGTGCCTATTTCCAGGTCCCGTGGATCCCCCCCCTTAGGCTGAGAGGGGGTCCTTTAGCAGGGGGCGGGCTCCGCCCACCCACTTCCTGGATCCCAATAGGATTAAGGTTGCCCAACGTGTCCCATATAAAAATCTGTTTATAACTTGGCAAAACTTTAGCCATTTGGGCTCAAATGTTGCATGCTGGGTGTCTGCCTCAGGCTGATTTGGGGGGCGGGGAGCAGGAGTGTAAAAGATTTGAAAGACTGGATGGTGGTCACTTAATGAGGAGCTATTCTGTTAAGTGAGCACCATCCATTCAGTGCCCTGACTGAGGCTGGGGTCCTGTGGGAAATATAGTTGGGGATTATGTCACTGGGGACTGTATTATAATGCGGACGCAACAGAGGGCCGCATCATGATTGTGCAGGCAAACTTAATTCTGGCATTTCATAGCTTCTGAACGCTTGACTTTGCAATGGTAATAAAGTTATTTTAACATAGGTTGTGTGTGTATTTATCACTTATGTGGGAGGAAGACAAATTTATAAAACTTCCTTGCCAAAGGACTCCCTTCTAGGGCAGCTGAGCTACAAAGAGTTGAAGCAATCTTTAGTCAAACAATTTAAAGGCATCCTGAGCACAATTAGCTGAGGTGATGCTGATCAGGAAAGCCCTTGTCCACACCGAGTGCTATGGCATGTTTCACATTGTATACGAACATGTGGTCTAACATGAAGCCATTGCCAACAAGACCTAGGCATGCAGTGTGGTTTCTGGGTCAGAGGGGAGGGGGTAGAAGTTTCAGCAGGTTAGGATAAGGCGAGAGGGAGGGGTTACCTGTAAGAGAATAAATTAACAGGCAGAAGAGCATGGAGAGCACAGACACCACGATCCAAAGGGAGAGTTTCTTGTTGTGCATGCTGCTGTAGATGGCAATGCAGGCTTCATGACACTGAAACACGAGAGAACACTGCATGCTTATGAGCAGGTGAAGGGAGGATGAAAGGCCTCGGATCCCTCTCACTTATCATGTTCCCTCTGTGCCTCAGTCCCGCCACCACCCTGTCCCCAAACCTTCCCACTCCCATACGCAGCCACTCCGCCCTTCCCCCAGGCCCCTGCTTCAGCCGGAGGCAGACTGCGAGGGTACCTCCTGAGTCCCCTCCAGAGACAGAGTGATTCTCCCTGGTCACCAAAACAAAGGGCCAGTCCTTCCTCCTCCCAGGAGGACACAAGGGGACGTTCTCTGCCTCTGGAAGGGGTCACTGCCACCCCGACACAAGGGGCCGGAAACAGAGCTGTTCCTTTCTCCCCACCTCAGACAGCAGGGGAAGGGAAGTGACAAACGCCCTGGTTCTTGTTGTCCCCACCCCTTCCGTGGGGCAGGATCTGAGCCAAGCAGCCTCACTGCTATGGACCCGAGTACAGGGGAGCTCTGATCTGGGTTCCGCTGGCTCTGCCTGCTCCGAGACCGGACCAGAACACAGATCCAAATCCTCATTCTGCCTTGACCATCTGGCTCATGCAGGGCTCTTACTGTATCAGGCTTCCTGCATGAGGTAGCCTCATTAACACTACTGCTTATAGAAAGATGCCCATTACTGGAAGCTCCTTAAATCAAGCCCCTTCCCCCGTTCTCTCAGACTCACTAATGAAGGACACAACTCAACGTTGGGATTACATCTGCACCGGACAGGTATGTACGCTGCACTCCCTAAACTCCCAGGGTGAAATCCTAGCCCCATGGAAGTCAAGGGGAGTTTTGCCTTTGACTTCCCTGGGGCCAGGATTTCACCCCAGTGTCCCACCCTAGCAGGCAGAGGCCTCCATAGATTCTGGGATGCATGGTCTTGCGAAGGTGGGAGTCCTCTTTGCTTGTTCCTTGTCCTGGTCAGGAATCCCGGGACGGGGCAGCGGGGAAAGAGACCTTCCCTAGCCTGGGGCATCGTGTTAAGTGAGAGCTTCTGCAAAGGCAGCCGTAGTAGCAACCCGCTGGACTGGCCCACAGAAAAGGACAATTGAAATCCACACAGTGCTGTTACCTGAAATCCAAAACAGATGGTTGGGATGACACTGAACATGGAAGCCAAGGAAGAGACCCTGCAGATGGGGAGAGGAAGGGGAGCACAGGTGATCAGTTGAAGAAAAAGTAACTCAATGGGGCAAGAAGAGAAATACATTCACAGCCTTGCCTGGCACCACAGCGAAAAGCTGCCCCCCAGGAAAAGTAACCCAGCAGCATCTACTGGCTATTCCAAAAGGAGGCAAGTTTGCACCCACTTACACAACAGGCAATTCAGCTTCCATTCTTGCAACAGACTCTGCGTGCCTGGAGCCCCGCTGGCTTCCAGGAGGGTCAGCCCATGTGGAGTCAGTTGCAGGAGTGGAGCCTTCACTGCACACGGACACCCTAAACCCTGGTCTACCTGAGGGAATAATTCCCCACTGGAAGCCCCACACGTTTGCCAAAGAACCCCTAGCACAGACAGCGCTCCCACAGTCACACCCATTTTATAACCTGCCGCGAACCAGCTCCTCAGCAGGTTTAACAGCGGTGAAGAGGCCCAAAGCCACCAGCCCCCTGCCGAGGCCAGGGCTCTCACTCATGCTAGTTCCACTGAACTGGTGTTGGCACCAAATGAATTTATTGCACAATTGCCTAATGTAGACAAGGCCCTGGAGTCTTTCAGGGTTGACAAGACTGGAATTTCTAATGTAAGAAAGCAGAAAAAGCCTCCCACTGGGAAATTTTGTGTGTGGGGAGGGGGAGGGTTTTCAGGCCTTCTTGATTTATCAGACTGAAGCGAAATAAATAAGGAAAAAGGACAGATGCCCAGTTCTCCCTCACACCCTCCAGGCACAGTCACCTTTGAAGAGCCACACAGCCATGACAGACCCTGAAACACACACTTCTCCCAACCCCAAGAATTCATCATCTTCCAAGGATGCCTGCATGCCTCAAATACCCAGATGGCTCACAGACCCTTTGTCATAACGTATCCTCTGGCCTTCAAAATAGAGGGCCAGATCATCTGCATCGCTCCGCTGAAGTCATGCACGTGGCATTGATTTATGCCAGCTGAGGATCTGACTCTGAAGTTGCTATTTTATGCAACCTAAATCCATGTACAACCAATTTTTTAGCCACCCCTCTGTTGCCCATATGAGCTTTCTGGTGGGCCCCAAAACATAGAAACCCCCTGCTTAGACATCCACATCCCAGCCGTAGCAGCAACAAAAGGGTTACTACTCTAACCACTCTACAATGGCATTGATTGCTTAGCCTTGTTTCAAAGTGAGCAGCATGCACTTTGTTGGATTAGTTATTGGGGCAGGGAGAGCCAAGCACTCCTCAAGGGCCTGAGACGCAGGTTAGCGCCTCCAGGCATGATTGCAGCTGCCCTGGCCACTAACTTTATTGTCAGCAGATCCAGGATTCCTCCAGGACATTAGCACAGCATGGCGAGCCAAGGAGGAGGAATACAAAGGAAAAAAAAAAAAACACACAGGCAGACTTTCCTGCAGTTTTAACAGCCTGGCACTGCATAAAAACAGCCCTGAAATTCCAGCACATTTGTTGTGTTAGCATCCTAATTGCCACTCAGCACATTTGTCTCCTGGGTTTAGTGCCAAGTCAAGGACCCCTTGAGTCCCTTGAAGCAGTGATAAATGGTTGCACCAATACTTACCTTGAGGAATAATGGTGCTCATACAGGATAACATGCTCCGTCCTTAGGTAGTATTTTATTATAATCACCAGGGTCAGGTAGCAAGCAGCCAAAGTACCTAAAATACTAACACAAAGGATTGGAGAGGAAAAGTGTTAAGCTTTTATCGTACCAAATGAAGATTCAGCCAGGCTATGTTGGCAGGCTGTAATGTTCAATGAGTGCGCGTTACAAACCTATCAGAATATACTGCGATTTAGAAGGGCAGCAACCTGGCTGCTCACAGAAACTGGTAAAATACTGCACTTTTTAGTTCACCTGACTGCAGCCAGACCCCCAACATGCACCAGCATCTGCACAAAGGGAAACACCTCCCTGTCCACAGAGAGAAGCATTTTAGCTCTAACAGGAGTCTGGCCCGGAGTCTCCCCTCTTACTTGAAAGCAGCAAAGAGTCCCGTGGCACCTTGTAGATGTATTGGAGCATAAGCGTTCGGGGGTGAATACCCACGTCTTCCGATGCATGCATCGTATTCTCCCACGAACGCTTATGCTCCATTACGTCTGTTAGTCTATAAGGGGCCACAGGAATCTTTGCCGCTTTCACAGATCCAGACTAACACGGCTACCCCTCCGATACTGTCTCGCTTGGTTTACACTGCTATGACTTCATTTGGACTTGCTCCCAATTCACTGAGGGGAAAGCGGGAGCACAGAGTCACGCCCTATGCCACGTACGTGTTTTCTGTAACACTCACCACTTCTTAGCTTTGCAGAGACTGGAGAGACAGGAATGAGCTCACCTGCCACTGAAATGCAGCCTCCTCTGGGGTGGAGCGAGAGACACGCTGCACCAACAGCACAACGCAGGAGTGTGAGGGAGTGAACTGGAAAGATTAATATCTTGGACTGAAACTGCAGGCAGGGGGATTTAGGTAGAAAGAAAATTATCCAAGATGCAGTTTGGCCAAGACACTGATTTAGCACCCCAATTCCTGTGAGAGATTGTTAGGGGGTCCGTAGCGTCATTCAGAAACCTCTGCCTGAGTGAGAGGTGCTGAAAGGACGGGACGTCAGAGAAAGCCGTGTTAACGTGTTCCCAGTCTCTTCTTACGGTGTTTATTTTAGGTCACACCCTATTTATTAGCAATTACAAGTGATATTATTGGCTGACAGCCAGCTTGTCTTCTCAGCTCTGCTCTGGCACTAGGGATTCGCTTGCCATGTTGTATTTACCAAGTTCACCAGCAAGTTTCTTAATCTTTTCTAAGCAGCGAAACCAATTCGCCAAGTCCCAGGCCCAACGAGAGCTCAGCTAACACACATGTGGGGCTCAGTCCCGCAGGCGCACACAAAGCCAAAGCCCTCACCCTGATTCAGTACCTGTGGACAGGTGTTTCTGTAGCGTGGTCAGAAGCTCGCAAGCACTTTACCTGCACGGACTGGAGCAGCGGGAGGATGGCTGTACATGGGCCCGATTTCAGCTCCTCCTCCTGCGAGCCGGCCAGGGGGAGTGGCTGACTTGAGAGCATTTCAGAACAGCACGTAGAAGAAAGCGAGACCAGGGCAGGGAGGAGGGCCTGCCGCTGACCTGGGAGTATATCTGAAGGCTACCTGCAGCTGCTCAGTGCCTCACTGGGTATTTATGGCACAGTGATCTTGGTGCACACCAGCCTGCACCTCCCACGTCCCTCCTCTTAAGTCCCCACATTGGGTGAATTGTGGTAACAGAGCACGAGGCTCAGCTGCCCTGTCAGCGGCTCAGCATGCTTCTCTCACCCCCTCGCTTGCAGAGCTGGGTGCATTTGGTCCCAGTTCAGCCTATCAGCCTTCCGCACAGCTCCGGCGTTAGCACCAAGCGTACCTGGTGTATTTCTGGAACCCGATCTCCCTGGGGACAGACAGAGGGAAGATGACCAGGGCACACAGGGCAGTCAGGGTGAAGCGGTAATCTGTATACCAGTGCTGGGGAGGAGGAGGCCCTTCTCCGCTCAGAGTCGCATTCATGTAGAGGGAGTCACATACTGAAGAGGAGAAATGGAAGAGGAGGTTCAGGGGGGCGTAGGAGATCAGCATCAGCTTCTCTTGTGTTGTCCTAGTGGTCAGCAGCAATATGGCCAGCAACAGCATAAATCGCTTTTAAGATCTCAAACAGGAACTGCTCACGAGCACCCAGGAATTAAGATCAAGTTTCAGACAGAGGGCTCCAGGGCCGTAAGGATCACACATGCAGTCCCATCAGTAATACAGCTCGGCAGACGCTGGACTAGCCTCAGCTGGAAACAGGAGTTTACAAAAAGTCTGGGAGGGATTGACCATGGAGAAAATGGCCCGCTGCAGGATTGACAGGATGGCCGCCTTTTGCCAAACGCACAGGCAGCAGGGTGTGCCAAAACGCTCTGCCTCCCTCAAAATTGTCTCTGTGCTGATAAAGTTAATGGCCTAATTTTCCAAATGTGACTAGTGATGTTGGGTGCTTTCCTGGAGATGCCTTAAAGGGGCCAGACACTCAGCACTTTCCAAAAATCAGGCATCTTTATGATATCTCAAGTTGGGCACCCCTGCCCCAAAATCAAGGCCAACACATTTGTTTTGGGAGTCTCTTATGCATGCCTAGGGGGCGGTTTACATACATGCAGAGAGCCTCAATGATGCAGACTGCAATAGCTCATGCTATTGGCCCAAACATGGATGGCCACTTCTACTTTGGTGGGTCTAGGGCAGAGGTGGGCAAACTACGGCCCGCTGGACCGTCCTGCCTGGCCCCTGAGCTCCTGGCTGGGGAGGCTAGTCCCCCCTCCTCAACTGCCCCCCTATCCCCACAGCCTCAGCTCACCATGCCACCAGCGCTCTGGCCTGCCGCTCCTGCCGGGCAGCACGGTGGCGTGGCTGTCTCCGGCATGGTAAGGGGGCAGGGAGTGGAGGGTCCCAGGGGGCAGTCAGGGAACGGGGGGGGCGGTTGGATAGGTGTGGGAGTCCCCTCAGGGGGTGGGGGTGTGGAAAGGGGTCAGGGCAGTCAGGGGACAGGGAGAAGGGGCAGTTGGATAGGGGGTGGGGTCCTGGGGGGGAGGCGATCAGGAGACAAGAAGCAGGGGGGGTTGGATGGGTCGGCAGTTTGGGGGGAGCAGTCAGGGGGTGGGGGCGGATGGGGGCCAGATTGTTTGGGGAGGCACAGCCTTCCCTACCTGACCCTCCATATAGTTTTGCAACCCCGATGTGGCCCTCGGGCCAAAAAGTTTGCCTCCTCCTGGCTAGGGTCATGGTCAGAACAAAGGGACTCTGTGCCAGGTCCATTCTCTAAGCAGGGACACTTACATTTTTCCAGCTGATCGCCCACAACTCTGAGAAAGGCTACGGAAATCATGAAGAGATTTAAAATGAAGCAGATCTCGCAGAGCTTCCCAATGGCCGACCCACAGATTTCTCTGACTACGCCCTGGTACGTGGACTGGGTGCTGATGGAGGAGGCATATCCCAGGATCACTAGGCCGCTAATTAGGAATATTAAGGAGCCCTGCAAAGATGGAGGCCATAGGAAAGAAAACTGCCGTGAGTTAGCATTTCCACTGGTCCTCTTTTAACCAGTAACAATTAGAACTGCCCATGTTATGTTGTGAAAGTCTTTCCTCAAAAAGCCCTGGAAGTTACATGGCAGCTCTGTAACATAAGCATAAAGCAACTGATACCCAAGACACACACCTCACAGGCTTTGGCAAGAGGAGGCTGCTTCCTTTTGATTCTTCTAGTAAAGTGAATGCCTCTGAACCACTAGGAGATAGAGAAGGGAGATCGCAGAATCCCAGGCATCACTACATTTATTATTTGTGTTGCCGTAAAACCTAGGTGCTTCGGCGCCATACAAACGTAGAACAAAAAAGACACTTTTGAGGGGTAAGATAGAAAAATCTAAAAAAGAATTGGCAACGCCCAATCTTGTATCCGGCCACTACATGGAAGAGGGCAATCTAACCACCTACTTTAATGGATGCATTGTCATTTCTAATGCGGTTGCTTAGCCCCGATTCATAGATAGATCTCGAACACCCCTTTCTATCAATGTAGAATGTAACGTATCAATCCAGGCTTGAGTACAATGAATATGCAGGTGTAAGGAGAGTCTTAGATTTGGGATCTCTAGTTTATTTCCTGGTGGAACCTGGGCCATAGTGGAACACAGGCTATCTGCCAATGCTATTCTGAAGGAGACACGCCTAGTATGTCAGTCCAGGGTGGGGGTGCTTTTTTGCACTAGCGGCCAAGATAGGCTACAAATGAAGGATCGTTTTAGGAGAATAATCAAAGGTTAGCAAATTTTCCTGTCAAAACACCCTCCAGCAGCATCACCTCAGTATTATCTTCTTCTGCCTCTTGCTGGCAGCTGCCATGCAAAAGAGTGAACCCCAACAAGAAGAGAAATTGACCAACTCTGCAGGGGAAACAGTGAAACTGACGATGCAGAAGTGGGACAGAGGGGGAAAGTGTTGCAGTTAGGGAAGGACTTTTCTTCCTGCCTCTTTGTGCTGGGAAACCTGAGCTATACATAAGAGAAATACCACCACCTAGCACTTGTCATCAGGAGATCTCCAAACGCTTCACGTAGGAGATCATTATAAATGCAATCAAACTGGTTACAAGGTTCTCACCACTGCCCTGCCACCCTACCTAAGGCCTGCTTGCTGAACTTTTTGGGGTACTCCACATGTATTTCATGTGGTAACAAGCAGCAAACAAGCAAGCAGCAAAGTAGATGCCTTAAGCCAAATCCTCAGCTGGTGTAAACCAGCATAGTTTCACTAAAGTCAATGAAGCAAAACCAATATGCACCAGCTGAGGCTCTGACCCTGAAAGTATGTCTACAATGCGAAGGAAAACCTGCAGCACCAAGTCTCAGGGCCCAGGACAATTGACTTGCGAACGCAGGGTTCAGGCCACAGGGCTAAATAGCCGCATAGACATTCCCACTCAGGCTGGAGCCTGGGCTCCGAGACCCTTCCTGGTCACTAGGTTTCAGAGCCCAGGCTCCAGCCTGAGTGGGAATGTCTACACCACTGTGTTTAGTCCCACAACCTGAGCCACTTGACCTGGGCTCTGAGACTCGGTGCTCCGAGTTTTTCTTTGCTGTGCAGATGTACCTTCGGTGCCTTCACTCAAATCACCATTATACAAGCACAGAGCAATAACAAGGGAAGTCTGATATTTGAGATGGAAGAGCCAAGAATCAGTTTCTTCAGGGGGGGTTTTCAGAGAAGATCTAGAAGTTCTTAAACCTGCAAAATCACCAGCAAGCATTTACAGCGGCACCAGCTGCACCCCCGATGAGAATGACAGGAAGAGATTGACACACCTGAAAAAATACATCTTACAGGGGAAGTCTGCCTTCAAGGAGGAAGTGAACCCAGAGGAAATCTCTTAATTGATGCATACCCATTAGTAATCTTATTTAAAACAACATACAAAGTTAAAAGATATAAACCTGCCTTTATTTTCATTTAGACTTCAGTTAAATCCACTAGAACCAGAAAAAAAGGCCAAAGAACTAGCTATAAACATGGGCCTCATTTCCAACACGGCTTAGCTGCCCCCACGCCCTTTGACTTCAGTCAGCGTTGTGGGGGGCTCAGGTCTCTGGGTATCAGGCCCATATGGTAAGATTTCCTCAGCGTCAGTTCAAGGTCTCCCCAGCCTGGAGCTCAGGAGCCGGGCAGGACGGTCCCACGAGCTAGATGTGGCCCGTGGGCTGCAGTTTGCCCACCTCTGCTTTATCCCAACCCCGTTCACTGGGCTTTGGATCAGACCCTCAGTCGGTGACTCATTTAAACTTGATGCAGGAAAGGTACAATGGGGCTCAGATCATATTCCTCATAAAAATCAAACGGAGAGAGTGGGGCCCTATTCTTCTCATGTACGCCAGTCAAACTTGATTGGTTTCAGTGAAATTACTTCTGTTGTATAACAGTGAAAGGAAGAGGAGGATAAAGTCCAGTGCCATGGACATAATAGAGGTCCAGGAAGGTTCATATTCATGTGAGGGGAAGGTTTTCAAAAGGCATAAAGGGCAGGTGGGCACCCAAGTGTCTTTGAAAATTCCCCTGTAACCTTTTGAACCTACTCCTACATCACTCAGTGCCTGTAAATCCTAGAGACAAGGCGCAATGGTTTCTATGCTGGAGGCATCAGGTTATTTGTGAGGACATGGCTGCCCATCAGTTGTGCTTTTGTGTGTTTTCATATTTGATTTTAATGGTTATTGTCTCACCAATATTAAGCCGCAAGAAAATTTCACACAATAAATTGCAGAGTCTGTTACACAAGTTGTGTGATCTCATAAGAACTCTTACCAGCTAGAGGATAATAAATGCATATTATGCCAATAAACATGATTAATGCATAAACAGCACCTCATTAATAGATTACTTAAATTCTGATTTTGTACATCCGACACTGAATATCTTTGATTTGTTAATACAAAAATGCTTGTGCAACAAAAAAATTTGTTTTCCTCCTTTACCAACTTTTAAAACTTGCTCAATAATTGTTAACGATTCTATCAGTATAAATGAAAATTAGGTGTTTGTCTTACTCTTCAGAATTTTTGTAACTTAGTACACTTCCATCACCCTGTAATTCATTCATTTGGGTCCCATTCAAGATCTTCATATCATGATCTCTCTCACTTCAGATTCCTTAAATCCTGCATTTTCAAGTTGAAGACTCTCCAATTATCTTAAATTTATTTTATGCTGATGTGAGGCCCAACCCAAAGACCCGTTCCATCGAAGGGAGCCTTTTCACCGATTTCTATAGGTGTTGAAGCTAACTGAGAACATGGAAATGTTTTGGTTACTGGTTGGAAACTACAGACAAGAAGGTAATTGTGTACCTCTAGCTGAAGGAGAATTAGATTATTGTGCAAAGAAGTCAATGTTATTTTAATCAAACTTTGCAGAAAAACGTGGCATTGGAGTCGGTGGATAATTGATTGGAAAAGCTTCAATTAATCAAGAAATCTCACTGGCAGAGTAGAAAACTCTCTCTTACATATCTCAATTACCGGCAATATGAACAAATAATTTAAAATCCTCCAATAGACAGGTCATACCCACGCACAGCATACCCACAGATTTCCATACAGGGATGCCATCTCTGTCCCCGTAACTATCCACCTCACCTACCACAAGTCTAGAATTTCAATGAATAAGAACTACGTTAATGTGGAGCATCCAGAAAAGGTGAATTCAAACAAGATATAGTTGCATCAGTCCTATCACTAGGAAATGGTATCAGTGCACACAAGTTGGTCATGCTTAATGTTGCCAAAATTAAAATTATGACTCCCCCCCCACTGACTTTTAATTATAAAAATCTATACTATTCTTGATAGAAGGGAAATTATATAGATATGGTCTTTATTATAAAAAAAGTAAAACAAACTGAGAAAAAGGTTGCGAACTTGAATCTGTGTCTGTCAGATCTATCGGGTGTTTTTACCATCAAAGGTTAATGTACTTTTGGTAATATATAAACTGAAACTTATTGAATGCTCGAGCCAATCTCTCTCCATTTATTATTCAAATCATAAGAATAATTTGTTTTTAATATGAGAATGTTGGATGAAAGTTATGTATACACCTCATTTCTATCATCCTCATTCACCTCAATTACCAACCCAATTAGTTCGTAAATTGCTTTTATGATCATGTATTCCTTAGCAATTTTTACAAAACTTTCCATTTCTTCACAAGTTAGACAAGTACATTTTGTTGGGGGTTTTATGTAACATATTCTCCCATAATAATTGTACCAAGTTGATAGGAGTCTCCATTCTGATTACTTGGTGGCAGCTAAAGGCTCCAGCCCTTAGTTGGAATTGGGGTTCTCTTGTGCTGGATGCTACAGGGTCTGCCCCAAAGAGCTTACAGTCTGAGGCCCCGGATTCCAAACATTCCCATGCTTCGTTTGGAGCATGTGCTCGTGCGTTGGCAGCACGGGGGTGTAAAGGAGCTCAGTGACAGACACAGGGCAGAGAAGAGGCACAGGATACCCAAGCACAGCGATCAGCACAGTGTTTGTCACATATATACATCGACACACAATCCCCAACAGGGACTGGCTATGGACTCTTTTTAACTCCCTGCACCCTCCCCTAATTACAGAGTAAACCACTGAGCTGACCAAGTGCAATCTGAACTCACCTCTTTACTCTGTCTTTGCTCTACAGTTACTAGCTAGTACCACTGCTAGGTAAGAGGTGGGGCATAGAGGGCAGGGGACGAGGGCAGTCTCACAGCAAAGAGACACTCTATAGGAGCTGAGGGGGACAGGGAGTGTGGGAGGAACAGGGGGAAATACAGAAAGCTATTCGTTACCACTAGAGAAAGATTAAGCTACAGGATTTCTTTTCGCCACTAACACAGAATCTTTGCCCAGTCCAGTGAACTAGTCAATCACTCTACAGAAACCCTGGGATATTTACTTGTCACTTACCAGTTCCACAAGAACAGCTGCAGTGATCCCTCCAGCCTTATTGAAAGCCCATGGGAAATTAAGAAGTCCTGCTCCAAGAGATGATTTCAGCATAATAAAGACAGCCCCGGCAGAGGATAGGTTTGGGCTACCTGACTCCAGAGTAGGCTTGGCTAACAAGCTGATGCTCTCTCTAGCCAGCTCCTTCATCTCTGAAAGGAAAGAGGGTTGGGTTTAATTGTCTCAGCGTGGACAGATCTATCTAACTAACAAGTCTCTCTGGAATAACAGCTCCTTGGGAAGGTGAGTCCACTCACATAGCTCTAGAGCTGGATTTGGAGTAGCACATCTTCCTTCAAAACAGTTTATTCCCTGCTTTGGCAAAGAACATTAAAATAAAAGGAGTGGGGGGCTCAGAACTTTCACCCCCAATCACAGACCTGCGGGGGGAGGGACTGTCGGAAACCAGATTCTTCTCAACCAATCAAAGGTCAGGAGAATGTGAATCAATTAACTGAGCCAAGTTGTGTTCAGTCGTTTCTCAGTGACTCATTTAATTGGCAGTCTCTCTGGAGAGGATTAAACAGGAGCAAAATAAGTGGCAAAGCTGTGTCAGATTCCGCAGAGAGGTGTGTGCAAAGATGAAGAACAAAGAAATGGGCTTTGGGGGAAAACCAGGGCCGAGTTTAGTATGAGTGTTGTGTCCTCTGTGCAATCCAAACTAGTCGCCTACAGGTTAGAAAACAACCACCTGGGCCTGATCCATAGCTCACTGACACCTGTGGAGAGACCCCTCCCTATCCACTGACTTCACAGGATTTTTGTCAGACCTTATTGGCCCCAGTTCAGCAAGTCCTGTAAGAACAGGCTTACCTTTAAATGTGTGCTGAAATGCTCTGCTGAATCAGGGTTTACGTGTATTGTTACTTCCCCTCTGTTGAATGACAAGGATTCTAAACACCTCTGCTCTTTACTTAGCACAAGACATACCCAAAGGTACACAAAAACAAACTAATAGTCTTCTCCCCTGCCTCAGTTTCCTCACCACTGTGGGGTGTACTCTGGGCTTGGGCAGAGGCTTCTGGGGTGTCTAGGATCCTTCCCCTACGGCTCAGGGATTCTCTTCAGAAATATGGCGCCTTCTCTGACCTTGGCTAGTCTACAGGTAAACAGGATTCCCCTGCTAACCAAAGCCTTCCTCTCTCTCCTGCCCAAAGCTTTCTGTGTGGCTCGGTGAATCTTCCCCTGACCCACCCAGCTTCTGTGACTACTCAAGACTAGCATCAATACCTGGGATTCTTTGTTGCAGGTCTGCGGATTTTCTACTATCGCAGATACACTTTTAATCCTTTGGAAGAAGGCTAAACATACAATATCAAATTTCTCCAGTGTTTCTTAGGTTTCTCAGCTCCGGGTTACAGTTTTCATATTAAATCAGTGTTAATAACTAGATAAACAGACATAGCAGGCATATATAGAACAGAATTGTAGAATTTTGCAAATCAACGTTTAAAGGATTTCCCTTATCCGCTTTCATATTGAATCAACTTCCACAATAAACTCTTTTCTACAGTATGGAGAAAATGGATACATGAGCTAGATTCTACTCTTCCTGGCCCAGTCCAGTGGCTTCAATAGAGTCGCTCCAAATTCACACCAGTGAGACAGGAGAATCAGGCCCACTGTGCCCAGTCAAAAGTCCACAGAACCAAGGGCCAGATCTGACCTCAGTTACACTGGAGTAAAGCCAGAATCATTCCACTAAAGTCAATGGAAGTTGTCTAGATTTACACCTGGGTAACTGAGCAGAGAGTCTGATGCTCAGTGAGGCTAGTGGCTTCACTCAAACCCCTCTCAGATTAAACATCCCATCATGGTTGACATAGAATCCTGTTTTTTCTCCCCAGCAATGGGACAATCTAATTCTCTCAAAAGCTGCGTGGAACTTAGAAAATGTCCCCACCAAAGGAAAGTGTTGATTTGCCCAGCAGAGTTTGTTTGGTCTCTCGTGAGCACTAAGCTGGGCGCATGATCACCACTGCAGAGGAAGGGACTAACAAACGTACAGGAGTCGCCATAGTGGCTGGCACACTTATCTCTGAGTCAATGGGCTGGGAGTGCCAGGACAGAAGTTCCCTGCCAGGACAGAGGCTCATCTTGGAATTTCCATTTCTGCAACTCGCCCACAAATGGAAATGGGTTTGCGAAACCGCTAGTGGCAACGAGCAGAGAGAGGGTGTTTAAGTAGCTGTGGTTATCTCGAATTTGGGCTGCTTTAGGGGTTGCCATTTCTGGTAAATGACCCATTTGGACTCATTCCTCGGGCCCAGGGGGTCACGCCTGGAGGATCCATCAGGATTTCAGTAGTCGCCCACATGCAATGAGGAAGTTCAAATCTGCAGCTGCCAAGGAGAGTGCTTGTTGGCATTGCCAGCAGAGGCCAAGGATTGACTAGCCGTGAACAATCAGCTCTCCTCATATGCTGCAGGGGTGACCCCTTCTGCTCAGGGGGAGGCACGTTAGTGGGGCAATAGGGGCTGTTTGCACAGATGCTGTCCCGCTTTTATGTGCCTTAGGACTTCAGGCTCCATGGCTGCTAACCTAGAATCTTTCATGAGCACTAATGACCTAATCCTACATCCAGCTCCCAGTACCAGGGCTGAACCCTGGGGATATCCAGGCAGGTAATCCCGCACTCTCTCTGTGGCTGTTACTGCATCAGCCTGCATATTGTTGCTTGTACTCCCAACTCTGCAAGGGGCAGCGGCCAATGGACTCAAGCAGCGATGGATGCACCAGCTCCCCACCCCATTCTGTTCCTTAACACCCCCCTGACAGCATTTCCCTGGAGCGGGGCTCCACATCTGGAATATGCTCCCCATCAAGCCTCCACAGATCCTGCTCCCAAGGCATCAGAACAGTCCCTGTGCAAGCGCACAAATTAAAAGCTGGCAAAGCACATTCAGCCAGAACTGTAACTCACGCAATCAATTTAGAAAGGAAAGAAATCTGTTGTTAAATAGCTTTGCCTTCGCCATCTAAATCCAAATGTTGGGGCATGCACTGGGCTAACAGACTGTTCAAAGGAAAGGGTTAATCCCTATGCATCACAGTGGACACTTTGGTCTCCATGTTATTTTAGCTAGGGTGATGCCTGGATGCTGTCTTGATTCCTAGTTGCTTGTAACCAGGGTGTCCAAGGAAAGCACACCTTCGTGTTAATACCACATGTGAATGACTCCCTGGGACAGTCTGACAGTCCCTCATTCATTTTATATTTCCCAAATATGTGACCTTCTGATCTCGGTAAGAAGGATAAAGAGACTTTAATCAGCTGCTCTAAGGAATTATGGATGGCTAATTGTGCCTGTCACCTCAATTATATCTTTGCAGCCTATGGTGTTTGTAACTATTTAAAAGATCCTTTTCGGCCTTCATTAGCTGTACACAAAAGAATTCAGAAATAATTAACATGTATGATTTAGAAATTGGCCAGTGGGCTGTAAAATACCAGCCAGTGGGAAAGTCTTGCAATTCGGACCGGCGCTTTGATACGATTTCATTCTGGTCTCGAGGCTCTGGAAGGGTTTTGTAACCGTTCATTAGTGACACTATGAGAAAATACAGCTTCCCCATTAGCATGGTCTTGAGTAAAGAGGGAAGGCTTTCAGGAATCCCTGTAATTAAAGTGCACACAAATCAGAGTGACAGGAGGACCAGTCAATCACTCCAGATGTCAGAGAAGACCAGAGCCAGAAGGTGAGATGAAGGGTTGGGATGGCCAGAGTGCAGCCCACAAGACACGAGACAGGTTTCTTCAACATGGCTCCCAGCTGCTCTCTCTCAATATGGAGGGAGGTTCACAGAGGCAACAGGTTCCAGCATGAAACACTCCATCTTGCTCCCAGCAAGCTGGCTGCTCAAGACGGGACACTGCATGATGAGACAGGGCCCACCTCCACATCGTTAAGGAAGGCAGCTGCAGTCTGCTTCAGCACGTGCTGAGTGCCCTGCATTTTGTGGCACAGCCCTGCCTCATGCTCCTTAAATCTTGCACACCAGCATGGTTGTCCTGAACATGGCATGGTTTCCCTGGTATCTATATCCCCTGGCACCGGAGCAGCAGGGTTGAGTGGCTATAGGCAATTCCTCCTCTCCCGGCCCTCAGTGTTATGGACTCTGGGCTCTGTGCAGTGCACGCCGAAGACATATGCATGTTCAAGAATCAAAGCAGAAGAATGAAGAAGTTACATGAGAGGTGCCAGCTGTCAGTCCTGCCCACCTCATTCACCCCCTGCCCTTCCTAATAGCAAGTTCAGTTCCCCCTGCACAACTAGAGATGGGAGTTTTACATCACTGGAAAAGAGCGATGCCCAGGCTTTCCAAAGGGGGACAAGCAGCGCTGCTAGCCCTAGATGGTCCAGAGCTACCATGCTGATAACACACAGATACACCTGCCTGTGTTATCACATTCGGTTTATACAGGGAGGGGAGCAGCAGTCTCATACCAATGATCCCTTTCTCCAGGGCAATTCCTTCAGGCCCCAGCTGCCTTTCCGGTCTGATCCCCCTTCTCTAGTCAGCTGGTCCATCACCTGTCTCCCCAGCCCCCAAAGCCATCCATCCTGTCTAGAAGTCCTCCATTGCTGTGTCCATGCCCAGGGGCAGCTCTGCTCTGCTTGCCATTAGCATTATTTTAGGCACTCATCTCTGCCTTGCTTCCCTGGTGGTGGAGACACTATGTAAAGATGCAGGAAGGAAGCCCTGTGGGAATGCCTGTTCCCAGAAAGCTACAGAAATAAAAAACAGGCTCAGTGGCTTGGCTTAGACACAACTGGATTAGAAGATAGGGAGGGTATCGGAAAGGAAATGGGGAGCTGCACAAGAGGCAGGGCCAAGATCCACGGTCTTGGAGAAAATAAGGCTGACTGTGTAGATGATGGGATAGATGATGGGACAGGGAGCAGCTGTCACAAGGAGAATCGGGGCACAGATGAGGCAGGCTGCACCGCAGGTGAAGTACAGCAGAAGGACTGGGCCAAGGGGAAATTATGATAGCATCTAAAATGGCTCAGGGTTTATGCAAAGAAAGTTCGATTAATGTTTTCCTGTAAATAACTTTCACAGCAGCTTTGATCCACTGACAGCCACAGACACTGCTGTTTTCTCAAGGACACATGTAGAAAGCCCTGCACTCTGGCATGGTGTCTTTAGGTCCGTACTCAGCCATGCTTTGATTTCTTGATTCAGTGAACAGTTGCACCTTCTGGAGAGGCTGATAACGTCTTCAAAGCAAATACTGAGCAGGAATGCCAGAAAGGGGCAGTGACTGTAAGCCTGGGAGGCTGCCAGCAGTTGAAGTCACGTGACCTTATTTGCAAAAGGTTTGATCCACTGTAGTGTGGGCTGAGATCACCTGCCTGGTTCTCACATTCTGTGATCATCAAATAGCCTGGTTTGGAGGCAAAGATATTTTCACACAGTATTTATTCTTCTGGATTACGAGGTTATTAAATTTTGCAGACCACCGTGTATGATAGCTTTGAAAGCCAGTCTATATACCACCGATCAGGTTTGGGTTTCTTTGCTATACTGATTTCCTTCCCGCCCTGGCTTCTGTTTTTCCATCGGTTGCTTTGGAGTAACTCATGCTAAGGAGTAACAGTGGAAGGCTAGTATGCTGCCGCCTATCATGGTCTTTGAAAGCCAACACAGGTAGAAGATAGGTAGAGAGTAAATTGCAGTCTGCCCTTCTTAGGGATATCCATGACCTGCCAGATCAGATCAAACCACGGTCCTGTCTCCAAAACCAGCTAGTACCAGATACTTCAGAGGAAGTGTCAAGAAACTGCAGAAGGCAGTTGTTAAGTAGCCTGCATTGTCAGTTGCTGGATTTGCGTGTGCTCTCTCTCTGTATGCTGTACTCGCCCTGCAGACCTCGCTAGTACCGCCCAGAAAGACAGCAGATTTGGTTCAGTGGTGAAAGCGCTCAGCCAGGTTTATTGCCCTCAAGACACAGGACTGGTGCCCGGCCGACAGCACGGGGACACCAACACACAAGTGCCCAGTGGCAAGGATTCTGCTCAGTCAGCGGTGGGACTCCCCACTGCCCCCTTAGCCAGACAAAGACATCCCTTCTGTGACCCTTCTTTTATACACTGATACAAACAAACTACGTATTACCCTTCTGACGTGGTTAGTCTACACCCTGCACCTGTTGGTTTGAAAAACCTTATCTCTAGGAGGGGCCAGGGTGTCCCTGTACCATCTTCAAAGAGTGTGTTTATACCGTCACCTTGTATTGGGGTGCTCTTGTACTAGCCTTCTGGAGTGTGGTTAGTGGATACCTAGTGCCTAGTACTGCTGGGGGGTGCCTGTGTTTTAGCAACATCAGCCATATCCTTGCCAAGTTCTTTTGCTGACTTTGGTTTGGGTCTCAGGCCTGCACCAGGCCCAGTATTCCAGGCTCCCTCTCTCTCTACTGCAGCTTGACAACATGCAAAAGCCAGCTTCTAAATCCATGGTTTTCCCTAGATCCACCTTTAGCAAAGTCCCTGCTGCAGTAGAATCTGATGCGTGGATAGGACTCCAGTCTTGCCTGGGGCTTTTGGGCACTACTCCATCATGAACAACACAGCAAGGACTTGAAATCAGGATTTGTAAGCTCCAATTTCAGTTGTGCTATAGGCAAGTCACTTAACCTGCTCATTCCTCAGTTTACCCATTTGTGTAACCAGGGAGGCAGTGTGTTATATGGTGTATAGGGTACCAGACTGGGATTCAGGACATGTGGGTTCTATTCCTGGGTCTCCCTGTGTGACGTTGGGAAAGCCATGTAACCGCTCTGTGTCTCAGTTTCCACATCCGTAAAATGAGGCAAACAATGCTTACCACCTTCATTTGGAAGCACTTTGAGTCTATAGATGAGAAGTGCTAAGTGGACTGTGGGGTGTTTTTGTTTCTTGGACTAGATTGATCCACCCCTCCTGTCTTCCAACCTTCTTCAGAATCTACACTACCAGTGGCCACTACTGCCCCAGATAACACTCCTGAATGGGATGATGGATTATGTTCAATAAATACACTGTAAAAGCCACAAAACAAAACAAAGTCACATTTCCCTGGTAAAAGAAGCCATTGTGAAATGAAGAAAACTACCCACCCACGAGCAACACTGATAAGAGCCACCTCTGCGCTAAATAATAGCGCTCTAAAAGCCTTACTCAGAATACAGTGCAGGTCAAAGAATTAGTTCAGTTCACTCAGAAAAAAAAAAAAAAAAAAGAAGAGAAGAGAAGACCTGGCAGCAGTCACACAGGAATCCTGGTTCTGTTGCTATTCCATTGCGAAGGGCCTGTCTATACACACCTTTTGTGCTGCTTTAACCGTAGCAGTTTGAAACCAGTCTAGAGTGGTACCACACCCCCTAGTGTGGGTGCACTTATCCCCCTATAAAGGTGCTTATACCAATGTAGATTATTCCTGCAAATTGAGGGAATAAGCCATACCAGTATTATTGTGTCCACACTAGCTTCTGTACTGGTTTAACTATTTCAGTTTAAAAATAAAGTCTCAAACCTAACCAAAATAGTTACATCACTATAAAATGTGCCTGTAGACCAGGTCAGCATTATATATACTGTCCTTAATTTCCATGTCTTCATAGAATCAGAGGGTGAGAAAGGACTGCAAGGGTCATCTAGTCTAATCCCCAGTTAACTCCGTAACTGGCCAAGCAAATCAAGGTCTAACACTCAAACTTGTTGGTATTTCTCTGTCTGACTACAACGTGATAACTCTTGAATGACACATCCAATTAATTTCACAATTTCTGGGAATGTTCTTGGCATCAATGGGCACAAACCTATCGATTTTGGTGGGGAAAAAAATATAGGAATAGCAAAAGGGGGAAATGACGCCCTGGCATCTGGATAACCAGCAGCTTTAATCACCTCTAATGGTCTACAGCTTAAAGCAATGGTTGGTGGCAGCCATTAGCACCTTCCAGCAAAACACCCCACATTTTAGCTCTGCCCATGTCCCAGTTTAATTTAAAATGTTTACTCCCAGAGGAAAAAAGATATGAGAAATGTGGGGGAAGAAGTGGCATCCACAGAGCCCCTGGCATGGGGTGAAAATAAGGAACCCTGGCATGGGGAGAAAGGGAAACGGGGATGCACACAGAGCCTGTGGCATGGTAGAGAAGGGGGAAAAGGAGGCATGGGGGGGGAGACAGTTGAATGAGGGGAGAGAGTGGGAGACCCGGTATAGAAGGGGGAATTTGGAGGTCACGCAGATCCCCTGGCGTGGGAGAAAAAGGGAGGAGCATAACATGTGGGGGAGGAAAGATTGGAAGGCACACAGAACCCCTGGTATGAGTGAGGGAGTTGTGGGGTAGGGAGTCCTTGAAATAGAGGGGGAAGGACACAGTGGGCACACTGGGTTGGGGGGAGGAATGCTCCTGGTGTGTCCAACGAGTTTAGCTTACAAAACACAAAAGCAAGAAAGCATGCTACTGTCTAGTATTAAACACGGTTTAATGTTTTAACCTGAAGATTACTGCACTTCATTTACCTGACTTCTCCATACATAACAAGGAAAATCACTCCCCTAAAAGTTCTTGTAAGTTCTTAATAGACGTGATATCAATCAGAGACCAGGGGAGTAAGGTAATATCTCTTATTGGACCAACCTCTGTTGCTGAAAGAGAAGATTGAGCTACACAGAGCTCTTCAAGTCTGATATCAATGCCACTGAAACTTTGAAGTCGAGCTTGTGACCTTTTTATTAATGAAAACAGTTTTGTTGAAAAATGGTCTTCAATAAAAAAGTTCTGTGAAAAACTGTCAACACTGTAGAAAATTGTTGTAATTTCTTGGGGGGGGGGGGGGGGGAGAAGAAGGAAGGGGTGGGGGGCAGGGGGAGAAGAACAGCCTTCCCCTCCAATCCCACCCACTGTTATCTATCAACATTTTTCTTTAACCCAAATCGTAATTTTCAGGAAACAAAATGAATTGCTGATATCAAAAGCATGATGAAAATGGCTAACAAAAATCACAAATAAAATCCGTAAAACATTTCCAGCTCCTTGCACCAGCTTTTCAGATTCTAGCTGAAGATGTTTTAAGCATTTATATACTTTTTTTTCTTTTAATATCAAAGTATCATCACACAGTGTTATAGTATTTTGTCCTTCCAACAACAGACCTGGCATGACAATGAAGGTGCATAGCACCCGCTATTTCAGTGTCTGTGTGGGGGACTTCAGTCAAAATACTCAAAAATTGGCCCCTAAAGTCAGGCATAAATACTGATTGAGTCTATCATGGGGCAAGGCTTCTCCCCAGCTTGCAAACACTTGCTCCCAAGACCAGTCCCCTTTAAGAAGGTTTAGTCTCTTTTCACACAGGCAAGTAAAACAAACAAACTGTCTTTGAACTCACTCTTTGCTCTCAGGCTTCAGGGGCACCCCTCCCAGGGTCTCCAGTGCTTCTGCTTCCTGGCAGTTTCCCTCCAAGTTCTGGTCAGTTCTGGGAGCAGTAACCCCAGGGCTGCTTCCCTGAGCACCTTGCCCCTTGCTCCAGGGACCCACCGCAGGAGTTAGCTCTGCTCTGCCTTCCCTTCCCCACACCCAGCCTGTCCCAATCATGCCCTTCCACCTCCACATTGCCTGCCCTCTGACAGGCCTTTATAGGCCCAGGTGTAACCCAGTCCCCTTTAATTAGCTAGATTGGACTCATCTGCTCTGAGACAGGGGAGCTGGGGCCAGTTCTACTCACAGGAACCAGCTGCCAGCTTTCCACTGAACAGCTCTAAAACAGTCAGAGTGTAGTTGCACCCACTAGATTTCAAACAATATGTAATTTTTTAAATCAGGCTGTTTCCCTCCCTCCCCATTTATAGGCAAGTCTTTTTATTGTACAATTTTAGCTCGGCTACAGCAATAGAGATGGAGTTGGATCTTTTCTTCACAGCTCCCACAGGGAGCTTGGTGCCTCAGCAATTTATAACTGCATTGGGTTGAAATTTGGTATGTAAAGTGTCAGCCCAATTAGAAATTATTTTACAGAACATCTTTCCCATTGGTTAAGCTGTTTAACCTGGGCTCTAATGCTGGCTGAGCCAGTGACTCCCTGTGTAACCTTTGACAAGTCCCCTGACCCTTCTGTTCCTCAGTTAACCCAGCTGGAAAATTAGGTAAAAAGCAAGGTCTGGGATTGAGGGGAATTGGTGCCTCCGAGCCGAGATCTTTTGGGCAAATACATTACAAGATTTTGCCTTCTGAACATAGCACACCAATGACAAGTGGCTGACATGGTTTGAGAGTTACATTAAAATGTCTGGCCTTAAAAAGAGAACCTAGCTAAAACTAAAGCAACAAACTATACTGATGACTCTGGTTGTAACTTTAGTACCCACTATCCCAAAGGATATTTTGCCTTTAAAAGATATTGGATATACACAGTAGCAATTCATTATCCCGGGAGCTTGCATTCTTATGGGTCACTTGTCCATGTATAACCCAATATCCAACTGAAATGAGCAACAGAGATAAAAAGAATGTCTACTGAAATAGCTGTGGTCACACACTCCTGACTAAAGATTCAGCGCTTAGCTACATAGCATTGCCATCTGGACTACGAGATCATGATTTGTAAAGCGCTCTAACATGTTACACTCTAACTGCTCTGTATCTAGAGCATTGTTAACATAGTCCTATTTGAAATGGGATTACATCAACACAAACTAGGTCCCTTTCAGTTTGCACCAGCAGGGTCTACACGGGGTAGTTAGCATGTAACACAGTAGAGCACTCTACAAATCACAGCCCTGTAGTCTGGACTGCAGCACCGTGTAGACAAGACATCAGATGTCACAGTTGTGATGTGTTTGTTAGCAGGAGGTAACACATTACAGAAGTCACAACTCTCACCGTGAAAGACAGCATTTCCAGTCTTTGTGTGATTGCTCATTTTTACGAGGGAGCTTGTCAGATCATCTATTAAGATGTGAAATATTTCTTAAATGTAAATGGCAAAATTAAAATTGATCATTTCATGCGCAGCGTATCTATCCTCATCAGTCCAAGAGGGGACATTAAGCAGAGAAAAGTATAGCAGCTCATCTTTTAAAAAATACTTTTCCTGGCTTTGAAAGTCTCCTGGCACAGATGGGATCTCCAAAGGGCAAGTTGCTGTGACCTCACTGAAATAAAAAGTCTCATTGCAATACACAGTATCTGTGAGTTCACAGAACAAAGCACTCTCGGGACACCAGCAAGTGGCAAGAATTATTTCAGACAGGGCTGCTGGGGAAGCGGGGAGAAAGTATTTTTAAGAGGGTAGGTAAAATGCATTGCTGTGTTGAAAGCAAAGGCATTCAGCACTCAGATCTGTACTTCACTTGATTTTCACTAGTTTGCCTTTAAGATGGCACATACCTAGTTCATGGTTGGTAGTAATCTTACTTACCTCTAAGCCAGATCATGGGTTCAAGTCTCATCTCTGGAGACTTAGGCTCAGTCTGGATACAACACAAAAAAGCGTACGTAACACTAGGAAGCTGCTGCATGGTTGGAGCTAGTTTTTCCCCAACCTCTTGGTGCCACTCAGGTTTAAGATCCCATGACACTTACTGTAAGAGTAAAAGGAAAACCTTAGGTGTCCTAGCAAACATTCACACTCTCAAAACAAGTTCAAACGTCCAAGGCACTCTGAGAGCTATTGCTGAGCAGTGAACAGCTCTCACATTTACCTACCCAGAAACAGCACTACAGGTATGTGCAACTTGGCACACAGAAATGGTGTTTTTTTGCAACCACATTTAGACCTGTCTCTACTAGGCAGAATCTGTCTATACACAACCATGAAAGAGAACCAGGCAGTTAAAACAGCATTAAAAGAAAGCAGCCTTGGGCTGGAATCTCCCCTCACCAGCAGTTAGCTGACAAAGTTCAGCTTCCCTTTCGGGGATATGAGCAAAACCAAAGCAGAGTTTTTTCACTCCAGGTTATGAGTATTATTTCCTTCCAGTAATGCCGCCCCGCCCCCCCTTTAGTAGGTGCACTCTAAACACTGGCAGCAAAGTCCCTGCCCCCAAAACATCACAGATAAATAATAGGCAGGAAACAGACGGAGAGCAACAGACAGAGATAAGTTAGTAGCTCTTTATCTATATGTTAAATAATCAAGAAATGTAAACAAGACCCAAATTATTCCTCAACTGTGACACTGTTAGCCAACAACTTTCCCATAGGCATCACAGACAAGTTGCAGAAGGGGCACAAATGTGGAGAATGATTTTATAAAATTATAAATAGGTAAAAATCAGTCAGACTCACTGTGGAGATTAGGCAAGGAAAATGCAGCCTCCTCTCAGGCTGTATCCAGGTTGCCCCACCCCTCCTTCCTGCTGTTGCTGCATGCCAGCTGTACCCTATATTTTAATGAACCTCAGCTGCATCTACTTTCCAACCACTTAATCCTTGACAGTTTGATTCCATCCTCTGCAGATAAAAATGTCTTGTGGGTTTTGTCCCTGCCTGGGGAGTCTTCATCAGGATATTAAAGCTTTAATAGATTACCCTGTAATTAGGTAAACAATTTCTTCCCAGGTCTTCTGATTATCAAAGCATTTAAGCTGGGGCTTGCTCCCTAATGAGCATCTTTTCTTGTTTGAGCTCATGGTAAAACCAGAATGCTAATTTAATCCGTCACTAACATTTCTAGCATCAAGCAGAAGGAAGAGCTTAAGCTGAGGGCTCTTTTTTCAATAAGGGTTCAATAATAGCAAAAGTGATGACCAACAGAGTGCTGCATAATTTTTAAAGTTTACTTGCGTGCTTAAGCCCTCTGTACAAAAGGAACCAGGCTGTGAAATTAGACGCTTGGGCTCTGATCCTGCAAAAAGCGACTCGTGCTTAATTGGGCTCCATGGCCCTGCTCACATCCATGTGCTTAACTTTATGCACAAGCATTTGCTGGATCAGGACCTTTAAGACTTTATGCCCTTTGGGGTAGGGATTGCCTTTTCATTATGTACAAGTACGTACCACAACAGGGTCTCGCTCTCATATGGGGCCTCTAGGTGCCACTGCAGTAGAGATGATATATTAAATACAAAGATCATCTGTTATGACATCAATCTTATTTCGGAGTACCACAACTCATATAGTCTAGAGCAGGTCATTCTGAAGAAATTCTGAGATTTTGAAATTTGGGTTTGTCCTGAATCAAGACAAAAAGTGAAAATCTCAGCGTTTTTTGCAAAACAATTAATAAAATATTTCATGTTGACCTCATTGAAAAGTTTCCTTTCAATAAGGTCAAACATTTCAACTTTTAGATTATAGTAGAGTTTAATATAACATAAATCAAAATGATAAAGAGAAAATGAAATGCTTCGATAATTTTCTGTACAAACAGTCAACAAAATCAGTGTTTCTACAAAAATATTTCAATTTCATCAAATCAGCATTTCCCAATGCAAAACTGTTCCATCAGAAAATTTTCAAACAGCTGTTCTATAGGCCCCTCAGACCAATGACATTTTGTATGTATCTAGCACCTGTCTTCTACAGATCTCAAAGCATGTTATTTGTATTAGCATTCGTGCCTCGGGACCCCAGTCTGCGATCAGGACCCCATTGAGCTAGGCACTATACAAATGTGGAATAAGAGACAGTCCCTGCCCTGAAGAGCTTACAATCTAAATACAAACAAGAGTTAAGCCTCACAACAGCCCCACAGGGATAGATAATATTCCTATTTTACAGATAGATTAACAGAATCCCAGTGCCTTGTTTGCCCAGTGTCACACAACAAGTCATGCACAAGCAGGAAACAGAACCCAAGCTCTCAGTTTCCTGCTCCAACACTGGAGAACAATGGTTAAAATGCTTCACCAATCAATGCAAGGCCACTTGTCATAACCTTCTCTAAAACTCTGGGGTTTTATACTGGTGTAACTATTTTGGCTGGGGTGTGTGTGATTTTTTACCAATATAGTTATATCAGGACAATCACTAGTGAGGACCCAGTTTATACTGCTATAAAGGTGTCTTACAGTTTATTCCCCTTCTGTACAGGAATAGCTATGCTAGTACAAATCACCTAACCAGTATAACTTTGTCCACACTAGGGGGCATGGCTGTACCACTCTTTGTTTTAAAATCAATCAGTATTAAAATGCTTCCAAGTTTGGAGGCTGAGATCATAACAGCTAGGCAGAACAGCTGATTTCAGTGAGACCAGGGAGCTCAAGAAAGCACGCTGCCTCTTACGAGGAGGAAGAGGAGATCTGGGTATCCTGTATTAGTGAGGAGTCCAGGAGCAGTCTACAGCTGTGTTACACTTTGACCACGGATGCTGATATGCTGTTCGCTGACATTTCTTTTATTATCTGTACTACAGTAAGTAAAACTCAATTAAAAACTCTGCCCCACAGCCCCAAGGATGATCCCATACATCCTCTCTTAAACATGTCTTCTTATACCTCTTTTCTTACTGAGACAATAGAAAGGCCCATGTCCAACTCCAGTCTCAAAGCAGAAATCAGATTTAGCAAGTAGCCTCATATTGGGGAAAAATTATCATTAACTTGCACTCTAAGAAGATGATACTTCCTATATTTTTAGCCTAAATGACAACAAACATCTTAGATTAAACTAAACCTTTCAATGCTTCCCTTTAAAGCAGTCCTCGCCTTGTTGTCTGCTCATATTGGAAGGAGTTTCTTTGTATGGACATTGTCCAATCCGTTCTTTCTGTAAAGCTGTATTTTATTGCAGAGGCGGGAGCTTTGAACCTTTTCTCCAATAGGTAGGTATATTTGAACAACGGCAAGCGTGTTAATCAAGGGTATGTCATACAGCCAGGTGCACTGTGTGCCTGGGCCTTAATTTTAACTGGTACCAAAAACAGTAGACCACAAATTAGAAAGAACAAAACTTTCACATAGTCAAGGTTTTAGTTTAGCTATTTACCTCAGTTACCATATGGTTAGATCCTACGTACACTACAGATTTTTACCTGAGTTGTAACTCCTTCTTGAGACAGCATATTGTAGCAAAGTCTCCCGGTGTGGTTTTTTTGATTCAGGGCTCGTCTACATGAACATCTCTGGTTTGCACGAACAATCAGTTTGTGGCAAGGTGGGACGTGAATCTACTCCACCCTAGCCTGTGCACATTAACTGTCTATATGGACCTGCTGATACACATTAATAGCTCGTTAATGTGCCTTCATCTAGTCCCATTTCAAAGGGGACTAGACTATTAACACGCTGTTAATGCACATCGACAGAGTCCACACAGACAGTCCATGGCAGGCTAGTGCGGATTGGAGTCACACCCTAGTTTCCTGCATACTGACTGTTCATGCAGACAAACCCTGAGAATGGCTCTCTAACATTAAACTGAATTTTCAGAAGATAACGAACGTGTGAGGCTCTCAGGTTAAATACTGAAAAGCAGAAACCCCGGTTTTATGACACTGCTCACTAATATGCAAAATGGAAGGCTGAGAGGTTGGGGGGAAAAACATAAAATGGGCATCATAATTACTCTCTAGTTTGGCAGCCTGCTCTCCAGGCTGGCATGGAAAAGAACAATTACTGGGCACATTTTTTTCAGCTTCATATAGATAACATATTTATTGAAAATTTGCTCCACCAACAATGGTGAAATCATGACCAAAAAATTACAAAACATCATGGTAGTTGGCTTTATAAAAATAAACTAACGGATATGTCTCGTTGATTTGTACCAGTTTCCCTCCAATTTCAGTTTCTCTTACATCGTTAAAGGAGTACGATGTAATTTCTACTCTTCGTCACAATACAGTATTACAAAATTGCATTCCATCTGAAAAAAATGATTTTGCTTCCAAATAGCAGAGGTCCTTAAAGTGACTTTTCTCCCCCTCCCCCAAAATAAATATAGAAAATACCCTTTACAAACAAATTTTAGTTTGGTCAGTGGGGGGGGGGAGGGGAAAAAAAAAGGTCCTTTTCCCCCTCTTGTAGTGACTGAGCAGGCTTTTAAACAGTGTTCAAGTCTTTGGTGAGGTTAGCTCCTGAAAATCGTAGTTTTATGTATATACGATCAAAAGTCCCTTTGGTCAGAAGCCAAAGACTATGAGATGATGTCACATGTGAATCACTGGTTACGATCACCATATATGATGCATCTTCATCAGGAGCGACCACCTGTCCAGTAAAGCAGCCAATAAGAGAAGGACACCTTTGGCAAGCATGGTCTGTCAAACGGAAGGCGTCTTTGGTGGATGAACCTGTTGCATAAGTTGTGGTCGCTTGACTCTTGGTTTCCGTCTCTTTGGCCTGCTCTTAGCTTTGTTGATCTGCACCACAAAGAATGCAAGAACCACCATTGCACCAAGGAAAGCAAAGACAGGTATAGTCTGTCCCACATCCTGGTTATAGCGGCCAGGCATTATACCTGTCAGAGGAAGTGGTGGGGAAAGAGAACAATTAAGAACTGTATCTGTTTCAATACTTTTACAACAGCATTTACATTCTTTATCTACAGAACATTCCATACAGTAATTATTCTTAATTAAAGCAGAAACCAATTCACTCAGATTACATTTTTAAAAGGCAGATTAATAAACGCAGAGCAACTAGTGCAGAAGAGGAGGATCGAGAAATCTGCAAGAGAATATAAGAGATTTCATCCGGAGCTAGTTTTAACAAATGAAGACCTAGCTTGGATCTGTATATAAATTTTCCCCAGAGATAGCAATGTCTTGCCTCTTACCAAAACAAAAAGCAAGCTTAAAAAAAACAACCCACCTTAACCTTGAATTTACTATCCGATATAGATTTTAAATGGAAACTATTCATTAACTACAAATTCTGATGCAGTGAAAGGATTGGTTTTGCACTCAGCTCAAGCTGGTGTAGAGAGATGAACAGAAGGACAATTTTGGGCTGGGCTGTTTTCTTTTTATACCCTTAGTTCTAGAACCCTGGAACTGAAGACTGTGTGTGTACTCCACCAACAGCAAACTGCTTTGAAATGGGCTCTTTCAGGGCATATATCACATCACAGTGAAGGCAAATCCCATAAAGGAGAATACACAATATTCAAACTGAAGACTCTGCTAACTACTCTACAATTCCCCACCAGCACCTCTTTCCCAAACCACAATTCACGCAAACTATCTTGGAGTCAATTTTCAAGTCGGTGCACTCGGTTCTTTTTATCTTAATGGGAGCTGCTATCCACAAATTTTGAGTACAAAACAGACACCAAAATATGATTTAAAAGGCTCCCCTGTAGACTATCAACATCCAGCAGCTAGCACCCAGGCAAAATAATCTAGGCACTGCAAAGAGCACTTATCGTATAAAGTCTGATTTCTACTTCAGTACATTGTGGTCAATGGGTACTTCAGCAGAAAAAGGTCGAAGATAATCTATTTTTACTTATGTAAAAAGGGTCTTTGCTGGATTTGAGAGGCACCACTAGTTTGCAGTGGAGGTCCAGGACAGGGTGAATGCCAATGAACATGGTACAGTTAACATAATATGTTACAGAAAACTAGACTACTGTGAATTTTTACAGTATCAGATTCTGTATGTGTTTGCTTACGCTATACCAAATGTCTGCTGCTCTTTCAGTTCTATGGGTGAAGAGTTCTTCCTAGTAGTTGCATATTATGAAAATGCTTAAGATTAATTGCAGTACATACCATAGCGTGAAGGCACTGAATGACAGTTAAGAATACACTTACAAAACCTATTAAAGTGCATACAATTTCAAAAGTACCCCAAGCATATCCAGTTGCATTCAGATCACCTTATTTTATGGTAGGTAACATAAAGATCTATTATAATACTAGTTAAGTCTTAAAAATAGCACCTACTTGTTACATTTTCAGCGTCAATATTGAATTGTTTCTAGCCCTACACTGAAGGTAGTAAAACTCATGAACAGCAATTCCTACACAATCTGAAAGCCACAAAGTCATTACAAACAACTGTCAGTATACTTTGCCTCCAATTAACCATCTTTGTTAACATTCACTACAAGCTTATTCTGAACAAATCACAAACTTACAAAAGTTAGTTTTAATTTTCAACACAAACTTTTTATACTGTGGCAGTCACTGACATTTCTGAGCACTTTAAACATTTTTAAGAAATCATGTAAAATCTCTGCGTCTCTCTGCGCCCCAGGCAGATTGATATTTACCTCCTGGAATGTCCCATGCTCCACTTTCTCCCGGGGATAATGGTCTTACTTGGGGTCGGTTCTGTCGAAAGCTGGGTAAAGCCACTTTATCCAAATCAATTGACAATAATTTTTGATGTTTCCAAAGGTTGCTGGAAGAAATTAAAATATAAAAGCATTTACACATTGGTCCAAGAAGTCCAAAGAATTCTGCAGAAATGTTATACATTTAATTATATAACATTGCATAAAAATGTATAAAAAGAAATTATATAAAAAGATAATCTGAATCAATAATTAATTCACTAAATTGGATGCACAGATTACTTACTGTGCAATTAATTTTATTGGTTTCAAAGTTCACAAGATTACAAAATTCAAATCAAATGCTGTATATACAAAGTCTGTTAGGTATCTACTTATCTACAAATTTGTTTCTTGGGGTAACCTACCAAAAGTTACCCACAATGCTAGTGGACCATTAATAGATATATTGGTTTGTCTATCTCTAAACTACCAACAGATGACACACTGGAAAGTAGAGTTAATCAAAAAGTGATTTAGAAATATTTTTCTGAAAAAAACATGAATTTTCATTGCTGTTATTTGCAAGATCATATTAATTGTAGTTTGGGGGTACTCAGAAAACCACCATTTTATTTGTCGAAATGTCTGTAAAGTCCCAAACTTTCATAAATTATAGTATGACCGATGAGTTAGCCAAAAATGTGTATCAGGAGTGCAGTAACCATTATTTCCTATTTATTATTCACCTTTTGTTATTGTTGTATTTGAGAAGTTTCAGGCATTCACTCAGAAAGAGACAATACCATTTGATTTAAAGTGACTTTCTGATCAAATTCAAAACTGAAAATTTCTTATTAAAAACATTTAAAAGAATAAAATGTAATAACCTGGGTGCAGTTTCATTCAAAGGCTGTGGTTTTGCCCAGGACAAGTGAGGACAAGCTGGAAGAGAACGAGGTTTTGGGTCTCCCAAGTGAGCCTCAAGCACCTTTGAATACCGATGAAGATGGTTACCTGTAATTCCATTACACAGACAAAGAGAGTTACACAAATTTTATGTCCTCATAGTTTCTCAGGTGTAAGATTTTCAAATATCTGTATTATACCAAACAGCATTGTGATTAAGAAAGGGAGTTTCTTATATAAAATGCCTTACAGCTAAACCTCATTCTTATAAATAATTAAAAAGTATCTTATAAAACAGAATTGTGAATGTACAATCAGTTGCCAGGCAACTTTAAAATCTCTAGGTTTTGACAGTCAGCATATTAGATAAAACTGAGTGCTTTAAATACACACTGTATCTATCAATTGGTATTTGAACTTAGAAGAACAGTATATATTAGGAATATATGCAAGAGCTACTACTCCAAAATCTGTTTGCATACAGTGCTACAGATAACAAAAACTGTGTATTTAAAATTACTGCATTGTGATTTTAATAATTGCTGAAGTCTTTAAATATGTTCATACTCTGAAAATGCAGTGTTAAGAAAACAGGAACATTCGGGGAGCCACTCCTATTTCCTGCAGTACCACAGGATTAAGTTGGTACTAAATACTAGCAGGCTCTGCTAAGTAACCAACACTCTCACCTTCCATCCTCTCTGGAAGAGAGTATCCTGCTCCAGTTGGTGGTCGTTGTCTGTTTTCAGAATGACTGAGACTTGGTGGCATCACCCCGTAGGAAGTATACTGAAGAAGAGAATCTAGTAGCCAAAAGCAGTCTGTGTGGATTTAATGGCCCCCCCGGCCCCCCAAAATAACACACATTATGATACAGTTTGGACTTTAAAATAAATAAGTAAATAAATAAAGAAGAAATTTGTTAGTTAAAATTTCTAGGACTGAGTTTTAAATAGGATACCTAAAGCTTTAAAACCTGGTCAATTTCTCCTTTTCTTTTTGATTTACAAGTAGTACAAGCATTATGGTTGTTTCTCTTGGCATAGCTAAGAAAAAATATCCCTGTTTTCACATATGGGGTGGGTTTTAAAGTGTCGAAATTACAACAAACTGTTCAATTTTAAAGGAAAATATTTTCTTCTTTTCTGAACTAAACAAATGTTTAGCTTTTAATGCTGAGAGTAGGTTATTCAGCAACTGCGTCAAGCATGGGAACTTTGGTTTCGGCGAGACATAGAGCTTTTGATGCCTCAAGTGAGGTAGGTGCTCCCTAAAACAGCACGTTATCTGCATGTATATGGAAGTTATCAGTTTTACTGATGTGGAAATGTAGGAAGCACAAAGCTTAAAACTTTGCTTTCATCATTTAGAGTCAAGCTGCAGCTGTTCTTACATGGACAAAGTATATTTTTGGTGGGAGATGATTCTGAAGGGCAGAGGTTCTCAACCTGGTTGTATGCCCCACAGAGGTGTGCCAAACACTTATCAGGGATCCCAGCCACTCTGCTCTTCCCATACTGCTAAGTAGGATGGGGGTCCTGCCTAGACCCCAGCATCCCAGTTATATGCGAGGCGGCTCCCACAGTGATCCCAGTTTGGAAAAGGGGGTTGTGATATGGGAAAAGCTGGGAAATGCTGCAATAGCAAGTTTCTTTCTGAGTGTTCTTTACACTCTAGTACTGCTCATGAGCACTCGTTTCAAATGTTGCTAAAACTGTCCTGGTCTTGCTGTAGAGCTTGCTATTGCTAAAATTATGATCACAGGTCTCAAGCTCTCTGAAATTTTAGTTTGTAGAATAAGGACAAGTGAATCTTCTCATTCATTTTTAACATAGAGTCCCCACCCCGCCCCACCAAAATAACCTCAGAACTTCTTTGCTTGAAGAGCTGTTTGGTGGGAATGGAAGTTAATCTTCATAATCCTGATATCACTTAAACCCTCACCTTTGATTTTTAAAGAGGTCAGTCAACCACGTTTTAAGGATTTGTATTCATATATGTGAAGAATTTAACAGCTTACGGTCAATGATGTCTTAAGCAGGAGATAAAGCTCTTAATTCATAACTTAAAAGCCAATTTAATGGAATTATTTAAAGCTTTCCAGTCTGCTTGCTACACAGAGTTACACCAAATATAACAGCATCAGTGTTCAAAAGGCACAGCATTCTATTACTTATATCATTGTTAAAATATCTGTCCTTGCAGGAAAGGCTTTTAATAACCTTTAGTGAACCTGTAAAGCTCTGGTGTCACCACAGGGTATTAATGATAAATTCTGGGCACCATATTAACAGAAAGGTATCGAAAAAAATTGGAGGAAGTGATTTATAAGGAAAGATGGAAAAAGACCTTCACTAAGTGACAATTTTACATAAAACATGATAATCTACAAATATTTGTTGGGTTTGAAAATTTAGTCAGGAGATGAATTTTTTAACGTTATACACTGATGTATTACTTGTATTAAAAGGGATAAAATTAATAAAAGGAAAAATTAGGCTGAATATCAAGAAATATCTCTTGATACTGAGCCCTACCAGATTGTAGCTTAGTCTCACAAGGGAAATGGTAGAAAAACAACTGCTTCAGAATTTTAAAATCTAGACTAGACAAAGCACCAGATAATGGACCATAAGGAACAATCATGGTTTGCAGGGAAATAGACTGCGTGATCCGATAAGTCTTTTACACCTCTAACTTCTATGATTCTATGAACTTGTTACCCATCAATTTAAAGAATTTATGGTTCTTCAAGGAACAATCTTTAATTTCTCACAGAGTTACCATTGCTGTTCTGTGTGAGATGCAGAGTAAAATAGGGCAGCACAGCTTGGAAGTCCAGTTATATTATAAATCTACACTGAAACATGCTCTGAAAAGGATAAAGGCTAATAAGTCGTTAAGTTTTGCTAGACCTACTGATAAAAAACAGTAATGCAAAAATACAGTTTAAATGACAATTATACTATGCAAATGGCACTATACAAATAGGATCATGGGGTACTATACTTGTGTCTCAATGACACCAAATCAGACATGCCCTCAATTTACAAGAAAAAAAAAAGTTTTTTAACCACTAATCCTGGAAATCCACCCTGATATATCAAAGTAATGCTATGTTCTATTAGAAACAGGTTCAGAATAGAGACAGGAATCTGTATAAGTACAAGGATCAGAACTACTGGATATCACGAGGTCATTTTACAAAGTTATTCTTCTAGCCATAATTGGATTTTACAAATATACTAGATAGAACATACTCAATACAGCTATGAAGAAATCAAATTGTCCTGTGTTTGGTGGCATTCAGATTTTTTTTCATAGCAAGTATAAATTTTGCTGATGGGAGCTGTAAACCAGCCAGCTCCGCAGGTGTCAGTATATAAAAGCAATTCATTCTGCATATCACAGTTCATATACCTTTTTGCCGATGACTATCATCTAAGCAGTTAGAGTCTCCATATAGAACTAGTCTGCCTCCACCTTCAGAAGGAATTTGGTACAGTCCCAAAATGGGGACATTTTCAACTACAGCAGTCTCCTGCTTTAAAACTTCAAGACCTAGAACAGAGTAAGAAGGAATTTTAAATTTTACTAAAAGCCATATGCAATTTAAACATTCCCCCCCCCTCCACGATACACAATCCCCCACACGTTACAAGCTATAAATAATAAACATTCAAGAAATGCAGCTTCTTGGCTCTTAATTTGAGATTACATTCATGAGAAAATTTCCTAGACAAATTTGGCAACAAATAAAAACACTCCAAGGCCTTGGTTTTGTAATTCCCGCACTGAGTTTATTTTCTTTACTTTAGTGCAGTTGCAGAATCAAGACTCAAGTGTTTCACTGTCTTTAATGTTCTCTAATGAAAAATCCTAAAATTTCACCTACAATTCCCCTAATTTCCCAAGTTTTAAAATAGTAGATAATTAAGGTTTTCTACATAAGGTTTTTTTTTCCATTAGAAAGAGTGAATTTTTTGTAAAGAGTTTAAAGAGACTTTATGAAATTAATTTCTTGCAATGGTGTGCAATATCTACTAATTTAAACACTGACCATTACAACACACATTGCTTAACATCCACATACATGGCTGCTATGTTTAAATATTATTAGAAGCCAAGCACCATTCAAGCAAGAACCAAGAATACAGTAGTCTCAAAGTAAGGAATTCCCTCTCTTTGTAAAGAGCAACAAAATGGAATTTCTAACTGAAGAATGTTAATATACGTGTTTAATAGTAGGGGTTATGAGGAATAAAGGCAATTGTTTTCCAATGTGTGCATCTCATTATGTCTATGCACTACAAACTTCTGGTGTATTTAAACTCCTGTTAAACTTTCAATTTATGAACAAAATACTAAGTTTATAATGGAGAAATATGCCAAAAAGAAAATTTTACCTAACTCACATGCTTTCCCCCTATTTTCTCTCGTTTTAAACTCTTACCTACTTTCACTTTTTTCTGTTTCTATTTAAAAAACAAAACAAAACAGATTTCATTGTCAAGTTCTGCTATGGCTCAATGATGTCCTATGAGATACTTGCAATAAAAATCTAAAAAGCAACTTTGTAAGGATATTCAGGTGCTTGTCACTTACAAGATTGAGAGTCTCCTAATGATTAATGGCTATTTAAACAGATGGCTTGTAAATAGAATATTTGCGCCTAAATTGAAACTAGTTGTATATGGGAAGGAAGAAAAACCAAAGAGACAGGTGGTGGTATGGATACATTTATCAAAAAAGCAAAAACTATTTAGTTTAAAATCAGGCACTCGTAACTCAAAAGGCCACTAACTCTACACTGTGAGATACATTCAAACTTTTGCAGATTTTAGTTAATGATAAATGAAAAGGAAAACAAAATTCATGATCCATAAAGAAACAAAACGTATTATAAAATATGCATAACATTACTTTTTGGTAAAATGCTTCTCTGCTTCCAATCTGAGATTATTTGAAGAACTGAAACAGCAATATAAACTCCAAAAACCCAGTAATTGCAAATTCCTCCAGTTAACACATTATCTCCAGACTAGACAGAAAAACATACAGCAATGTCTTTCTTTTGAAGGTGAACTGAAAGGGGTTCAGAAAAATAAGAAGCCTAACAGACTAATTACCAAACTTTATGCATCTCTGAATGATGCTGAAATATATGTCAATATAAAAAACAACAACACAGAGTTCCTGAATACTAAACATCTTCCAAAATGCCCACACAACTCAGCTTTTCTCCACTGTGGCAGAATTCTAACGGAAAGTTATTATATGCCTCTTTTACATCCTAGTAAGCATCAACAAAATAAACTCAAAGTCCTAACTTCATCTGAAGAGAACAAAGACATGTTAGTCACAACACACACATCTTCTATGACTGCCCACAGATTAAAACACTCAAGTCATATACACATAAAAATTCACAGGAAACTTCTGACATAAAGTATAATAAAAAAGGAATTTATTACATCCTGGAAGACATTCTGCTGAATCACAGAATCATAGAAATGTAGGGCTGGAAGGGACCTCCAAAGGTCATCAAGTCCATCCCTCTGTGCTGAGGCAGGATTAAGTAAACCTAGACCATCTCTGACAGGTGTTTGTCCAAACTGTTCTTAAAAACCTCCAATGATGGGGATTCCACAGCTTCTCGTTGAACTCTATTCCACAGCTTAATTACTTTATATGTGGAAAGTTTTTCCTAATATCTAACCTAAGTCCCCCTTGTTGAAGATTAAACCTATTACTTCTTGTCCTTCCTCCAGTGGACATAGAGAATTACTGATCACCGTCCTCTTTATAACAGCTCTTAACATACTTGAAGAGTTACCGGGTCTCCACCCCACCCCCATCCCCAGTCTTCTTTTCTTAAGACTAAACATACCCAGTTTTTTTAGCCTTTCCTAATAGGTCAGATTTTCTAAACCACTTATCATTTTTGTTAGTCTTCTCTGGACTCTCCAATTTATCCACCTCTTTCCTAAAGTGTGGCACCCAGAACTGAACACAGCATTCCAGTTGAAGCCTCACTAGTGCCAAGTAGAGCAAGGCAATTACCTCCTGTCTTACATATGACACACTTTTAAATACACCCCAGAATGATATCAGTCTTTTTTTGCAACTGCATCACATTGCTGACTCATATTCAGTTTGTGATCCACTGCAGCCCCCAGATCTTTCACCAGTAGTACCACTTAGCCAGTTATTCCCCATTTTGTAGTGGTACATATGATTTTTCCTTCCTAAATGAAGTACTTTGCACTTGTCTTTATTAATTTCATCTTGTTGATTTCAGATCAATTCTCTAATTTGTAAAGGTCATTTTGAATTCTAATCCTGTCATCCAAAGTGCTTACAACCCTGCCCATCTTGGGGTCATCCACAAATTTTAGAAGCATGCTCTCCCCTCCATTATCCAAGTCATGAGTGAAAATAGTGACTAGTACTAGACCCAGGACAAACTCCGGCAGGACACCACTAGATATGCCCTCCCAGTTTGACAGTGAACCATTGATAACTAGTCTTTGAGTATGGTCTTTCAACCAGTTAAGTACCACCTTACAGTAACTTCATCCAGACTACATTTCTCTAGTTTTCTTATGAGAGTATCATGTGGGACTGGGTCAAAAGTCTTACTAAAATCAAGATATATCACGTCCACGGCTTCCCCCATCCACTAGGCCAAAACTCCATCGAAGAAGGAAATTAGGTTGATCTGGCAGGATTTATTCTTGACAAATCCATGCTGGCTATTTCTTATAAACTTATTATCGATAGTCTAGGTGTTTACAAATTGATTGCTTAATAATTTGTTCCAGTATCTTTCCAAGTATTAAAGTTAAGCTGACTGGTCTATAATCCCCTAGCTCCTCTTTATTCTTGCTTTTAAAGATAGGTACTGTTTGCCTTTCTTCAGTCCTCTGGGACCTCACTTGTCCTCCATGAGTTCTCAAAGATAACTGCTAACAACAAAATGTGATACTTGTTCAAAACATTAGCTATAGCTGTACAACAAATGCATCACCAACTTATGGCTTGGAAAAGAAAATCCTACAACTGAGATATAGCTAAAGATAATATTAAAAAAATAGAAGATACAGTCAAATTTGATAGGACCAAGTCTGAGTTTAAAGACATTTAGACTTCAGCTATCACTTTAACTGAAATGTACAAGCAACAGTCTGAAGTAAAACTGCACAAAACCACATGCAGAAAGGACACTAATAATTACCTATGCACCCAGATGCACACACAATTTCTGCTGCATCTGTAAGTGTATAAATAGATATACAGAGACAGCAGTATTACAATAAATATTTGTGTATATAGTTACATATAACTGTCTTGTATCAAAAGCATGCCTGTACCTGTGTCCTAAGCTGTGTGTAAGAACGCTATACCAAAAGAAACAACCTATCTACTGAATTACTCTGTACATTTTTGGTAACTTTTGCACTCAATTATAAATGTTTACCTGTATACCGACCTAGAAATACCATTAATAAAAAAAATAATAAAAATAAGGAAATGCAGCTGTATACCTTGGTCCTTAAAAGTGTGTGAAATTACAATGCCATCGTCTGGAAACTTAGCAATACTGCATCCTGATGCATAGTTCACTGAAAAAACCAGACATATGAAATTACAATGCACAGACTAACAATGCATGTTCTTTCCCCCCACCCCATTATTCAGCTAACTGTGAAGGTCAAGAAAGAAAAGAAATGCATCATACATGCTTATATGAGTTCCCATATTCTGATTAAAATCACCATATAATCTGCAGAAGGGTTTTTTTTCAATTAACTACTAAAGAATTTCCAAGAAAAGCTTTCAAATATTTAATTTTATATATTTCACTCAAGTATACTTTCATTTTAGAAGTTACAATGTTATAATCTTTTTCAAACCCAAAAGAGAAGCTTAATTATTTTATCTTTTACAAGCCATTGTTATCACTATGAAGGATAATTATTATTTGTATTCCAATGGCCCCCACCAACAATCAGGGATTGTACGAACAAAATTAGAGGCAGTCCCTGATCTGAAGAGCTCACAGTCTAAATAAACAGAATAGACAAAGGGTGTAAAAAAAGGAAACAACACACAAGCAGAAGATTGGAAACTAAGGCAAAGGGAGATTAAGTGACTTGTTCAAGGTCAACCAGAAAGTCTGTGGCAGAGCCATAAAATGATTCCAGATTTCTTGAGCCCCCGTCCAGTGTCTTTCACCACAAGATCATCCACCATAATAGCTAAAACCTCAAACAGTGAAAAATATCATTCGATATGGGTAGACATATTTAAAATCAATCAATTATGGGTAGAGAATTCAAAGGTCAAGAGGACAAGATGTGCTAAAGAACATCCAAAAATTATATACATGTGTCAAAAGTGGAACGTTTTGAGGAGTGACTCCAAACGTGAATTTTTTTTTAAGAGAAAATTTCAAAATTCAATTTAAAATATTAAGTTAAAATAGGACAAACCTGAACCTTGATATCTGTATATTTCTAATTAGTAAGTAATTATAATTTTAAATTAGAAAATAAATAAAACACTAAGAACTACATCTGGAATGCAAATACAAAGACGACCATAGAGTTTATTATACAGATATTAAACTAAAATCTTCTACTAGATATTTTTCATATAATTTCATAGGGGTGTTAGAATCATAGAATATGAGGGTTGGAAGGGACCTCAGGAGGTCATCTAGTCCAACCCCCTGCTCAAAGCAGGACCAATCCCCAATTTTTGCCCCAGATCCCTAAATGGCCCCCTCAAGGATTGAACTCACAACCCTGGGTTTAGCAGGCCAATGCTCAAACCACTGAGCTTAGAGTTGCAGTATCTCTGAAAGTCACATGTCCCATAAGTATAACTATTTCCCCAAAGAAAATACTATTCTTGGAGTAGTAAAGTACTGTATTCCATGACTTACTTTCATGGTTTGCCATGGTAAAATCCCCTTCGTACAGCCCATCACTAAAGGCCATGTTCCAGACAGAGAGAAGATCATTGAGAGCTGGAATATTAGCACCTCCAGTATCTGGCATCCACCACTGCCTACAAAAATTAGAGCATGACACAGGTTATTAGTATAGGAGATCCAAAATTTTGTTTCATGACAGAAGTTCCAATATCTCCCTGGATGATATTCAGAATGCACCAAAGCTATCAGTACATTCAAGGACATAAATGTTAATGTTTATTTGGTGGTGACAGTTTGAACACTAAGACTGTGATTTTCAAAGAGGTCTGAAGTGCGTTATGTGCCCAGATCCCATTGCATTTCTATGGGATATAGGCACCTCACTCCCTTAGGCTCCTTTGAAAATCCCAGCCTAAGTTAATTAACATTACAAATGTGAAATTCTCAATGTGGTCCAGCTTTACAGTGAAACAAAGTGTGCTTTAGCAGAACAGAACAAAAAACACCTTGAAATAAAACATTTTGACACGTCTACTTGGTTTGGCAACGAAGTAAAAAAACCAATGGCCCAAATCATTTAAAAGCTGTCCGAGAGAATAAGGAACTTCTGATGTCTCCAGTAACAGAAAATATTGTTTGTTAACAGTTGGTTGGATAATTTCTAGGTTAAAAATAACACAAAGCTGACTGATGAGTTTTCTAATCTTTAGTTATTTTTAACCCCACAAATATTAAATTTTTCATTATTAGTGATGCTAACGTATTTCCCCTTTATAAAATATATAGGAATTATTTCAGATATTTGAATACTGGATCACTTAGCTAACTGATACCATTCATAATTACGCTCTCCTTCCCATTCTCCTCCCAAAAACTGACAACTGAGAACTTTTTTTTAAGTAGTCATTGCTTTTTCTAGTCTCTATATTTGTGACATATGTTGTCTTAATATAATATATATATATATTTACAGCAATTGCTGTTAAAAACATGCCCATTTGCCATTTGATAAAGACAAAGTGAATGTAGCATCTGCAGTATTCCCTTCCTTATACATATTGTGGGAAAGACTGCAAATACTAAAATAATGTTACTGCATTACCTAAGACAATTGACAAGTTTATTTTTTTTATGATGACCTCCTTATAAAGAGCAATTATGTTAAGTTGTGGTTCCCACAGGCCCTCCCCCACAAACTGATACCTTGTGTTTTCATCGTAGAACTTGACTTTTCTCATCACTGAAGTGTTGTACCAATCACTGAACACTATTAGCGAGAGTCCATTATCAACATCCCTCCTTAGCTTGGTGATTTCTTCAGGAAAATATTCTTCCTCACTGTCCACCATCAGTAAGGTCCCTACATAAACAGAGCAAACAGAATTCATAATCTCTGAAGATCTAACCAATGTAATGTAACCTCTATCTACAGAACTCATGCAGAAGGTAGCATCTGTGCTGTGTCCCCATGCCTTCCTAAAAATATGCTCCAAAGTGACCTGAAGGAGCCCCCTTTAAGGGAATCAGTCTCATTTCCTTTCAATCCTTAGTTTCTTTCAAGAATGCCAATAATAAGTGTCAATTTTAATAATGGTTTCTAGGATGTAGGTACTGGATTAAGATCACCAACTCCTTTAATGTGTCATGCTACAGAGGAAGTTATAGTAAGGAATAAAGGATGCACTGATAGTGACTCTATAGTTATGTTTTAGCCAGGATTTTCCCTTTGACAAGACCTTAAAATCTCTCAAACAAAATCAGTGACTTGCCAGCATAAGCAGGAACATACAGCCATTAAAACAGGAAGGCTTCAACAATATGTGTAAGAAAATACCAACATGAAAACAACTCAGTAGTGAATATTACACGGATCAGCGTTTGTTTTGAAGCTGTGCATATGTAGGGGAAGAAGAGGAATTCTGTAACATCTCTAATGTAAATACACAAACCAGTGATTAAGTCTTTACATGAGATGGATTGGATATCCTTTAATATGTAATGCTTCTTACTTTGATGACAAGTTTAATTTTTATGCTTGATAATACAAGAATGAAGAATGAATCCTAGCCAAAGACACAGTAAAGATTTGAATGGTAATTGCTTGCTTTAATACAGAAGACTATATGCTTAGTGATCTATCTCCATGTTTTCCTTCTGTTCAAATACTATCATTTATTACTCTAGCTGCTGTGAAGTCATAATAACCAGATTAAAAAAAATATTGAGACTTCTTGCTGCCTTTTTGATGCAGAAGATTAAAAAACGGTCTTGGTTATTTCACAACGTTATTATAAATAACCAAACAAAATAAGAAGGTGACTTATTTGCTCCATAGGAAAAGTAATTGGAAAAATATACTTGAATACCCTGGAATAAACAACTGACATGTTAATTTGCTACTAGTTATCGAGGCACCTTAATTCTTCACTCTTTCTGTAATAAAACATTTCCTAATAAGAGGTACATTAACATTATTATTTCTTTCTTCTAATATTGCGAGAGCTCCTCTTTCAAAGCTGTCTATTGGAATTGTTTTTCCCCTCCTATTTGCTTTGTTGTATATAAAATGGTAATAAGACAAAAGCATTTCAACTGGAAGTGTTTACAAACTGCAGCATCACCAAGAACACAGAAGAGAATCCCATCGCCTCCTACCCCTTCTGCAAATGAAGTTCTTATACAGAAAATGCTATTCAATATATATTGGACAGTTAAGTAGAATGAACATCAAATTCATTTCCACTTTTGACTGAAGGTAGTTTTGTATATTTATCCATATGTGACAGGATAACATTTATAGTTTATTACATTTATGCAAAAAAACAGTTCTAGTCTAATTTCTGAAAGCCCAACAGGTCATTTGATTTTTCAGTGAATGCTGTTACAGTTTAACTCATATAAAGATTTCCATTATTAACCCAATTTAAGGAATTTAATATTTAGAGTATTTAAATGTATGAGGCTGAAACAAAGTTCGTTGTCATGCAAGAGAACCTTGTTTGGCAGCATCCATGTGACTATGTCACTAGAGACCCATTCATGATAGGGGTCCCTTTCAATAGGCATTTATCTGAGCTACGCTGGCATTTGTCTTAAGGGGTTCCTATTCTCCAGCAACTAAATGAAGACAGCATGCAAGGTGGCTCTACTTATCATTATAGCAAACCCTATATTAAGGTTATCTAACACTGCCCATTACAAAGGATTCTTGCGACCTTTTCTTTACGTTCTCACACTTCCCTTATTTGCAGCAGTCCTTTGATATTTGGCAGGGGGGGATGCCCAAAAGCTACCGAGGTACCATCTCTTTGTCCCATGAAATGTAAACTGTTGAACATGGCCCTTTCACTTCCCTTCCTCTGGAAGATTTTGGCAGCCTGCCATAATATTAATTAAACCCATGAACAATGTAAGACCAAGATTCACCACCAAAGCAACAGTCTCAGACACTGTAGTGAGAATACATTTCTATGATTCAATATACAATGCGATATAGGGGCTAGGGAAATCAGAACATTATGGCAGATTGAATTACGAGTTTTCCTCCTTCTCAGCCCATTAAATATTTTTGGATACAACGAAAGGGGAATTGACTAATTGTACTGTCGAAAATGGAATATTACAGAGAAACTTCCTTTGTAAAATTAAAGACACATTTATAATGTATGCAGTTATTTTTCTATTAGCATGTACTCTCTAGTATTTTTTCAGATCTTTTCAATCCCTTACAAAGATAAGAAAGCTTCTAAAAGAAATTAACAGAACATAAACAATGCATGACTGCTTACCATACTGACTAGCATCAAAACATGTAAATGGTGAACCAAGAACTTCAACAAAATATCCCATGCTTCTTAGATGCTGGTACATATCCCTGAAGTTTGTATGGATGTGGTCACCATTCCTAATACAAATAAAAGTAAACAAAAACAGTGGTCAAGAAATGTAAACATCACATGCACAAACATAAATTACATTATCTTGTTATAGGGTCAATTTTTATTTTATTTTCTAAAAGATACATTTTCAAATAATGGCTTCTAATTTTCCATGCATAATCAACTCTATGCACAATTCTGTGCAAACTGTATCATCTGTAAGTGTAGATAATAGAGTGCAATGAATTACACAAACAACACTAAAGGCTGAGTTGAGGCCTCTTATGAAATACATTAGTATTTGTTTATTACACATTTCAAATAGAAAAATTAACCCCATATTAAAACCAGCTGAGATGAAGCAAGTAAGTGGAACTGACTTTGGAGAACTGCTGAAACCAGTGGAAACAGCTCCTTGCCATTTGCCAAGAGCCATTCTAGGGAGACGAGTATCCCAGTTCCCCAGGCAGCTATTCAGAAGAAGACACCCAGCACCTGTAACCTGCTTGGTTCCCATTGCTTTCTCACTGTGTGCTCCCTCCTACACAGTGCCCACAGTCCTTGTCTCCAGCCGAGTCAGACTCTGGAGTAGGTTCCCTTTTTTGGCACTAACATCAACTTCTTTAGGAGTGAGGGACCAATACGGAGACATTTCTGAAAAAGCAGAGGCCCTCGTCTGGGATCTCTCAGGTTGCTTTGACGTGTGCCAACACAGACAATAACATGTATACCAGTTCCCTTTCACGAAGTGAATAGCGGAGCTGAGAAAATGCCATAGTCAATCTGTAACTAAACTAAACTATTAAGTTATTTTTAAAAATGAACCTTCATTTTGAGTTTTATGAATGAATCTAGCTGAATTTGTAAAGGTGTTTTGTTTTTTAAATAAGAGCAAAGCACTTTAAGATGAAGCCTTAGTTTTCAAATACATTTCACTCTTTAGAGATGTCAAACTTTTCTTCAGAAATCCAGGAAATAATTTAAATAAGTTGTTAATAAACCACAGATAAAGCTCGAGAACTCCATCTAGAAGCTATATCGTTTTCCATGAAATTATTAGAAAATAAAATTCCCCATGTTATATGCTGGAAGTGGGATTATGTTCCCTAGACAATAAAGGTACAATACACCATCGCTATAACGAACCCCTGGGGATCCAAGCCATTTGGTTGTTATAGCCAGTGGTTCGTTATAGGGAAAGAACCTTGCTCTGTGTGTGGGGGAGAAAGGGTGGCTGACACTTTGAGTCCCGCAGCACAACTGAGAGCTCCTCTGGCCCCGGGACCATGGCAAACAGCTCCTCTGGCAGCCGGAGGAACTGTGTGCCCCCACTCCCCCGCAGCCCTGAAGCCAGAGGAATTGTCAGCCCCCTGCTGCAGCAGGCGAAGCTTGGGATGGGATCCAAGGGCCAGGTTCGGTATAGCCTAAGGTTTGCTATTACGAAGGGTGTTATAGCGAGGTTGTACTGTAATGCATGTCATTAACATACAGTCAAGAAATAAACTCAAGAAATTAGTTACAATTTCTCAGATAAAACTGAAGAGACACACCAATCTAAAGGATCATTCTTCATCCTCAAATTATCTCTGGGGAAGTATCCTGGTGGATAACGAAGATTGTGATACTGATCCCAAAGGACTCGCTTGCTACGAGGAGGGGTAGGAATAATCTTTACTTTTACTGGGAGCTTCACAGTAGAAGTCTGCTCTGCACCACTTTTAGACTGGAAGAAAAAAAGGAAAACAAAAATAATGAAATACTTTTCCTAAAACAGTATTTACAATTTCATTTAGGATTATAAAGATCCAGAAATACTGAAGAATGATTTTTGATTTTTATTTGCCAAGTTTACCCACTAAATCCAGGAACAGGTTTCCAGTGCCAGCAACCAGTATTCAGAGATGAAAGTCTAATCCCATAAAGCACACAAGTATTGTAACCCCATTATAAAAAATCCTTTGTATATTCAGTGGTTTACATTTATGCTCAGAATTTAAAATATTTTAAAAAAAACTTCGGTGCTACAGGTGCTTTAAACATTTGAGACTTTAGAAGGTTCTCCAAAACAATTAGTTCTTTTTATGGAGAGAAAAATAATTCTAATTCATTATCAACCTGTGAAGATTTCCTATATTCCACCAGTTTACTTACAATTTATATTAGCCTCATCTCTCTACGGAGTTGGCCATGTGAAAGGGGTTTTTGTTTGCTTCTTTGTTTAAGTGCATTAATTTCCTGGTTAGATCCCTCAACTGTTAGATTTCTTGCTCAGATTACTAAACCTTGTCCCCAAATTCAACTGCACCCAAGATTATAAACCTAAACCAACCACTTAGAGGGATATTCATTTATCACTACATGATAAAACACTGAAATGAGGTAAACTTACTTCATTTTCTGCGGGGGACAATACTGTGATCATGACATGACCTTGAGCAATGCCTTCCCAAGACGCAGCTTTCTTTGCTACAGAAATAGAAATTGCTAGATATCCTGACCAAGGCCATAATACCGGGGAATAGGAGAAAGCCACTTCAATGTTATCTCCATTCTGTGGTAAATAGGGCTGCCAGTCTGGCTGCAGAGTAGAAAACAGAACGTGTTGGTAATTATTTTAAAATGTTGATGAAGGAATTTTTGTGGGAAACAGAGTTAAGGTTGACTATCACCTGGTAATTAGGTCACTCACTTAGGACATGGGAAACCCAAGTTCAAGTCCCTGATCCAATGACTAATACCTCATAAAAAGTGGAACAGCTTCAGTAGGAGAGGTTGAGCCCAGTGGTTAGAGTGCTCTGCTGCAATGTGGGAGACTCAAGTTCAAATAGTTTCTCCACAGCAAGCAGATGGGGGACTGAACCCAGGACTCCCGCATCCCAGGCGAGAGCCTTAAGCACTGGGCTAAAACTGGTAAGGGAGCCATCCCATCCTCTAGACATGTTACAACTCCTGTCCTCCTTTGCTTTTGTCAAAATTCCCCAAACTGAAACAAAATCTTTTGAGTTGGGTTGAAACTAAATGTTTTAACCCAGCTCAACATTTTCTGACTTTTTGGAATTGCTGAAAATTTTTTTGTTTTCAGTTCGATCCAAAACGAAACAGGTTTTGATTTTTCAGAATTGCTAACAATTCAAAAAATCCATTATTCACACAGCTCTAGGTGTACCGGGTTTGTGCTTACTTTTTTATTTGGCATGGTAAAGTATTACCTGCTCTCCAGTCAGAAAAAGCAGCTCTTCAACGGGAAACACTATTGTTCCAAGTCATAGCTACTGCTGTCTTACCTTGTCTATAATTCTCCCAGTGACACCCATACCATTAAGGATGGTAATATTAACAATAGTTGGCATTCCTCCATAATAAATAGGTTGGGAGCAATAGGGCCACATGTAGGGGCATTCCGTCAAGTCAATGTAGCTTGGACTCAAACTGAAAAAAATAAAAAAAATACAGTAAATGAAAAAAGCACATAAAACACAATCATGTTAAAAAGTCAGAGGTAAAATTAGCAAGCTATAGTCCCTCTCACAGCTCTGATATTTCTTTCCAATGAGTCTGAGACTTAAAAACCATGATTAAATTTAAAATATAACATGAGAAAGTTTTATGGCACAGATGGTCTGGTGATACGTAATCCTGCCACAGCATGGGGGGATGTACTTGATGATCTTTGAGGTCCTTTGCAACTCTACATTTCTATGAGAAATAAAGTTATTTAATTTTTAGAATGAAAAAAAAAAAAGAAAAGAAAAGAAAAACTAACAGGACACAATTTAGCACAATAAAAATAATCTGATGTTGGATAACTGAAATTGGATTATTTCTCTATTTAAGTGTTAAATTTTCCACTACATACCCAGGGGATTAAACTAAGGAAGGAAAGAAAATGTACAAGCTTTCATAATAAAGAGGTGACAGATTCAGGCCCCTATTCCTCTCTAATTTTAAGAAACACAGAATCACAGAATATCAGGGTTGGAAGGGACCTCAGGAGGTCATCTAGTTCAACCCCCTGCTCAAAGCAAGGCCTAATGATGGCTTCTGACAAGAGGCTTTTCATTAAACTCTTCCATTTGAATTATGTAACCCAGGGGTAAGCAACCTATGGCACGCATGCCAAAGACAGCACACAAGCTGATTTTAGGTGGCACTCACACTGCCCGGGTACTGGCCACCATTCCCAGGGGCTCCGCTGCTGGCCTGGGGTTCTGGCCGCCGGCCCCGCTTAACCCGCTGCCGGCCCTGAGTCCCGGCCACCAGTCTGGGGGGCTCTGCTGCTGGCCTGAGGTCCCGGCTGGCTCTACAGCTGGCCTCACCCTGGGGCAGTGAGGGGTGCAGACAGTGGATGGGTGTTGAAGATTTCGAAATGCAGCTCATTCAGTAAAAAAGCTCAGAATTGTGGGCATCAAAGTTTGGAGATCTGCGGAGTGCACTTGATGCTACCGAGAGAGATCATGGGGCCTCTATTCTGACCTGCTGGACGTCCCTGCCAGTGAAATTTAACTGTTTGAAGAAAATTGAGTTTGCAATGCTTTCAGCTTTTGGATTCACATACCTATGTGAACAGGTATTTTCACACATGAAATCTGTCCTCTGTCCCTCTTGGAGCTGGTTAACAACTGATCACTCAGAAGCCTGCGTGCAGCTTAAAGTATCCCAATACGTGCCAGACATTGCAAAACTCAGCAAGGAAAAGCAAGGGCAAGAATCACACTAAACTGGTAAGATCTGCATTTTAATTTAATTTTAAATGAAGCTTCTTAAACATTTTAAACATCTTATTTACTTTACATACAACAATAGTTTAGTTATATATTATAGATTTATAGAAAGAGACCTTCTAAAAAGGTTAAAATGTATTACTGGCACGTGAGACCTTACATCAGAGTGAATAAATGAAGACTTCTGAAAGGTTGCCGCCCCCTGCTGTAACCTATATGCGAATTCTCTTCACCATGTGAGCATGCAGACTGCTCAGCTGAGCAAGATGTGTGACTTTCTTTTAAAACAAATGCTCAGAACAACATGAATAACATTAACATGAATAGATTATTAATTAACGAAAAATTAACACTCACCTGGCCTGTGGCTTATAGCTATTAAGGATCTGGTAGGCTCTAAGAAGATCCAGTTTGCCATGTCCTTGCTCAAACATGTTAACTCCAGGAACCCTACGTGCTGATGCAATCAGGGCCTGCTTCATGCTAGCTGGATTCACCATTTCACGCTTCTGAACTGTGCTAAAAATGACAAATGTTTATTAAATTACATTTAGGAAGCCCTGTTCTTATCTCGGGCTAGGCATGGAATGAGAAATGAGACTAAGGCCAGGTCTACACTCAAAAGTTAAGTCAGCTCAGCTCCATCGCTCAGGAATGTGAAAAATTCACACCACTGAGCAAAGTAGCTCAGCCAACCTAACTCCCAGCGTAGACAGCACTAGGTCGACAGAAGAATTCTTCTGTTAACCTAGAAGCCACTTCTCAGGAAGTGAATTTACTATGACAACAGGAGAACCCCTCCTGTCACAGTAGTGAGGGTCTATAGCTGTGCTGCTGTAGTGTTTCAAGTGTAGACAAGCCCTAAACTTATTCTAATCCATTCAATTTAAGTAAAATGTAACTGACAATCTATTACATGCATAACCTATGGTTAAAAACTGGAGACTATCACTTAAGTGACTTTTCAATGGAAACGCTTAAGATGCACTGTTAAACAATAACAGAATACCATTTATTTACATATTTTTGGATGTTTTCTGCATTTTCAAATATACTGATTTCAATTACAACTCAGAATATAAAATGTACAGTGCTCAAATATTTGCACTGTAAAAAAAACAAAAGAAATATTATTTTTCAATTCGCCTAATTCAAGTACTATAGTGTAATCTCTATCATGAAAATTGAACTTACAAATGTAGAATTATGTACAAAAATAACTGCATTCAAAAATAAAACAATGTAAAACTTTAGAGCCTACAAGTCCACTCAGTCTTACTTCTTGTTCAGCCAATCACTCAGACAAACAAGTGTATTCACATTTGCAGGAGATAATGTTGCCCACTTCTTATTTACAATGTCACCTGAATGTGAGAACAGGTGTTCACATAGCACTGTTGTAGCTGGCGTTGCAAGATATTTACGTGCCAGATGCACTAAAGATTCGTATGTCCCTTCATGCTTCAAACACTATTCCAGAGGAAGTGTCCATCCTGATGACGGGTTCTGCTCAATAATGATCCAAAGTAGTGCAAACCGACGCATGTTCGTTTTCATCATCTGAGTCAGATGCCACCAGCAGATGCTTGATTTTCTTTTTCAGTGGTTTGGGATCTGTAGTTTCCACATCAGAGTGTTGCTCTTTTAAGAATTCTGAAATCATGCTCCACACCTCGTCCCTCTCAGATTTTGGAAGGCACTTCAGATTCTTAAAGCTTGAGTCAAGTGCTGTATCTTTAGAATTTCACATTGGTAACTTCTTCGCGTTTTGTCAAATCTGCAGTGAAAGTGTTCTTAGAACGAACAACATGTGCTGGGTCATCATCCAAGACTGCTAGAACATGAAATATATGGCAGACTGCAGGTAAAACAGAGCAGGAGACATACAATTCTCCCCCAAGGAATTCAGTCACAAATTCAGTTAATGCATTATTTTTCTAATGAGTGTCATCAGCATGGAAGCATGTCCTCTGGAATGGTGGCCAAAGCATGAAGGGGCATATGAATGTTTAGCATATCTCGCACGTAAATACCTTGCAATGCTGGCTACAAAAGTGCCATGCGAATGCCTGTTCTCACTTTCAGATGACATTGTAAATAAGAAGCAGACAGCATCATCTCCCATAAATGTAAACAAACTTTTTTGTCTTAACGATTGGCTGAACAAGAAGTAGGATTGAGTGGACATTGTTTTGGTTTTGAGTGCAGTTATGTAAGAAAAAAAAATCTACATTTGTAAGTTGCACTTTCATTATAAAAAGAACAGGAGTACTTGTGGCACCTTAGAGACTAACAAATTTATTAGAGCATAAGCTTTCGTGGGCTACAACCCACTTCATCAGATGCATAGAATGGAACATATAGTAAGATATATATATATATACACACACACAAATAAGCTGGAAGTTACCATACAAACTGTGAGAGGCTAATTAGTTAAGATGAGCTATTATCAGGAGAAAAAAACTTTTGTAGTGATAATCAAGATGGCGCATTTAGACAGTTTGACAAGAAGGTGTGAGGATACATAACTTAAGGAAATAGATTCAATATGTGTAATGACCCAGCCACTTCCAGTCTCTATTCAAATCCAAGTTAGTGGTATCTAATTTGCATATTAATTCAAACTCAAAAGTTTCTCGTTGGAGTCTGTTTTTGAAGCTTTTCTGTTGCAAAATTGCCACCCTTAAATCTTTTACTGAGTAGTTAAAGTCTCAAACGGAAAAACTGTGCTTGTTGTTCTTCAGAGAGTTAATTTTCGTAAGTGCAGAAACAAATATTTTTAATTGGTAGGCTTTTTAAAAGTCAATTTACAGATCTTGTTAATCAAATGCATTTGAGATATATGTTCTTCATTTAATTATTACCTTACTAGCAAAGTGACAGCACCTGCCACGACAGGAGAGGCAACACTTGTCCCAGAGAGGGAGCGGCATCCACCCTTCATACCAGAACCTCTCACTCCAGAGCCATAAGTAACAATGTCAGGCTTCACTCTACCATAACCTCCTGGCAGTTCCTATAAATTAATTAAAAAAATGGTTTATGTTTATATCAACATATCATTTACTAGTGCTGGCCTATGTCAGAGACAGGATACTGGACAAGATAGACCCCAGGTCTGATTCCGTAACATAAATCCTATGTTATTAAAACTATTCTGTATATGTTTTAGATTAACAGTTCCTATACACTTTTCACTTTTTTTTTTTTTAAGTAGAAAAAATATATATTCAGAAAATTTTAATACTTCTTCAGGCAGCTTAAAATCATGAGTCTTAATCAGTCACACGTAAGACAAAGGAGATAATTATTCCACTCTACCAGACAGTGTTACCTATAATTTTTCCCACCCATGTACGGAATGAATTTTGTTATGTGCACCAATATGGAGGTGACATATTGGTGCACATAACAAAATTCATGCGGTGGGGGTGGGGCCGAAGGGTTCAGAGTGTGGGAGGGGGCTCAGGGCTGGAACAGAGGGTTGTGGTGCAGGGGTGTGAGGGCTCCGGCTGGGGGTGCGGGCTCTAGGGTGGGGCCAGGGATGAGGGGCTTGGGGTGCAGGAGGGTGCTCCGGGGCTATGGCAGGGAGAGAGGACTCCCCCCAGCTCTCTCTCCCCGCAGCAGCACCTGTGCTGGGGGGGGGGGGGGGAGAGGTGCATCTCCCCACAGTAGCAGCTCCGGGGGTGGGGCTTCAGGATAGGCACCCCACCCCCGGCAGGCTCAGGCCTGGGGAGGGGTGCCATGGCAGGTCTGGGCTGGGGGAGGGCTGCCCCGGCCAGGTCCGTGCCTGTCCGGGCTGCCCTGGCAGGTTGGGGGCCGGGCTAGGTTGGGGCCGGGGCACCCCTCCCTCGGCAACTACAGGTCCCTGGGCAGGTTCCCTGAGCGCCTGCGTGGTGCTAAGAAGGCTGCTGTGCGGATGTGCAGCTTACAGGGAACTTAGCTACCAGGTAATGGTGAGGCCTCAGTTAGTATTGTCCTGGACTCTGGGTGCCGCTCTTTAGGAAAGAGATGGACAAATTGGAGAGATTCCAGAGGAAAGCAACAAAAATGATAAAAAGTTTAGAAAACCTGACCTATGAGGAAAGGTTAAAAAACCTGGACATGTTTAGTCTTGAGAAAAGAATACGGGGGAGACCTGATAATCTTCAAATATGTTAAGGGTTGTTATAAAGAGCAGTGTGATCAATTGTTCTCCATGTCCACTGAAGGTAAAACAGGAAGTAATGGGCTTCATCTGCAGCAAGGGAGATTTAGATGAAAAAGTTTTTCTAATATCCGATAATAAGGGTAGCAAAGGGTTTGCACAGCTTCTAGGGACAAGCACTAAGCCCATATGTGCTCCTTAAGTTAACAGACTGCCTAATGATAGTGCCCACAGTGGACCTAGGATCCCACAAAGGGAATGAGGTGGAATGAAGCAGTAACCACAGCATCCTGCACAGTGGCTAACAAATCTGGGTGATTTGAGGGCAAAGACAGGATGCACCCTAACAAAAGGCGTAAAAGGGTCTCTCTGGCTCACTTCCATGTAGCACTGAAAACCTAAAAGCCCACTAAAATAAAGTTCTGTTCTGAGGATGAAATGGCTATTTTAAGGATTTACTTTTATCACCTAAAAAGGAACTTAAAAAGGCTTAATTGACGCCAGTGTTTAGAGACTGCATTCTGTCAATTCTCATGTACCTATTACAGTTTAATACTTCGCACATTTTACCTTTTCATCCACATTAACTAATTTAATCCCAGGTGATTGGACCTACCGAGATTTTAAAAAGCTAACATGGCAGAGAGGGCATCTCTGTTAGAACTGGAAAGTTCATGTTAGATGTTTTGAAGCCATGCATATTTTATATTTGAGCTTACCCAGGTGGTCATTCCCCTCGATGAGAAACGAGCTATATTATCTTCAAAGTCAATTCCTCCTACTCCAATCACATCCATCTGGTCAGCAGGGTTATTGAGAGTGCTAAAACGAGTGAGCAGAGGGAGGGGGGTGGGAGGGAGACAATAAAAATAACGGGCACACCACCACCAGGTTCTCTTTGTCTGTCTAGGGTTTGCAACTTTGACAGCTGACATCCTGGGGTGAATTATTTCTGACAACTTCATTTACAGCAAATATTCAAGAAATCCCTTAAAATATCAAAACATATACCAAGAAAAGGAGCGATATTTATTTTAGTATTATTACATGAGGAGCCAAAAAGTAATCAATATATTTTTTAGAGATTTTTGCATTCCCTGAAGCTTGAGATTTGCATGCGCAAAAGTTTGTTGATATTGACAGGCAAACGTCAGTTTGAAGGACTCACTGACTTCTTTTATGCGTTTACATACTATCAAAACTGCTGAATTAAATAGCTGCAGCTCATCTAATTCAAGAATGTACTCCTCAGGTAAAAAAAAAAAAAATCTACAGTGGAAAAAACAGCCTGACTCATTCTCAAAAGACAGAATAATCTGTGATTTTTTTTCCCCCCCAAGAGGAGGTAGGGGATTATACCTCAGGTACTTCAGGAAATTTTTAATCGAACGCTTTTAAAGAAACTTACCCATATAAAGGGCCATCATTGCCAATAGCAGAAACCATGATCACGTTGTTAGCTGTCAGTTCCCATACCTGCAAAGACAAAAAATATAGACACATTATTTAAAGCAATGTACTGAAGCCAGAAAAATAAAGAAATAAATTATTTACACATGTACTGCACTGGTCTGACTACAACAATTTCCTTAAATCCACACTTTTTATTTTAATGGTACTTGCATCACACATACCATTGACACTTTCATTAATATAATTCGCAGTCTCAAAGAGTAAGAATAAACACAACTGTTAATGCAGGCCAAGATTTTCAAAAGAGACAAATGATTTGCATGCCTTCAACTCAGACATATAATTTTTAATATTAAGTTATATGCTTAATAATCCACCAGTAATTGCACCCTTGCATAATAACATGTATATACTAGACTGTTGAGCCCTTTCCACCCAAATTTTCCAAGGACAACAGAAAACTTTTGATTGTCAAATTAAACTAAATTAAGATAATTTAGAGAGCGTTTGGAACAGTACAAATTATTTTCATGTGCCAAACTACCTACTTAGCCCTTTCCAAAGCAGGTTTTTAGTTTTTGGTTCTTTTAAAACATTGTAATGAATTTAGTGCTTTTGAAAGATTGGTTCCTATGGCTGTCAGTCTAAGTCATATTTCTTCATAATTCAGATACAGTTCTGCAGTTTTTACTACAGATGAATGTGGGCTTAACAATTTTTAAAGAAAAATGTAACTTCTAATTTTAAAAATTTACTTTTCAATGCTGACTTACTTTGAAAAAGACTTGTAGTCACATATTCCAGCCTATTAACTCGACTTTTAATTAAATCAAGTTTCCTCATATAAAATTTGCAACTGAACGTCTGATAAATGGTTTCTGATTACAAAATTAACAAACCATTCAGGAGTAAATTTTTCAAAAGCAGCAATGGATTTTAGCCAACAACTTTCCATTTACGTTGGTGAGAGTCACACTATTAAAACTTCACCATCTAGCACTTTAAAAACGTTACCCATCAGTCTGTATACTATTCTATTTTTTTTTTAATAGAAATCACTCTAATAAAAATAGCGGTCAGTAAAGCACTGATCTTTTAAGCTGCTCTGCAAGGAGAGATGACTGAATCTGTGTAGAACTTCACTGATGCCAATGGAACTCTGCACAGTCATAAAGGTCTGCCCACACAGAACACATTTCAGAATTGGGACCCATGAGGTGACCATGCTAAATACATATGTTCATAGTTTTTGCACTTACCTTGTCAACAAAAGGATGATCCATAAAGTCTGGACCACCAATACTAAGGTTTAATACATCTATCTTCTTTAAGATGGCATAGTTAAAGGCATCCAGAAACCAAGATGTATAGGAGACCTGTTTATTAAAGCACAACAAAAGCAACCATTTAGAAATCAAATGAGAATGTAACAAAATAAAGCTAGGTATTAAAAGAAACAGAAATTTAAGGGTAGGAAACAAACAAAAGTAGACTTCTAAAACAAAAAAAAACTATTTTGTTTTTTCTTTGGTATTTAAAATAAAAAGTTAATTTGATTTTTTTAATCCTTCATTAAAATAACACTAAAAGTAAGAGGTAGTGGTCCTGCATGAAGTTGATTGTAATACCAAATTCTTATTTGAAAATAAACTCCAGGAGGCAATTCTAAAATCTGTGTAAATGTACATAATTCTGTTAAAAAAAACAAACTTTCTCTTTACAAAAGGAAATACTTTAAAGTTCACAGGAATTAATAGTATTTGTAATTTAAGGGTTAATAATGTGTTATTCCAGAAAGGTCTGAATTAAAATAAAACATTTACGATATCTACCTGATTATTTGTGAAGACCCTAAAAATGTGCAGCTCTGCATTTGGAGCAAATCCCTGGCATTCCCGCATGCTGGCTATAACACCGGCCACAAACGTCCCATGGCCCAGACCTGTTGCAAATTAGTAGTAGTATAAAATTAATAAAATAAAATGTTAGAAGCCAAACCATTTCACTGTAAAAATTTTAAAAATCCAGACATTTTGTATGCATATTCAATTGCTTCTCTCTTTCATCCTTAGGAACATTTAAGTTTATTTTAAAAAGCAACAGAAATGTTGGTCCAAGTTGAGAACTTGTTTCACTTTGATCTAAAATCCTTTGCAATAGATGCTAAGTGATTCCTACCAACAAGAATTTCTACAATTGAAACTGCATATATGTGGGGTGAAATCCTGACCTCACTGAAGCCAGGTTTTCCTACTGATTTAAGTGGGGAAAGAATCTCACCCATTAAATATATGATGTGCAGAAACAGAGGGAAAAGGATATCCTATAGACAGGAAATATTTTCTATCCCTCAAGTTTACTTGTTAAATATTTTGGTCAACTCTAAACAACACCTTTTTCCCCAAGTGTTTTGATTCGGCTGTTTCGGATGTTTTTCAACCTTTGTGCGTGTGTGGTTTTGCTTTTGTTTTTTTAATTGTCCAAATTTGAAATCAAAATACCATTCTGAATAAAAAATGGTTCATGAAGTTAAGTATTTGCATATCCGTAGCACTGGTGTATAAGATGGGGCAAATACAAGAAGACGAGAGACAATCATACAAAGGCAGATAAAAAGAAATGAAGAATATTGGCATGGATCTGCAGAGTTTATGCTGGTGTCACAATTTTACTTTTCCACTGAAAAATTATGTGTATTACTAATGTTTCAAGGAGAGCTGCCAAAACTGTAACAACTCACTAGATTACCTGAAAATGAATCAAAATATTATCCCTGATAACAGGAAAAAATTAAACGCATTAAAATAAAAAAGGGGGGGGGGGGGCAAGAAAAAAAATGCTTGGGAGTTGCCTCACCCCCAGGTATTTCTACATTGCATTTCTGCTTGGATAACATTTGATCCCCTAGCCCTTTCTTAAAATTCTTGAAGAAATATGGCATAGGACTCAGCGGAGACAACACAAAACCCTGGGAGGTGTTGAGCCATCCAGTGAATTTTGTGAGAGTTCAGAGCACTCAACACATTGCAGAATTAGGTCCATTACCTGGGAAGATATGTAATTCTAATCTCAAATAAACAATTTTACTGCATAATCCAGGATGCAACACATAATGTAAAATACATAATCTATAGTTTCAGCAATGCTATATATTAAACCTACCATCATCCAAGGTTCTCTCATTAGTCCAGTTTGTTCTTTCTTTTACATTTTTGAAATGTGGATGTTTTTCACTCAGTCCAGTATCAAAGACAGCTACTCTTACACCAGCACCTATTTCCATAAAAGAGGATTGCTATATAAATATATTTCCTTGATTTAGCATTTGTACCAGTTTATTCTGGAACGTAAAAGGAGTCTCCTGTGTGCTTAATGAACTGCGTGGTCTACACATTCCATGTCTTCCAAAACCAAAAGTCCTAGTTCACTCTTGAAATTCACCTAAAGAGCATTAGTTCCTTTCAGTTTCATAAAGGCAGAGACTAATTTAACAGAGTCTGGGGGGAAAAAAGTAAAGCTGATTTTGACCCCATGAGGGACTTGGATCAAGGTAAGTAGATCAACAAATTGATCTCCTTTTCACTTTTACCTACATACAAGTATAACTGAAAATTACACTTATATCTTGGTTTTTCAACAAAAATGATTTAGTATATTTTTCTAAAGAACTACTTTAAAAGAATATTAAGTTTACAAAGTGAAACACTTGAAAGGTCAGGAAATATAGAATATAGTTGCCCGTGCAACCTTAACTTTTCCTACATGCACGTATGTGCAGAAAAAGCTCTTTCATCTGACACTTCACCAACCAGCAAGTTCCATAAACCAGCATTTCTGATCCTCGCTAAAAGACTGGTTTATAGTGCCGTTGATGCGGGACCGGCAGGGGGCTGGGATGTGGGAGGGGCTGCGGGGTGGACTCTAAGAGGGAGTTTGGGTCTGGGAGGGGGCTTGGGGCACCAGATTGGGGGTCGGGGGCACTCACCTCTGGCAGCTCCCAGAAAGCAGCTCCCCGTCCCTGCTGTTGCTGGCAGAGGCATGGCCAGGCAGCTCTGTAGGCACGCTGCCTCCGTCCCCCCTCCCCGAGCACTGACTCTGCAGCTCCCAGCCCATTGGCCAGGAACTGCAGCCAATGGGAGCTGCAGGGGGTGGCGCCATCAGACAGACCTAGCGTGCCTGCTTGCACAGCCGCCTGGCCGCACCTCCGCCAGGAGCAACAGGGCCAGGGAGCCACTTGCTGGAGGTGAGTGACCTCCCTCTCCCCACATCCGACACCCTGAGCCCCCTCCCGGACCCAAACTCCCTCCTAGAGCTTGTGCCCCGCAGCCCCTCCCACGCCAGTGCCCCGCACCCCAAACCCCTCCCTCTGAGTTAACTGGCATTTTTAATTTACTGGCACCCCCGTTCCCCCAGCATGCCGGTTAAAAAAAGCTTTTACTGTATTATGAGAAAGTACCTCCACAAAAAACTTCCTTAAACTTCCAGCATAGAACCAACCGCAACGCCCACACAAAATACCTCTACATTACATCCAGAGCACCTACAAAATCCTCTGTATCAGTGGTTCTCAACCAGGGGTCCGGGGTGCTCTTGGGGGCCACGAGCAGGTTTCATGGGGTCTGTGAAGCAGGGCCAGCATTAGAATCATTGGGACCCAGGGCAGAAAGCCAAAGCCCCATTGCATGGGGCCAAAGCCACCACCTGCGGCTGAAGCTGAAGCCTGATCAATGTAGCTTCCCGGGGGCCCCTGTGGTGTGGGGCCCCAGGCAATTGCCCCACTTGCTAACCCCTAATGCTGGCCCTGGCTTTTATCTGCAGAAAATCAGTTTTTGTGACACTGGTAGGTTGTGGAGTTTTTATTGGGGGGCTCAGAAAGAAAAAAGTTGAGAACCCCTGCTCTATATTACATCCAAAGTCCAGCCGTGGATCTCTACAGCAACAGCTAAAGTACAATATATTTTGCAGATGTATAGTAAAGTCTCTAATGTTATTTCCACATGAAAAACTGTGAGACTGGAATAAGGGTTGTGCATTTTGAATGGATTGTGGAGAAAATTTTGTGTTTGAATTACAGTTGGCTAGATGCTGGAACTGCAAGTCAGCCTGTTGTGTGGATGTACTGTGAGAACATTTGAGTAGTGTAAAGTTTGGGTGTTTAAGGTAACCTTCATTTGCATGCCTTAACTTGTGATTTCCTTGATTTTTTTAGTGATTGTATTGGTATTTCAGTGTTGACAATTACTGACATAGCTATCAACATTGATATTTGTTATCCTCCTTAGTTCACTACAGAAACTCAATATCCCCTACATCTTCCACAGCTGAATTCCTTTCCCACATCCCCCAGCCCCAACTACCCCTAACACAGAGACATGCTCTCTACCTTACATGTAACAACTTGCTCGTCACCATCTCCCCCTACCACATTAAGCTTTTAAAAGTTGATATATATCAACATTTTAAAGTTTAACGTAGCAGGGAAGCTAGGAAGGAAGGAGCAAGCATGTTGAGAAATGGGGTGTAGGGGGACAGAAAAAAGGAGATGACATGAGTGGAAGGAAGAATTTGGAGCTGTGGGAAAAATTTGGGCTGTGTGTTCTCTTGCTAAATTAACCGTTTAAAAATAACTGATTTTATTTTTCAGCTAAAGAAAAGCTACACCGAGTCAGGTCTGCATAAATTCAAACAGTATGTAGCACTTTCCATCAAGTCAACAATGTTCAATAAATGTATCACAAAACTAAGTACTTCTCAGGCCAGGTCTGCACTACAAACTTTTGCTAGCATACTGCATAACCAACCATATACTGGTTACGGGTGGGGAGAGGTGTGAACAGTGACCATCATGGCTGTGCTGGCAAAGCCCCTAGTATAGACAGTTATACCAGTAAAACTGCACTTTTGCTGGTATCGCTTATTTTGCTCGGGGGGGGGGGGAAGCTGGAATAAGCTATGCCAGCAAAAGTGCAAGCGTTCCTAATGTAGACCTGGCCTCATTCTCTAGAGAATTCAGATCCATCTGTAATGGATTAATAAATATAAAAAGGGAGCTGGTTGTGTCTCCTTATTACTACATGAATATTTTTTTTCTCACTTGTCTCAGAGACGCTCCATTTTTTTTTTTGTTTTCTAGCCAGGCAGTTCACAGAATATTAGGGTCATCTAGTCCAATCCCCTGCTCAAAGCAGGACCATTCCCCAACTAAATCATCCCAGCCAGCGCTTTATCAAGCCTGACCTTAAAAACCTCAAAGGAAGGAGATTCCACCACCTCCCTAGGTAACGCATTCCAGGGCTTCACCGCCACCCAAACCAACAGAAAAAAGCATACCTGTATAACCCATTTGCCAGAGCACATCTGCCTGCAGGGTTTGAGCAACTTGCCGTGGTATAGCTCTCAGTAAACGCCTGCTTGAATGCCTGCCTGTTGCATGCCAAAATCCAGAGCCTAATGATAGGCTTGCTCTTCTCAGAGGACGAGATGACTGCCATTTTTGAGTCCATCTGGTTTCATTGCATGGCAATGTAGGATCAGCTAGATAGGAATTGGATGTAGAAAAGAAAAGTGCAAAACATTTAATTTTCTATACTATGAAATATATGAACATGTTATTGGTACACTTTAGCCCTACTGTGAACAAAAATTTTAGATAGAAAAATTTTCACTTTTCAGACATTTGTCTAACCTAAATTTTATTTAAATCCTTAATATATCCTCTAAATACAAAAGCTCCATTCTAAAAGCTAATTACTACAGCTCCTATACTGAATATATTACAGACATTTAACTTAAGCATGTGAATAGATTAACTGAAGTCAGTAGGTGAAATCCTGACCCCACTGAAGTCAGTGGGAATTTTGCCCATTAAATCCCTAGTAGATTGAATCTATAATATACTGTGTTATGTCACTACAGAAAATACAGCTTTTAAACCATCTTGAATCCTTGAACACACCTCAGAATAGGTATTCTAAAACAGGGATAGTTTCACAATTAACGGGACGAGCCTTTATCAGAAATAAATCATAATGTCCAGAAGTCACTGCATTCTCATTTGTATAACATACTCCTGGGGGAATTCTGCACCAAAAAATTAAAAATGCTATGCCAAAAAAATTAAAAATTCTGCACACAATATTTTGAAATTCTGCAAAATTCTGCATATTTTATTTGTCAAAATAACACAATATAATCTCTTCAGTTTCAATCATTTTGGTAATTTATTTCAAAATACCTCTCAACAATACAGACAACAGCAAAAAAGATTTCCCCAGGAGTAGAGAGTTAAAGAAACCCCTACTACAACCCAATTCCAGTTGGGGGTTGCTGGAGGGAGCTGTTGGGCCCTCAGAGCCCAGATACCTGTACTCCCATCCCCACAGAGCCCAGCTGCAGGCACTCCCCCAGTCCAGACACCCACACCCTCTTCCCCCCCAGAGCAGAGCCACGGAGCACCCCTCTGGCCCAGACACCCATACATATCTCCCCACAGAGCCCAGCTGCAGGGCAGCCCCCAGCACAGACACCAGCACCCCCAGGGCCTTTACTCCACCCAGCTTCTTTATTGTCCCGCCGGGGACATGGTGTGGTGCAGGCCTGCCCTTCCTCATCCTCTGCCAGAGCTGGCTAGGTCTCCCAGGCCCTCTCCTGTCCCCAGGAGAATGAGGATCAAAGAGTGTGCAGCCTCCAGCCCTGCCAGGCTGGATGCTCTGGTCACTGCGAGCTGGGATCTGCAAGTCCAGCAGCCCCGAGTGGCAGCCATAAATTCTGCAGGGCAAAAGGGAATTCTGCAGTCCGCAGAATTCCGCCAGGAGTAATAACACTAATTTTGTGGGACTGGAATAAAGCTTACAGATTTTTTTAAAAATGAATTTAGTGCCACCAGAGATTAGGAACAGCTCTTTTGAAGGATGACTTTACTTACGCTCTGAATACTTGAGAGAGCGAAATACTTTCCGCTGGGGGGTTACTCGTTTGATGTTTGGGTGGTCTTCTAGTGTCAGTACTCCATCCTTCTGTTTCTCTTTGATCTGGATCACCTCAAAATCACTAGGGTAGTCACTGGCTGGGTTGTTGCGAGGTACAATCCTCCAGTTCTCTATATCACTATTCTTCAGTGCGCTTGAAATAAATTTACTTCTAGCTTTAGCTGTAAAGTATCCATTGAAAGCCACAATATATTCTGCAAGCAGAATACCATACATTAGAAATTACATTTCAACCAGATATTACAATAGGCACATCTATACCACCACCGAGATCTGAATCTTCCTCCTTATTATCAAAACAAATGTCTCAATCTCCCAAATGAAAATATTATGATTCCATTATTAAGAATATTATGGTAACGTGGATTTACGATTTATATAGGTTATGATTTTAAAAATAGTCTAGGGGTTTTAAAACACGTTAATTTTAATGGAAGATACCATATTTGTCTAAATACGCCCAGACTGTTTGGAAATCCTCATACATAGGTTAGTTCAGAAACTGTCACAAAAAAATAAAATAGTGAACACTTTGTTTTATATGGCTTTTTTGCTGTAGAATTTGTAAAACATCCAGAAAAAAATATTTAAATTGACTTTATATCTGCATTTTGATGTGTATTAAAAATAAGCCAACTAATGATGATGTCAGAGAAAAACCCGTCCTCTCCAGAAAAAACCTTTTTAACAATTTGGAACCATCATATTGTGCACATTTTTAGCCTATATAATCCCATGATATTTTTACCATTATCTTGTCTTCTGCTCCCACCCCCTCCTATTATTTGTCATGCTTTCTTTATGTATCTTATTTTCAGTTAGACTGTAACTGAAGGAAGGGGACGGGGTCTTCCTATATGACTGTAAAGGACTTTGCACAACAGGACCCCATATCTGATTGGGGTCTTTGAACACTATGTTAACACAAATAATACATAAATCATCAGCAGCATGTATCTAAGATTTAAACACATTTTAAAAAACTGGATTCTTTATTACCATGTTCTACTACTGTCGACGAGAATTCCACTTTCAAAGTAAGACGAGAGCATCCAGGACATAGGTGGGCCTCATGAGAGGAATTTCCTAGTCTTGTACCCAGGTGTTTTTTGCCGCAGAGTAAAATTACAATCAGGATCAACCAGATGTTTGCAAACTTCATGGTCATAAGAGAATATGGTTTCATTCAAAAAATTCCATAAATTCAAATGACACGTTTTCTCTTTATAAATTAGTTCAATTTTGTATCAATAAATGTTGCCTTTCCTGTGTTGTTCAACTGGATAGTCTCAAAGTTTTGTCCAAGTTAAGCAAAAATCTAGATTTCATGGTTTTTTGAGGTTAAGCCTAGTAAACAGGCTTATTTCTTTCTACGTTTTTTCTCCATTTTGGATTAAAGGATTCTCTCACTCAGAATGTGATAGCTCAGTCCTGTACTCCATTTTATGATGGGAAAGGTAAGCCCAAGGTAGAATTAAGCAAGTTTTTTGCAATCCAACCTGTAAAATAAACAAACCCACCAACAAAAATCATTAGATTTGTCAAACATACAAAAACGTATATTACAATAATAACTGACATTCAGCAATTATTATCGGAGAGAAACCATTTAATTCTAGATTATGCTTCTCTTTGATTTTTAATTTTAATTTCTTTTATTTTTGTAGTTTTCAAAGCTGCTGACAAAGTCATTATAGGATATGTTTTGTATGTACTTATTAACAATTGTCTCATCATTCATTTTTGTACAACACTAAACACAATGGGACCCAATCCTGACTGAGACTTATGGGCACTATCATCTAATATTATTATTAGATAATAATAATAATATTTATAGTATTATGTGTATTACTGTAGCACCTAGTAATGATAGTATAACATGTATTAAATTGAGAAGTGTTATGGATAGGATAGTATGAAGATATAAAATAAGATATTTTTGTTTTATCAACAGGATTTTGCACATACTGAGTTGAAGGCACAATCAAATTTCACATCAGACATTATGTTTGATGGAAATTGAGGCTAAAGGAATGTAGTGATGATAAATCCAGCTTCATGTTGTCCATTCTTATGCAAGAGCAGACCTTGGCTTATACTTTTGAGTGGAATTTTTATGGCATTTGTCTGTCAAGTGTCCCCTAAAGGAATTATTACTTCGAGGTATTTGCTTTTTTTTCCTGAGTGAAGGTGTGTTATAATTCCAAATGACAATAATTTAGTAGAGAGTATCACTGGGGGGATTTCAGTGTAACAGGGACTCTGTGAAAATGCTTTTCTTCTGAATCTAGGCCAGCTAGGCACTATAATATACAATACATTAGTATGAATTTGTTATTCAGAAAACTCACTTTAAAAGCAGCTAAAATCCTAAATGCTACACTGACATTTTAAATACTTCACTTGGATTTAGGGATGAAGTAATAGGAAATCTTGGATGGACAGCTCTGCCGTCCCAACCAGAGGTAGTGAGAAGCAAGTCATTTCAGGACACCCAACATCCAAAATTTTTGATCTGAGTCGACCTAAAATACAGCACAGTAAGTGACAAGCTACGACAACTCCATGCTGGCAATGCAATTTGTCCTGCTCCAGGCGAGTACCACAGCTCAGGGTAACAGTCTTCATCTGGTACAAATAGCACAGCTGCATCATATCTTAACAGATTGAGCAGAACATGGCAACAGGAATCTACTGAGGTTTCCAATAAAAAAGTAGTTTAATAGTATAGCAGTTCATCAAAAATGCAGTCTAGAAATACCTGCGGCACTCAATGCAGGGAGCACCAGATGACACACAAAGCAAGAGGACAGAGACCCACCCCATCCTTACTGCAAATGAGCCATTCAGCACTCATGAGAACCAAGAGGCTGAAGATAGTTCATTATTTCCAGTTCCTTATTCACCATACCATCTCCTTATTCATGGGTTCCCATTACCACATTCAAATAACAAAATAATTTAAAAATATATCAATGTCTGATTAATTCTTTGGAAATTTCATCTAATTAATTTGATAACATTTTAAATTAATAATTATTTATCAATTAAATAATCAAATACGGAATTGGGTTTTGACTGACCATATGTGACAAGATAAGTCTTGGTCACCCCAAGTGAAGGTAGCCTTGAAGGAAGAACTGACTGCAACATCTACCAGACTGCAGTAACACCCAGGCAAAACAAGATACCTCTGAAATAATATCATGTAATATAGCCCATTTGTATTTGCAGTACATTGCTATTTCACCTTTCAAAAAGCATATGTACATGAAAGCTCAGCTGTAATTAGTATTGGATCTTCAGAGAGTGAGTGTATGTAACTTACGCCTCGATGTTACAGGTTAAGGCTGCAAGTTTGATTCCGTGACTTCTGCAGCGGCTAGTGCAGCTGCTTCAGGGGCTGCCCAATGAGCTCAGGCAGCCCCTGGGCCAGTCGCACCAGCCACTGCTGGGGCAGTCTTAGGTCACTACCCGCTCCCCCTCCCCAGCAATAGGAGGAATTTGGGTGGGGGACTCGGGGGTCAGGGCTGGGGATTGGGGCATGGGAGGGGCAGCGCTTACCTTGAGGGAGCTCCCGGGAAGCAGTAACATGTCCCTCCCTCAGCTCCTAGTGCTGCCTCCACCCACAGGCACTGCCCCCGCTGCTCCCATTGGCCACTGTTGTTGGCCAATGGGAGTTACAGAGCTGGCAGCATACGGAGCTAGGAGCTTAGGGAGGTACATGTCACTGCTATCCGAGAAGCTAGGGAGGGAGCCTGCCAGCCCCGCCAACCCTCTGCCCCAGCACCAGCGGGGATTCCAGTTTGCTCGCACCTGCGGCGCTTCCCGGACCCCCCACCAGCAACCGCAGCACTCCCAATATTTACTCAGGGGTATAGTACAAGTCATGGATGGGTCACAGCCTGTGCATTTTTGTTTACTACCCGTGACCCGTCCATGACTTTTACTAAAAATACCTGTGACTAAAACATAACCTTAACTATGGTTAGCGGAGATGCTAACAGCTGAACAAAGCAAACATTTCACGTTAGCTGGCCTTACTTTCTCCACGTACTAAGAGTAACTGGTCATCAGTTGAGAGAACAAAAAGCCGACTATGACTTTGGTTGGGCTTTAATTCATGCTATTACAGAGGTTATCAGCAAGATAACTCCTATAAGTTATCTCAATGCTTGTTTTAAGTATGTACTGGGAGAGGGCAAGCTGATTTTACAATATTACACATTTGCGTAGTGCATATGATTAAAATAATAATATGTGGACATTTAGCTAAAGTGAAAGATTTCCACTAATTTCTTGTATGCTTCTGCATTCTGTAAAATGGGAAAACAATGCATGAATGTAGTGAAATGATTAGCAGACTCAGCATAATTTTCAGTACAGCATATTTTACTAGACGGTGCACTAAAAAAGGTAGCACAATGTGTACAGAAAAAACAGATATTCTTCACTTAAAACATTCTTGGATTTGATCCTGAAATAGTGATTGAGTGTAATGAGGGAGCAACTTGCACAATTCAACTTTTGTTAAATTGATTCCATCACCTAGTCTCGAAAAAGATGATCAGGAGAATGTAAATTCTCCTCCAGCCATATATTAGGGTACTGAATTTCAGGAAATACTGTTCAAGTATGTCTCAATATGACCATTATGGATTGGCAATGTGCTATATGCAATAAAATGGACACTAACAAGGGACAGTAACACCACTGTTGAAAACTGGTTCAGAATAGTGAAAAATCAAGGTCTGAATGACAAACTCCCTGAAGAGCTTCAGAGTTTGTGGAAATTATGAAAGACACAATTAAATGTAAACTATGTGCAACTGCTATAGGCATCTTGCATAACTGTAACAGAAAGGAGAAGTCCCCAAGAAGAAAGTAGCTGATGTTGTTGCTGATTTAGATATTCCAAAGCCTCACACTCAAGTTGAGACCTGAAATAAATGTCCACATTCAACACCCAAGAACTGAGACAAATATTGTAAGGCTCCTCAAGGGCAGCTGTATAAACCAAAACATTGGTTGTCCTGTCCTCAACAGAATGGTGTGGCCAAACTGAAGAAAGGCAAGGTGATATTCACCAACACATGCCCAAGGGATAATCTACTGTACATCATTAATATGATAATTAAAAAATATCACGCAGTAAAACCTGAGGTTGAACTATTTCAAAATAGAGATGAAGTGCTGTAAAGGCTACTTACAATGAGCGAGGCATTTAATAACAACGGGAATGCAGGGAAATTATGATAGCTTACACAATTTCAGAAATTTACAGGAAGGAGTGTGTGGGATTGCTATGGAAGGGAAGGAGATACGGTGACTTCCCACCTCTCCTATTTCTTTAGTACAACACAGTACTCTACATGTTGTAGTTCAAATTTTCCCCAAAAAGAAAATGAAATAACACTACCTAGTGTTCGATAGATATATATTCTCACATAATATAATGTCCCTCTACCAAGCATCAATGATAGTAATTTACAGGTAATTTTTCAAAGACAAACTTTCATTTGTATGTAGTTGGGTGGTTTGGGCACTTGCCTGGGGTGTGGGAGACCCAGGTTCAAGTCCCTAACTCAGACTCTCCCCTGTGAAGCTGTTCCACTTTGTATAAATATTTGTATTCCATTGGCCAAACAGAGAGAGAGAGAGACTCACTCTGTGCTCACCCAGGTCCATGTCCCTATTCAAAACCAAATAGAGCAGAGACTTCAACCTAGGTCTCCCACATCCTCAGCGCCCTAACCTCCAGATTATTGGCTGTACCTGTGTTTCTCTTTTTCTCTGTATTTTTCTGCAAAATATTTGGAAAGATCTCAGTTTTGTCCAGATGCAGAAGGAAAACAAATTATGAAACCTTCAACTTCTTTTTGGGTGAAAGAAAATCCATTTTCTGGTTTGCTGTAGTTAAAAGGCGCTATGTAAAATGCAGTGTTGTCCTAAAACAAATGTGCATTTAATAACCTATTGTTGCTCCTCCATAATGAGTTTGAAAATGTTATAAAAATAAATACACACTTTACAAACTGAAAAATACGTCTTTTAACAAAATTAAGTGAAAATTTTGGTCAAAATTTAAAAGTCTGCAACTTGTCAAATACACAAATCTTATTTAAGTCAGTCGAAGCTTTTGAAAATCAGGTCATTTTTACTGTCATGCATAAATGTGCGTTTGTAGCATAACTTCCAATACCAAAGTTTAAAACTTTGTCCTATACTACACCATTTTGCTATCTGTAGCACATTTAAACTAACTAAACTGTACATGTTAAGTAAGCTTATTTTATGTACTCTAATTCACTGATAATATTACTTTGGCCTGGTCCACACTACACGGTTAGGTCGATGCAATGCAGCTTACGTTGACCTAACTGTGGTTGTTATGTACACTTAAATTTCGCTCCTGCTGATGTAACTGCCTCACTACGCTGACTTTATAACACCACCTCTCCAAGCAGCGTAGAGTCAAGGTCAATGTAGTAAGGTAGACACTGTGTTACTTACATTGATTGTTATTGGCCTCCGGGAGCTATCCCATAATCTCCCCCGCCCCCCACTGCTCTGGGAACACAGGAGGTTCTGATCCAGCCATAAAAACACTGACATCTATTATTAGATTGCTTGGGGCACAGAGGAAAAGGGCTACAAGAGGGACCACCAGCAGTGCTATGTGAAAACCAAGCTGTGGCAGACAAGGGAGGCCAACAATCGATCTGGTATGGAGCCACAAATATGCTGCTTTTACAAAGAGCTGCATGCCATCCTCTACAGAGATCCCACCAGCACCTCCAAAAGCCCCATGGATATTTTGGAAAAGCCTGAGTCACAGATCCCCACCGTGAACAGTGAGGAGGAGCTGGACGAGGAAGAGAGTGGAGGGGACAGGTGACCAGGGGAATCCAGCTGGGCAGCGAGCCAGGACATGTTTTGATTCCACTGCAGTCTAGCCAGTCCTGACAGTCGAGCATGGGGGAGCCTGATGCAGGGGAGGGAACCACTGAGAAGTATGCAGTTTGCTTTGAAATTACAGAGGTGGAACCTGCAAATTAGCAAGACACATCTGTCGATTTACTCTTTTACTTGTGCTAAAAGAGGTAATGAAACAAACAAGAGAGGTAGTATTGCTTTCTGCTTTTCATTCCCCTCTAGAGTTCGGCAGAGGGGGCCCCCTCTAGAGTTAGGCAGAGGGGGCCATACGAAATGTTGGGACACAGTCATAACAAATGTCTTACACATTTAAATTTTGATAAATGTAGCCATTTTTCCTGTTCTCAGTTTGTTTAGGAACCTTTATGTGTAATCACAGACTTCCTAATATCTAGTTGTCTGTATAATTTCTGTGAGAACCTTACAGATGGATTTGTGACACTAGTTAAATACTTTAGCAAAAGAGGTACAATATTTGGGAGAGTTTACCTCAGAAAGAAAGCTTTTGTTACAGATTCAACTTATCCCAGCTCCTTGAGAACCATCTGATGGTCACTGGGATGGGCCACTTTGGGTGGCCCAATATTTGATTTGTCCCACACAATCAAAACCCAGCTCCGTATTCAAGCACCACTTAACTGTAAAAGTTGGGTGAAGGAGCGACTTGGCAGCATACTGCACACGAACAAAGCTTTGGGATGGGGGGTGGCATGCCCCACCTCCTTCATGACAGTCTGACGTTGTTGGCCACAGGGCCATGTCACTTGGGGTGTCCCACGAAACATTTTGTCATGTGCATTCAAGTTGTTGTTAACTAGCTAATTACTAATTCTGATTATCCCAATGTTAATTTGATGACATTTCTATAAAATTAACCTTACCCTGATATTTTTTTTAAATAGTTTGGGCCCTTGAATAAGGAGCTGCGGAAATGGAACCAAACCAACTCCAGACTCGTTGAGAGCTGTATGCCCCGCCCCTCCCCTCAGAACCCCCTCCTAAAAACAACCCTACATGCCCCCCCCCCCCCAGTAGCTCTGCAGCTTCTTCACCCCGCCAGGGCTGCGCTGCAGGCCCCTCACCTCATTAACGCGAGACCCCTTGTTCCCATACATGCCCCCTATGGTTCCCTCATGGCCCCGCTGGAACTGGGGTCACCCCCCTCCTCACACACACAGCACCCCCATAGCTCTCTCCAAGCCCTCGATAGCCCCCCACAGGGCCGACCCACGTTGAGCTCCATCACCCCGCGTGACGCGCCGCCTCCACCGCAACACCCTCCCTACGTCACCACCCCTCGCCGCCTCTAACCGTCTCTCCCCCGAAGCGCCGTGTCCAGGGCCTCCACGCGCCATTTTGAGCGGTGTTTACTAACAACGTCTCGCGAGAAGACGGCGGCCAACAGAGTTGGGAACATGACCCGACGCTCAACGTCGGGGAAGAGGAGAGGCGCATGCGCAAGACTCCGGCGCCCTGAACCGGGCTGTGCGTTTGCATGGGCGTCCGGAGTCTCGCGAGGCTTGGTGCGGGATACCGGAAGAAGCCGGGAGAGGGCTTCGGCGGGTCTTTCAGGGCGGCTGCGGGTCACGTGGGCGCGTGGCAGCCAAGGGCCGCTGCACCCGTGTCCTCCCGGGAGCTGGTCTGTTCGCCACGCTCACGCCGCCCAGGGTGGGAGGATCCAGTGACGCCAGGCTGTGGGGGGCCTGAGAGGAGGTCGGCTGGTGCGGGGGGGGGGGGAGGGATTTGCGGGGGTGCTACAGGTACGTCAAGGCACCCAGCGCGCTGGAGGGGCGTCTGTGACTGGGGTTAGGTAGACCTGTAAGTTACGGTTCACTGGGCCTCCCCGGGAAGAGACCGTGTGGGCACACGCCCAGGGAACGCGTGTGAGAAAAGAATAGCGAAGTCCTCGAGTTAGACGAGGGAGCTCCAGTCACAGAACATCAGGGTTGGAAGGGACCTCAGGAGGTCATCTAGTCCAACCCCCTGCTCAAAGCAGGACCGATCCCCAACTTTTGCCCCCATCCCTAAATGGCCCCCTCGAGGATTGAACTCAGAACCCTAGGTTTAGCAGGCGAATGCTCAAACCACTGAGCTGTCCCTCCCCCCATTACAGGTTGTAATGTTAAATCCAGCCCTGTCTCTTGGGGAAATGCACTTGTATTCATTCCCTAACTTTCAAGAAGCAGGCCCGCTAGAGTGGCTTGACTGACATTACGCATTTTGAATAAAATTAGTCTTCCAGGAGAGGCAGCCATATTAAATTTTCTATCTTACCTTTAACTGGCAGGGGCTGTAGGGCCATTCAAAATAAGACCAGCATTGTTCTCCTCTGACTCCTGGAGAGCGAAGGCTCCTAGAGATGCGTATGATAAACAGCCCTGCAAGCTTCTCCGTTGCCACTATACTTTAAAACTGAGCTGGAAGGACCACTTCTGGAAACGAGTAGAGCCCTGCGAATACACGGGTATCCACTTTAGATCTGTGGATGTGGATATCCATGGGACCATTTCTGCGAATACCAGCGCAGATGCGGATACAAATTTTGTATCCGTGCGTGGCTCTGAGGGTAAGAGTGGGTGAGCAGCTTAGAGGAACTGGGGCACGGATCCTCCACCTGCCCTGGGTTAAGGGCCTGGGAGGCAGGGACAGGGGCTGCTTCAGCCCCACACCCAGGGCAGGTGGAGGGTCTGCCATGGCTCCCACAGCTGCCTGCCCAGCTCTTACCGTGGCTGGGTTGTGGCTCCCAACTGCCCCTGGCAGCTGTGGGGAGCGTGGGTCTCTCCACCTTCCCTGGGCAGGGGGCTGCTCGTGCCCCCACTCAGGGCAGGTGGACAGTCTGCAGCAGCTCCACATAACTGCCTGCCTGGCTCTTACCGTGGCCGGCTATGGTTCCTGGCTGCCCCCATCTCTGGCCAGACCTGGGTTGGGGAGAGTCGTGCTGGCAGCTGTGGGGAGCCTGGGTCCCTCCACCTGCCCTGGGTGGGGGGCTGCTTGGGACCCCCACCCAGGGCAGAGTCCACTGCAGCTCCCCACAGTTGCTAGTTCTTTCCAACTGGGTTCTAGGGGGCAGACTGGCTGGCTCAGCGCCTCAGTCCGGCCTCCACTGTAGAGCCCTGCAAATTCATGGCTATCCACAGATAATTAGCCCCTCTGATACTGCTAATACTGATGGCACAGTTAGGAACTAATATAAACAAACAGTTGTGGTGTATTGTGCAGTTTAGACCCTTAGTCATAGCAGAGTGTGTCACAAATGTTTTAATTGTTAGTCCTGCAGCTCCAATACACCTTAATAGAGCAAGCTAGATTCTACTGCCGTTCACACATAATCAGCTAATTATATTTAAGCTAGCAACGATTAACAAGCTGGGGGAACAGAAACAACTTTCAGCTCCTACATGAGTCTTGACTGGTAGTAGTTAAGAAGAAAAGTGTTTTCTTCAGTCAATTGAGCACATTTGATCTGGAATTACTCACAAATAGTGAGCTCTTCGGTGGCAATTTTAGTCACATGACAAAGTAGATGATTATAGCCAATGAACACATTAGACAGTTTTTATTTGACAGTATAGACAGTTTAATATACATTGTGTGCCTTGCAAAGCTGTACAAAGATGCACTATATACAGTGTGGTTAACTAGAAAGCTTTCATTTCACTTTATCACTTGTAAAGGTGGATACCCCTCTCCCCTTTAAATAATTTAGTGATTATTTTAATTCTGATGAAGGTCAGAAATTGATGGCACTAGCTAAAGCAGGAAATCACCTTAGAAAAAGCACAGTGCAAGGTTCTTCGCAGTCCTATCCCAGTGCAAGTTGTGCATTATTTTGCAACACAGACAACAGCTACTTGAGACCAGCAAACTAATGTCACAAATGATCAACTGAATTTGTCTCAAAAGGGGGCAACCTAGTCCATCTTTAACCTACTGTTTCTCTCACTTATATCTAATTCTTTGTTTTTAAGTGCTCTGACTTGGCTGTTTAATTTCTACCTTTATTTGATGTTGCATTCACATGATATTTATATCACATTCTTTTTTAGTAATTGATACTTGTGGTATTTAACTTGATTTCAATTACTTTTGAAAAGTTTGTAGCCTTTATATGCATATGCCATTTGACTTTTATAAAAATCAGTACCATAAGTTAAACTTCTGATTTAATATGTTTTTACATATAGTTTGAGAGTGGGCAAAATTAAAAGAGTTTGTTTATTCACAGGTCACTGACTAGGACCCCAATTCCTGCAAAGACTTATGTGAAGAGTTTGAGTATCAGCCTATTCATATGCTTAAAGTTGAACATGTGAAAGTTTTTGAAGAACCAGTCCCTTTTATCAGTGTTTTCTTGAAGACAAAAGTTTGTTTTCTTTAATTAAAGGTGTAGTTTGTGTACACCATTTATGCATGTACCCACAGTTATCTAGATTAATCTTGTTAATGAGCATGAGTCAATACCCAAATCATATAGGCTTATATGAAACAGACAAATTAGAGTTGTTAGAGCCAACTGAATTTCACTCTTGGCAGTAACTCAGTCAGCCAATCACTAAATTAGCATTGCAAATATACTGAGTCATAAAGCACTTCATAAAAACCAGTGTGAGGTTTCACAGTATGAACTGTCTGTATATTGGATTTTAAAGGGATCTGACCAAAAATACCACAAGATATGTTTTAGAATTAGCCACCTTGTAACAGATTTGTAATTAGCCGCATCAGCACCCATCCTTTATTCAACTGGGGCTGAATTCTAATCCCCCTATACAAAGTAAATATTCAGGCTTTGCACAGTGCACCTACGGTAAGTGGAGTTGGGTGGTGGGGGAGAATCCTACTTTCCCAACCCACAGCAGGCATGAAGGAGCCAGTTCTATTTTGCAGCCACAACTGCATCATCTGGGCTCTATCAAAAAGAAAAGGAGTACTTGTGGCACCTTAGAGACTAACCAATTTATTTGAGCATGAGCTTTCGTGAGCCACAGCTCACTTCATCAGATGTGTACCGTGGAAACTGCAGCAGACTTTATATACACACAGAGAATATGAAACAATACCTCCTCCCACCCCACTGTCCTGCTGGTAATAGCTTATCTAAAGTGATCAGCAGGTGGGCCATTTCCAGCACAAATCCAGGTTTTCTCAAATCCAGAAAACCTGGATTTGTGCTGGAAATGGCCCACCTGCTGATCACTTTAGATAAGCTATTACCAGCAGGACAGTGGGGTGGGAGGAGGTATTGTTTCATATTCTCTGTGTGTATATAAAGTCTGCTGCAGTTTCCACGGTACACATCTGATGAAGTGAGCTGTGGCTCACGAAAGCTCATGCTCAAATAAATTGGTTAGTCTCTAAGGTGCCACAAGTACTCCTTTTCTTTTTGCGAATACAGACTAACACGGCTGTTCCTCTGAAACTGGGCTCTATCAGAGGCTATAACCTGCTATATGCCCTCCACCGTGGGGTTCTGGGCAATGGATAGATGTAGTTCTTGGACCCATGTGAACTCTCTCTCTCTCCATGTTGCTGCCATGAAGCACTGCTCTGCTGTCCAAGAGGTGCAGAGTACTCCTGCATGGCCTGCCTCCCTCCCTCCCACAGTGGAGCTGTACATTGTTCCTGCTGCTCTTTAGGCCTGTATCCCACACAAGAGGTTGGCATTGAATACAGGGCAAATCATGTCATCATGGGTAGCAGATCTATTAACACAAATTAGAAGATATCCACTGCTCTACCAGATACTACATGAAGTTTCTTCTATATCATTATTCTATATTTTTAGTGGTCTCACTGTAACAGTTAAGGGAGTGGTAATACAGAATCCTAATGATATTACATTGAAAACTGAGTGATAAATCTACTGTGCACAATTCAGATTCTGGTTTAACATGGGATTTATATCTAGACAACAACAAATTAGCACATTTGACTCCCAGAAAATTTAGCTTTTGCGGTGAGTATTAACACCATAGTGTATGACAACAAGGTGGACAGAAAGTAATAAAAAATGCTACTAGCTGCATAAAAGCAAATGTTATAAAATTAAATAGGGTTTTCACTTACAGAAGAAAGACGACCTAAATATATTTTAAAAACTCAAAACTCCACCTTAAATCGGACTTTTTAAAATAGTTTAAGTATCTGATTAAATTCTTCAGACATCACAGATTATGAATGGAGTATCCTCTTGAAAATTGGATCAAAATCTTTCACACTTGGTACAGGAAAGCAAGCAAACATTTTTATTTGAACTTTATTGCTGCTCTGTCACACGAACAAAAGAATTAACTAAAAAGGCTTAAATGCATCCTACCCTTTTCCCAGTTTTGAAAAGTAACCTTATACATTTTTCAACGTAACACCTGCAATGACAAGACTGGAAAACCAACACAAGATAGTCCACTGTAGAGAGATTTAGTTAAACTAAAATCTGAGATTGTCTTTATAACACAACATGATTTGGGATCCCCTTCACCTCTTCCAGTGCCAATCCTGCAAAACACCAGGCTACCTAAATTCCCATTCATATTATTAGGATTTCCATACAGAAGCCAGTCAATTCCATGCAGGATCAGCACACTGCCCACTCTCATTCAGTTACATGAGAAACTCAGCGATTTAGCTATCTAAACTAAACTCGACAAAAATCAGTTATGTCCTGCTTAGCTTTTGCTCTGAGCCCAGTAGTACAAAGAGAGGGGCAGGATCCAGACTTTTCTGGTAACTATGATACGTATATTGTTTGTGATGAAAACATACTAGCAAACTTTGTTTTTTCTAAAAGAGTTCTTCCAATGCTCAAATTAGGTTACTGCAGTAGTTTAGCACATTGGCTATTTCCTAGATGACATTCCTAATATATTCTGTGGGATACGGCATCCCGACGTAGAGCACTGTTGAGAATCTGCATTCCCCAAACCCAGAACCATTCTGGTATGTACTGTGCAAGCAGAAACTACAAAAGAGAGAGGGAAAAGGTTAAAGGATCTGTTCTCAGTAAACTTGCAGTTTTTCAAACTACCATGGAAATCCCACTCCTTTTCTGATCAACACTTATTATTTTACATTAAATAGAACAAAATACAGTATATGACAAAATTAAAAAACAAATGCTGTAACTAAATATAATGTTATGCACCTTAGAACCACCTTACTCATACAGGTGTAAGATCAGGTTCTGCAAATATATCTTTATGAATAAACAACTAACTCCATGCTCTCTCCTTCATTTTTTCCTAATCTCCACCCCTTATGTCCCTCCTTTCCCACTTCACAAAATGATCCAAATTAGCCAGCAGATGTCATTAGTGCTCACACCAGTCCCTTTGCAAAGTGAGGTTCTGGGCAGATACTGTGCAATAAAGGAAATCTACATTAAACGGAGACACATTTTCAGGTAGTTGTGGCTAAAGATGTAGATTTTGTAACAATTTTTTAAAACACAAATATTTTCAGGAAATTTTAAGTGTATTTCAATGAAAACAGTTATTGAACTGTGAAGAGCATGCAATTAGAACAGACATATTCAAGTTAAAAGAGGTGCAAGATGTTACGTAAGAATGGCCATAGTGGGTCAGACCAACGATCCATCTAGCCCAGTATCCTGTCTTCCAACAGTGGCCAATGCCAGGTGCCCCAGAGGGAATGAACAGAACAGGTAATCATCAAGTGATCCATCCCCTGTCAACCATTCCCAGCTTCTGGCAAACAGAGGCTAGGGACACCATTCCTGCCCATCCTAGCTAATAGCCATTGATGGACCTATCCTCCATGAACTTATCTAGTGCTTTTTTGAACCCTGTTATAGTCTTGGCTTTTACAATATCCTCTGGCAAGGAGTTCCGCAGACTGACTGTGTTTTATATGAAAAAAATACTTCCTTTTGTTTGTTTTAAACCTGCTGTCTATTAATTTAATTTGGTAACCCTTTATGTGTTTTTGAATGTAATTTTTTAAAATTTGGGCTGCAAATTAAAAGTAGCAATCAGATTCTCCCTCTCCTCCTAAAGCAAAATACGTAGTCCAGTCATAATTTGATTAAACATGGAAGCGGTCAAGAAATATGGAGCAGTGCCTCTGGTTTAGGTTAGGGTGACCAGATAGCAACTGTGAAAAAACAGGACAGGGGTTGGGGATAATAGGCACCTATTTAAGAAAAATCCCCAAAAACTGGACTGCCCCTTTAAAAATGGGACATTTGGTCACCCTAGTTTAGGTTGACTGGTTTGTGCTGCAGATTAGAAAGAAATGTCCAAAACGTTGCACTTGTTTTAGCTTCTCAACTCCCATGAAAATCAATGGAAGCCAAAAGATTAAATTTCCCCCTTTGAAAAGGTAATGAGATTTACTAATGTAAACTAGTGGGATTAATTGTTACCTGAATAGAATGGATCCAGTATCCTGTAGTCCTTCTGGATATCCCAAGGGTGGAAACAGCATGACGTGCATATACTTTAGCTGAAGGCACAAACAAAAACTTGTTTGACAGAATGTGATCACCAAATTGTGTCATTTTTGTGGAGATGAAGAATGGGATTAAACTCTGAATAAAGATTCCTTTTGAAGCATATTCGTAATGTAGTGCTCTACTGAAGTGGTCCAAGTAGGCCTGGTAAGATAAAAGCAGAAAATTAGGATTCCTCAGTTTTGCATGGGGGAGAGGGGGAATAAAGTCTTGGTGTAAAGTATTATTAAAACTATTATCTTGGAAATTATACTACTATTCTGACAAAAGGGTTATAAAAAAACCCGCATATTTTGACAAATACTAGAAAAAAACCCCAAAATATGTTTTTATAGCATGATCATGGTTCCCCGTTTTCAGCATCTGTTTGGTTTTTTCAGCAAATTGTAGGAGACCCAGTTAATTAGTTTAAAGGTATGTCAATTTTAAAGACACTTACTTCTGGCTGATTTTTTGTTGTATTGAAGCCTACTATTGTTGCAAACACTACCTGAACTTACAAGTGAAACATTTTTTCTTTAATACCCCCCCCTCCCTCCGCAGTTTACTTGGTGCATTAGCCAGCACTGTGTGTAGTCATTTAGGTCCTGCTCCTGCAAACATTATACATGTGCTTAACTTTTCATATGCACGTATTCTCACTGAAGCTAACAAGTACTCATGTGTAAAATTACACACATGCATGTTTACAGAATTAAGGCCTAAATGTATGGGTATGGCCCAAACACCTTCCTCAGCTCATTTAACTCCCCAATTTAAAAACTAACCTTTGGTATCATAAACCTGATAGCGGGGATTATGGAGATCAAGCACAGCACAATAAATAAGTTTGGTACACTCTTCTCATAGTAGTAACATTGCTGTAACGTTGTATGCTGCAGTGCTACCATAGTAAATGGTTAGTCAGATGCCTGCGACATCAGTGCAGTGCTGGTAACTTAGTGGCCAGCCAGTACGATCCTGGATTGCCACACTTGCACATCCTTCCTGCATTGCTCCACTGCTGGATGATGACTCATGGGATTCTCTCCCACAATTGCGTATGGGGCATAGTGGGAAGAAGGTAGTCATCTTCCCTTCCCAAACTCACTCTGCTTGTGGGGAGGGGAAACAAACTAAACATTAAAAACAACCCCCCCACAAACTTTAAAAATAAAAATAATTTGCCTGAAGCAGAAACTGAACCTGCAATGTCCACAGCCCCACTAGTGCTTCTCTATTTCCTGGCAGCCTTGGCCCTGATCCTCCAAACACTTAGCCTGTTAGTAGTTCAACTGAAGTCAGTGGGATTACTCACATGCTTAAAGTATTACAGGAATGGGGCTTTAGTAATCCTACCCCTTCATGGGATCTTGTATGGAGGAGGCAGGAAGTCTCTGATACTAGTTCTACTGCTATCACAAAGATTTGGGTCACTTCTAAAACTTCTAGGCAGTACTGTAATATTAATATATGAAATTCAACATCTAGGTAAGTGAGACATTAAGGCACATCCTTTTCTCTAAATGTTGCAAAAAATAGCACTTTACTGTTCTGAAAGTAACATTTAATACAAGATTAATTTAACAACAACAAAAACTACCGGCACGTAGCTATGCTAAACTTCTTTTAGAGGTTTACTAGTTTACTGTAATCCACAGCAAATTACTGGGAACACTTTGCTTCTTAAAAAATAAGCATTATATGAGAAGAACCTTAGAGTCTCTTATGTTTTAGTTAGGTAGAATATATCTTAAAACATCTGAAATGATCTGGGACTCGCCCTGTGTGGGTGCCTAGAGGGGAGAGGCAAAGAATGAAGTCCAGAGCCTTCCCTCTCTTTTGCATCCCTTTGTAGAGGGGAGGCCCAGGCCTTGTGCTGCAGAAGGCTCAGGCTAGCGTCATTTGTAACACCAGCCACTCTAAATGGACCAACAGGTGAAGCCATTTTTTGTATAGCGTTTACCAAATGGTGCCCTGATCCACGACTGAAGCTCTGAAGCACTACACAATACAAATGAATAGCCTCATGCCCCTCTGCATGAGCTAGTGAAGCTCCCAACTGGCACGGTAGGGTGAAGCACATTCTGCCCCCTGGCTTACCTTGGAGGCTGAATACGCTGCCATCTGTGGTGTGGGTTTGCAGCAGGATCCAGAAGAAACATTCACAATTGCACCTCTTTTCCTCTGTACCATTCCTGGCAGCACTATATGCACCATCATGTTAGCAGCAGCAATATTTACATTGACAATTTCCCACACTTTGTCCTCAGACAACCTGGTAAAATATTCCGGGTAGGAATAAAACACTCCTACATTATTCACCAAAATCCCAATGTCTTGGTCTCTTAGGGCTTCCTTAATGGAAGAGTAAACCTCACGACCTTTGCTGAAATCTGCTACTATAACAGCAGTTTCAACTTTATAGGTTTCGGCTATGTCTTTAGCTACGGCCTCCAGCTTCTCTTTGCTCCGGCTGATTAAGATAATGTTGATGCCACGGCTTGCCAGTTCCTCCGCATAGGCTTTTCCAATACCAGCTGTGCTACCTACAGTAGAAAGTAACATAGTGGTGTAGGGTTTAGAATACAGGACTAGAAGACTGAGGCAAGTCTGGTGAAGAGCATATGTCAGAGGTGCAAATTTTACCCTGCGCCAAATCTGAGTGCGTTGTGTAAGTCGTTATACAAGGAGTATGAACAAGATAGTGGGTACATATCTGCCTGCCATTCTGCTACTTCAATAGTCACTTTTCAACTAGTGGTCTCTGCTCATCTTCTTAGATGTCAATGGCTGATGAGTCTGATCAGACATGCAGAAGCAGCAGAGTGGCTAAGTAAAGGAAAAAGAATGGCAGAATTCAGTAATATTTGCATGGAAAGAGGTGGTGTCAGATTGTAAGAGCACAACTGAAGTCAGTAGGACCCCCCTAAACACTGAGAGACTGGATCCTCTGTTTAAAAGGGATGAAAAGTGCTGGAGAGTTTAATTGTCAATGCTGTTATTTCAGGGCCAGTATTTACTATGAAAGGTCCAGATTCATCTGAAAAATAGCTCCACAAAATATAGTACATGTATCACCAAAGGGTAGATAATAACTAAGCGCAAGGAGGGGGAAAGTATCTTTCAAATAAAATACAGATGAAAACAACGTTCTCTTACCAGTGACTACAGCCCATCTTCCATACTGCTTGACCAAATCAGCCCTGCTCACCAGCTTGGGAATGAAATGCAGTCTGATCAAGCTGTAAGAATCACATACAAGAGTGAAGCATTTTCTGGCCGTATACCAGGCTCCAACTAAAGCCAGTGCCTCCACATAACAATGGCAAGAACGACCAATCTCCCGGTACAAGAGGTAGAAACTGTCAACTGCAGCCATGGCAATCAGAAATCTAAAAAAGAAAACGCAGGTGATATATAGGCGATTATTAAAACCCCTCTGTTTAGCAGAACACAAATATTAAACTGACCATAGCTTTAGAACAGAGAATAATCGGATTGAAATGAGGTGGAATTTTACTCTTTTTGTACTGATGTTTAGTAAAATTTCAAGATGGAAGGAAGTCAGGACACCAACACAGAACCATGCAACTGTCTAACATTTGGAAACTCCACTGTTAGCAGCAGCAGACTGACTTTCCTTTTCCCTTAATGTAAGTCAATTTATCACCATCTCCCCACAAAATACGATTGCTTCAAATGCACCCTACTTAAAATCCTAATCCATAGTTCATCTTTTCTTTGCTTCTTTATTGCAACTCTTCCCCAGACAGCAGCAAAAATGAAAAAGGTTTAGAAAACCTGACCTATTAGGAAAGGTAAAAAATCTGTGTGTATTTAGTCTTGAGATAAGACGACTAATGAGGGACCTGATAACAGCCAGTTACAAAGAGGATGTTGATCAGTTGTTCTCCATGCCTAGTGAAGGTAAGGCGCTTAATATGAAGCAAGGAAGATTTTGGTTAGATATTTGGAAAATCTTTCTAATGATAAGGTGGTTAAGCACTGGAAACGCCTGCCAGGGGAGGTTGTGGAATCCCCATCATTGGAGGTTTTTAAGAACAGGTTGGACAAATACCTATCAGTGATGGTCTATGTTTACTTGGTCCTACCTCAGGACAGAGGGCTAGACTTCATCCCTTCCAGCCCTACAGTTCTAGATTCTTGGTGCCTCAAGTCCTATCTCCAGACTGTCACGTGAATGATGATTTCACCCGTCCTACTGCATGTTCCCACACATGGGCAATACTCTACAACACCTCTAATTCCCTATTACCTCCAAGATCAAAACTGCAGTCCTTGTTTTGAAGACACTACATGGCCTTGCACTGGCCTCATGCTCATTTCTTCATGCCTGCTTCTGCTTATTCAGCACCTCTCTCTTCTTTCTGTCCCAGCCCCCCACGAATTTCACCACGGTTGGTGCAAAATCCTTCTGCTTTGCTACTCCAACTACCTAACATTGTTTCCCTTTATCTATCTCCTCCCCACCTCCACATTTGGCTTTCCATTTGTTTTCAAATCTCAGGTGAAAAGATCACTTTCATCCCTCCTATGTATTATTTAATTTCCTCTCTGCTATTGTTTCAGATTTATCTCTGTAATTGTATTATTTACTCCTCTGAAGCATTTGGGCATGGGAGGTATTCAGGCTTGGCAGAATTAAATTTTTTTTTCTAATTTTGACAGATAATATCTATGTTTATTTTTAAGCTTTTTTCTATTTTTATCAATTTACATGTTCATAGTTTCACAAAATTTGGGGTTTAAAGCTTTTTTTATCATCTATTTATATTTGCACAGTTGCAGGAAAGTGTTGGGGTGTCAGACAATTATTTAATAACAGCCTCTAACAAGTTTCTCAAGAAGAATTTATCTTAATTGAAATTTAAAGATAAGCAAAGTATCTACAGAAATACTGTTTAGTCAGCGCGTGTGTGGTGAAATCAATGCCCACATTTACCGATAAAAATCTAATCTTTCCAAGCCTAAAGATGCTACATACAGCATATAGTTGCAACATATTCTACATTTTCCACTCCTACAAGTCCTTGTAAAATGTTTTGATATGAACATTATTGTTCTCTGCTGCTGTGATTGCAACACATAGGAACTGGCAAGAGATTAGGATTAGAAACAGGGAGTTAGAATTCTATAACAGAATAAAGAAGTTTATGGGAACCACTCCTCTCCATTAATTAAAGACATGCACAGCTCAGTGTTTGTATAGTTACTTACTAATTGTGGGATGCTTATACTGTAGCCTGGATACACAAAATACTGTAGAAAGTGCAGCTCACATACAATCTAATAGAATTCATTGCTTGTTTTGTCAATGACTTCAACATGATCATGAAGAAAAGCTACGAGATTAATATAGTTCTACTGGTCAGACACACAGGGTGAACAAAAAAGCAAGCTTCTGAAAACCTATAGTTACAGTCATAAAGTACAGTATTGGCTGGGGGGGGGGGTAATAAAAAGGACTGTCTGTCCCAACTAAACTCCAACTCTGGCCATTCTGTTCTGACAGATCTATGTTTCTCCTATTGTTTCAGTTGAAGATATTCTTCCCTTTCTCTCCTAAATTAATATGCAGTATTCCTAGCTTTTGAACATTAAGTTTTATGCCACATCCTACTCCCGAAATGACTACATTTTAGTGAAGGGTCTAGTGACCTATATATTGTCTATAAAGCACATTGCGGGATCTGCTTCTTTTGGATAAAATATACTAATTGTGAAGCTTAATCAGCATGTGAAAAATTATCACCACTTTGAGCTAAATGGAACAGCATATTTCTTATTTTACTAGATCAAACTATAGTCCATCTTCTTAGTCTGCAGAAATAAGCAAAAACTAACACATCACAACATAAAGGTTCACATGTTCAAAAGTGCATGCCCAACGCACAACATACACACAACTAATTCGGGGATTTGTAAACTCTCCAGTGGCTCCAATTGTGCATGTACTGTGGGTTGTCTACAAAACACTTGGAAATGTGGGTCAAAATGCTTCTCTCAAATTCTAGTTTGTTGCCCAAAAGAACATAAAGTTCATGCAGTACTAATGTGAAATTTAGTTTTGTGCATGTGAATTGTCACCATATAAAAAGCTGAATACAGCTACTTGAGTCTTTTCAAAAGCCTATTGTTATTTATTCTGCAGCCATTAATTACTCTTTCACTGATTATAAGTGACCATCAATTTACAATCTAGTCATATCAAAAATTGATTTTGAAGTCTGTCATATACTACACATACTGCTGATTCATCGTGTCAATATTTGTGGTTTTACAAATATATTGTCTGAAGTTTTATCCGGCCCTAATATTTTAACATACCATGTTGCTGTGTGAGAGAGATTCACCCAGACCAGAGGGCAAACAATCTATGCAGGAGATACATTTGAAACTGACTATATACAAAGTGCTGTAAAACACAAACCTGAGAAAAAAAATCACTTTTTATGCTAACCTCTTTCAGTTAGTCATTACCTGTAATAGAATTAAGTAATACAGACAGAAGGGAGGTTTTTAACTTGGATGTTATTCCTTTAACTGCCCTCATGGATTTAATGCTCCTATCAGATAATCCATGAAGGTTGTTTCCTTCTAGAATGCCCTCAGAAGTCTGATCCACCAAACCGCCACCCTCTCTGCATTCAAATACTGCCTTAAAAACTAACCTCAACTGCAACAGCTACAAGTGATTCAATTATAATAATAGAAAACAACTTGGTTTTCCCACCTGTTTGTACACATACCTAAACTGAGTTACTCTATGATTTATTTACTTGTATCACCCCACTGCCATAGCATCCAAGTACCTTCTGACTATTTCAAAACAGAAATAATCTCTCTCTTCTCTCTCATCCTGTAGGAGAAATAACGTGGCTAGTTTGCCTGTTAACCTTTGTCCTTCCCATCCCTATTATTTGTACCCGCACTCACCATATCATATCTATTATAAATTTGTAAGTTCTTCAGGGCAGGGACCTTATCCTTCCATTTGTTCTCCAAATCATCCACTGCACTTCTGGCCATTATGAAATAAATGATAATTCTTTGAAGTCATAAAAATCTCAAGTGCCTGTAAGAATCTGAATTTATTTTTTCCGAACTAAGTAAAATATACTTTGCATTCATTTAAATCTGAAAACTGAAATTAACTTCACATTTTTAAAGGAGGAGGAATATCTTCTATCAGATGCTGCTGTGAGGGGCTCTAACTGAAAAGCAAAATCATTTTAATTTTAAATTGAGTTCATAAAGGCAGTGGCAAAACTAATAAGATAAACTTCCAGTTTTAGGGACCAATCTGTGGTGGTGCTTTCAACAAAACATGTTAAAACAACTTCAGGAATGACTGAAGGATTAGCCCCTTTTGAATAGTGTTAAACATGCTGAAGTCTGCATGAGGAACATGAATGTTTTACTGGCATTGAACATCAAACACAAAAAAATTTACTCCCAGTTACGGTTGCCACCTGTCCAGGTTTTCCCAGGATCGTCCCTTTTTTGAGGTAGTTGTCCCAAGAAACCTGTAAGGGGGCTTAGCATAAATTGGCAGCTGTCCAGTTTTATGGGCTCGGGATCATCCTGGCTGTCCCTTTTTTTGTACTCAGAGGTGGCAACCCTTTTTCACTGCAGATGGGAAGGATTAAGGGACTGGGAAAAACAATACATTGGCTTAAAAAAAAAATTTGGTCCTTAACTGACCTAAAAGTGCCCCTTTAATCTAATGCATGCATGAAGCTCTCAGTACAAAATGCATCTGGGAACCTCATTTTAAGAGAAAAAAATTCAAGATCAATAAAATATAAGAGAACCTCTGTTTATTAACAAAATTCACCATAAGACTCTACCAAAGCCTGCCCAACCTAATAGCTCTTACACTAGGTCCAGAAGGCTGCCAAATGCAGACTCTGGTGAACTGCTGAGGACAGCAGACTATACAAGCATGCATCTACTGTGAATGCACTGGAAAGTAATCCCTGAACTAACCTGACAGGTCTCAACTTCCATGGTGGGACATTTTCATTTCTTATTCATAGAGCACTGTAAGTGCGCATGACACTGTCCAGAACACACAGAAGGCTTAGGTCCCTGTCCTGAAGGGGTACACTCTAATTTAAACAAATACAATACTGAATACAGCACAAGTACACACAGAAGAACCATGGTGGAAGAGATTCATAATAGAAGATTACAAAAATAGGGTTTAAAGCGATGAAGGAAGTTGCTTGGTGTGCAGGAACGGGGGCTGCATGAGAGATGGTGAAAACCGGGAGTAAGAGGAAACCAAAGGAGAAGTTAGAGAGGATATGGAGGACAAGAGAGGGGAGTTTATGATGAAATATTTGAGATATATTAAAAATAGTAAATGGTCAAAACTCCTTAATTCTCTTTTTAAATGTGGGTGGTTCTATCTTTATTTCAATTACGGATATTCACATTTTGATCTATTTTAACAATTACCTCCTGAGTAACTATATTCAGGATAAACTGCTTCTATTTTATCTTCATGTTTGTAAATTATCCAGCTGTCATCACTTCTTATCTATACACAAGACACTGTTGCTTATTACTAAAAGAAAAGGAGGACTTGTGGCACCTTAGAGACTAACCAATTTATTTGAGCATGAGCTTTCGTGAGCTAAAGCTCACTTCATCGGATGCGGCTCAAATAAATTGGTTAGTCTCTAAGGTGCCACCAGTACTCCTTTTCTTTTTGCAAAGACAGACTAACATGGCTGTTACTCTGAAACCTGTTGCTTATTACTGTGTTTCATGTTATTACTCTACAGAAAACACAGAGCCACAGAGTCACTGGGCCAAGGAACTCACAATTTATAGAAACATAAAATACAAATCAGATAGAAAATACGAGTAACCAGAGGATGGATTCTGCACAGTGCAGGTTTTATATAAATTATATTAAAGTATAACAGATTTTATATCTAGAAACGTAACAGCTAGATACTCTCACATCCATGGCTTAAAAGGAGTATCACAGAAATGCTGGGTCTCTCATCTCTTCCTGGGATTTCATTCGTTCTTCCATATGTTATGACTGGGTCAGCTGAACTTGCCTAAATGCAACTATAATGTTACTGCAGCTTGAGAGGGCATATAGACGTATTTTTAATCCTTGAGATCAGAAGCAACATATCTTGGCATTACAGCCTGAATTTACTACTTGGGATGCCCTACAGCTGTATTAGCTATTAAATGGAGATGAGCCCAGAAAAGTAATGTAGCAGAATCTAATGTAATGCTCCTCAGTTAGCAAGTGGCAAGATTGCCATGACCAATATAAATAAAGAAATTTACTTCCAGCCTGATGCACACAAGATCTATTCCCTGTATACGCACACTCTTGTGCCTTATGAGTTCAGTAAAGCACCATCACGTTTTGAATAAGATGGAAAGCTTCCAGGAAAATATCCTGGGACAGTCAATGCTACACTCATTGCAAATCAGATAATCTTGCTTCAAAATTGGCCATGTTTCTTCTCCCTCACCACTCCAGTCGCCATCTGTACCCCCATGTCTTTTGCCCACAACTCTTCAGTCCCCACAATTCTCTATTTTATCTTCCAGCCCATTTGCAACCTTGCGTGCATATATTATATCCCAAAATTCTGCTTGCTTGCTTTGCTGCTTTAAGACGTTGTACACACACATTTAATGCCCTGCTGAAACACCTCCCGAAATTTCTCTTTGCTTCTCTGTATTATTCTTCCTTGTAGGCTATCGGCTAAGTCAACTCAAGGTCTTTGCTGGCAGAGGCAGATGGAGATCTCTGGCAGCACACAGAATGGTAGGGGGCTGCAGGTGGGTAGCACTGGTTGAAGAGGATGCAGGGTCAGAGCAGCTAGGAGATGTGTTGATCCAGCGCATCCTATACCAGCAGGGTTCCTGACATAATTCAGAGCTGCCTTTTCCCAGTGGCAACTGCGAGGGAGCAATACTACCACCTGTTCTCTCTGGTTGAATCACCCCCCAGTTGATCACAGCAGGAATGAATCTGACCATATGCCTACTTTTGGTTCCCTCATCAATCACTCAATTTACACTGAAATTCACACAGCACTCTCTCTGGAATATTAGTTTCTCTGCTTCTCTCTATTTATTCACTTGTGTAAGTCAAGGCCATTTACGTACAACCCCCCCCCCCCCCCAAAAAAAAAAAAGTATCCCCCTTTTCACTCTGAATGATTTCCCTTTGCTAACCCTATCCTCTCTTTAGGTCGGTGGTTCTCAAACTTTTATACTGGTGACCCCTTTCACACAGCAAGCCTCTGAGTGCAATCCCCCTTATACATTAAAAACACTTTTTTATATATTTAACACCATTATAAATGCTGGAGGCAAAGCAGGGTTGGGGTGGAGGTTGACAGCTCGTAACCCCCCACGTAATAACCTCACGACTCCCTGAGGGGTCCCAAACCCCAGTTTGAGAACCCCTGCTCAAGGCCATTTTCTCATATCAATACTTTTCTATTCTACGCTTTTTGACCCTGTCAGTTTCCTACCTTGCAGAATTTTTACCCCTAAATTATTTAAAAACAAATGCCTCCCATTAATAATTCCTTCCAAAAAGAGGCCGACTGTAGGTGGCATAAACATATTCACTTTATTTTTAATAGGCTTTTTTCTTACCTGATAAGTCCAGACATTACATCAGAACACAAGTCAAGGAACCCATGAATTTTACACACAGTGTGAAAAACTAGTCCAAGGTTTCTGGTTATACTTTTGAAGGTATTTAAATAATAAACCAAGAAGCAAATCCTCTCCTAAGTTCTGCTCATTGCTTTAATAGTTTCAGCGTGAGAAGCTTCAAGATCAGAGTAAAACCTGGATAGTGGATTCTTACAATGCCTGGCAAGTGTATCAAGAGCATCACTGGCAAACTACAGGTCAAAGATCCAAAATCCAGGTTTTCAGATGTTCAGCTTTTAAAGAGGAGCAGCAGGTCTGACATATCTAAATCCTGCATATGCTATAAAAAAGGTAAGCTGCAAAATTATGTTTGCAGTGTAACCATTGTACAATACACTGATATTACTTGAAAAAAGAACAAGGAGTACTTGTGGCACCTTAGAGACCAACAAATTTATTTGGGCATAAGCTTTTGTGATGAAGTGGGTTTTAGCCCACGAAAGCTTATGCCCAAATAAATTTGTTAGTCTCTAAGGTGCCACAAGTACTCCTCGTTCTTTTTGCTGACACAGACGACACGGCTACCACTATGAAACCTGATATTACTTAAAGATTTTAAGGCTAGGACCCAACCATAGTTCAATGGGGATTCTCCCCACCCTGATTTCTTCTGGGGAAAAATAGTATTTATATTACCATTGACGTAGATACCTTAAAAGGACCTGGATATAAAAGGGGTAAGCCCACGATAGAAGCGTTAGTCGCAAGGTAACACTGGGGCATATTTATCCCTACTGAAAGCCAGAGTAATTTCAGAGACTTCAATTGAATTATACCTTTTTCCAGCCACTCTAAATTTGTCCCATTACATTTTTTTGCTATGGAAAACAAAATGCTCGCTTTTGTTTTGTTTTTCCAACGATGGAAATGACATTTGTGAGCATCATGACAGTAGGGACAAACAGAGAATGATGTTCATTCTTTTTATAGAGAAAAATGAGAATTCAAGAGACAAAAATCCTACTTAAGTCAACTATACATTACAAATATCAAGAACATGGGTATAACAATTTTGTTATGGTTCCTAAACATTTTGAGCAGTCAATACACAATGATTATGAATGTTAAGAAATTATCAACAAACAGATTATCATTATTTGTTTAATACTAACAATAAGACTTAGTGCTATATGGAAAGAGCAAAGTATTTATACCATTTTCATCCATGGGCACGGAGTAATTTATGAAGTGGGGAAGAGTATCTCAATCCCGGTTTGGCAGATGGGAAAAATGAAGCAGAAAGTCATCTCCTGGGCTTCCAATCCAGTGCTCTACCCACTGGACACTAAGGCTCCAATTCAGTAAAGCACTTATGCACGTGCTTACTTGTATAAAAAAAAGGTATGCAAGTCCATCTTTGTCAAGCAAAACACTAACTCATGTTTAGTGCAGCACACAGTATCTGAATTATACAAATACTTCATGCAAAGCACAGTCAAGCACTCAAAAGCCAAGAAAAGTCCAATTATTATCACACACATAGGCCTAACTCTGCAAGGCTGAAATTGGTTATTTATCTGTGCTTCCCAGTTCCCCCATATGCTACATGTGGATTAGGAGGCAGTTGTTAATCACATACTATTAATTCAGAATGATCAATTCCTTATTGAGCACACAAGATGCATGATGCACAGTGAATGAGAAAGAGTTACAGCACTTACTTTTAAACAGCTTATTAAAAATAGAAACAAAGAGGAAAACAATTGCTTTCAAAGAATTTTTAAAATATTAATTCCCACTGGGAAAATTATCTACTTATTTTTAAATATTTTAATAAATGAAATATACTGATACAGTAATGCATTAAAATAATAATGTATCTTCCCTGTTCAATGAATGCATCTCTGCTTCATTCACTAAGCCATCCAATCTGAATGAGGCAAAGCAATTACCAAGAAGTAGTGACTGTAGAATGCTGTAATATAGGTTCTCCTCTCACCCAGACCTCCTCTCCCCACCTGCGTCCAGAACCATTAAGGTTATAACCTAATTATTCAGGATTGAGTGGGCAAAAGGGGAAGGGAAGTAACACTCCATGTCAAAAATGACATTACCTGCTTCTAAGTCACTGACAACTTGGAAGAAAATGATTTTGAATGCTTATGGATCAGTGTCCTAACACAAGGGTTCTCAAACTGGGGGTTGGGACCCCCTCAGGGGGTCATGAGGTTATTACAGCGTTCTCAACCTGTCAGCCTCCACCCCAAACCCCACTTTGCCTCCAGCATTTATAATGGTGTTAAATATATAAAAAATATTTTTAATGTATAAGGGGGTGGAGATCGCACTCAGAGGCTGTGTGTGTGAAAGGGGTCACCAGTACAAAAGTCTGAGAACCCCCGTCCTGACAGATAAAGCACAAGATAGGGTAACAGTCAGTATCTGCCACAAACCACCCTTAGATTTGAACAGGATGACCAGCTCCTTAGGAACATATAGAAAAAAAGCTGCATGACCATGGGGGACTTCAATCTGAGCAACAGACACTGGAGGTTTCATATGCTGCCAGTACTAAAACATCCTCAGTATTTCAAAACTGAGACAACAATTTCCAATCTCAAAAGCATTACAACCAACATGGGGGAATTCAATATTAGATCTTCTCTTGATAGAAAAAGGAACTGATCACAGAACTAAAATTTTGGGGTAGCTTAGATACAAGTGATCACATTTGTTATGTGCAAACCAAATGAAATTCAAACCAGTAATACATATACTTGGTGCTTTATAAGGACTAATTTCATAAAACGAAAACTATTATGAGCCAAATGACATTTAAACAGAAAAATGTGAATAATTGGAAATTGTTCAAGAACATTTTACTGGAGACCCAAAAAGCCACAGTCACACAATTGAGAAAGAAGATTGTACTGGATAAAAAACACTTGGCTTAGAGGGGAAGTAAAGGCAGCTGTAACAAATAAAACAATATAACAAATTGAAGGGGAGGTTGATTAAATCAGAAACCAGGAATTGTAGAACGTTGATAAGGGAAGCTGAAAGAAACAAGGAACAATCTGCGGAAAGTAGAGTTAAGGAAAATAAGAAGGAGCGGGTGGTATTTTTAAGATTAGGGACAAAAAGAATCCTAACAATGGTATCAGTCCATTACTAGATGGAAATGGTAGAGCCTTCAATAATAATGCAGGAAGTTCAATAAATATTTCTGTTCTGTATTTGAGGTAAAAAACAGAGATAATGTAGTTATCTTATAAGATAAAAAAACACTTTCCATTCTAATAGTAACACAGAAGGCTGTTAAACAGCAGCTACCGAAGTTAAACATTTTAAAATCAGCAAGTCCAGGTAACTTGAATCCAAGAGATTTACAAGAGCCAGCCAAGGAGTTTGCTGGACCATGTGTGTCAATTTTCATTAACTCTTGGAACATTGGGGTAATTCCAGAAAACTGGAAGAAAGCTAATGTGCCAACATTTTAAAAGGGTAAACAAGATGATTCAGGTAACCATAGGCCTGTCAGCCAGATATCAATCCTGAGCAAAATAACAGAGTGGCTGATACAGGACTCAAACAATAAAGAATTAAAGGAGAGTAATATAATTAATGCCATTCGTCATGTATTTATGAAAAATAGATCCTGTCAAACTAACTTGATATCGTCTGTTTGGTTTTTTAAATGAAATTACTAGTTTGGTTGATAAAGGTAATAGTATTGCTGCAACATACTTGGACTTCTGTAAGACAGTTGACCTGGTACCGTATGACATTTTCATTAAAAGATTAAAATGTTACAAAATTAACCTGACACACATTAAATGGATTAAAAACTGGCTAAAGTACAGGTTTCATAATGTAGTCGTAAAAGGGGAATATCATTGTGTGGGTGTGTACAGTGAATTTGGGCCTATGCTATTTAATATTTTTATCAATGAGCTGGAAGAAAACATAAATCATTGAAAAAAGAAAAGGAGTACTTGTGGCACCTTAGAGACTAACACAAGTACTCCTTTTCCGAATACAGACTAACACGGCTGCTACTCTGAAATAAATCACTGAAAAAGTTTGAAGATAACACAAACATTGGGTGCATGGTAAATAATGAAGAGTACAGGTCACTGATCTAGAGTGATCTGGATTGCTGGAAAACTGGGCGAAAATAAACAGTATACATTTGGTCATATTAAAATGCAAAGTCATTAATCTAGGAACAAAGAATGTAGCCCATACTTACAGGGTCAACTGAACATGAGCTTGCAGTGAGATACTATGGCCAAAAGGGCTGATACAATTCTTGGATGTATGAACAGGACTCAGGGCTGGGGCAGGGGTGCAGGAGGGTGTGGGCTCCAGCCAGGAGGCGCTTACCTCAGGCGGCTCCCGGTTGGCTGCACAGCAGGGCTAAGGCAAGCTCCCTGCCTACCCTGGCTCTGCACCACTCCCGGAAGCAGCTGACATGTCCCTCTGGCAGCGGCTCCTAGGTGTGTGCGCGGGGGGGGAGGGGGGATGTCTCCCGCGCTCACAGGCACCGCCCCCACAGGTCACAGTTCCCGGCCAATGGGAGCTGTGGAGTTGGCACATAGGGCGGGGCAGTGCACAGAGTCCCGAGCCTGCTGTCCCCATCCCTCCCCCCACCTAGGAGCTGCTGCCAAAGGGATGTGCCAGCCGCTTTCGGGAGTGACGCGGGGTAGGGGGAACGTAGGGAGCCTGCCTTAACCCCACTGCACCCCCAGACTTTTAGGGCCTAAAATCTCCCAGTTTGGCTTCAGTAGCCTCCGGGAGATAGGGCCTGATTCCGGGAGACTCTCGGTGAAACCAGGAGGGTTGGAAACCCTAGCAGAGAAAGGAATAACAAGCTCCAATAGCCAGAAGTTGAAGCTAGACAAATCTGAAGGTGTACATTTTTAACAATTTACCAAGGTCATGGTGGATTCTCCAAAACTAGCAACTTTTAAATCGAAGTTGGATGTTTTTCTAAAAGATATACAGTACTCTAGTTCAAACAGGAATTAGTTCAGGGAAATCCATGACCTGAGTTAGAAGAGGTCAGACCAGAAAACCACAGTGTGGTTCCTCCTGGTCTTATAGTCCAGGAAACTCCATCTCCCACCCACCCCCTACTTAGACCCCCTTCGCCTCACCCACACCCTCCTCCACATATACCCCCTAAGCCAGACCCCTTTCCCATCTGCCCAGACCCCCTTACCCAATCCCCTGTCTCCCTAGACCCTCACTCCCCACATATCCCACACCCTGGCCAGACCCCCCCTTCCCCTCACCCAGACCCTCCTCCTCCACATATACCCCCTAAGCCAGACCCCTTTCCCCTCTGCCCAGACCCCCTTACCCCATCCCGCCTCCTGGGACCCTCACTCCCCACATTTCCCACACCCTCTCCAGACCCCCCCTTCCCCTCACCCAGACCCTCCTCCTCCTCCTCCACATATACCCCCTAAGCCAGACCCCTTTCCCCTCTGCCCAGACCCCCCTTACCCCATCCCGCCTCCCGGGACCCTCACTCCCCGCATTTCCCACACGCTGGCCCGACCCTCCGCCTCCCATTTCCCTTCGGCCCAGCGCCTGCTGACTCCCCGCACGCCCCCGTACCTGCGCGCGCGGCGGACGGGGACGGGGCTGTCCCACGTTCTGTCCTCCTCCAGCACCGGCCCCGCCCACTCCCCGACCACCTGACTCCTTGCTGGTAAGGTCGGGGGGCGGGACGCTCCGGACGCCGTTGCTCGAGCGCGCCGCGCAGGGGCTTCTGGTCCCGCCGTTGTGTCGCCATGGTTACGGGAGAAGCGGTTGGTAGCGGTTGAAGCGGAGGGAAGCGGGTGAGTCTCCGCTCCGGGAAGAGGGACTGGCCCCGAAATAAGGGGGGGGATCCCGGCCAGAGAGGGGCGATCATGCGACTCCCCCATGATCAGTCCCTCACAGGGTGCATTTGCCCCCCCCCGCGTCACGGGAAACGGGGGGAGTGTGAGCCCCCCGCTGCCGGGAACAAGCGCTTCATGGGGGCAGGGTGACACCCCATAAGGGGTGGGAGAGGGTTATGCACCCCCCACTCAGAGGGGAGGGAATTTGCGTGACACTCCCACGGACGGGGTTCATGTGACACCCCCCGGGGCGGGCTCTGTACCCTACACACACAGGGGCATAGTTTGATTTCTCTGTTGAGGGGGCAACTCCAGTCAGGCCAATGGGGCTGTGCGCGTGGGGGGCAAATTTCGTGCCTGGCCCCAGGGGGAGGGAGGGAGGGTGAGGCAACTTTAACCATGATTCCAGGGACCACTTAGGCAACTGAAAACTCCAGTTTGGTGTTTGTTTGTTCTGAAGCTATCAGAGAATTTCTAAGCTAGGAGCACTGTGTCGAATTTCTACAAAAAGAAAGAAAATTAAATATTAAAAAAAAAAATTAAATTAGACCCACTCAGCTTTAATACTAACATGTTCTGACATCTTGTGGCAAGTCACTTAAGGGACACTGATTAGGTTTAAAATTGTAATGTATATTCTTACTCAGATACGCTTACTGAAATCAGAAGTGACCATCATCATCGAGTCCGACCTTCTGCACCTTGCAGGCCATACCCACTCAGTCCTGTAATAGACCCCTAACCTCTGGCCGAGTTACTGAAGTACTCACATCATGGTTTAAAGACTGCAAGTTACAGATAACTCATCATTTACACTAGTTTAAACCTTCAAGTGACCCATGCTGTAGAGGATAGGGTGACCAGACAGCAAGTGTGAAAAATCGGGATGGGGGTGAGGGGTAATAGGAAAGATCCAAAAATCAGGATTGTCCCTTTAAAATCAGGACATCTGGTCACCCTAGTAGAGGAAGGCAAAAAAAAAAAAAAAACACCCACTCAGGGTCTCTGCTAATCTGACCTGGGAAAAATTCCTTCCCAACCCCAAATACAGTGATCAATTAGATCCTGAGAAAGTGGGAAAGACCCACCAGGAAGATACCTGGGAAAGAATTCTCTGTCGTAACTCAGAGCCCTCCCCATCTATTGTCTTGTCTCTATCTGTTGGGGTGTTTTGCTACAGGCCGTCAATGGTGGGCCACATGCCATTGTAGGCAGTCTTGTCATACCATCCTCTCTATAAATGTATCATGCTTAGTTTTGAAGTCAGGTTTTTTGCTCCCACTGCTCCTCTTGGGAAGCTGGTCCAGAACTTCACTCCTCTAATAGTTACAAACCTTCACCTAATTTCAAGCCTAAACTTGTTGATGATCAGATTATATCCATTTGTTCTGGGGGTCCACATTGGTGCTTAACTTAAAGAACTCCTCTCCCTCCCTGGTATTTATCCCTCTGATGTATTTATAGAGAGCAATCATCTCTCCCCTCAGCCTTCTTTTTGTTAGACTAAGCAAGCCAAGCTCCCTGAGTTTCCTCTCATAAGGTAGAGTTTCCATTCCTCAGATCATCCTAGTAGCCCTTCTCTGCAACCAGTTTGAATTCATCTTTTTTAAACATGGGAGACCAGAATTGCACACACTACTTCAGATGAGATATCACCAGTGCCATGGATAATGGTTCTAACACTTCCCCGTCTCTACTGGAAATACCTCGTCTGGTGCACCCCAGGACTGTGTTGGCCTTTTTCCACGGCTGCATCACACTGATAGCTCATAGTCATCCTGTGATCAACCAATACACCTGTCATAAAAATAAAGGGAAGGGTAACCACCTTTCTGTATACAGTGCTATAAAATCCCTCCTGGCCAGAGGCAAAACCCTTTCACCTGTAAAGGTTTAAGAAGCTAAGATAACCTCGCTGGCACCTGACCAAAATAACCAATGAGGAGACAAGATACTTTCAAATCAGGAGGGGAGGGAAACAAAGGGTCTGTCTGTGTGAGGCTTTTGCCGGGAACAGATCAGGAATGCAGTCTCAGAAACTCTGTTAAGTCAGTAAATCTAGCTAGAAATGCATTAGATTTCCTTTTGTTAAATGGCTAGTAAAATAAGCTGTGCTGAATGGAATGTATATTCCTGTTTTTGTGTCTTTTTGTAACTTAAGGTTTTGCCTAGAGGGATTCTCTATGTTTTGAATCTGATTACCCTGTAAGGTATTTACCATCCTGACTTTACAGAGGTGATTCTCTTACCTTTTCTTTAATTAAAATTCTTCTTTTAAGAACCTGATTGATTTTTCATTGTTCTTAAGATCCAAGGGTTTGGGTCTGTTCACCTGTACAAATTGGTGAGGATTTTTATCAAGCCTTCCCCAGGAAAGGGGGTGTAGGGCTTGGGGGGATATTTTGGGGGAAGACATCTCCAAGTGGGCTCTTTCCCTCTTCTTTGTTTAAACATGCTTGGTGGTGGCAGCATAGGGTTCAAGGACAAGGCAAAGTTTCTACCTTGGGGAAGTTTTTAACCTAAGCTGGTAAGAATAAGCTTAGGGGGTCTTTCGTGCAGGTCCCCACATCTGTACCCTAGAGTTCAGAGTGGGGAAGGAACCTTGACAACACCCAAGTCTCTCTCTTCCTCTGTCACTTACAACTGATAAATCCCCAGCTTATAGCAAAAATTCTTCTTCTTAGTTCTTAAATTTCATCCCATTTATATTACTTGCAGTTTAGAAGGTCATCCAGATGTTCTTGTACAATATTCCGGTCCTTCTCCATATTGGCAATACTCCCAACTTTGTGTCATTTGCAAACTTTATTAACACACGCCCACTTTTTGTGCTAAGGTCAGTAATAAAAATGTTAAATGAGGAACTCCACTAGTAACCTTCCTGCATTCTGACAGGTCACCTTTCAGTATGACCTGTTGCAGTCTCCCCTTTAATCAGTTCCTTATCCACCTTTCAGTTCTCATATTAATCCCCATCTTCTCCAGTTTAACTAATAATTTCCCCTGTGTAACTGTATCAAATGCCTTACTGACATCCAGGTAGATTAGATCTACTGCATTTCTTTGTTTAAAAAAAAAATCAGTTATCTTCTCAAAGAAAGATATTAGTAATTTTGTTACTACCTCTTGAAAACAACAATTGAAACAATTGTAGAAAAATCTACAATTACTTTCTGTCATTTAGGCAACTTACTTTTTGCATTTCACTGAGCTTGGAAGAGGTCATTTAACTTTAGGAAACGGCTTAACAGCCCTTTCTTATCTTAATCCCCTGTTAATCAATCTGTTTATAAACAAAATTCTGACTCCCTGCTTCAGGGCACAAGCTGGGAGCAGTCTCCTGTCTCCTCTGCAGAACTTGTTATATTGCACACTCAGGCTGCCTTGCCCCACCCAAAATCTGCCCATGGTGACACCCCCATGTGTGGATGAAAGCTGTTCATGTGATACCCCCATATAGGAAGGAGAGTTTAGTACCCGCACCCAAAGGACAGGGAATTTGTGTGACACCCCATATGGGAAGCAGGAGATTAGGTGATACACCCCACAAGGGAGGGAGATGGATGGAACCCCCACAGAGTAGAGGATCTGTGGGGGACACCCCCATGAGGCAGGGGTATGTATTAGGTTAGTGTGAGTGAGATTCATATGACACGCCCAGCTGCTATTAGGGTATGTCTACACGACGAAATTAGGTTGAATTTATAGAAGTCATTTTTGTAGAAAGCGGTTTTATACAGTTGATTGTGTGTGTCCCCACACAAGTGCTCTAAGTGCATGTAGTCGGCGGAGTGTGTCCACAGTACAGAGGCAACCGTCAACTTCTGGAGCGTTGCACTGTGGGTGGCTATCCCACAGTTCCCGCAGTCTCTGCCGCCCATTTGAATTCTGGGTAGAAATCCCAGTGCCTGATGGGGCTAAAACATTGTCGCGAGTGGTTCTGGGTACATATCGTCAGGCCCCCGTTCCCTCCCTCCCTCCCTCCGTGAAAGCAAGGGCAGACAATCGTTTTGCGCCTTTTTTCTTGAGTTACCTGTGCAGACGCCATACCACGGCAAGCATGGAGCCCGCTCAGCTAACTGTCACCGTATGTCTCCTGGGTGCTGGCAGACGTGGTACTGCATTGCTACACAGCAGCAGTTAATTGCCTTTTGGCAGCAGACAGTGCAGCATGACTGGTAGCCATCATCAATGTAGTCCTGGGTGCTCTTTTAATCGGGCGCCTGGGCAAACATGGGAGTGACTCAGCCAGATCATTTCCCTTGTTTCATCTCATGGCGATTCAATCCTACCGGCAGTGCGCTGTGTTTTAACCTCCAGCCAGCAGAAGATGATGGCTAGTCGTCATACTGCACCGTCTTCTGCCGAGCACCCAGGAGATGATGACAGCTAATGGTCGTACTGCACAGTCTGCTGCCAGCAAGATGTATAAAGATAGATGAAGTGGCTCAAAACAAGAAATAGACCAGATTTGTTTTGTATTCATTTTCTCCTCCTTCCCTCTGTGAAATCAATGGCCTGCTAAACCCAGTTTTGAGTTCTATCCTTGAGGTTTTGAGTTCTATCCTTGAGGGGGCCATGCAGTTTCTCGCAAAGCTACCCCCTTTGTTGATTTTAATTCCCTGTAAGCCAACCCTGTAAGCCATGTCGTCAGTCTCCCCTCCCTCCGTCAGGGCAACGGCAGACAATTGTTTCGCGCCTTTTTTCTGTGCAGACACCATACCACGGCAAGCATGGAGCCCTCTCAGATCACTTTGGCAATTAGGAGCACATTAAACATGACGTGCATTATCCAGCAGTATATGCAGCACCAGAACTTGGCAAAGCAATACCGGGCGAGTAGGCGACGTCACTGCGGTAACGTGAGTGATGAGGACATGGACACAGACTTCTCTCAAAGCAGGGGCCCTGGCAATGTGGGCATCATGGTACTAATGGGGCAGGTTCATGCGGTGGAACGCCGATTCTGGGCTCGGGAAACATGCACAGCGTGGTGGGACCGCATAGTGTTGCGGGCATGGGACAATTCCCAGTGGCTGCAAAACTTTTGCATGCGTAAGGGCACTTTCATGGAACTTTGTGACTTGCTTTTCCCTGCCCTGAGGCGCAAGAATACCAAGATGAGAGCAGCCCTCACAGTTGAGAGGCGAGTGGCAATAGCCCTGTGGAAGCTTGCAACGCCAGACAACTACCGGTCAGTCGGGAATCAATTTGGAGTGGGCAGATCTACTGTGGGGGCTGCTGTGATGCAAGTAGCCCACACAATCAAAGATCTGCTGATATCAAGGCTGGTGACCCTGGGAAATGTGCAGGTCATAGTGGATGGCTTTGCTGCAATGGGATTCCCTAACTATGGTGGGGCCATAGACGGAACCCATATCCCTATCTTGGCACCGGAGCACCAAGCCGGGGAATACATAAGCCGCAAAGGGTACTTTTTCAATAGTGCTGCAAGCACTGGTGGATCACAAGGGACGTTTCACCAACATCAACGTGGGATGGCCGGGAAAGGTACATGACACTCGCATCTTCAGGAACTCTGGTCTGTTTCAAAAGCTGCAAGAAAGGACTTTATTCCCAGGCCAGAAAATAACCGTTGGGGATGTTGAAATGCCTATAGGTATCCTTGGGGACCCAGCCTACCCCTTAATGCCATGGCTCATGAAGCCATACACAGGCAGCCTGGACAGTAGTCAGGAGCTGTTCAACTCTAGGCTGAGCAAGTGCAGAATGTGCGTTTGGATGTGTAAAAGCGCGCTGGCGCAGTTTACTGACTCGCTTAGACCTCAGCGAAACCAATATTCCCACTGTTATTACTGCTTGCTGTGCGCTCCATAATATCTGTGAGAGTAAGGGGGAAGGCATTTGTGGCGGGGTGGGAGGTTGAGGCAAATCGCCTGGCTGCTGGTTTTGCACAGCCAGACACCAGGGCGGTTAGAAAAGCACAGGAGGGCGTGGTGCGCATCAGAGAAGCTTTGAAAACCAGTTTCATGACTGGACAGGCTATGGTGTGAAAGTTATGTTTGTTTCTCCATGATGAAACCCACCGCCCCTTGGTTCATTCTACCACCCTCCCCGCCTCCCTTCGATCACCGCTTGCGGAGTCAATAAAGTCATTGTTGCTTCACATTAATGCATTCTTTATTAATTCAATCACACAAATAGCGGGATAACTACCAAGGTAGCGCAGGAGGGGTGGTGGAGGAGAGAAGGACAAGGCCACACAGCACTTTAAAAGTTTAAAAAACTTTAACTTATTGAATGCCAGCCTTCTGTTGCTTGGGCAATCCTCTGGGGTGGAGTGGCTGGGTGGCCGGAGGCCCCCCCACCGCGTTCTTGGGCATCTGGGGGAGGAGGCTATGGAACTTGGGGAGGAGGGCAGTTGGTTACACAGGGGCTGTAGCGGCGGTCTGTGCTCCTGCTGCCTTTCCTTCAGCTCAACCATACGCTGAAGCATATTGGTTTGATCCTCCAGCAGCCTCAGCATTGAATCCTGCCTCCTCTCATCACGCTGCCGCCACATTTGAGCTTTAGCCCTCTCTTCAGCCCACCACCTCTCCTCCCGCTCATATTGTGCTTTCCTGCACTCTGACATTGTCTGCCTCCACACATTCGTCTGTGCTATGTCAGTGTGGGGGGAGGACAGCATGAGCTCAGAACATTTCATCATGAGTTCGTTTTTTTCGCCTTCTAATCTTCACTAGCCTCTGGGAAGGAGAAGATCCTGTGATCATTGAAACACATGCAGCTGGTGGAGAAAAAAAGAAAAGAGGCAGTGGTATTTAAAAAGACACATTTTCTAGAACAATGGCTACACTCTTTCATGGTAAACCTTATTGTTAACATTACATACACAGCACATGTGCTTTCGTTCCAAGGTCGCATTGTGCCTCCCCCCACCACGTGGCTAGCCCCTCACCCCCCCCTCCCCCGGCTAACAGCGGGGAACATTTCTGTTCAGCCACGGGCAAACAGCCCAGCAGGAACGGGCACCTCTGAATGTCCCCTTAAGAAAAGCACCCTATTTCAAACCAGGTGACCATGAATGATATCACTCTGAGGATAACACAGAGATAAAGAACGGATGTTGTTTGAATGCCAGCAAACATACACTGCAATGCTTTGTTCTACAATGATTCCCGAGTATGTGCTACTGGCCTGGTGTGGTAAAGTGTCCTACCATGGTGGGTGGAATAAGGCTGCCCTCCCCAGAAACCTTTTGCAAAGGCTTTGGGAGTATATCCAGGAGAGCCACAAATGCCAGGGCAAATCAATCACTAAACATGCTTGCTTTTAAACCATGTATAGTATTTTAAAAGGTACACTTACCAGAGGTCCCTTCTCCACCTGGCGGGTCTGGGAGGCAGCCTTGGGTGGGTCTGGGGGGAGACTGCTTTCAGGTCCAGGGTGAGAAACAGTTCCTGGCTGTCGGGAAAACTGGTTTCTCTGCTTGCTTGCTGTAAGCTTTCTCCTTCAATGGAGATGGAGGCAACAAACAACACGGCTGGGGTAGTGGTGGCTGAACCCCCTAAAATGGCATGCAGCTCATCATAGAAGCGGCATGTTTGGGGCTCTGACCCGGAGTGGCCGTTTGCCTCTCTGGTTTTCTGGTAGGCTTGCCTCAGGTCCTTAAGTTTCACGCGGCATTGCTTCGGGTCCCTGTTACGGCCTCTGTCCTTCATGCCCTGGGAGATTTTGACAAATGTTTTGGCATTTCAAAAACTGGAACAGAGTTCTGATAGCATGGATTCCTCTCCCCATGCAGCGATCAGATCCCGTACCTCCCGTTCGGTCCATGCTGGAGTTCTTTTGCTATTCTGGGACTCCATCATGGTCACCTCTGCTGATGAGTTCTGGCCAGCGTGGCAAGCTGCAGGTGACCATGCAAACAGGAAATTGAAATTCAAAAGTTTGTGGGCCTTTTCCTGTCTACCTGGCCAGTGCATCTGAGTTGAGAGTGCTGTCCAGAGCGGTCACAATAGAGCACTCTGGGATAGCTCCCAGGAGGCCAATACTGTCTAATTGCGTCCACAATACCCCAAATTTGACCTGGCAAGGCCGATTTAAGCGGTAATCCACTTGTCAGAGGTGGATTAAGGAAATTGATTTTAAGAGCCCTTTAAGTTGAAAAAAAGGGCTTCATCGTGTGGACGGGTGCAGGTTTACATCGATTTAGAGCTGCTAAATTCGACCTAAACTCCTAGTGTAGACCAGGGCTCAGAAATAAGAATATTAATTTCAGGTTCAAAATGACCCAGCAGCCTCTATGCAGGACTCAGACCCATAGTAGTTCACATCTTCCGATACTGGACAAACGTTACAAGCTCAGAGCTGGTTTCCAAGCTTCATATCACCACTGTCTATTTTATGCAGCACTCATCACCATATCTAAGCATTATAATTCAGCCAAGTTTTGATCAAGAAGTCAAAATGAACCTGGCCTGGCATTTGTTATTTAATATTTGTGCTGTGGTAATGCGCACTGCCACCATTTTGCTGTGCATTCTGCAGATATAGAGGAAGATACGGACCTGCACCAAAGAGTTTACAATCTAAAATGATAAAAGATAAATAGAGTGGGGAAAGGGATCCACATACAAGCAATGGGTTAAATTGTCCCTGGCATTTACTCGGCTACACAGAGGAGTAAGATTCCACCCTCTCACTTCCCTATGTGACTGAGTTCCTAGCAACTCAGCTTGTTGCTTGTTGTTCCAACTCAGTGGAAATTTGGAGAGGGATAGAGAAGAGGGAGGAGCCTTTGGTTATTCCCCAGCCAGAGTAGCCACTCAAGTACACAAGGGGCAGTCAATAACATCCTGAAAAGGGTTGAAGAAACTTAATTCCTCTTAGGGCAAGAGAGGAATTATGTCTCTTTGAGGCACAATTCTTTCCTGTGCTCCTTTTGGGGTGGTACAGTTTATGCTCTGCCCTTTTCTCTGGGCTGAGCCTAAGGGCTCTATCTAGCATGAAGTGACCAGGGTGCTGACAGGCACACAATTTGATAGTTATGTATTGTATTTATGTTGATAGGCTTGGGAGTTTTGTTTTTTAAATATAACCTTACCATGATCTTGTGTGACTACCATGTTTGTTTAACTTTTTGTTTGGTTTAAACCTTTCTTATTTACTCTGTTTTAGTGCTTGCTCTTTTTCATCCTTCTCTCAAAAAAAGACATCAGGATGGTTTTCAGGAAAGATTTTGAAAATCCATTTTTTTTTCATAATATGTTTTTTCAGTCTTGTTTTAGGTCTCAATTCTGCAATCAGGTCTTTGTGATTTTACCTTCCTGCCCACAAAGTCACAGACTCAAGTGTCTGCCCACACCAATCCAATTGCAGGACTGGAGTTTTGGTCCTTACTCATGAAATACTCCCATTGAAGCCATTGGAAATTTTGTATGAGTTTAAAAGTAATAGGATTGGCTAATAGGTCATACCCTAACTTGTCGTCCATCTAAATGGCAGAGCTTAAAATGAGACCACCATATGGAGAGACTGGTCCAGAGAAGGGAATCAAGGAGGAATTTAATGAGCAAGATATGACAGAGGAGTCTCCAAGTGATTGCAGAAATGGAGATATCCAGACAAACAATGAAAATAGTCTTGTAAAAACAGGTAATTGAAAGGAAGAGCTACATTAACACTTGACCGTAGTGTTTTGTGCTAGAAAGAATTTAGTGATCATGTGGCTACTTAATTTGTTTTCTTAAGAAGGTGATGTTTTACCAATTGAACTCTTAATGTCCAGTGCTGCCCTTACTCACATGGATACAACTTGCACTGGGCTATATCCTGCTCTGTTATGCTAGTGTAATTGGGATCAAAATATGATCCAATATGAGTTTGTTCCTGCTCCCACTGAACTCAGTGAGGTTTTTCCCCTAACTGAGGCCAGAAGAGGAACCTTAATGACCTTCCAGTTTTTACTGTGTAAATAATTCTGCCCTTATTTGTAATCGGACAGCTTCCATGAACTCCCAACTGGTGTAACCGAAAGCATAATTTAGCTCTGTATAGTTAAATATTTGCTGACGCCATCTTGTTTGTTTCTTGCTCTCTAAATGGCAGAACTACAGTCCCAACCACAAGATGTAGAGCCACAGCCTGAAGAGGGAATCAAAGATGATGTGAATGTACGAAGGAAGTCAGAAGAGATTTTGAATGATTACAGCACTGGAGATATGATGATAGCTGTAAAAACAGGTAATTATATGGAAAAGCTACACTAGCAACTAAGGTGCCCTGTAATAATATGGATGTACTATTATTTTAGTTTCTTTACATGCAAGGTTGTCAGTCCTATACGAATACCAAATCACCAGTAAATTAAGAGGATAGCTTTAATATGCAACAATCATATCATTGCAACAAGAAACTACAAGAGCTCTGTTACTAATGCTCCCATTGTTACCATTCATTTTTGGAGTCATAGATACTACCATAGCAGAGTGTATCTAGAGGTAAGCAGTAAACAAAATATTGGAATACTCTTTGTCTGTGATTAATAGCTACTGCTTCTAAAAAAGCTGCAATTTCCTTTAAAAAAAGTTAACAAGTTTTTTGGGACAGACTGCTTTTACTTGAACATTTTTATGGAAATTGACTTTAAAAATTAATATTTCTCTTTAGAAAGTAAACAATGTAAGTGTCACACTCATACTGTTATATGGCAATTTTTTTCCTTACATAACAAGAAGATACTAAATCTGAAGAGAAAACAGTGTACACTGTATCCAAAACATTTCAACAGAATGAGCAGCAGTCAGGTGGTGATCATAAACCAGTGACCAATTCATCCAGTCACAAGGCAGAAGAAAACAAAGGTTGCCTTCGGTAATTTATTTTAATGTTATTAATGAGTGAAACTGTGGTTCCATTGAAGTCAGTGGAAGTTTTGCCATTGACTTGAGTAGAGCCAGGATTTTGCTATCTGTGTTTATCTTAAATGATGCAGCAAAATGGTATAAGATGAACCTGATGCCAATCAAGAAATAAAAATTGTCCTTGACATTTCACAAAATTCATACTGCTTTTTGATGGCCGTAGTAGCAAATTGCATTTTGAATTCACCATGAAGGGTTATTTAATGGCTTCAGAGATAATTGCGCAAACTTAATGGAAGCGTTGTCTGTAGGATTGGACCCTTTCTCAGTACCACTGCAGACAATACACTGTTTAGTAACCTGAGTGTGAATATTTCTAATGCAGAGAAAAATTTTAACAAAGAAAACATGTAGTAGGTGGCTCAATGGGGTGGGATGTAAATCTTTTCTTTTTCTCTAAGGATTCTGGTTCAAATCTGTCTTGGGTTAGTATAGATTTTTACCATCTGAAGGTTATGCAGTGGCAAATGTGAAATGGGGTAGTTTTCTCAGTCCATTTCCCAGTGGACAAATGTGCACGTCACAAAATCTGCCACTGTAACTAGTACTAATTGGTAATCTTGTTGAAAGTTTCAACAGGCAGGCCAATTACTGAATGGACATGATATATGAATTACAGTTCTTAATGTGTTAGTAGGAGATAATATGGAGGAACATTGCATTGCTGTTAGCTCTGACATACCTGTTCTGCTGCATTTTTTAAAGTCAAAGGAAAGAATCCAGCTGACTTCATCAGGCTGTGGATCAGGCTGTAGATACATACAAAGAAAAGGAGTACTTGTGGCACCTTAGAGACTAACCAATTTATTTGAGCATAAGCTTTCGTGATCTACAGCTCACTTCATCAGATGCATACTGTGGAAAGTACAGAAGATCTTTTTATACACACAAACCATGAAAAAATGGGTATTTACCACTACAAAAGGTTCTCTCCCCCCACCCCACTCTCCTGCTGGTAATAGCTTATCTAAAGTGATCACTCTCCTTACAATGTGTATGATAATCAAGACGGGCCATTTCCAGCACAATCCAGGGTTTAACAAGAACATCTGGCGGGTGGGGGGGTATGAAAAAACAAGGGGAAATAGGTTACCTTGCATAATGACTTAGCCACTCCCAGTCTCTATTCAAGCCTAAATTAATTGTATCCAATTTGCAAATGAATTCCAATTCAACAGTCTCTCGCTGGAGTCTGGATCTGAAGTTTTTCTGTTGTAATATCGCAACTTTCATGTCTGTAATCGTGTGACCAGAGAGATTGAAGCATTCTCCGACTGGTTTATGAATGTTATAATTCTTGACATCTGATTTGTGTCCATTTAGTCTTTTACGTAGAGACTGTCCAGTTTGACCAATGTACATGGCAGAGGGGCATTGCTGGCACATGATGGCATATATCACATTGGTGGATGTGCAGGTGAACAAGCCTCTGATAGTGTGGCTGATGTTATTAGGCCCTGTGATGGTGTCCCCTGAATAGATATGTGGGCACAGTTGGCAACAGGCTTTGTTGCAAGGATAGGTTCCTGGGTTAGTGGTTCTGTTGTGTGGTATGTGGTTGCTGGTGAGTATTTGCTTCAGGTTGGGGGGCTGTCTTTAGGCAAGGACTGGCCTGTCTCCCAAGATTTGTGAGAGTGTTGGGTCATCCTTCAGGATAGGTTGTAGATGCTTAATAATGCGTTGGAGGGGTTTTAGTTGGGGGCTGAAGGTGACGGCTAGTGGCGTTCTGTTATTTTCTTTGTGAGGCCTGTCCTGTAGTAGCTGTACTTTCCACAGTATGCGTCCGATGAAGTGCGCTGTAGCTCACGAAAGCTTATGCTCAGATAAATTGGTTAGTCTCTAAGGTGCCACAAGTAGTCTGTATTCGCAAAAAGAAAAGGAATAACACGGCTGTTACTCTGAAACCTGTCATTATGTAAGGCACTGCATTTAGCCGTATGGAGTGGAAATCTATCAACTGCATGAAAAAACTTGTACAAATACAGACAGACATCATCTTCCTTTCCAAATGCAAACAGATGGACATCATACCAAAAGGACTGAAGGTAAAAAATCCATTACAATCTACATACCACACAGACTATGCTGACAGCTTGTGCCACACACTCTCAAAGAAACTGCGGAACCACCTGATCAACATCCTGGCTAGGCAGCAGTTCTGCGGAAAAGGGCCTGGGGTGACAGTGGACGAGAAGCTGGATATGAGTCAACAGTGTGCCCTTGTTGCCAAGAAGGCCAATGGCGTTTTGGAATGTAGAAGTAGGGGCATAGCCAGCAGATTGAGGGACGTGATCGTTCCCCTCTATTCGACATTGGTGAGGCCTCATCTGGAGTACTGTGTCCAGTTTTGGGCCCCACACTACAAGAAGGATGTGAATAAATTGGAGAGAGTCCAGCGAAGGGCAACAAAAATTATTAGGGGTCTGGAACACATGACTTATGAGGAGAGGCTGAGGGAACTGGGATTGTTTAGTCTGCAGAAGAGAAGAATGAGGGGGGATTTGATAGCTGCTTTCAACTACCTGAGAGGTGGTTCCAAAGAGGATGGTTCTAGACTATTCTCAGTGGTAGAAGATGACAGGACAAGGGGTAATGGTCTCAAGTTGCAGTGGGGGAGGTTTAGGTTGGATATTAGGAAAAACTTTCACTAGGAGGGTGGTGAAACATTGGAATGCGTTACCTAGGGAGGTGGTAGAATCTCCTTCCTCAGAAGTTTAAGGTCAGGCTTGACAAAGCCCTGGCTGGGATGATTTAATTGGGGATTGGTCCTGCTTTGAGCAGGGGGGTGGACTAGATGACCTCCTGAGGTCCCTTCCAACCCTGATATTCTATGATTCTACAGAAAACAAGGAAAGAAAGAATGAGCTCTCAAAAATGGATACTCTCATAAAAAAACAACCTTCCACACAAGCTTCCTCATGGCTGGACTTTACTAAAACTAGACAAGCCATTTACAACACACACTTTGCTTCTCTACAAAAGAAAAAGGACACTAAACTTTCTAAACTACTACATGCCACAAGGGGCCACAGCAATGGTTCCCTCAACCCACCCAGCAATATTGTTAACCTATTCAACTATACTCTTAGCCCAGCAGAAGCAGCTGTCCTATCTCGGGGCCTCTCCTTCTGCCCCCCCACCCTCACGAACATGATACAGTTCTGTGGTGACCTAGAATCCTATTTTCGACGTCTCCGACTCAAGGAATATTTCCAACACACCTCTGAACAACATACTAATCCACAGAGACCTCCCTACCAACACTACAAAAAGAAGGATTCTACGTGGACGACTCCTGAAGGTCGAGACAGCAGACTGGACTTCTACATAGAGTGCTTCCGCCGACATGCACGGGCTGAAATTGTGGAAAAGCAGCATCACTTGCCCCACAACCTCAGCCGTGCAGAACACAATGCCATCCACAGCCTCAGAAACAACTCTGACATCATAATCAAAAAGGCTGACAAAGGAGGTGCTGTTGTCATCATGAATAGGTTGGAATATGAACAAGAGGCTGCTCGGCAGCTCTCCAACATCACTTTCTACAAGCCATTACCCTCTGAGAGTTACCAAAAGAAACTACAGCATTTGCTCAAGAAACTCCCTGAAAAAGCACAAGATCAAATCCGCACAGACACACCCCTAGAACCCCGACCTGGGATATTCTATCTACTATCCAAGATCTGTAAACCTGGAAATCCTGGGTGCCCCATCATCTCAGGCATTGGCACCCTGACAGCAGGATTGTCTGGCTATGTAGACTCCCTCCTCAGGCCCTACGCTACCAGCACTCCCAGCTACCTTTGAGACACCACTGACTTCCTGAGGAAACTACAGTCCATCGGTGATCTTCCTGATAACACCATCCTGGCCACTATGGATGTAGAAGCCCTCTACACCAACATTCCACACAAAGAGGACTACAAGCCATCAAGAACACTATCCCCGATAATGTCACAGCTAACCTGGTGGCTGAACTTTGTGACTTTGTCCTTACCCATAACTATTTTACATTTGGGGACAATGTATACCTTCAAATCAGCTGCACTGCTATGGGTACCCGCATGGCCCCACAGTATGCCAACATTTTTATGGCTGACTTAGAACAATGCTTCCTCAGCTGTCGTCCCCTACTCTACTTGTGCTATATTGATGACATCTTCATCATCTGGACCCATGGAAAAGAAGCCCTTGACGAATTCCACCATGATTTCAACAATTTCCATCCCACCATCAACCTCAGCCTGGTCCAGTCCACACAAGAGATCCACTTCCTGGACACTCCAGTGCTAATAAGCGATGGTCACATAAACACCACCCTATACTGGAAACCTACTGACCGCTATTCCTACCTTCATGCCTCCAGCTTTCACCCTGACCACACCACACGATCCATCGCCTACAGCCAAGCTCTGCGATACAACCGCATTTGCTCCAACCCCTCAGATAGAGACAAATACCTATAAGATCTCTATCAAGCATTCTTACAACTGCAATACCCACCTGCGGAAGTGAAGAAACAGATTGATAGAGCCAGAAGAGTTCCCAGAAGTCACCTAATACAGGACAGGCCTAACAAAGAAAATAACAGAAGGCCACTAGCCGTCACCTTCAGCCCCCAACTAAAACCCCTCCAACACATTATTAAGCATCTACAACCTATCCTGAAGGATGACCCAACACTCTCACAAATCTTGGGAGACAGGCCAGTCCTTGCCTACAGACAGCCCCCCAACCTGAAGCAAATACTCACCAGCAACCACATACCACACAACAGAACCACTAACCCAGGAACCTATCCTTGCAACAAAGCCTGTTGCCAACTGTGCCCACATATCTATTCAGGGGACACCATCACAGGGCCTAATAACATCAGCCACACTATCAGAGGCTTGTTCACCTGCACATCCACCAATGTGATATATACCATCATGTGCCAGCAATGCCCCTCTGCCATGTACATTGGTCAAACTGGACAGTCTCTACGTAAAAGACTAAATGGACACAAATCAGATGTCAAGAATTATAACATTCATAAACCAGTCGGAGAACGCTTCAATCTCTCTGGTCACACGATTAGAGACATGAAAGTTGCGATATTACAACAGAAAAACTTCAGATCCAGACTCTAGTGAGAGACTGTTGAATTGGAATTCATTTGCAAATTGGATACAATTAACTTAGGCTTGAATAGAGACTGGGAGTGGCTAAGTCATTATGCAAGGTAACCTATTTCCCCTTGTTTTTTCATACCCCCCCCCCAGACGTTCTTGTTAAACCCTGGATTGTGCTGGAAATGGCCCGCCTTGATTATCATACACATTGTAAGGAGAGTGATCACTTTAGACAAGCTATTACCAGCAGGAGAGTGGGGTGGGGGGAGAGAAAACCTTTTGTAGTGGTAAATACCCATTTTTTCATGGTTTATGTGTATAAAAAGATCTTCTGTACTTTCCACAGTATGCATCTGATGAAGTGAGCTGTAGCTCACGAAAGCTTATGCTCAAATAAATTAGTTAGTCTAAGGTGCCACAAGTACTCCTTTTTTCTTTTTGCGAATACAGACTAACACGGCTGTTACTCTGAAACCTAGATACATACAGAATTTCAGTCCCTTGGGTTACCAGCCAACACCTTTCTGAAGAACTAAATTCATATGAAAAATCTTGGAAGGGAACATATACTTTATATAATGAGATTATTTTGTTTCCAAAGGAAGTAGCATATTTTATTATGAGCCTATACATTGCCTGGATGTGCCAAGAATTTAATTCAAGGGCTTCCAATAGTGTAGATTCATAGTGAAAAGCAATGAAATGTTACAAATAGGTAAAAAAACCCCAAACACTATGATCTATCATGCATAAAATAGTTAGCATTTGCTACTAACACTAAAGAGTTATTTAGATGTAGAGGCTTTGCTTAATGTTTATAAGCCCCTTCAGTTTTTATTGAATCTTCAGTCCTTCTGGGATTATTCCAGCCATGTGATGTTTATAGGGACTTAGTTACATTCTAACAATTACCCATATATTATATTGCCTAATGAATTCAAGTGACCAGTCAGTTGTGTCAGAACTGTGTTTCTCAGAAATATTAAATTTCAAAGTAAAAATTTAAATACAGTTTCATTTATTAAGGTCCTGATTCTACCAGTTTTCCTCAGCTTTACTGTGTTGCTTTGGGCCTGCCTTCCTGCCAAGAAAAATCTGACCATTTTAAGCCCCAATCCTGCAAAAATTTAAGCAATTGAGTAGTCCTATTCAATGTATAAAGTTAAGCACATGCTTAAGTCTTTGCAGGACTGGGGCTTTGAGGTTCAACTTGTGCATTTTTTGCATTAACAACAAGAATAGAGCACGTTAACACTGAAATATAATTTTGTAATGTCTAATACTTGTTATAAACTAATCCCAACAAAACTAGATACAAGTTTGTACTGTAGGTAGGGATAAATTACTAAAGTTTTCTTTTAACCTTTTATACATGTTTTAGTAAAATCTAGTCTCCTCAAAGAGAAAAATATTTTCAGCTTGTTTCAAATATATTTATATATGTTAAATATTTAAGTTTAAAAGCTTACATATTAAAACAGTTCTATTTTTGATAATAACCAGCATGTGTTAGGTGATACACAGATTACTAAAAGACAGGAGCACTGATCTGCATGTGGGGCTCCATATGGGTTAGATCACTTTGTTAGATCTAACCCATATGGATCACAAAGATCATGTGGTTGCTTAGCTAATTAAATTGATGAGGAAATATTAATAGCTGATGTAATTTCGTGTTTGTTTTCCTTTTTTAACAGTATAGAAAATGATAAGCGAAACGTCTGCGCTCTAAACAAGCAGAAATGGAAAGCAGTTCTAAAATAACTACTATATGATTACTCAGAGTAATGTTCTGAAAGGGTAAAGCAGCTAATGAGTTAAATGTCATTGAAGAAGCAGATTGTTCAGCTATTTGAAGTCAGGCAGATATTAAAGCTTTCAGAATGTGTTTTATACTTTAAAGGTTTTTTAAGTTGTTCATACTTCCTGTCAATATTTTAGAATGACAAAAAAGCTCCTGCGAGACATCTGCAAACAGCAAAAATTATATGTGACCCCATGTTTGAATGACACACTATATTTACATTATAAAGGTAAGCCATACCAAAACCAACAAAAAACACAACACATTTCAGAATTATTGTTCTAACTAGCAATGTAGCAGGCGATCTGGATACGGTTCACTGAGGGAAGGTTTCTGAAAATTGTATTAGAAATAGAATTTAATTTGATGGAAAAATTTAATTTGGGGTGGAGCTGAGTCAACAGCAATGTACAAAAGTACTTCAGCATCAGTGTTAAGGCCTGATCCTGGAAGATCTTCCAGCTTCCATTAAATTGACCGGGAGCAGAGGATGTTCAACGTTGTGCAGAATAAGATTCTAATGACCAAAGCTAGCGGATTCAGGGACAACTTTGATTAATTTTGTGGCACTTCTGTGTCAGCCAGTTATGTGATTCTTCATTTAAAGACAACAAATTTAAAGTTGATATAAGGAAATACTCTTCTTTACACACTGTTCAGTCAGCTGTGATATTAATCATCAGCTGAAATCAATCGGGTTTATGGCTTTTGTGGAATTTTGAGAGAGAGTTTATATACATGTATGAAAAAAATCCAGCATATGTAGCTACATGAGCTAGCTAGGCAAAACATACTAGGGTTATTATGCCTCATGGTTAAGGGTTAAGACTTTCTGTGGGGGTTAGAAAGCAATTTTTTCTGTTATGATAAAATATTGCACAGTTGACTAGGTGCCTTTTTGTTTTCAACTTATTTTGAAACATGCCAGTGTTGGAGACAAGATACTGGAACTGAGGGAGTACTGATATGTTCTGGATTGACAGTTTTGATGTTGCTACAGACAACCAGTTAATCTAAATTTGAATCTTACTCTTTCAAATGTACTTTTAACTTCTAAACTGTGACTAACAATATTCATGAAAAACAAGTTACTATAAATCAAGGCGGGATCTAGGTGGCACATTGAATCAAAACACTAGCTTCTCACTTCTAAAGACACTGGTTTAAAATATTGGTCCTGAATACCTCATGAGCAAAAATGTACCTTATTCCTTCTTAAATATTCTTTTAGAAAAAGACTGTTTTTCAGCTACAGGAACCTATGTATTGATGAATAAAGAATGCCCAGAAAAAAAAGTAAGCACATTGCATTCTCATACCATCAGTTTTGTTATTAGTGAGCAATACCCAAATGTGGATCCTTCACTTCCTGCATTCTAGTATTAATAAATGGAAAAAAAGAGTTCCTAGAGCTAATGTGAATGCTGCCCTTTGTTGTCTTTAAGGACATTTTTATGTGGTATAGCTAGCCTTTCCATAACAACTTAAAAGTGGTTTTATATATAACATGCTAAGTCTCCAGGGAGCCCATCTCCCATTCAGGGGCACTATTTGTGCCATTATGCCAACTTATTGTCTTTTGAGATTTAAAATCATTACCTTTGCGAATCTTTAAGCTTCCTTCTTGATGGGTATGACGGGGTCAAGACTCACCACCTGTTGGTTGTTCCAGGAATTAGCTGTGTCCACTGGAGAGTGTCCTCAGCATGTGGTGTCTTGCCCATTGTCCATTCTGCTGCCCTGCGACCCGCATTGCTCCCTGCTCGGCATCGTCCGCTTCAGGATGCTGCTCTCCGGCATGCCTACTACTTCAGACTCACCCCCTTCCGGGGGAGGGGGGGGTGTTAACAGCCATCTTTGGAACTCACACCTGCCTCAGTGGCCAACCACAATCCAAAGTCTATCCCCTTAGCTCAGGAGCAAGCTGCAGTCCGTATTGGCCACCATCTTCCATAGCCAGGTGCACTGTAAGGTGGGGAACAGGGGAGACCCAGGCCTGCCCACTACTCTGAGTCCCAACTCAGGGGCTCTCTAGCAGCAGCCTCCTTCGTTCCCCTCTTGTCCGCCTATTCTTCCCTGGACCACTTCCCCTATGGCCCTGTGCACCTTCTTGGCCCTTTGTAGCAGGGTCTGCAGCCTGGCAGGTAACAGGGCTGGACCCCTCTCCTGCTCCCCCGAGCCTGCCCGGCATTGCTTTGTCCAAGGTGCTGGCTCCTTGCTTCAGGAGCCTGTCCTTCTCCCTCGCTAGTCAAGGAGAGACTACCTTCTTCTCTGCTAGGCCGCCTTTATATAGGGCCTCGCCCAGCCCTGATTGGCTGCCTCTTCCTTCCCCTGATTGGCCCTCCACAGGCCTTTATTGATTGGCTGCCAGTCTATGCAGCCTCTAAAGGCCTGTTCCAGCCCTTTTCTCAGGGGGTGGGGCGACTGCCCCACCACACAGGGCCTGATTCTTGAAGTCACTGGGAGTTTTGTCATTGACTTCAACGAGAGCAGTTCATAGATTCCAAAGCCAGAAAAGACCACTGTGGTCAGCTAGTCTGACCTTCTGTGTAACAAAGGCCATAGGATTTCCCTGAATTAATTCCTGTTTGTTTGATTCCAGTCTTGATTTAAAAATTGCTAATAACGAGAATCCACTACAACCTTTGATAAATTGTTCCAGTGGCTAATTACACTTGTAGCAATTAGTTTATTTAATCATTTAAGAAAGATTTATTGTTGTGGCTAAGTATAATTAATTAATGTGTGATGGTTAGGTTTAAGTAGGATAGGATCATAGGAGTATAAGACTGGCAAGCATGCATGAGTGATGAATGTGTATTAGATATATAAGCAAAGTAAAGCTGTAATGCTAGGCCTACACGCTAACCTGAAATCTTACAGGCTTCAGCCATACTGGGCCTAAGGAGAGATGACATAAGTAGGTCAAGAAATAATCCTTAACCAGTAAAATTACAAGATTACTGTAAAGAATGTGCCAATGGGCGATGTTTGGGAAAACCACAATAATAAATCTTCTAATAAATTATTAAATACACTAATTGACTAAAAGCCCCTCTCTTTGATGGGATGAATATTATGGAAAAATAAGAACCCCGTCACACAAAAGTTATATATCAATACACAGCAAGCATTATAACTCACGACGAATATAACTTAAAACTTTTATATGTATAATTAAGGGTTAGTAGTTTCTTCACATGGATGCTCGGGGGATTGATATACTGTTTCTACAGGCTGTTGGTGACATACAGAAACATATGGAGGTTCTGGTACTTGATATGGTTTTATGCTATGCATGTCTTCATAAATACTCTCCTCTGCTGTGACTGTGGGTATTGCTGCTGGATTAACTGTGACTTGAAGAGGGATAGAAACAGGTTGGACTGAACCAGGCTGGTCTCTGGGCATTTCTTGGTTTAAAGTTATAATCTTTCCTCCCATATAATGTATGGCAAAAATAACACCTGTAGTGAGGATACTTTGGACAACAATCCATCCCTTCCATCCCTACAGGGGTGGTCAATACTGCATCTGTTCCATCTAATAATTTGTTCAATGTTTGCTTTGCTTGATCCATATTACTAATTTCAGTTAAATGCCAATTTTTCCTTTCTAACACCTGTTTTAGCTATAAATCTAATGGTCGTATGTGTGCAGAATACCGTGCTGGGTACTGCATGGGCTCTTTCAGGTTTTGTATACATGTTGGTGGTTGTAACATTGAGTATCTTCTTAGTGGACAGAATTCCTTACTTGTGACTGTGTTTGTGGCCATTGTATTTATTCTTTTTGTGCTCCTAGAAAGTCTCCAGCCCTAAGAAAATCTGTCAGGGTAACGCTCACCCTGCTGATTTTAAAACTGTAGCTGCACAGGTGACAGACTCACTCACAGACTCACTCAATAGTTATTGAGTAACGCAGAACTATTGATTACTATGTCCATTCAATTGAAATACTGTAAAAGCTATACCCTCACTGTCATGGATCATAGTCTACATCAGCATCATTGGCTGAAAACGAATATAGAGAAAAATTAATCAATCTCTTCTTATTTAAACCCTGTTTTCTGCAGGATTTGACCGCCTCGAGAATCTTGAAGAGTATACAGGATTAAAGTGCCTGTGGCTTGAATGCAATGGTTTAACAAAAATTGAGAACCTGGAGGCTCAGACAGAGTTGCGCTGCCTGTACTTGCACCTCAATTTAATAAATAAAATTGAAAACCTGGAACCTCTGCAAAAGCTGGATTCGCTCAACCTCAGTAACAATTCTATCAAGATAATTGAAAACCTCTGTAAGTATTTCTAGTGTAGTGTGTTTCATTTATGTTGCATTCGTTTTTCCATGCATCATCTTACTAATAATTAGTGAACATATTTTGCAGGCTTTTTTTTAAATTGGGTTAAAATATTACAAAAAGTACAGAAGCAATTTCAGGAGGCTTTTGGATGGAAAGTCAAACCTATGTGTTTAAAATTTTGGAGGGGTTAATTGATCAAAAGAACAGGTTTTACAGTTACTTACAGTGATGGCTTGAACAATTTATATGAAGTTATTCCTTACATTGGAAAACCTACTGAATCCTTTGGTTTCATTCCTCTTTATGTAGCACTTTTTCATTTGTTTTTTAAGTTGGATGTGCTCTAGTGGCCAAGGACAGGATAGCCAAATTTTTTCCGGACTGCAGAGGAATTTATGCCGTGTTGAGGTAGCTACACTTGACATGATAAAGAGGGATTTCTGTGCACCACCACTTGTATATTTTAGGTGTAACTTGAAATAGTAACTCTTGCTTTTGTGTAATTGACTAGTTCAAAAGATAAATATGCATTTAAAACAAACTCAGGCGTTCTAGGCTTTGCGATAAAGAAACGGAAATAGTGTGTTTGGGGGAGGGAAAGGCTTGGAAATACATTGCCAGACATCAAATGTATATGAAACAGTCACAAAGTGAAAAAAATCACGATATTTAAAGCTGCAGTTTTCTACTCTGTCCAGAAAATTCTCCTTGCACAGAAGGCTGTGAATTAATTTTCCTTTCATTGTATTGTTATTGTCCAACAGCTTGTCTGAGCGTTCTGCACACTCTGCAGATTGCTCACAATAAGTTACAAACAGTGGAAGACATACAGCACTTGCAGGAGTGCCCAACTATCTGCGTCCTTGACCTTTCTCACAACAAGTTAGATGATCCAAATATTCTAAATGTCCTGGAGACCATGCCTGATTTGGTAAGCAAAATATACATGAGGGGTTTTGTATATGTTCACCCACATGAGTTTGAGACTATAGCCTCATTAAATTGTCTTATCGGAGAGAACTGAATGCACAATAATAGTAGAACTTAATCTTCATTAGAAGAAGGTGCTTTAGAGATAGAGCATATGGTTAGTAGCACTGGGCAAATAATTGAATTTTTGGTTCACTGAAAAAGTAAAATATCGATTTGGGTTGAACAAAATCTTTTGCCCCAAAATGATACATTTAGACATCAGGTGTTTTTTGGTTATTTTTAAACACACAGCTCCCCCCACTCACACCTTTTATTTTTAAGTTAAACCTAGCTAAAATGCAAAAGAAAATGTTTCAACTTCTTTGGAATATTTTTGCCCTGGCTGAAACTGTTCACTGAATTCAACCCGAATTCATAAACAGTTTCAGTCAACCTGAAGCTGCATTTTTCGGCAAATAAAGTATTTTCCCCAAAAAATTCACCCAGCTCCATTGATTTGTTATAGTCTCTAAATATTTTCTCTGATTCTTTCCCCTGAACTTTTAAAACACGTTCCATAGATGATTTGAATTCTAGGAAAAATAACCAAGTATGGTACAGTTAGAAAAGCTCCAGATGGTTGCCAAAGACCCTGATTGTAATCTTAATGCTACCTACTCTAGTCTCAGGGACATTTTTTTTCTCTGTATTGTACCTGCAAGCTTGTTTTCTTTGTAAAAACAAAGATAGCCCTGATGAGATGGAAAATAATTTTTATACTGTAATTTAAACTGGACCTTAACTACCGAAAAACTGCTTGGAGATAGCTAGATTGAATAGGAAATTAGTAAAATTAGATCTGTGATTATCAGCAAATATTACTGTAGCAGTTTAAAAAAAATCAAATATTATTAATGCAACTTTGTCCATGATTGGAGGTTTTCCCCATGTTATTTGCATGTTGGGGTATATCACTCTTTTTTTTTCTTTTTTTTTTTTATTTGAAGCCTCCTGGGTTCACAGATTATAGAGAAAGTGCCTATATGGAGTTAATTTTTACCTCTTTTTAAAAAAAACTATGTACCTTGCTTTTATAGCGTGTGCTGAATTTGATGGGAAATGAAGTGATTAAGAAAATTCCTAATTATAGAAGGACACTTACTATTCGACTAAAACAGTTAACATACCTGGATGATAGGCCAGTTTTTCCAAAGGACAGGTGAGAAATAGTGAAGTCTTCTTTACATAGCAATGCAGATTAAATACGAATGATCACACATTCCACTTTTATCAATATTTTTGTCATGCGTGGAGAAGAAGAATCTGACCAAAGTAAGCAGTCACAGGATAAGAGGGAAGGTCCTCTCATGGATCAGTAACTGGTTAAAAGGCAGAAAACAAAAGGTGGGAATAAATGGTCAGTTTTCAGAATGGAGAGAGATAAATAGTGGTGTCCCCCAGTAGTCTGTACTCGGACCAGTGCTGTTCAACATATTCACAAATGAGCTGGAAAAAGGGGTAAACTGTGAGGTGGCAAAATTTGCAAATGATAAAAAATTACTCAAGATAGTTAAGTCCAAAGCAGACTGTGAAGTGTTAAAAAGGGGTCTCACGAAACTGAGTGACTGGGCAGCAAAATGGCCAGTGAAATTCAGTGTTGATAAATGCAAGGTAATGTACATTGGAAAACATAATCCCAACTACCTGTACAAAATGATGAGGTCTACATTAGCTGTTCCCTGTCAAGAAAGAGATCTTGGAGTCCTTCTGGATAGTTCTCTGAAAACATCCGCTTAATGTGCAGCAGCAGTCAAAAAAGTAAACAGAATGTTCAGAACGATTAGGAAAGGGATAGATAATAAGACAGTAAATATAATAATGCTACTATATAAATCCATGGTACGCCCACACCTTGAATACTGTGTGCCGTTCTGGTCACCCCATCTCAAAAAGATACGTTGAAATTGGAAGAGATGCAGAGAAGGGCAACAAAAATGATTGGGGTATGGAATAGTTTTCGTATGAAGAGAGATTAAAAAGACTGGGACTGTTCATCTTGGAAAAGAGATGACCAAGGAGATATGACAGAGGTCTATAAAATTTTGACTGGTGTGGAGAAAGCGAATAAGGAAGTGTTATTTACTCCTTCACATAACACAAGAACTAGGGGGTCACCCAATGAAGTCAATAGGCAGCAGGTTTAAAACAAACAAAGGGAAGTACTTCATACAATGCATTCAACCTGTGGAACTCATTGCTAGGGGATGTTGTGAAGGCCAAAACTATAACAGGGTTGAAAAAAGAACTAGATAAGTTCATGGAGGATAGGCTATTAGCCAAGATGGTCAGAGATGCAACCCCATGCTCTGAGTGTCCCTAGCCTCTGTTTGCTAAAAGCTGGGAGTGGAAGACAGGGGATGGATCACTCTTTGATTGCCTGCTCTGTTCATTCCTTCTGAAGCACCTGGCATTGGCCACTGTTGGAAGACAGGATACTGGGCTAGATGGACCATTGGTCTGACCCAGTGTGGCCATTCTTATGTTCTTATGGCCATAGGTCATAAGTGAGGGTAGGTGGCCTTGTATACACTAGTATCTTACAGTTAGGAGCTCTGCATTCTAAATTCTTAATATAAGGAAACACAATATCTTTCTCAAACTATGATATATTCCTATATACAATTGCCTTTCTCCATAATCAGTAGCCCAAACTCTGCTCATGATGTCAGAGTGGTAGCACAGATGTCATAGAGATCAGAATTTGGGACTTTTAAAAAATTTTACTAACAAAAGATGCAAACTCTGGTTTTGTATTCACTAGCCTTTACAAACTTGTGTTCCTTATCTGTTCTATTTCACCTACAAAATATCTGTACCTTACATAGCAGTCCTTGCTGCTCAGGGGAGCATATTTTCTGATGCTCATCTGCTCAGTAACTTTTCTTCCCTTGCAAATAGACATTTGAAATCTCCCTTTCATCGTGAACACACTGTGCCACTAGTATTTACAAAACTGTGTTACAGTGGTCTTGCCTATTGCCATTAGAGCCTGTGCAGAAGCCTGGGCCATGGGGGGACGCGAAGCAGAGAAGAGTGAAAGGGAAAAATGGGAGAACAGAGAGAGAAGGAAGATCCAAGACAGCATTGATGGGCTAACAGCAATCCGGCGAAAAGCTGAAGAGAAGAAAAGACAAAGGGAAAAGGAAGAAAGAGATATACTTAGAAAGTGTGAAAATAGAGGCACAACAGAGACCCAGGAAGGTTTGTGATTAAGCTTTTGGATAAAGCTCCTGTTTCTCTCTGCTTTAAGTCTAATTGAATTTCTAACTGCCTAATATTACCTTACTTTGATATTACTTTTTATCAAGTCTGTAGAAAATGAGAATAGAATTTGGCTCGTTGACTATAGCTTAGAGGATTTACTGCATGCTGCAGTAATAAAGATTATATCTTACACTGATGTAGAAAGACAAGGTGGGTTAGGTAATATCTTTTACTGGACCAGCTCCAGTTGGTGAGGGAGACAAGCTTTTGAGTTACATAGATCTGGGAAAGGCACTCCGAGAGCACCAACAGAAGGTCCAATAAAAGATATTACCTCACCCACCTTGTGTCTCTAGGACTGACACGGCTACAACAAATACTGCATACAACTGATCTAGAAAGTGATTTTAGAAGGAATCAAGCAGTTATTTTCCCCATATATTGATATTTTAAAATAAATCAACATTCCCAAAGGTTCCCAAATGCACAAGAGAATGATTTCCCCAAGTCATGTATTATTTTAATCTGGATAAGTTATACAGTAAGGTAAAAAGGATCTTTTTTAAAAAAAAAGACAGTTTTCTGTCCCATGTCTCAGCTATCATTCTCTACTATATTAATTGACAGTCAGGACTGGAGCCTGTAACTTATCAGTAGTCACTGTTATACAAGCTGTGTGTGGATGATTTTAACAACTCACTTCATTTTCTGCCATGGAGTCTCCTTCCACATTACTAAACATAACCAATATATGAATAGTAGAACTTCCCAGCTGAGACTTTGGGTAACAGCAAATAGGTTGCAAGATAGCCAAAACACTGCCCACAAACCAAGTGTTGCCAGAGTGTTTGACTACAAAGCATATTTTCAGGGATCTACCCACTGATTAAAATTTTAGAGATTAGAGGGAGTTTTACAAGAAATAGGTGAGATCTCAGAGAGTTACGGAATTTATGTAAGGAAATCCCTCTTTGGCTCTTATCCAGCAAAATGCTGAACTATGTACTTAATTTCAGGTACATAAGTAATCCTTTTGAAGGCAATGGCTTAAATTCAAATACTTAAAGTTAAGCATTTGCTTAAATGCTTTTCCTGGATCAGGTCCTTTGCCTGTGCACTGGCAAATGGGCAAACCATTTGCACAACATGTCTATAGCCACCTGAGGATATTGATTCCTGAATGATAGACCAAATACAAAAGAGCTTTTGGTGTGTGTTTGATAGCTAGGGATGAAGACCATACATTACAGCCTGAATACTCTTAACCTGCAAGAACTTGCTCTACTGCTTTACCTTTATCGACTTTCCTACTGCTTTAGGAGAGGTTCCAGCCACAAGTTACAGCAGTGATGTGACTAACAATACTTCACGTATTTCAAATGCTTCTGAAGAGACAGAAACTCAGAAGATTAAGAAATTTGTAAATGAAAGCATGGAGGCCCATGATGAAGTTTTAGCTGAAATATCAAGTAAAGAAGATCTGGATAGCCTGCTTACTAACATTTCCGGTAACATTCAGAAGGATGTGCAAGAAGCTAATTCTCACAAATGCCCAAATTTCAGTACTAATGAAGAAGGTAATGTACATTGTAAAGAGCCACACAGAAGTGAAAAGAGAAACAGAGATGATGAGCCAAACTTTTTGCTATTATACATCCCCAGTGACCTGATTGAATTCATTGGGGTTGCCTAGGATGTAAGAATGAGGAACTTGGCTTAGCATTTTTCCACAGTATGTAACTGAGGAAAATGGAGTTTTGGGTAACATGGCATTAAACACCAATAAAATTTAAAAAAAGGCCTGATGCTTTCATACCTTTATAAGTGAAACAATTACTTTGACCTACATTTCAATTTCTTTCTTTCAAAATGCAAAAATTTAACTTATATAATTCAAAGGAATTCACTGGTATGATGTAAAGACAGAAGGGTGAGCTCCAGATGGATTGGGTACAAAATTTTGGAAATATATAATGAAAGAAAAGATTCATCATGTTGGGTCTGATAACACTTTCCTAATCTTAAACATTTCTCATGTACTTTGGACCCACTTCTGCAAGTTAGACATACCCTAACACATTGAGTTTCATGAATGCAGAAAAACCCAAATTTCCTTAGTGTAGACAAGGCCAGAGACTGGAGATAAGATTAATTTAGATCAGTGATAGCTTTGAATATCAGAAGGGAGACAGACCTAAATGAGGGACGTAACAGACAAATAACTGACTAAATATTTTCTCTTAATCCTTAGAGATACTAGTAGGGAATATGGCTACCGAAGGTGCCCTGGTTACTGAACTGGATGAGTCTGCAGAAACAGAGCAAATTAAATTGGAGATACCAGAGAAGCTTTTCATTGATGTATGTATTAGGGCTGAGTATGTAATCATTTTGTTTCCTATTTTGAGGGATCCAAATGTAGGTTACATCAGTTGCCCACAAATTCACTCCTCTTATATCCCGGCTAAACAATTGTGTGTGGCCGAGGCTTTGTAGGAACTTTCCACTGCCAACAAAAATTCCCTGAAAAAAATATAAAGGACAATGTAACATCACCTGCCTGGGGGCTATGTGGCATCTGGTGTGGTTTTCTGAAGTTCCCTGTGTCAAGAAATTTACCAATCTTCCAGATCTCGTCTGCTCTGTTGCACAGAGTCAGTCTCTTTAGAACTCTGAAATCTGCTTTCATTTTGTTAAAAAATTACTAATGGTTTTCAATTTTAAAAACTCAATTACAATATAATTATTTTCATTGGAAAAAAATGTATCCAAGAGTTAGCCAAAACCCAAATCTAATGTACAATGAAAAATATAAACTACTGAACAAAAAATCATGAGGAATAAATAGCCATTCAGTCATTTTGTATACATATTATTTGAGTCTAGAGCAATAATTAATATTTCAACAATAGTTATCTTTTTAAAAAATAAAGAAATATACATTAGCCAGTATATATAATGAAAGATTACCACATCTAATACCCTTTTTCTGTTATTTGGGCCCTGAGTGTGTAGATAATTATAATTATGTATTTGTTTAACTTTAAGGACATGAGTAATCTCACTGAAAAAAGAATCTCTCTCTATGTAATAGAATAGAGGATCTAAAGTAACTAAAAAAGAAAAAAAAATCTGATCTAAACTTTAAGGGATGGAGATTTTGCCCCTACTGACAAACCCAGAATTCTGAAATTATGGGGTTTTGCTTTTTAGGCGTTAGAAATTGCCTATACCGTTGATAAGCTATTTTGTGATCTTCTTCAGGAACTGCCTGATTTAGAAGATGTGGATGTTAGTGAATTCTCACCAATAGAGGGAAACTCAATCAGAAAGGTGAGCTTCTTGCTAATTATTCTTATCAGGCTGGTGCTCTTCTACTCACATTTACTAATACATTATAATATGTACAATAAAGTACAAATTGTGCATTTCTGTTTGAGAGGTGGAATAGTTATTTAATTTATAAAATGTGATCGGCAAAATTTACCAGCACATTCTCTATACATTGAAACAATGAGTTGCATGTTACCTTTCAATTTGAATTGCCACATTATCACACTAACAAAAAAAGATAATAATGTGAAACCTAAATAAGATGGACCTCTTAAGAGTGTATTGTATTTCATTTTTACTTTTAAAAAAAGTAAATGTATATCATTCTTTTATATTTCAATAATAAACTAGATTGATTGACAAACTGCCCTCTACAGAAAAAAATAAGAACTGCTCAATTGGGTTTCATAGGCCCAATGCTGCTAACAGCCTTAAGATATAGTCTTATTCTGCTCTGTTGGTAGGAGCCTAGAGTTAGTTTTAAACCCACAGTTGCCAGTGAGATTCCAAATGAGCAAAATGTGCAGCACAGTGGCGACTGTGAAGTCCTAGGTGAATGTCGATTGTTATAGAATTACATATAAACGATACAATATGGTATTTTTCTGGCCTGGTATTATATAGAAACTATTAATATTGGCTTAATTAGATAAACTGTATAATCCAGTTGTATAACTGGATACTTTAAAATTGGAAAGCTACCTAAGAAAATATTTCTTATCACTAGTCACCTCCCCATTCTTCAGTCACGTGTACCTAGGGAATGGCAACAATAGAAACACCATCAGAAACTTTCCAGAATTTTTAGTCACCCTTCACATGAGGCAGGAGTCTACTTTATGCAATCTTGAAAGGACCTTTGATTCACCTGCAACAGAAAAATCCATGTAGTTTTTTCTTCTCCTCTGGATATGAATCTAGAAAAGCAGAAACAATTTATTTGGGAATGCTTTAATCCTCAGTTAATAATTTGTTCTGATGTGCTCTATGCAAATACTTGACTAGATCTACGATTTGGTTAGCTTGCACTGCATTTTAATCTGTTAGAATAGTGCCATCTTGTGGAAATAATCAGAAAGACTCAGTACACATTTGTACAGACAGTGCTGGGGAATGAGACACAATCATTTACACGTAGTTATTGAGGCTAACAGCTGACAGAAAATCAAATAGGGAGAAAAACTAGCAAGCTATCAGCCCTGTACTGTAACTAGTCCCATGTGTAATTTTCCACACTTGCTTCATCCCCTCCTTCTTTACATGGACCCTTGGGAGTAAGCCCACTCCCCAAAATTTTCCCTCCTGCAAAGAATAAAGGTCCATACAAAGGATGCCCAGTTTGTATTTAGCCTAAAAGTCCTCCATCCATATAAATCAAAACTGCAGTTCTCAGCGCAAACTTACCCCAATTCCTGTATGTGGGACTGGAATAGGCAAATGACTCCTTCAGGGCCCCCCATTGCACTGTATTGACCCCACATCACCTGTCCCTCCAGGGGACTGAGGAGGAGAATCAGAAGCTGCAAGGATCCTTGGACACCTGCCTCCCATAGCACACTGTGACTTACCCACAAGTGCTGATGGGGGAGACCATCAAGGCTGGTGTCCACCCTTCCTCACTTGTCCCTGGATTAGGGGAAGCCAAGCAGCACTCTGACTCCACCTGAGCTGAAGCCAAGTGCAAGATGAAGGCTGTCATTCAGACACACAAGCCCCAATGGAGAGCACTTCCACCAGGGCCCCATAGGGTTACCCTGGGGCTGCCCCAGTACCCTAGCTCTGACCAGAAGTCCCAATGGAGATCGCATGCTGCTGCTGCACCTGTAGCCCCAAGTGTACCCTGGCCACCACTTCCCCCTGACATCATGTGATTGCTGAACTTTGATGTAAATGACCTGACTTAGAGCAGGCTGAATCCCCGGGGATCCAGGAGCCAGACAACTTCCCTGTTATCCAAAAATGGGCCAATCAGAATGACTGGAGACAGGCAAGAGAGCCTGCCCCAAACAAGACAGCCAGAAATACTGCATGAGAACCTCTCCCCTAAGGCTGAAAAAGAGCCCAGGGCCCAAGAAGCCCCACTGCATAAGTGGGACAGTCAGAAATAACTTCAACTGCTTTGTCATTTATACAGCTTTGATTTGTTTTGGTTGTTTGTTTTAATTAAAAAATCTGAAAGACATAATTTATTTGTACTTCAGTTTGGTGATTGACTCCTGGCACATACATTGGGAATTTATATTCTTTAAAAACAAAAACAAAAAAAGACCCACTTAAAACTTATGAGTAGTTTCTGATCATTTTAGTGAGTGGTATCTAGAAAGTTTTATAGGCTGCAGATCCTCCAACACTGAAACCTGCTTAATCAAGTGTGCCTTCATTTTATGAACTGTAATTAGTCTATGCCATGCCAGTTTAAGACTGATGTCTGATAACTGATTAGGGGAAATTCAGCTCTTCTCCACCAGGCAACGCTGATATTTCTGCTTTCCTTGATCTCTGTATGAAATGGATGTTCTATGTATGATGTGGGAGCAGGGTATTAAAACTGAGAACTGTCACATGGATCTGAGAGCAGAAGTTTGCCTTTGAATTGTAATAGTCCATCCCTTAATGGCTACTTCAGTAGTAACAGATTCTTTTCAATTATCTTGTCTACCTTTATAGCAAGCATGTCATCCAAAGATTGAAATCATTTCTGAAGTGAGTGATGACAAGGACTGTGCATCAGAGGAAAACAAAACCTTATTTGAGAACTCAGTAACAGAAGAGATCCCAACAGCCATCTTTTCAAATACATGTAAGGTACCTGAAGACAGTCAAAGGGAAACCGCAAGACTCCTTGTAGAAGGCTTAGCAGAGCCTTGGAGTCCAGAGAGAGACTTAGAGATCAAAGTTAAACAAGTCAAACCTTTGAAACCATTGATACAAGAGATTGTTGCTGAACCAATAGATGATATACTGACAGCAGCAGCCTGCAATAAAGTGGATGAGCTAACCCCAGAGGAATTGGACAACAAAGACAGTCACATTAAACCATCCTGCCCTGGTAAGATTATTGTAACAGAATTTAAAAGAAAAACAAACAGGTAAACATGGGGGAAATGGGAGATGCTGGCTGTATTTTGAAAGAAGAAGGAGTTTGTTCATCCATTGTCAATGACCCTAGCTAGTTAGGACTGGGGGGAGGAGGGGAAGGGACTGAGGAAATCCCTTAGTGCTCTCTTCTCCCCAGTTTGTTGTACCCTACTAGGATCCCAGGAGGTTGAGACAGAGCATTTTTCTGTGACTATTTCCATGCAAATGTTTATAGTCGGTTTTAATAATTGGGATTTGTTTCTTTTTCCAGTAATAAAAACAATTAATCACAATTTCACTTGTCTTCATGCTTTAACAGAGAATAGCACTGAGGACAAAAAGGTGCAGTGCCTGGCAGAAAATGGAGGATCCCCTCATAAACCACAAGACGATAACGAGGACATCGAGTATGGATTAGATTAAGTGATGAATAAAAATGGACCAAATCTGGAACTCACCATCCAGCCCCGTTATTTGTGGTTACTTCAAAATACCCAGAATAACTATGGGTCCCTCAGTAAAACACCTGAAATTACACTTCGGGTGATGGCATTCATAAAATGACTGCCTTAATATAAGAACTTTGTGTTCTATCACAAAGTCAGCCAGTCATAGCCAACAGAATAGTATAGATCTCAGAAGCACTACATTAAAGTGCAGCATTTCTGTGAATGATGCAGACAAAACTGTGCCACACTGCTATGCAGAAGAGAGGGACTAATTGCCAGCTAACCCACAGCTACCGAGTGCTTTATGGTCTGATTTTCAAAGGTGCTGAGCACCTGTAGCTCCCATTGCAGTCAATCACTTGTGAGCACTCAGCACCTTTAAAAATCAGGTCAGTAACATTTAAAGGTTGAATTGAGGTTTCTTTTGAGAAGTTATTTCTCATGTCTTTCAAAAAATAGGGAAGTTAAATGTTTATAACTTAGTATTTCATTTATTTCTGTAGTTTTAATCTGCTGTGTTACAGTTATTTTTATTTGGTCTAAAGAAAATTCTGTTATTACGGTGCTGCATTGTTAATTTGTACAATTTCCATGTGTGTATATTCCAGCAAATACTTACCAAACATGCTCACTGAAAATAAAGTTAGTTTGCTTCTTAGTAAGATATGTTAAGACTGTAAAGCTCAGATATTCATAGTTATATGCAGAAAGTGTACAGAAACACTGTGTTCATGCATGCAAATTATGGGTGTGAACATTTTTGAACACAGCATTAAGGCAACTTGTACCTAACTTATCAAAGAACTGTGATGAAGATGCACCCCCACATCATACGTTTATACATGGAACAAGTCTCAGCCCCGAGAATTAAGACTTTTCAGTTCATTTAAAAAAAATTAAAACAGATTAAAATATTTACCTGTTAGGGACATCTGAGATGAAAAGGGCACACAGTTTTGTTGTTGGTTAGCTTTCCCTAAACTGCCCAGATTCTGGGACCAGCTCCACAAATCTTTTAGGGAAATAACAAGTCAGTCAGCAACAACAGGCCTGAAGTTTCTGCTATTACGTTGGAGGCCAGAAGACAGCTGTACTAAGTGGAACTATTTCTTCTCTTCTAGGCTTCTCTTTTACCCTGTAGTGGCAGCCTTGTGCCAAAATTATGTATGAGCTTAGCTTAGACTCTGAGCTCTGGCCCCTCCTCATTCAATCCTGCTGAACCAGGGGACAGGATTGCAGGAATTTATGTAAGGGGTTCACTCGAGAGCTTTGCTTCCTTTGTACCACTGTGGAGGGGAAGTTTGGGAGAACAACCAGTGGAAACACAATTTCATGGATCCACTGAGCTCGTGGCTTCCAAAATCTAGGTGGTAAGATTCCTTCTTCACCCCCACAGCCCCTCTGTACCTCACCACACCACACACACTGAATTGCCACATAAGGTGAGGCTCTTGCAAATCCCAACCTGGTGCAGTGCAGGATGTGAAGCACTACACCCAACTAATCAGAAGCATATTGTTGCACAGAAACAGCTAAGTTCCTCTTATGAGCGGAGGTGGCAGGGCACCTAGAAAGCCTGTAGTAGGAAACTGAAAAATAAGGAAAGGGAGAGGTTGCTAGAAACTCCATCCAATTCCTCCACATACCACCCTGTAAAAAGCATTCCCACTTTCTTCTTTGAGCGATTGCACATGTCCATTCCACTTTACGTGCGTGTGCCCCCCCAGTTCACCCAAGCTGGATAGTTTTTCCTCATGGGGGTAGCCATTTCAGCGCCCATGAGTTCCCCACTTGCTTAGGCTTCTAGCTGAATGCATAAAGGGGAGGGGCCTCCCTGACCTTCTCTCAGTTCCTTCTCACGACCTGGGGTAGGTAGTCGGAGTGTGGGTGCCCGCTCACACAAATTCCTGGGTGAGGTGTCCTCAAGTGATATTTGCAAGGCTGCAACCTGTTCATCGGCACATACTTGCACGAGTCATTATGCTATTTCCCAAGCAACAAGCGTCAAGGGCTGATGCTAGATTTGGACAAACTGTGTTGCAGTTCCTGTTCAGCCTCCAAAACCCTTGTCCTTACCATACTGCTTGTGACTTGCCTGAAGTGGAATGGACGTGTGCAATCACGCGAAGTCTAGCAAACTTTCTTTCTGTGGAGTCTCCTCCTCCCTGTGGGGTTAGCCTCTGGATGGTTCTTTGTCTCTCCATTCAGTTATGATCTCTATAGGCTCTCTGGGTGTTGTCTGCTGGCTTGTAAGTGTCTCCTGTTCTTTTGGGTCACTTATCCCTCTTGTGTAGTCCCCTTGTATGACCTGGGTGCCACTGCACCCCTCATGACTCCTGTCCACTCCTGGTGTCTCTAATAGCTGGAGCCTTATAGGAGTGCCTGTGTCCAGGGCCAGTAGCTCCTTGGCTGAACTTTCATCTATCTAGGAACTCTATGTGAAGCCCCCGCATAGTCCTGGATTTTTCAGACACACACCTAGCCTAGCAATGTACCTGGTGGAAGGAGGAGTTAGAGGTGTATGCAGACCTAGCCCTTCAGGAACATGACAACATGGGAAAGTAAAACTGCTATTTTACTTTATTGGGGAAGAAGCCAGAGATGTCTGCACCACTCTGAAGCTCACCACTGCCTCAAGTATCACCGCAATTCTAGGAGCCCTTGGGACTTATAGCTCCCCAAAGCAGAATGAAACTGGCATGACACAGATTTTTCACTGGATACCAGTCTGAAGTGGAGGGGATAAACCCCTATGTAACTGCCTTATGCACATTGGTAGGTACATGCAATATTTGAGGACTTGACAGACTCCCTAATTTGAGACAGGAGTGTTTGCAGAACTTGGGCTCACCACACACAAGTGGCTGCTCCAGGAAGGCACTCTCACATTAGACAGATGTTTAGACATGGGGCATGCAGTGGAAGCCTCAAGAGAGAAGGCCTAGGAGGCACAACTCCTGTACGTGCAGTGAAGCAACAGCAAAGGTGAACAAATGGCCAGGTTTCCATAAATTCATAGATTCCAAGGCCAGAAAGGGACCGTTTTGATCATCTAGTCTGACCCCCCCCATGGCCTGTGCTATACAACGTCTCAAAAATAATGGCTAGACTTCATCTTCCAGGAAAACATCCAATCTTGAGTTAAAAATTGTCAGAGATAGAGACTCCAACATGAACCTTGGTAAATTGTTTCAATGGTTAATTACTCTCACTCTTAAAAAATTAGGCCTTATTTCCAGTCTGAACGTGCTTTGCTTCAACTTCCAGCCATTGGATCATGTTATACCTTTCCCTGCTAGACTGAAGAGTCCATTATTAAATATTTGTTCCCCGTGTAGATACATCTAGACTGTAATCAAGTCACCTCTTGACCTTCTCTTTATTAAGCTAAACAGATTGAGCACTTTGCGTCTCTCACTTTAAGGATGTTTTTTAATCCTATAATCATTCTCGTGGTTCTTCTCTGTATCGTCTCCAATTTATCAATGTCCTTCTCGAATTGTTGGCATCAAAACTGAACATAGTATTAGCTACATGCTAATGTGGGTTAGGTCTGGTCACTATTTGGATGGGGGACCTCCAGGGAAAACTGAACATAGTATTCTCAAAACTGAGAACATAATGGGTAGCACATGTTCAGCTGATTATCCATCACACCCTGCATTTCAGAGTCATTGCTTCCCAGACTAGGCCTCCAGCCTGTAAGTATGGCATGCTTTCTTTGTTCCTAGATGTACATTTAGCTGTATTAAAAGCAATATTGTTTGCTTGTGGCCAGTTTACCAACCAATCCAAATTACTTTGAATCAGTGACCTGTCCTCTTCATTGCATACCACTCCCCCACTTTTTGTATCATCTGCAAATTTTATCTGTGATGATTTTTATGTTTTCTTCCAGGACACTGATTAAAAATGTTAAATAGCATAGGGCCAAGAACCAATCCCTGCGGGACCCCACTGAAAACACACTAGCTCAGTGACTATTCCCCATTTACAGTTACATTTTGAGACCTATCCGTTAGCCAGTTTTAATGCATTTAATGTGTGCCATGTTAATTTTATATCATTCTAGTTTTTTAATCAAAATGTCATGCAGTCCAAAAGTGAAATGCCTTATAGAAGTCTAAGTATATTATATCGACACTATTATCAACAAAACTTATAATCTCATAAAAAAATATCAAGGTAGTTTGACAGGATCTATCTTCCATAAACCCATGTTGATTAGCATTAGTTACATTACCTTTCTTTAGTTCATTATTGAGTCCCGTATCCGCCACTCCATTATCTTGCCCAGGATCAGTGTCAGGCTGACAGGCCTATAATTACTCTGGTCATTCTCTTTACCCTTTTTAAAAATTAGCATCACATTAGCTTTCTTCCAATCTTCTGGAACATCCCCAGTCCTCCAAGATTTACTGAAAATCAACATTAATGTCGAGTGTCGCTCCCAGCCAGCTCCATATCCATAGTGAGATGAATTTATTGTGGGACATAGCTTGAGCAGGTAAAGGCAATGTGCCCCGCATTAGGACAGCATTGCAAGGAATATGTCAAAGTTGAACCATTTTAGCCATGTGTGTAAGAGCAGTGGAAGATCTCAGAAAGATTCAGTCAGACTTGCACAAGAGGGGGATTCCACGTCAGACAGTAGTGATGACATCATGGCTCCCCTTGAGTTCAAGAGCATATCATGTTAAAACCGGACAGGAAAATAACAAGGGATAATACCAACCTCCGTGCATGCAACAATGTTAATAGGGGGAACACCCTGTGCAATTTCAGCAGGATAGCAATCTAATAATGTACAAAGAGAGCTTAATGCAGCCCATAAGAAAATGTGACCTCATGGTAACTAACCCAAAAAAATAACAGTCCCCCCAGGGAACGTGGGCCTCTAACTAATTCCACAGGTCAAGATATAATGTCCATTCCACTGTGCCCCAGGTGAGATGACAACCGATTGAAAGACAGGAATAATTTTAAGCCTGTGGGGTTTTTGTCTTGATGCTATTAGCTACATGCTAATGTGGATTAGGCCTTGTCACTATTTGGATGGGGGACCTCCAGGGAAAACCCAGTAGCTGCTGAAAATGGACTTGGTGATTCAGCACATGGCCTTGTTCCTTGTCAACTGGTACTGGAACAGCCTGGTGTTGGGGGCGCTGCTATCCTTTGGCTCATATGTCAGTTGTGGTCAAAGAGAGCAAGTCATGGCAATTACAGATCCCACAGAACTGTTCTTTACATCCGGGGATGTTAATCCCAATGTCCTTGCTACAGTCCACATTCCACCTCCCTAAAATGGCAAATTACCACTGGGGCCTGCTGACCTAAACTCTCTCAGAGTCCAGGAGGCATTGTGCCTGCTGGATGCTTCTCCCCACCCTTGCATACCACAGGGAGGGTTGAGCCCTCACTGTATAAAGTCAAGTTTGGGACAAAGTCTGCCCTGAGGGCTGGGAACAGGTTGAACAACTCTGGGTATATTGTTCCGTTCCTTCCCTGTGTGATGGGGACTTAATGGAAACTTGCCACTCCCTTTACGTAGACAGGTCTCAGGAAGACAGCAAAGAAAAATCCAGTGTTACATCAGCACAGGAGCTGATCAGGCACTTAGTGCCTATAGTCCATGCAACAAGTATGACAAGCTGGCTTATATTTATACTGGTCAATTACGTGGCATTAGGTAAGTCTTGGACTTAAACCTTCATTTGAAATTGAGCACAAAGCCTTAGAAATTGGAATGAGTAAAGGCCAGTCTCATTTCATGCTCCTGTTATCATACATTTATAAAAACAATCAGAGGGAAAGGCATCAATTTTGACATAGACAGGGGCAGCTCTTCTCCAGAAGGGGATTATGTCAGCAGTGTCAGCCCAGTTCAAAACAGGTCTGGGATAATTTTTCTTGGATCTGTTTGCATGTGTTTCTTCCTGCTGCGTTTGCTTAAATGGTTCGTTAAAATGAAACTTAGCTTGAAGTTGACACATTTTGTTATGTTCTCTGTGTGAAATTGTTTTGTTCGGATCAATGTCAGAAGTTGAATAGCGGCCATTGTGGAAAGTGTTTTTTATGGATTGATGTTCGGTAGGGAGCCTTGACTTCCATCCTGTGACTGTTTCTACTGAACATGGCTCAAACTCAAAATACAGCTACAAAGGACAGCCCCAAAAAGCTTGTGGATATCCAAACAGAGCAAAGCATTTGCATCCAGTTTCAAATAATGGATGAAAATTTCACATTAACCACTGTTGATTCATGAATGCAGATAAAACACAACCCTAGGTTCATTAGGAGGGAGATCAAGGGTTAGATTGTTCCGTTATTTACAATATTATTTTCTGTGAAGTTCTGATTTCAGCCTGTGATGGAGGGCAGTCACTTCCATGAGCGCCACCTGTCAACTGAATGCAAATCTGCACTGTTCTCCACTCCCAGTGCCCCCTGTTGGCTGTTGCCCTGGCTGGATGGGACTTCAGTGGCTCAGCCCTCCAGCTAAGGCACCTGGTTAATAGCTGAATGGGTGAACCTCTTCTGGGGTAACAAAGTTCAATATATCGTTGGCCCTCAACAGGGTCTTTGGCCCCCAATTCTAGGCGTGTTTAAACTCCAGCCCCTTTCTCTGGCTTTCAGTATGTCCCCTTCTGGGACGTAGGTCACTTTCTCCGTGGCCAGTGGGGGAACTCAGCCCACCCACCACTCCAGGGCCCAACCCAGGGACCCTAGAATAGCAGCCTTGTACTGCTTCCCTTAATAGTTGCTGCTGCTATTATCCCTGGGCTGCTTCCCACTCAGTCCCTTCACTTTCACCAGTTACCTTAGTGTTACAGTCCTTGGGTTCTCTCTGTCTAATCCCTGGTTGATCAGGGTCTGTCCCAGGTCTCCTTGCCTGGAGAGTTTCTCTGTTTTCCAGCCCTTCCTCACCGTTCGGGTTCCAGCCAGCAACTCATGTGCTCAAGTTCTGCAGCTCCTTTTAACTGAGCCTGCTGTGCTCTGAGGGGCCCTGTCCCTGCAGCCTTTCTCAGCAGGCCGGGAGGACCCACCTTCAATCCTCCTTTCTTGGGGTGGGGTGCCATAGGACCACAAGGCCTCCAGCAGGGGCCCTCAAAGGACCTGCTACACCCCATCACACAGGCTAAATAATGACTAGCATGCTTCAGGAAATATAGTTGCTATGTTTTTCTTTTTTGATCCATTGTAGCCCCATATATAAGAAATATTAACTTAATACGTGTGTACATAAATAAATACGTAAAGCAGGGAGATATCTTACCTTCGGAGAGTAAGGCTAGGATGAAGATTTTGCAGGGTTAGGAATGATTGAAATGTTGTAAATAATTATAATTATGCTTCTTTCACAGAGGGTATTTTGCAAGTGCATCCATTTGATTGCCCATTTTGCTGGTAATACAGAATGCTCTAATGCTGGGTTATTACCAGCTGAAGGCTGTTGGGTGCCTTATACGAAACTAGATGCATGCAGTCCATTTGAGAGCTCCAGGATGAGAGCCCAGCCATCCTTACCAGGAGCACTGAAAGGCCCTTCTCTGTTTCTCTGGGAACAGGTCTGACCACCAGCCAGGAGACCTGCAGTTACTGGGATGTGATGAATAACCTGAGTATTGCAGTTGCTAATCCTCGCCTGATGAGCGTGCGCCCAGTGACTAACTGGAGAGAGCCCTCCATCGTCAGAATTGATGTCACCTTACATGCCACCCTGGACTTGGTGAGGGACTCTGCCAGTGCATGGGTGAAAATTCCTGCATCTCCTTGTCTCAACTCAGGGACCACTGACACTGCACCAGTGCTATTCCCAAGAGCAGAAGCGGCCTTAATTTCTCTATGCAACAGATCCTTCTTGCTTCTTTTCACCAGCCTGTAATACAATGTGAACACTCATAACTTCTTCTCTAACATCACTCAGCCACTCCCATTTGCTGCTAGTATCTCAACTTCCTTCCAGGTCTCACTAACCTGTATCTAGCAGTCATTACCCATGCAGGAAATGTTCTGCATCTTTATTAGAGACACAATAGATATGAACTCAGTTCTTTCTCTTCCTCTAGGATGAGAAGTTACAAATCCTTACATCACTAGTGAGATTCCAAATGGTGAGGATCATGTTCTTAATTTATCATGTCACTTTATCACACTCACTAAATGTGAATCTTCCCCTAACAATCCATTTCTTTTTTCAGAGCTGGAAAAATCAGTTCCTCACTTGGAATCCCCAAAGCTTCTGTGGAATCTCTAAGATCTCTATCCCTGTGGACTCTGTATGGAAGCCTGATCTCTTTGTCTCTGAAATGTAAATTCTCAATATTAAGTTGAGGAGTGGGGTCGAAATTGTGGGATGAGGTTGTGAATGGCTGGCGAATAACATGTGTGAGTAACATGCAGTAATTTATTGGGACTTTCGTCAGCGTTTGTATGAATGAAACTACACAAAAATAAACTGCATGGCGTTGCTCTTCTCAACCAGCATTACACACTGCAACTTACCGCAGGGTATTACCTAACAGAACACAACAAATTCATCCTTTTCCCTCTTCCTTCAGTTGCTAGTTGCTATCATTTTAGGCAGAAACATCGATTATTTGATATGAGTCACAGCAGTGTGTCTAAACACCCATCATTATTACATATGCCTAGCCCACGGGCAGTGCTGTGTTAATAGTCTAGAGGCCCAATGATCTATTCCCTCCCACCTCTCTGTCTTATTGGCAAAGACCGCTGCGTTCTTCAAAGATCCAGTGTTGATATTTCCAATGCATTTTTTCCTTCTTTAGGACTGAAGATCCTCAATCCCCCACAGTTCCTTTCATGTCCCTCTCTAGTGATGGCACCATCGACCAATGGAAATCAATCAGGATAGTTAGCACCTGCAGCTTGGATATCTACAAATTTCCATTTGACACCCAGAAGTGCAATCTGACCTTTGGTCCCTATGTGCATAGAGGTACGTGGGTTGGTGCAGGATGCTGGGGGCTCCATTTAGCATCAATAATATGGGAAGGGCTGGTGAACAAAGTTTTCACCCTTGGAGACTATTTAGCAGAAATCTGACTGTCTAGAGGTCACTTATAGATCGCTCCCTGGAGATGGTGTAGACAATTCCTAAAAGGGGTGTGGACTTTGTTCAATCCCCTCCCAACCAACCCAGAGGATACCCTTCCTGGAGACACAAAAGTGCTTTGCCCAAACTGGGAATTAATGATGGGCTGATTCAATAGGTGTGGGGCTTCCACTGAGATACACGTGCAGCCTGATAAAATGTTCTGCATGAGTCAGCTTTCAGTCTCACTCAGCTCCTTATTTCCCACCTTACCATTCTACTGCTAATGGTTTAGGGACAGATGGTGTCCAATCCTTGCACGAATGTGCGTGGGGAAAAGGTGCAATGGCGCCTGTGTGAGTGCCAGGCACAACTGCATGCCACGCTGAAGAAAACATAGGGACTGCTCCTTCCTGGCACCTGCAAGGGGTGAAGGGCCCTCAAAGATGGAAGGAAGGAGCCATTCCCCTCCCCACCAACAGGCAGACACTGGGACCATTGTATTGTACTGTTCTCCTTCATGCTGGGGAACTCTGGGGTCCTAACTGGAGCCCCCCCTGGCAGTGCTGCTTCTCACTACCCAGCACAGCCCTGTCACTCTATCTGCCCTTTAATCTCACAATGCCATGCTGACTGTAAGTGAGCAGGATGGTGCCAATGCTCTTAGACTGTTTGAAGAGTGAATGCTGGGTGATCAAACCCTCCACTAATTGACTGAATGTGCCACCTTGGGCAGCTGCCCATCACGATCCCTGTGGAATATCCCTGCAGGAACGTGCAATGAGATTTTAACTCACACACCTAGGTGATCGCTGAGCACATGACTGTAATGGTTTTTCTCATTGGAAGAAGCCCTTCCAAATGCATCAAAGCAGAAATGGGTCATATTCCCTGGGAATGGATTGACCCGTATCATTCTCCTTTCTAATTTAAAACAGTTCAGGATATAGCTGTGGTGCCCAAGTCCAACTCCTCTACAGTTACACAATCTTCCCAGGAGAATTATGCAAAAAGTGAATGGATCCTCGAGAAAGTGGATGTTCTGAGCAATAACATATCTGCTGAGGAGAAAGAATGGAGTCAAGTCACATATCAGGTAGGACTGGAAACAGTACACACTGCACATGTAGCCTATAGCTAGGGAATCTGATCCCAAATTATGATATGTATTTAATAATCCAGTTAGCACAACTGTTGTCTATCCAGCATTAGCCTACTTAAAATCCATCCTGCTCCTAATCTAGCCTTTCCACTTGACTTTCTTCTTAGGGAGGGAACTCAGGGAAATCTGTGTATCACAATCACTTTGGAACACAAAGCTGTGTAAAGGAAACTACAGATTTCCTTATGTCATGTTATATTTCCTTTCTTGGCTGGCCGATGTTAGAAAACATCTTATTGCAATAGATTTTTTATAACTTGTTGGCTTGATGCAAGAATAGGACTGTTTGGCCTTAAAGCCCCACCACGGTGATACTTTATTTATAAAATTGGGTGTTTTTTCAGACTTGTCACCCAAGAAATATTTTTGCCAAATCCCTTGTCCAGCCTTGATCATCCTTCATCTTGACTGTTCCAGGTACCTAATCCCTGGCCTTCCATCTCTTGCCTCACCATCTCCAATCTCTGCCTGAAGTTTCTAGTCTCTTTCACTTCTCCAGTCACAGCAATGATCATTGGTTCCCTTCAGTTGACTGCCTGTCTTTCACTGCATCAAGTTTGAGCCACTAACTCTTTCCTTCAAGGCCTCATATTACTGTCTGACTCTGCTTTAACCTACATCTCTGCTTTCACTGCTGTGTATTCTTCCTCCATTTTTTGCTTACTTCATCACCCGTTTCTGTGCTCGGTTTTGTGCCTGCTGTGTTACTGCCCCTCACTCTGGGAATAACATTGCATCTCCTTTCTTCCCCCTTTCTCTTCTCCTTCAAACACTCCTTTATACTCATTTTGCCAAGGAATCCTTCCTAAACCAATGTCCTCCCACGATTATCTCCACAGCTTCTTGTGCTGAAATGTTCCTTTGTGGTTTGTTTTTGTCTATTAGATAGTACATTCTCCAGGGCAGGAATCCTGCTTTCTTATTTGTCTTCTAAAGCACAAGGTAAAAAAGGTACATTTCTGGGGCTATATAAACAAACAACAACAACAGAGACCCAAGCAAAGTCCCATTCCGGTAGAATGTGTCCATCTTTCTGTTAGATTAGTGAGGCGGACCATTTTAGTGCACTGCTCACAAGTGTTGCTCTTTAACAGATAACCATACGGAGGGTACCAATCCTATATGTCATCAATCTCATAGTCCCTGCCGGTTTCCTGGTGCTTGTGGATGTTGCCAGCATGTTCATACCGATGGAAGGAGGCGAGCGGCTGGGGTTTAAAATAACAGTTGTTCTGGGATTCTCTGTGCTCTTGCTGATTTTGAACGATTTGCTTCCCAATTCAGAAGTCACACCAATCTTGGGTGAGAGCTGCACCGTCTGCTATTACTATTGTGGTTATTTATACTGAAATGGCACCTAAAGCCTCCAACGGAGCTCAGGCCCCTATTAGACTATGCAACTGTACAAACACATTGTAAGAAACAGCCCCTGACCCCAGAAGTTTACAATCTCAAGGCAAAGAGGGTGGGGGGGACACAGAGGCACAGAGTGGAGACATGATTTGCCCAAGGTCACACAGTAGCTTGGTGCCAAAGACGGGATTTGAATTCAGGTTTCTGGAATCCCAGTCCAGTGTCCTATCAGCTGGCCCGCACAAAAGACTTCATGAAGTACCCTAGGGATTTTGCAGTGCAGCTCTAGGTTACCATTCAGTACTTTTGATGGCAACTATACAAAACGCTAAGATACACAGCTACATGGGGTGGGATCCAGGAAGGGAGGCTGCAACAAGCAGGTGCCTAGAAAAATCAGCAGGACAGTCCACACAGCTGAGGCTCCCTATGCAGTGAATGGGGAGGGAGCAGCACCGAAGAATGCAATTCTCAAAAGCCAGCACACTAGATGTGGAGCGACCTAAGCCAGCCAATGGGAGATGGTGATGACAGGAGTGTGTGCTAAGCGCCGCCCCCACTCAGAAATCAGCACCTTCCTGCAGCCCAGGTTTAGGTGCCTAGCTCTGCTTCACCATCCGCGCTCAGGAAGCAGCCGCCTGGAGGCAGGCAGCTTAGGTGCCGAAGGAGTTTCTTGCAGGGATGAGTTAGGCACCTGCCTTGTGCCACACAAAGCGGTCAGAGACGGAGGAGATGCTGCTGCTGCTGCTGGACATTACAACTTTTAGCCTAGTGGTTAGTGCACTCACCTGGGATGTGGGAGACCCAGGTTCAATCCCTCCCCTCCCTCTTTGCCAGAGGCGGAGAGAGGATTTGAACAGGGGTCTCAACTCTCAGGAGTATGCTCTAACCACTGACCTATGGGATATTCTCATGTGGGCTGCCCACCAGCTCTCTGCTGCAGCTGTTCCAGTGTGGCTAACTAATGGAGACATGACTGGAGCAGGGACCTGGTCCTGGGCGCTCCCATCTCCCAAGTGGATGCCCTTACCCTGGACTACAGAGTCATTCCCCCACACACATTCTCTCTCTCTGGCCCAATGACTGTTCCACTGTGCATACATACTTAAACAGTCACTGGGCTAGAAAGACAGAGAGAGTAAGTGACTCCATAACTCAGTGATTAGAGCACCCTAAAAGGTGAAACCCCACTGTTCAGATCCTTTCTCCTCCTTAAAAGGGTGCGGGATTGAACCTGGGTCTTCCACATCCCAGGTGAGTGCTATAACCACTAGGATAAAATTTATAAGGTCGGCTGCTCCTCTTCCCCCCGCTTCCCTTGGATTTTAAATTGGACCTGATCTGGTATGCACTCTCTGAACACACCTACTGGATCAGGCCCCACATGCATGTTAGGCAGAGGAGCACCCGTCCTTAACTGGTTCATGGATTGCTCTGGGCTTCGGTGGGAGATAGGCATCCGGATGCCTAGAGAGAGGCAGCTGTGCACAAGCTCAGAGGCAGAACCATAGGTGCTTAGGGAACTTTTATCCTGAAAACATAAGTGCCAAGCGAGTTTGGCACCTACAGGCTTTGGTGGGAGTTTTATGAATCACAACAGAGCCAATGCTGGGACTTTGGCACTTACGTGCCTTTGTGGATCTGAGCCATTGTGGGTAGGTGACATTCATGATCAAGGAGATGAGCTTATTCTATTGCAATCATTTCCAGGTGTTTTCTGTGCTGTGTGCCTGGTGATCATGATAATCAGCATTGTCGATTCCATCTTTATCTCCTACATGCTGCATCTCTCAGCAGTACGACCGGATGTGCCCCAGTGGCTGAAGATCTGGGTACTGAAGCATTTGGCTTTCATACTTCGCATCGACACAGCAGAAGTTACTGAAAGCAATGCTGCGGGAGTCAGGAACATGAACAAAGGTACCTGTTGGTGTTAATCCAACAGCAAGGCCATACTGGGCACCTAACTCCCTTAGGCTCCTTTGTGCATCTCACTGACCAGGACCCTCCCCGTCCCAGGATGACTCTGGACTGCAGCTAGTTGTAGATAATGTTTCATGGATGAGGGAAATGTGTGTTTCCTGCCCAGCGGGGCTACTCATTACTTCCCCTCGTTACTAGGAACAGTTCTCCCAACCCCTAGATGGTAGCAGAGTCCAGCACATTAAACAACCAACATTGGTTTTAGCAACAGTATGTTATTTTCACAAAGAACATGCCCAGAGATCGGATCTGGTGAGCTCTTGCTCATTTTGTATAGAAAAGGAACAGTGAGATCCAGGTAAGAAGTGACTCGCATGAAGTGAGTGAACTCACTTCAGTAGGCAGACTCTGAAATGGGAGGCAGATTTTATTCAACAGTCACCCATCGCATATATGCAGGTTATTAATTGATTAGTTGATTTTGTTCATCAGTAACAACTAGTTGCTGTGCAGACGAATGGTTAGAGCACAGGCGTAGGGGGGTTCCATTCCTTACTCTGCCCCTGTCCTCCTGGGGGCAAGTTACTGAACCACTCTCTTCTTTGGAAGAGAATCAGCATTTCCCAAACCTTGTCTAATATATTGGAAATAATTGTCCCCCCACCAACACCTTTACATACAATTATTTTTCTGGTTGTGATTGTAGCTACTTCTGTGGTGGGAAAAGCAGACGACATACAAAACAGGAGGTGTTTACAAAAAGAACATGACAGTGCGGAAATTAAACTGCTGAAGAAGGTGCTCCTGGAGCTCTTAATGATCCGTCGTCACATGATCATGAGTAAGAGAGAAGAGGAGGCCAAATCAGAGTGGCATATGGTGGCCTTTATCCTTGACAGATTCATCCTGATTTGCTATCTTCTAACAGTGTCCATTATTTTGATAACAGTTCTGATAGTTTGGGCTTTCTGAGCTGTTTAATAGGCCATACTTGTAATTTGGGAAAGGCGCTACTTTTTCTGTGACGTGTATATAAATCCGAAGTCAATAAGTAAATCTTAGATGAACTTGTAAACAGCAGGGTGATAGCTCAATAGCTCTGATTACTGCCCAGAGCTACCTGCGGGTCTCAAAGGTTTCCTTTCCGGTTTCTGGAGGGTCTTACTATAACAGGCCCCAACAACCCGCTCTTGTCTGTTGTGCACCTGGGAAAACACAGCTCCTGTTCCAGTCTAGCTTGAATTACTACCCAACACAAAATAAGTAACCTGGCAGAGGATATCCCAACACTGGCCCACAGTGATCAAAGCCAACTTCAGGTCTCGGAATGCCTACCTCAGCCTGGCTCTCCACATGAATGGTGACCTTTTCGCTGCTAGTCTATGCAATGGGGCAGCTATCCCAGCAAAGCTCCAGGAAACCTCTGGTAATAAGGGACAAGGCCCAGGAACCCTTGAAGCCGGTGGATATGCTGGGGTTCTGGCCACTGCAGGCACTTTTTCCTGGATCAGTGGAGATCCATTCCTCACTAACAACATGTCCCAGAAAGAGTTTCTCTTTAGAGCAACTTGCACATTGCAGGGCTGAGCTTTAGGTTTGCTCCTGGAAGCTGCTCTAGTACATTACTTGCCCATTCCAGTGCTGTAGAAGAGTTCCTGTTCAGATCAGCATGTTGTCCAAGTACACTGACCCCTGAAAAGTGGTGGCTTGCCCAGGGCCTGCTTCATTAACAGCTCAAATGTAGCTGGTGCATTATGTCATCCAAACAGCATGACACTGAACTCCCACAAGCCCTGTCCCTAGGTAAAGGTGGTCTTCACAGGGGCTGACTTCCCCCCCACACACATCTTGCCAGCACCACTCTGTTGGTCCAGTGAAGAGAACCATTTGGATTCTGTTCATGTCTCCAGCATATTGTCAATGTGGGGCATTAGATCTGAGTCCTTGTGGGTCACCTCATTCAAATGTGGGTAATTGACACAGATCTGTGTTGTGCTGTCTTTCTTGCCCACCAGTGCCAGGGGGTATAGATAATCAAGGACTTCTGGATAGTTCAGTAATTCCTGAAGTCGCCATCTCATGAATCTTCCATTCAGTTTCCTCTTGGTGGACCAGAGGCAAGTGATGTGGGTCTTCCTTAATAGGCCAGGCATTACCTGTGTTGATCTCATGCTTAACTAGGCTGGTTTGACCCAAATCGTATGGCCCCTTGGAGAATACCCCCTATAATTTCACACCAACTGCCATAAAATCACCCTCTGACTTTGTGGCAGTCGGGCTCCTGCACACTGATGCATCTCCTCTGACACACCTGTCAGAACCCCCAGGGCCTCTGTTCCTGGATAGCACATACCCTCCTTCCCAACTGTATTAAACCCACCTGAAATAGCTGACCCTCAGTTCCAACAGTCAGATACCCAACAAGACCTGCAAAGAGACTGTTAAAGTTTCAGACAGTCCAAACCCGGACTCCAAACTCCGGCTACCCAGCTTTCCTGGGCCACCTTCATCTCTACAATTCTAGTTTTCAGCAAGGCCTGACCAAATACTGGGGCCACCTCCCCCATTTCATTCTTCCATTGCCAACTGGATGGACCCAAACTCTTTCTTCAGGAAGTATCCCCATTTGTCCAGAACTGCAGGCCACACTATAGTCACAGATGACCCCGTATCAATTAACCCACTACACTAGTATACCCTGCTTCTATTGGCCTGCATAGGGGGTCATTTCATCACCATCCATCCCCACATGAATGGAGCAACACAGGGTCCCAAATAAATGAAGCAAGATCATATAATCAAAAATCCAACAAACATTTTAATGCAGGCAGCGCCCCCTCGAGACACTTGGAAGCTCTACCCCCACAAGAATGCTTTGTTACCCTTTGCATTCCGCAGCCTCTCTCAAACCACACTCATCTATACGCCCAACCAGTGGGGGAGGTGAAGCCCTGTACAATACCTTTTGAGTTTTATGTTCCATTGACATCTCTGCTCCAATTTCCATGAAAACAATGACATCTTTAAAAAGAGAGGGAGTGTGACTCCATGGAGAGAGAGAGGGAGGAGGGGCCTGAAGCTAGATCCCATGGGTTCTATTCTTTATGGTGTCTTTGTCTGAATTGTTGTATGTTGTTGGGCAAAGCACCTAGGATAAAATTTTCAAGTGTGGCTAAGTGATTTTAGAGCTTAAGGGTTTCAGACACTTCTAAATTTATCTGTCTTTGCCCATCTGTAGCAAAGGCACTAAATGATACTTATCTAATTAAAGATTTTTAATATGCATGATGCTCATTGGAAGCCATGTAAATTGTAAATGCAAAGTAGTGATGTGGCCGTGAAGGGGAACACTCACGGCTAGTGCCGCGCAGTGGTCAGGTAGGGGGTGGCAGGTTGTCTTCCTCCCAAACGTTCCCCTCTCTTACTACAATTCTGCCTTGCAATGATCTGTCCTTTCAGTGACTCAGCCTTCTGGCCAGGTCACACTTTCAAGTTCACCCTTTTTGGGGTACATATAAAGAGTCTGATAATAGGGAATGCTTCAGTGGGGGTTCAGGGCTTCCTTCTTGGGCTGGGGTCTTGTGGTCCATAACCCTTGTACTTTCAGGGTCTTCTCCGAGTTAGGTTCCCTATTGAGGGATAGACTTATGTCATTGTCCATCTTTGGGTCTGGGAGGGGAGCCCGAGCTCATCCTCTCCATCGAGCTCCAATCCAATGATAGATAGCTAAGTCCTGCACCTTGGGGTCCTCTACGGCTACCTCCCTGATCACTTCTACCTCTCAGGTCCCTTTTTTGCAGGCTAGGTCAGATCACTATAGCTTGGCCACGGGCAGCATGAGCCCCTTGTGGTGCTCCTTCTCAGTAGCTCATAGTGCAGGTCAGTTTACCTTCACTGTCTGCCATCCTCCTGAGCTGGACTGCTCTTCTTTTGAGCTCCTCTTCCAAACCATGCATGCTTTGAAGGTATGCAGGGTGGGGCTGCTTGGGCCCAGAGCAGCTACTGAACCCCTTCCTTATTGGTGTAGGGTTTGTATAACCAGTCACAGTGGCATTTTCACAAAAGAAATTTGGGGTTAAATAGTTTCCCACTCTATTTCGCTATAAAATTAATTCTTGGTCAGAAGAACCAAACAATATAGGCCTCAAATAAAGCAAATCCTTTAAGTCCATTTGTATTCAGTAAAGCATTGAAATAATTACTTAACTTAAAGACAGAAGTCTATGGACTTGTTTAAGCACATGTTTGAAGTGTACTTAAGACCCATGGATTTAAGTATGTGCTTAAGTACTTTGCTTCTCTCTCTCTTACCAACAGAAATTGGTCTAATTAAAGATATTACCTCAGCCACTTTATCTTGCTAAACAGGAATGGACTTAAGCATGTGATTGAAATTAAGTATGAGCATAAGTGTTTTGCTAATTCAGGGCAATACTTATTACAGTAGCTCACGCTGTAGCACAAGGATAAGGCATTCCTTCAGAATATGAAATTGGCGAAGATGTAACCCTGAAACTAAATGTGAAACACTGGCCAACCTGGACTTTTAAGCCATAAACAAATACTGAGCATGCTCAGTACATTTCTTGTTCCCTAAGCTGTCAGTTATTTATGATCACTCCCACACTTTCCTTAGTTTTCTGCAGTTTATGCACCTCCCATCAAAATAAACAGCAATTGTCTGAACTCTGAGGGACTTCTGGCCAAAGTAACAGAACCAAAACCAAGCTATTGAGAAACATATCGAGGACTCACTATGTACTATAATTGTCAGAGTAGAGATCTATATTGTAACATGACTTTGGGCTGAAAAGAGGCTGCTGGAAAGGAGAGCTGCATATGATCAGCATATAATCTAGGTATGGCTTCAAAATAAAACAAATACTTTGATTTGATTTTCAGTAAGGATGATAATATGGAACAAGGGCGTGAAGGCAGGATGGCTGATGGAAATGAATGTATAGTAATGGAAATTATCACGTGAGGTGGAATTAAACTCAAAGAGCTTAATGTGTTCAAGTCGGGGAGAATGGATAATTTCCATCTCAGAATACTGAAAGAACTGGTACATGAGATTGCTAGTCCAGTAGCAAGGATTTTTAATATATCGATGTATTTGGGGTGTAGTACCATATGACCGGAGAATGGCTAACATCATATCTATATTTAAGGGGGAAAAAAGTGATCTCGGCAATTACAGACCTGTTAGTCTAACTTCAGTAGTAGGCAAGACTTTGGAACACATTATGAAGAAAAGAATAATTAAATTCATGGAGGTAAACTGAAAAGGGGATGTAATGCAACATGGGTTTATCAAAGGTAGATTGTGCCAGACTAACCTGATTTCCTTCTTTGAGAAAATAACTGATTGTTTTTAGAGAAGGGACATGTGGTAGATCTGGTATACTTGGACTTCAGTAAAGCATTTGACACAGTACCATATGGGAAATTATTAGTTAAACTAGATAAGATAGGGCTTAGTACAAGAATTGTAAGGTGAATGAGGAACTGCAAAAGGGGAGATGGAAACAGGTTGTGCTGAAAGGTGAATTATCTGACTGGAGGGAGATTACTAGAGGAGTTCCTAAAGAATTGGTCCTAGGACCAATCTTATTCAATAGTTTTATTAATATCATTGGCACAGAAAGTAGGAGCGCGCTAATGAAATTTACTGGTGATACAAAGTTGAGAGGCATTGTCAATACAGAGTTGGATCTGAATAATCTTACAAAATGTAAGGATTTTGGGGATCTAATAATAAGAATTTCTGCTACAAGCTGGGGGCTCATCAGTTGTAAGTGACAGAGGAGGAGAAAGAAGTAGGTATGTTGGTCAATTGCAGGATGATAAGGAGGCATGAACCACCAGTGTGATGTGGCTGCAAAAAAAACCACAAATGCAATCATAGGATGTATCAGGCAAGGCATTTCCACTAGAAAGAGAGGAAGTATTAATCCCATTGTATAGGACACTGGTAAGACCTCATCTGGAATACTGTGTACAATTCCGATCACCTGTGTTTAAGAAACATGAATTCAAACTGGACTAGGTGCAGAGAAGAGTTACTAGGATGATTAGGAGACTAGAGTGCCTATCTTATGGCAAGAGACTAGAAGAGCTTGACTTGTTAAGTCTAGCAAAAAGAAGGCTGAGAAAGGATATGATTGCTTTCCATAAAGAAATTGGGGGAGAGGAGAGAGGGAGTAAACACCAGGGAGGATTAAGGAGGTTGGTCTAATTTTGGATGTTGTTTTTAGGGTGTGAATGTTGGGTGGTCTTGGTGGCCTGTTATACATGACAGGTCAGACTGGATGATCTGGTGGTCCCTTCTGGCCTTAAACTCTATGATGAAGCAAAGTAACAGCCCAAAATAGTGTGCCATTTATTGGTCAAGCCTCACAATTACAATATTTTAATGTTCCAAACAGGCAGTAGGCCTTTTTTCAAGTGGGATATCCCTTTGCTAATAATTATTATTTCCCATCTTCCCTCCACATCACCACAGTAAAAGGCATTTGACTGTGAATATCAAATAGAAGAGATAATGGGAAGATGAGAAAAATTTAGTCTAAAAAATCCTACTGGTTAAAAACTAGAAAAGTTATTCATGTGAATTTCAGCAAAATTCATCATGTTTTATAACAGTCCAATTTTTTTGAATTTTCCATAAAATTGTTTATTTAGAAATTATTTTTGAAATTAGAATTTTTAGAAAAAAATTTCTGCACAAAAAAATCCCACCATCTGACTAAACTGACTAATCAAAATTATCACAGCAAAAAACAACCCCCCAAAACAACAAAAATCTAGTGATGATAAATGAACCAAAAAACAACACCCGCCTCCTGAAATGACCAAGAGGCAACATGATTCCCTAAAAGTTTTTGTCAAAAATTTTTGAAAAGTGGAGAATTTTGAAGCAACTGGAATGTTTCCACAAAAAAAGTGTTTAACTGTTTAAAGAACAACAAACAGCCAAATTTCAGTAACTAACCAGATTTAGACACTGATTTTCACTTTAATGGACCTATTCACAGTGCATGAAGTTAAGCACATGTATAAGTCTTCGCAAGATTAGGGTCTTAATTTGAAAAATGCATCCAGATTTACTAGCTTTGTGTTAGTATTCTTTTCTCATTTATTTATTATTTAAAGATTTGTGGAGCCAACTGTCCGTTTGGAAAAAAAACAATTAGATTTCAGTGCAGTTGGTCCTATCCCACATGCAAGCCCCTTGAAATAAGAAGTCATTACCACTTATAAATGAAGAGGGAACAGGGAATGGAGAGATGCCAAAGCAGGACTAAATGAGAAAAAGGAAATGTATTTAATTAGTGTTCTCTGTAAAACTTTACAAATGTACAGCATAGTGCAAAAATGCAGTCTTAATGCATCAACTTCAAGTAAAGTTAACAAAAAGTGTAAAAAGCCAGGAAATACAGTCACACTTCCTTGCAGGGGAGATTCCAGAAAAATATTGCTAGGGGTTCCTTTCTACCATGAATTTCCAATCTAATGCCTATAATAGAGCAAAAGGTCTAAAGAAAAAGAGAGACTCTTCCCAGAGTAGCAGCTGGCAGTGGTCACAGTATGATGTTTGGCAGTATGGAGGCTGGAATCTAACTGTTTATATAAGGGCTTGTTTGGAATTGCTCATTCTTTTGGACTGTGTTTAGTCTATTCCTATTTGCAAGTAGCTATCCTACTATGGTTCATTTTCCTACCAAAAATGGATTCCGATTCAGAAAGGTACTTAAGCACATGCCTAACTTTAAGCATGTGATAGTCCCATCAACTTCATTGGGATTACTCAAGTGGCTTAAATCAAGCATTTGCTTAATTACCTCACTGAATAAGGGCTTTAGACTGCCACACAAAGACCAATTGCAACGGAAGTTGTGTGTAAAGATCCAGGTGATTAAATAGTCCTTGAATAAGGAAACCATAAGTTTGTCAGGTGGAACAAGCCTCCAGCCAATTTTAAGTTTTCTAATAAAAGAAAATAAGTAAACGGAATAAAAATCAACTCAATAAATTTCAGCTCAGTTCATTGCTGAAAATTACACACAGATAATCAAAGAAACATCTTTACTTCCCAGTATAGATGAATCATATAGGGATACCTGGTCCAACTAGGTATATTTTCTAAATAGGAAGCCAGTGGGGACTGCCATGGGCTTCCCTTAGTCACAACCACAGAAATACTGGATGGAATTTATAGAAATGCTGCTGCATCATAATTCCTTAAAGGACTGTACCTTGTGGGATCGGGACAGAGGTACTCAGTGAAAATCACAAGGGTAGCATCCACAGTATTAAGTCAGATGGACAAAATTTGTTAACCAGCACAATGCTTCTCAACTCTTGCAGCTCTTTATTTATTGATAAATCAATGGAGGAAATGGCTCTGAGGGGAAGTCCATTTAAAATTTGGGGTGTTTTTTCCATTAAGGAGAATTTGACTGCAGTTATACTTTATCTCAATACATATTTTGGGATGGATGCTACTTGACCATTCAAATTGCTCAGAAACATGGTTCAGTACCATGAATCGTCATGGCAGTAAAAGGAGGCAGGGTGCTTCTTTCATTTGACATTGGCATGGCTTATGCCTTTCCTTTCTGTTTCAGCTTGAAGGCCTAAGTTAGGTCTGAATTGCTAGGTATTTGGGTCAGTAATTTCTCTAGGGAAATGCAACTTATTTAGAAAATACTGAAACAACTGATACACAGTAAATCTCTGATTCTCCATACGAAATCCCTTGGGTAACACTAGAACTACATTATAAAAAACAAAGCTCTGCTTTGCTGAGAAATGTAGTCTTCAGAAACTACATGAAAGAGAAGGTTGATTCAAGGTTTGGACGCTGGTTTAGGTTGGACAAAGAATACAAGAAAAGCTAGTGGGCAGAGTATACTGTACCTCTCAGCGCGCCCACCCCCAGCAGGTATTTGCACTGAAAGTCTCACTCAATCAGGATCCCATTAAAGAAATCTGGGTTCTCTCATTTGTGTATATGAATAAAGCAACAGGCTAGCAAAATCTTATTCAGGGGACTCAGAATAACCTCCAAGTCAATGCGAACACACAGTAGATTAGACTGGATATGCATGCAAAGTATTGAAATGCCACTGAAAACCAAAATTATATCCAGCCCTTTGTCCTATTTTATCTACTATTCGAAATAGGTTATTATACTGCTCTCATCACAGTAGTATCTGAGCGCCTTCCAGAATTGCACTAAGTGATGTGTCTAACATGTGTCACATGTGGTTCGTTCCTTCTCATCCCCTTCCCGGGGGGGAATTCTGTGTGCAGTGGAGCGTTGTGGTTTGGTAGGTTTTTCTAAAATAATTAAATGTCCATGCTGCTCAGTGTTGATGTTGAAGAAGGCAGGTCAAATAAGTGTATCTTACACTGGGAATGGAAGGTGGTATGATTTATGATGGTCCTTAGTTTCTATGGGAGTTTCTTTCACAGTCTAGGATGGGTCTTCAGAAAAAGTTCCATCTCCTGCACAGACCGATGTCAACTGAGGGATGTGCAAATTCAGGTTGTTCTGCTTAAACTGTGAAGATAAGGGAGAGATATGAGTATCTCTCATCATATCAAAAGAAGGAAATGGGTAAAAAAGAAAACACTTTTAGGGGTGGACCAGTTGCACAGCTGATTGCCTGTAACTGGGCACTCACAAGTTTGTTTCTTGGAAGAAGACTGCCTATTGTAAAATTTGTCTTGGGTAAGCATGGGAAAACAAGTGCAGCTTGGGCGGTGCAAACAGGTATGGTGGCTGAGTTTTCCATCAATTCAAAAAGAGCAACAACCACTCTTTCGTGTGTTTCTAAGTCACTGTTGTTCCTTTACATTCAAAACTGTAGATGTTTTGTAAGGGAGTAAAAGGCACAACTGTCTTGTAAAGCTAAATAGATCACTAGTTACTTTCAGTGGGAGAGCTCAGGTTTAATGGGATATCTCCTTGGAGACCCACAGAGGAAAGATAGGAAGCCATATTTTCTGATGGAATATAAAGAGCTGAATTTTCAGGCAGGTTTACAATGTTGCTCCTGAAGTCTGCTTCACGATCAATGAGAAACTGCTGGGTGCTTTCAAGAATGACATCTTTCCCTAGGAATGCAGACAGAAAATGGAAAACGTGGTTACCGACAGGCAAACTACTGGTCTTTATTAACTAAGTGCTGGATCCTAGGAAGTGCTGAACTCCAATAGGAATTAAGGGAGTTCAGGACTTTGCCAGAAGGGATTGGAACTGGGACAGTCCAAAAGCCCATTAAAGTCAGTGGGCGTCTTTCCTTTGCTTCAGCTGATTTTGAATCATACTTCAATAGCTGAGATGTATGGGAATAAGGGAATGGAAAAAGAAGCAAATGGCCTGAAGCCTTTGAGGACTGGGTAAGAGCAGCTGCTCTCCCCCACTTATACATATGCTTTCAGCTTTTTTTCACCTCCGCCACTGGAGGCACCCACCAGTTCCAATGTCTCCCTTATTTCACCCCTACTATCCTCACGCTGCTATGTGTACAATAGGGACCTTGCAAAGAAGAGACTAGACTCACCAGGCCTTACCAGTACAGACATGCATGTTTCATGCAACATCACCTACAGTGCCAAGGAATTCTGTCTTCAATACATCTGTTTTTTAATGAATCTGTTGCCCATGGAAGCTCCTGGGCTGAGACTAAAGTCATTGATGTAACAAAGCGGTTATGTATACATGGTGGGAGAACACTACCAGAAAACCAGAAGGCTCTGTTTAGAGCAGCGAAACAGACTGTTTTAAAACATGCTAGCTAACATATTTCATGCACCATTGGGCACCAAGCATGGGGTCATGGCTGACCACCGAATACGTTTTTAAAACCCTGTCTACACTAGGTTGTAAGTGGTGTTTTAAACACATTTTAAAAACCTCTTTCTACTCTAGACAGAGCGTAAGGACTTGTTTACATGGGGAAGATTTTTCCATATAACATAAGCTGTGACTTTAAACCAATATGGTTACACTAGTTGCTCTATGCGGACACTGATTCTGTTCAAAGATTGTCTTTATTGTGGTTTAACTTATGATATTAGGAAGGAATTTAAACTAAATTGAAAAAAAGCCACTAATTCCAGAATATGAGTGTCCACATGAGATGTTTATACTGGTATAATTATAACAATATACTTTCCCAGGCAGACAAGTCCTATGATAGAAAGAAATGGTACAGCACAGACAGCAGTAATGCAAGCATCGTGACACTGCTGAACCAATGTGATTCAATCGTAGTCTGGAAAGACCAGCTCCGGGGTAAAACAGAACTTAATTTCCATACCCATTCAGATGTTGGCCTCTCTGCTGAGACTGCTAACACGGGTTTAAATGAGTGGTATTTATTTTAAAAATAGGGGCATGTCTCTACTAGATCAAGAAGACAAGGTAGATTGAGACTATCAACATTTCACCTAGGTCACCACATAGCAATTGGATGGCAATGAACAATCAAAAGGAGACTGGCTACATTCTGACAGACACCACAGATGTTTGCATTGTTGTTGTAGCCATGTTGGTTCCAGGATAATAGAGAGACAAGATGGGTAATATCTTTTATTGGACCAAATTCTGTTGGTGAGAGAGACAAGCTTAAACAGAACTCTTCTTCAGTTGGTCCAACAAAAGACATTACTTCACCCATCTCGTCTCACCATAGATGTTAGCAGGAATAGATAGAGGTTGGTCATATTTAAATATTGGCACATCTCCAATCTTAAACTGTTATCTTAAAACATCATTGAGGAATAATCACTAAACTGAAACACAAAAGTTGCACTACTATCATAAGCCTCTGGTCTGCTAAAGGATCAATACCGGACATTTCATCTAGCCATTAAAAATGCTTAACCATTAGTTTCATTAGTGAATTCCCATTCCTGTGTTTGCCTGGACAGCTATTGCTGGTACCTGGGCAGGTGGTGTTAAAGTGAGGATTTAACACTTTGGGAAACAGTTCATTTACATTCTTCTCCAGATCCACTCTGAGTTGCTGCATCTTGATGCAAAAATACAAACTACAATGTACAATTATACAAAGACAGGGAGATGGTTAGAACTAGGCTGTTTGTGAAGATCAGTGCTTTATTCATACAGCAAATGATAGCACACAGAATTTATTATCGCTGGCCTCTGTTCTAATAAGCAAAATTATGTACACAAGAGGAATTGCTAGCAAATTGCCATGTTCGTGTCAACGTAAGGTTTACGTTATCTCAGATTTGGCTTCCGCACCTGGCAGAGCTACCCAGCACCAAGTATGAGATGTCCTTGAGGAAGCTTTAAATAAAAAATTACCTGTGGTTGCTTTCTCTATCCTCTGCCTCTCTATTCCACGTGGAACATAGGGCCAACCTGTGATTGCTACTTACAGCCAATTGGGGTGGGAAGGTGGGATTACCCTGCGGAATCCCACTCTTTTCAGGCTAATTTTGGAAGGTGAAAAATGGTACCTCCAAAGATCGGACCTGATTTTATTTTAAGAGAATCCTAATGAGGGGTTAAAATTCCTGTGCAACCAAGCATCACTAGCTAGGTTCATAGAGCCAGCGGCTACGATAACAGGAATCTTTCTCTTAATCACATTGTACCATCTAACAAAGGGTCCTTATCTAAAGCCAAATACAACATGCCATCAAACAGAGGTTTTTCTAATGTCTAACTTTTTTTTTTTTTAAACAATTCCAAGAGTCCTCTCACATTTTCTAAGTTGCAAGGCTGGAAGTTGCCAGGAGATGAGTTAAAGTTGTTGGAGGCCTAACTTTGAATTTCTTCTCTTTTGGAGCCATCCTGTGAGGTGAATAATGCCCTCTCAACTCCTACTGACTTCTACTGGTCTGTGGGCTACTGAGCAGTGATCGGGGGGGGCGGGGGGTTTGATGTATCCCGGGACCCCTTCTGTGTGCTTGAAGGTGCTTTGACTAGATTTTGTACTTGCTTGCACTATCGCTTTGGCAATACAGCTGGTCATATGACTATATGCTCTTTTGTATGCTCAGGGCGTCACCTGAGGAGGCTGCCTGAGGTACTGGAAAATCCTGTTGAGCTGAAGGATTGAATTACTAAGTATACAGCCTTCTTCTGCGTTTGGCCGAATGGGGAAAGCAACCTGGGAGTATCTGTTGGCCTTTGCTCCATTTTGAAAGCAAGCTCCCACTCCTGTTGAGCCTTTGCATTACCAATTGGGCCTCCAGAGGCTCTATTGCCCTCCTGACAGCCAGGAGAAAAAAATTTACCTCAGAAAATGGCCAGTTATGACAGAAAAAACAAAAGCTAGCCAAGGACGTTGTTATGATGACAGAAAATTGCTGCCTTAGCAGCACTGACACAGAGGAGTGAAATTCTACCCTCTGAGGCGGCAAAACCACCTGACTTGCAACTCTGCAGATAAAACTTGTCTGGAGGGGGATACTGTAGCTCTGAAAGGCTGCCCCTGGTCTCAAGTAGGAGAAGAAACCCCTGTAGTGAAACCTAACATCCTGTGACGGTTGCATTTCCATCTGTGTGTAATATTACTTCAGTGATATTAGCCCCAGTGTCAAATTCCAGTCTCACCCTGCCTAATCACATTCCCCCACAGTTTCAACTGTATATATAGTCTTCATTTGCTTTCCTAAATTGTTGTGTTACATGGCTGTGTGCTTTTAAACAATGACATTATTACACCCCAGGGAGGGCTGCATTTCACACATATATATTTTGTAAAGCACTTTCACACACATGGCACTATATGCATTTGAGATATTATTTTTCTTCCTTTTAGAATTGTTGCAATTAAATCAGTTTTCCAAACTAAAAGTTAATTAACAGTGGTTGAATTTCACCCCTGTGCAGAGGGTCAACACAAAGACTGGTACTTGGGCAGCTGGTTTCAACTGAAGACCACATAAAAGGCAACTCAGATTCCAGCATGTTGCATTTTCATTATCCCAACCAGTCCTCCAAATAAGCTCAGATTTCTTCTGAGTGGAAAATAGAGGTTCAAGTCTAGTTTGGGTCACATGTGAAGAGTATTGGTGTTCTCAGTTTCATCCCTGGTGAATGCTTACCCACTGTAAAATTCTCCTCCTCCTTCCCATAAAACAATTATTCATTCTCCACTAATGTACTAACTCTGTTAACAAGAAGTGCTGTTTCATATCTATAGTATGGTTTTCACACAGACACAAATATGCATCCCTTACCGGTGAAAAATTGGCTTCCATGTCAGTCAGATTCCACTCACTCACTGAAAGATTTGGATTAAAGACCTGTTGGAAATGAGACATTTACTCTCTACCAGGAAAATAAAAGGATTCTACAGTGACTTTACAATTCATATTCTTTTTGGAAGGACTGTCCGAAGATTTTGTAGCCGAGGGCAAGATTTTCAGAAGAGGCCAGCATCCAGCTGCTCCCAATGTGACACTCAATTTAGGATGCTAAGCTCTTTTGAAAATCAGGCCATTGATACCATGTTCTGATTCACTCAGAGAGAGAAGAAAGAAGTTGTATTATTAGCAGAAAAACTCCTACCAAGGAACAAGAAGAGCAAACAAACAAACAATGATCACTGAATCTTTCCATTAAAGTCAAAGGAAGTCACAGGTTCTAGCACCTCTCAAGATTCCACCCTGAGAGAATAAAGGTGTCCTATTTTGATCAGGTGTCAGAGTCTCTAAGGTGCCACAAGTACTCCTTTTCTTTTTGCGAATACAGACTAACAATCACTTTAGATAAGCTATTACCAACAGGAGAGTGGGTTTGTGGGGGGGTGGGGGTGGGGAGAAAACCTGGATTTGTGCTGGAAATTGCCCAATTTGATCATCATACACATTGTAAGGAGAGTGATCACTTTAGATAAGCTATTACCAGCAGGAGAGTGGGGTGGGGGGAGAGAAAACCTTTTGTAGTGGTAAACACCCATTTTTTCATGGTTTGTGTGTATAAAAAGATCTTCTGTACTTTCCACAGTATGCATCTGATGAAGTGAGCTGTAGCTCACGAAAGCTCATGCTCAAATAAATTGGTTAGTCTCTAAGGTGCCACAAGTACTCCTTTTCTTTTTGCTATTTTGATCACCCATTCTTAATTATCCACATGTTTATTATAAGGATAAATATGAACCATCTATCAAAGAGATCAACTCTCTTCTGACAAATATATTCTTTCCCTATATATGGAGCTATTTGACCACTGGAAAAAAACATAAAACCCCATTGCCAATTTGCAATTAAAAACATCCCAGGAATCTCAGACAGGTGAAGACCTCAGTAGGGATAATGTGGCCTCAGCAGCCCTTCCAAGAACTGGAGGAAATGGCAAAGGTGTAATAGGTCCAGACATAATCTAATTGGATGAGGTGGGACCATACAGGATGCAGGATACTATGAAAAATATTAACCGGACTACTAAAGAATAGTATTAAAACTATTTTTATGTAAGAGTGAGAATGTTAATACAATTCTAGATCTTATGACCTTGTCTTAGCCAAATGGATTCTGTTGTGTGATCTTAGGGTATAAGACCTAAGTATATTTCCCTTCACGAGAAATGAAAATGCATGACAAAATCTTAAGCTGCTCAAACTCGCTGCTACGAGAGTACTCTACAGAGGCGATGTCTGTATATATGTTAATAGATAAGGCGCCAGTAGATGGTGCACAAGAATATGCTACATTGTTCACAGTTTTTCTAGGAACAATCAAAGTGACTGTCACATTCAAAAGTGTGCTCTTAACACTCACATCCAAAACGCTGGCTGGTTCCAGATTATACTGCTGGCTCCTCAGCAGCACCTGCAGGCCCTCTAAACTCAAATCAGTACCATCCATGGGGTCAGAAATTTCTGTTCTGAGGAAAGAGAAAAGGAAAATGTGTCATCAATATGAAATATACACGTTTATATTGAAAATACAATTTATTAACTTCCCAAGGTAAAGCATATGCCCAAATTTTACCTGGCAACCCTACGGGCCATGCTCAGCCCTAGGTTACACCAGCTTTTATGGACTAACCCCAGGAGCACAACCCACCAGAATGGGGATAAGGCTACTGTGACACTAAGCAGCGGAGCCTGCTGTACGCCTTCTAAAGGGCCCATGTATCTGGGAATATATTTGGTCACATCCTCTCCTTGGCTCCCAAAGACTGGGCTCCTATGGTGTCTCTGGCAGAATTAAAGCTACCCTCCCTGGAGGAAATTCCGAGGGAGAAGCAGGTGGTTATACCTCTCTCCCTCCCGCCCCCTAAATGGATCCCCTCTAGATCTGAAGTCGGTACAGTACACACATTTCTATACCAGGCTCAGTTAATCTGATCCAAGAAGTTTGAACTCCTGTGACTAAATGGCATTAAGGGAAAGAGCCCATTGTAGAAAGAGTTGTACAAGCCAACAGAGAGTGACACCCAGCTAGAGAGGGAATCGTAAACAGCAGCCAAAATCAGGGACTGCTTCACTCCACACCTGCCCTCCTATCTTCTCCTTCCCTGCTCCATCCTCCCTTCTCTTTCTCTTTAGCTGATCCCCCTCCTAATTATCCCCTCCCTCCAAAAAACTCATGGCATTTACATGACTTTTGCTACCATCACATTGTTCACTCTGCTGGTGTCTTCTTCTCCTTCCCCCACCGTGTGTGTCTGTCTTGTCTGTTTAGATAGTAAGCTCTTCAGGGCAGACACCATCTGTGTTTGAACAGTACCTACCATAATGGAGCCCCATTCTCGGTCAGCTCTCAGGCACCAATAAACAGGATTTGTAAGAATAATAATATAGCTGATGAATTATTATTAACCCTTATGCAAAAGTTCTGTAGAATACAATAGGGTTTAAAATCAACAGGGTTCTAGAGAAACCACAAACCTACAAACACATAAAAGAAAATGAGTTCTTATTATAGACATTTTTAATTATCCTGTAGAATTCTATAGCGGGGATTTGATTTTCTATTAAATTCTATAAAATTGTGCTCCTTCCCCCGCATTTTCTGTTAAATTCTACTGGACTTTTCCATAAGAGACCATACAGAAAGGTCCAGGGTTGCAGCCATTCCTGCTCTGTCAGCAGGTGCCATAAACGAGATTTCCATGGGTGCCACCATAAACAAATGCCCGAACCCTTATATGGTCACCTTTGAAAAAAGAGCCCGAATTATTAGTTTGTGTTAGTGTGCCGTGCGTATACCATACAAAAGGGAAGACAAATAAGCTGCAATATATTCTAATTAGAGGGAAAATGAACCAAACAGATTCCAAGAGGAAACAAAATTCCAGTAGAGAGTTGAAATAAGGGGACATTCTACATGACAAGAAAGCACATAGGCCAAATGGCATAATTAGCTTAGGTACACACTTTGTGGCAGTCAAAAAAATAGAGAGAAATGATAGGATAGTTCTGTCTCTAAAATGTCTCCATTGTACATTGTGTCTACATTGTAGAGTAGACTCATGAATCATTAGGGTCTGATGAGTGGAGTTATACTACAATCTTTACGGATATTTAAGAGGGTAAACATCTTCACTGAAGACATTCTGAGCCAAATTCTAACCTTGAATTTATATTGGTGGCTAATGTAATCTCAAATGGAAGCCTTATCGGAGGGCAGAATCTGGGACTATACATTAAGAGGAGCTACAGAGTTGACAGGATGTATTAAAATGTGTTCAATACAAGGAAAGGGTGAGTGTCCTCAGAGGTATCAGATTTTATGTAGACCCTTGTTTGCAACAGTGGGTCAGATTCCCCTCTCTGAGGCTCCACTGAAGTCAGCGAGTTACAACCGGGATTCACTTAACCTTCTCTCTTCCCCTTTCCCATGAGAATTTTCATTCAGCCCAACATGTGGTAAGAACTTTCTTCACTGGGGTTGCCCAAGTCTTCTCAGATTCACTCAAAACCCCTGCTCCTTTCTGTTAATTTCTTTCTGTTCTGTCTACTTTGTGGTGGTCAGATGTGACAGCCAGGGCAGTTCTCCTTCTGCTGGTTGAACATGCTGTGTGTTTACTGCCATATCATCCTTGCAGCTGAGATTCAAGCCAGAGACCCTTATGGACCATATACAGCAGCTCTCTGAAGGGAGCTACGCAGGATGTCCCCTCTGGCTGAGCCAGGAAGAGTTGTGCTAATGCCCTTTCAGCAGGGCGCCAGTCACTGTATATCTTACGGGTCCTAGTATATTTATCTGCAATGACTCCAAGATTCTCAATGATCCTTCAGAGTTCAGGAACAGAACTGCATTCCTCTATACCTGGACCTCTTGGGTTCATTAACACACAGCTCTTTCTTCTCCATCCCCATTAACAATTTGGCTTGTCACTTAATTGTTTCAAAATGTGTTTCAAAACCCAGTTATTTATAATGTAAAAACTACTTTTGAGTAACAGTGCCTCGATTTTAATAATCTCTTCCTAATAAAGGATAAAAGACCAATGAATAAATCTTTGGTCCCTTGCATGAGGCTTGAGCTTTAGTCAAAGATGGGAAGGAATTAAAACACTCAGTCTGCCTTGTGGCTACCCACAAACACACTCTGAGGCAAGAGTCAGTGGATGAAGTTATCTTCCCAAAAACACATGGGCTGAGTGCACGGTATCCAAAAGAATAACCTCAATAATGACTGAGGATTGGATCAATTATTGACTTGTGAGCATTGACTTTTTTCCCTGAGCATGGAGAGATGTGCCCAGCCATCAGGAAGGTGACAGATGAGGCGATGAAAGGAATGCAAACTGAAGGAGGAAGAACCCACATGAGTTCACAGAGCTGGAGAAGGGAGGAAAAAGGAGGACGACGTAACTGGCAGCTCTTTGCTAATGAAACATTCTTCCTGTGATCTAAACCTGTGTCTGATGGAGGTTTCTTGTCATCTCTTACCAGATCTATTCCCTCGTATGACACAAGAGGATACAAGGGGCTCAGCATGCTGTGTGCAGCCAGTGTCATGTTCCACCGGTTTCAGCAATATATGCTGGCCCTTAGGCCCTTTCCAGCATGGAACTTGCATCACTACAGATGTTATTAGCCACAAGCCATTCTGTGTCATTGGGTTGCCACCTCCGAGCTACAAAAAAACAGGACACCTGGGATAATCCTGAGCCTGGACAGCCGGCAGTGTGTACTGAGCTGCCTTACAGTTCTCCCAGGACAATCCTGGGAAAACCTGGACAGGTGGCAACCCTCATGTGCAATGCAGTTGGATGTGCATAGCTGCTGTCCTCCCCTCACCTGTCTAGAGGTGCCCTTCTGCCTCTTCTTTCGGGTTGCTGTGAACTTGCAGACTGTGGCGCCCCGCAGCTCCCTTTGCCTTCTAAAACAGACTGAACCATTGCAACTGGTAACACAGGGGGTTCAGCACACGCACTACAGCCAGGCAGAGAGACATCTGGCTCAGCTGTGGCTTTCACTCCAGGGCTAACTGGTTCTTCCTTGATCAGCATGTGGCATTTTTTCCTGAACCAAAGAAAAGTTTCAGCACCACACTCACACATATGTGCACCAAGGACTTTGCTATTTGCATGAATGGGAAGGGCAGTACTGGCAAAGGGGCTGTTTCTGCTTTTGATCCAACTGCCATGCAGTGTTTATTCCCCATTGTGGACACATGAACTCTGTTTACACCCAAGTTTAATATTTTAATTTTGAGCCCAGTGAAAGTCAGCGGAAAGACTCCCATTGACTTTAGTGGGCTTCGGCATAAGGACCGGCTTTTCTCAGAGATTTTTCCTTCTTGTGCATGCACATGGCTCTTCTTATTTCCTCTGCCAGGAGCAAATGGGGTGGCCTCTTTTAATCAGCAAGAGCTGTCAAAGGCACAACCACATGCGACACGTGCTGTGCCAGAAGGAAAACACCAACTGGGGAGTCTTAGATTTCAACTGTCAGATCAAGGGAAGGGCATTGACATTTCATTTAACCTCATACACATGTGGGAAATACTACAGGGCATCCACCCTGGTGGTCCTGACCAGTGCTGCCACCCTGGCTATGCGGCTCTTTCTGTGAGACTGTGTGTTTTACATTTCAGTTCTGTCTCAGACACTGAGACCACACCACTAAATGGATTAAAGGAATACTGGATTATGCTGGAGCCTGCTGCGTTATTGATACTGTGTTAACCTCCCATCTGGAATGCTGCTGACATTGCATGTTACCTACAAGCAAGCGTGATCAAGGTGCACCACATTTCCTGTAGATGTAGGACCAGCTAGAAAGAATTCTTGGTTCAAGGTGCACGAGAGGGTCATTAACACCAGCGGGTCATTAATATCCAGGGAGTGTCCCGCATTAAGGTTGTTATTAATAATAATTATTGGGCCAAATGTTTTGCTGGCATAACTCCATTCACTTCAACAGAGTTACGCCAGAGGTGAATATGTCCCATCAGGTATCTTACATATGTGGAGAAGGTGGCATCCATATGGTACATCTATTTATCAAGCTGTTTGGACCACCTCACCTGCACTCTGCCCACTAATCCATATCCTCAGCACTCAGTCTAACATTCCAACCCCCTGTGAAGCTTCAAACAGTAGCCCTGTTTTAATATTTCCCTCTTTTCTTTCCTACTGTGTAACTTCCTCCAGTCTAACCCCGTCTGAGGCCCAGGATGTGGGCAAGATTCGGACACAGCCCAGAGACAGATGTTCTATCAGTAAAAGTGGCTCTGTTCATTATCTTGTGGCCCTGCAGGATTAGAAACGGAGGTGTAGGTTTTCAAAACTGACTACAGGATTGAGACATCCATTCTCATTAAAATTCCCACTAGGTCATCCAAATCCCATAGCTGCCTTGAAAGTCTCAGGCAGAAGCATTATCCCATAGGGAATGGAAGATTTCCCCTTTTCCAATGGGACCAGCCTTCAATTCTAGCCCTTAAAGGATATAAGCCATTAGACTTCCAAATAGTGAAATTTTTATGAGTAAAAAACTGCTATGTGCCATTTTTAGAAGTTTTTTATAAGCCCTGCACAGCTGGACTCAGAAAGTAACTAAGGCAACTAGCTCTACAGGCAGAGGGATACAAAACTGAACAATGATAAAAAGTGATCAGACTCCACAAGCTGCTGCTGTAACACATCTGGCATGGACAACACATGTGATGGGGTGGGATGTTACAAAGGAGTCATCAGCACAAATTTGGGATCGTCTGCAGAACTCATGAATGGTGAGCACCCACCAGAAGCTCCTGCTGATAAAATAGTTATCATGCGCCACACCATCATGTATTCATTATATCTCTGTCTTATTATGAGACTTCTCTACAAAAGCTGTCTCTATATATGTAGATAGTTTATTAATAGATAAAGTGCCAGTAGATGGCACTCAAGAATAAGCAGCATTGTTATATACCAAAAACTGATTTTAGGGAGCAGATCCTACCTGGAGCACTTAATATGCTTCTAACTAATTTTAGGGATAGCACAGTTTCAATCAGCATCTTTTCTAGAGAGTCTTGTCTATTAGCTAGGGAGATTGATTACATTGATTACATCATTCCATTCAGTTTGCATGGATGTAACTATAGCATATTTCGTCACGGTAACTCTAAAGCCTCTGAATATCTAAAATGGACAATAGGAAGAGATAGCCATATAGCCTAACTCGGAAATATCTCTGTGTATTTGAATGTTGTAACTTTCTGGAATCTTTGCAAATTGACCTAAAAGTTCAAGAGCACTTATGGCAGTCTTCTCTATTTTCTGATATTAAGGATGATGTTCAATTTAGTTCTTCCTCATTTAAGTTCTTCCTCATCAAAACCAAATAGAAGCTCTTGCTTTCTTTTTCACTCTGTCTCAAAATAGAACCAACAAATCCAGATATCTTACTCTCTGATTAAGACTGAGACTTCCATTTTCTTGAGGAGAAAGTATCAGTAAAATGTTCTGGATAACTTTTCAAGGAAGTGTTTGGTAGCTCCCAGCACAAAACCTATGACTGATTATTGCAATTTGTGTGCATTCAGGGTCACAACCTGTTTTTTAAAATTTCCCACATATGGCATGTTGCAAACCAGATAAAATACACAGCCACTTTTTAAATATGTGAGGCATGTAGTATAGACTGAGATGAAGACACCATAGTAGAATTAATCCTAGACAATATTCCGATGTAGTTATTTGCATCCTTGCACAGATCTCTAAGGGTGTCTCTATATTTTGAGCTAGGTATGTAATGCTCAGCTCAAGGAGACATACCCACTCTAGCTTTCATGGAGCTGGTGCGCTAAAAAGAGAGTGCAGCTGCAGTAGTGAGAGTGGTGAGAGGGGCTAGCCACCCGAGTATGTGTCTAGTGTCTTGGATGGGTATGTAGTTGAGGCAGCTACCCCATCCTACCACTCGTGCTGCCATGGCTAGACTATTTTTAGCACACTAGCTAGTGTGGGTATGTTTCCCTGAGCTAGGAATTACACCCAGAGCCCAAAGTACAGACGCACCCTTAGTTTACGATCACAATAACGTTCTTTACCTGTTACCCTCTGGAGGAGATTGAAGCGACATGACATTCGGTGATGATGCTTCAGTAACATCCGATATGACTGGCCCTCCAGCAATAGCAGGACTGGTTAAGCATGAGGCAGGTTCTGTAGATGGCTGCAAAAGAAAATACAAAGGATCAGTTTGTGATACACCAAGAAGAATTAAAGAAGTTCGTTATGTCAGTTATACTTTGGCTCAGCAAGCTTGTAACAGAGATTCTGGATCATCTCCACCAAACTCCTTGCATTGCCACACATTGCCTAGTTGAACCCAGCAGCTTGGGACAGAATGGGGCATTCGATCTCCTGGACCATCCCCTGAGGTGGTGCAGCTACACCACTCCTACAGGGGGCGGTAGCTAATTGGCAAAATATAGTCCCTCCTACTGGGCATAGTCCCATTGAATTCAATGGAACTACATCTTTGGTAGTAAGAGTTTACAGGATTGGGCCCTGTGGGCAAATCCCTGCTTCTGTCACTCATGGGAGCAATTCTCTTGCAGTCAATGAGGTAGATGGTGGAACTACTCACACAAGGAAAGTGCACACAGCATCATAATCACCTCAAACCCATCCCCCACCCAGAGGCCTACTACAATATACCTATAAAATAACTATGCCAATTGTAATGGCAGCTCCAGAGGGATTTTAATGTAGGCAGAATGGGATTAGCCACATTTAAATTTTCCAAGACCCCTTAACTTCCCCTTGGTTGAAGGATCCACGAGACCTTTAAATCACCGCAAGCAACCAGGACCTTATCTTTATGTCCCAACAACTCAGCATAACACTTTCCCTCTCCAGTTACGTATAGTCTTTGCTTACAGCACCCAGTGCCTGGGAATTCACCTTGTTTAAACAAATGGCATCTGTTCTGCGGTGGGCAGGGTAACCAAAGCAATCACAGGAGTTATGAGGCTATGGATTATGCAGGGCTGTTGTTCTCTCATCTGGCCAAGAGGCCTCTGTTTCTAGCTGCTCTCTGAACTTCTCCTGGCTTGGAGAGCTAGGAAGAGGGTACGGGCTGCATGTCTATATGCAGGGCCGTTTTAGGTGGGATCTTCATACTCAGAGTCCAGAGGTGGCATTTTGGGACTTGTGCTCCTTAGTCATTTAGGTGGCACCCCAGGTTATTACGGAAAGATTCCAGCTGGGAGGACTCTTACCATAGATGTAGCCCAGAACATAGTCCCCCCAGGCTACCCATGGCCAAAGACCTGGCTAGAATGACACCGGGTTGTGCTCCAGCTGTCTCTCCCTCCCTGATCACATGAGCCTGTGAGTAGTAACCAGGAAATAGCATCCAGAATCTCTCTCCCCTACTCCAGCCAGAGCCTCTTCACACTTTCATCCAGTCAGGCAACAGCAGGAAAGGGCAGCCAGAGAGCAGGATGGGCCCTCTTTCACTGCGGCATAGTGAATATTCAGATAAATAAAATGTAACTTTGCAAATCTCTCTCTCCGCAATGCATTTTTGCCACATTGGGTCACTTTTAAACATTTACTCTCATTTAAAAAAGTTACCTGGGCTAATATTCATGCACAGAAATGTCACCTTTCTCACAACGACACCATGGCAAAAAGAAGGAATGAAGCCAGTGTCCGTGTTTGAAAGCGAACCTACCGACTGAATGAAATAGGAATCATGAAGAGGGTCCACAGACAAATTTCGGCTGAACTTGGACACTTGTGGCACTGAGCTTCCATCATCTAGCATCAGAGGTCTGTAGGGAAGAAGGAGAAAAGATATTTTATCTCAGCCTTGTCTTAACTGTCTGCCACCTAAGTATGAGTGCAAGAAACATCTGAATCAGTGGTTGGCGTCAGCATGAAGCTTCTCAATGTGCGTGTCTTATTTTCTTCTGCTGTCAGGTGGTTTCCTGTCTTGTATCATGGACGGTAAAGTGAAAAGATACAGTGTAATAGCAGCTTTGGATAGATCACCAAGCACACAGGACCTTTCATGTCCATGCAGAGGACACAGGACCTTGGTTTTCCAGGTCTTAACTGAAAGATCCACACAGGGTAAATGACTCATGACTCAGAACTCTATTTATAGCCCACAGAAGACAGAAAATCTGAAACACCCCTACCAAGATTAGAAGTTGCAGTTCCACAGAGGTCTAAGTACAGTACTTCAAACCTGGGGCTTGAACCACCAAACCATCCATCCCATTGATTTTCCTTTGCACAGGCTGCAATATTTATGCTTTTAATAATTCAAATTAAGCGCTGGGAGGGGTTATATGACTAATACTAGAGAAAACCTATTACCTCAGCCATACTATTAAAGGGAAGTTCATTCTTAGTGAAAGCCCTGTCAAGCTACCAGGTTCCAGTGAGACCCAATCATCCAGTGGAGACCTTCCCAATAGCAGCTTTCACCTTCTCACCAGAAGTTTGAAAAGAAAATCTCTTTTCTCCATTTCAACTTTGTGTGAATTTCTGCAATTTGCCTATTTGATCCAGTTGTCTCTTCTACATTCTGTGCTCCGTTTTGCAGTTTCATCCCCATTCTGCCCAGACATGCAACATAACTCAATGCCCAAGTATTTCAATAAACCAAATTTCAGCTCAGTTAGACTGGAGTCTAAATTTTACTGTGTATTACATACACATTTCACCAGAAAGGTGGAAGGCTGATCAGAAATAAGGTATTTATTAATGAGTGGAATAGAGAAAATGAATAGAATACACAGGAATGCAACTTTCCAGATAAACCGCAAGCTTAATTTTGGAGGACTGGGGGTTAATGCCAATTGCTGTTCCCCCATCCTCAGTTAAGCTTCCATTCTATATGATGTACAGTACCTAGGCCCCTGAGTCCTGATGACACTCAGGAATTATTTAAAAAGTGACAAGTGATTATGGATATCTCAATTTTGCAAGGAGTGGGGGAAATGAAATACCTTAACAGGGCTTGATTAGTACAAAGTGCTGAGCCCCCATCATCTGAAAATCAGGTCCCTTTAAGGGGTCTCAAGCTGGGACCTTGAAAACTGAGGCAACTAAAACCACTAGACGCTTTTGAAAAGTTTGGCCATAATTGATCTCTCTTGGGTACTAAGATATAGCCTTCATCACCATAGTACTTGAGCACCTCACACTGATTTAGCCTTACATTACCACTGTGAAATAGGGAAGTATTACCCACATTTTGCAGATGGGGAACTGAGCCACAGAGAAATTAAGTAACTTACTTAAGGCCACACAGGATGTTTGTGGCAGAGCTAGGAACCAAGTCCCTATCGACTACCCTAACAACAAGGCCATCCATCCTTCCTCCCCTAACAGCCTCTGTGCCTTTCTTTAGATTGCAACTGCCATGGGACAGGGAATGTCTTTGTTCTGTCTTATATGGTGTTGACCACATTGTCAGTGCTTAATAATAGTAACAAATAATAAATGAGAAAAAGGCCAATGGGCAGCTGGAAGTCCAAGTGGAGAGATTTCTTAGGTGGAGTCCAGTTGTTTTACTCTGGAAAGAACAATGGGGAATGTTTTGAATTGGCGTACAGGAAACTGACTATTTCAGGAACCCTTAGCATGTTATTTTTTAAAAAGCAGCCAAGCATATTAATCTCCTTGAAAACCAGAACCTGATGCTGAATGGCAGACAGCTGAGCTTGCAAGGGGTTACAAATCCTCCTAACAATGAACTGACCTATAGGTCTAACTTTATAGGTTAGCCCATTCTTTCTGCATCCTCTTTTCATTGAGTTTCCTCCTCATTGCTAACATTTAAAACAAAACAAACAAACAAACAAACAGTAAAACCCAACACTTGCCTGGCTTCTTCCTCTCATTTTCTTGTTTTAAAGAGAAATTGGCTCTAGTTCTCCTAGATCAGCTGCTTGATTAGTCAACTAGAGCTCGGAAACACAGGAGGCCTATAGGGTTATACCCATTACATCTAGCAAAAACAAGTGTGTCTTTATCTTTGTGTATTTCCATGCACCATCTAAACTTCGTAAGTTTTGTAAGTAAAATTATGTTCAAACCAGAGAGGACTACCATCTTCTAGAGGTTATGGTCAGTGCCTGACTTCAATAACACTGCAGCCTCTGTGCTTTGCCTAGGCTTGGTGTAGAATACCAATTAGCTTCCCAGTCCCGAAGAAGAGCTCTGTGCAAGTTCGAAAGCGTCTCTCTCACCAATAGAAGTCGGTCCAATAAAAGACATTACCTCACCCATCTTGTCCCTCTAATATCCTGGAACCAACATGCCTAACACAACTCTGCATACAACATGGAAGCAGGCAGAGAGTGCTTACCTCAGGGCTCAATATGTTAGTACTTCTTAGACAGACTTCATGACCGTACCACTAGCTAACTGCAGCTCGAACCCTTAATCGGCCAGATCCCCCGAGTGGCTGAGCTGCATTGCCAGGACTGTTCTTAAGCCCAGCGGTAGCACTCGGGCAGCGGCTGTCCAAGGCTTATGCCTACATCTGCAATCATTCCTGTGCCTGCCTTGTGCCCAGCTTGCTCGCTCCACCACTGTTCCTGCTTTGTTCTGAGTCCTATGGCTGCCTTGCCCCTGCTCTGCTCCCCACCTTGGTTCTGGACTCTTGGGTCCTGATCCTTGGCTCTGGCTCCTGGATCTTGACTCTGGCTCTGACTACCAGGCTGGTCCATGACACATTCAAAGACAATGTCCTTTTTAACAAGATGCTTTCATTTAAGAACCACAGCAAGCTGCAAAGCAGAGAGCAGAGTCCCTTGCCATGTGCTTGGTATTCTCGTTGCCAGGAGCCAGAAAATATCATTTCCTAGTAACTTCAATTCATCCTAATTCACAGAAGTGCTTCCTCTCGTGTCTGAATGCTGTACTGCAGCTACCATAGATCATAAATAGAGATGAGTTCAAACTGGAAGACAAGATCCACCTACCCATGAACTTGGAGAAGTTTGTGTTTGGGTCTGGATGCAAACTTGACAACTCAGGCCCATCTTACACAGACTTTACATAGAGCCAGAGGGCACAGACCTGCAAGTTACAGAAGCTCTCAACAAGGGGTGAGTTCTCAACTAACACTCATAGCCAAGAATTGATACACCAGCTTCTCCTCTCACTCACTCCCCCGATACAGTGGTGTACCTTAACTGCCTTCGGTGGAGTTATTCCAGATTTATACTGGTTTAAGTTAGAGTGAAATCAGGCCAAGTCTCTTTTCAGCCCATCACTGTGGTATCCAAGCACTTTGAATGAAATTCACCTCTATGCCGAGGGCCAGCACGCGGCCCATTTAAGACCTCAAGATAAAGCCTGAATTTGACCCTTTGCGCAGGGCTGAATTTTACCCTAACAACATATGCTTATTCCCAAGGATCTACTGCAATAATAAAGAGCAAGTCCCACGAGATGTACATGCCATCAGTGACTTCCACACAGCAGTAATTTACCCTTAAGATTATAGTTGTAGAAGCAGCATCGGTAACCTAGGTGCAACCTGAAATATTTTATATGCATCCAAGTTCAGCAACCCTATTTTAATTAACTGATTATTTTAATTAGCTAGGGCCCAATCCTGCTCCCATTGATTTTAATGGGAAAATGTCCATTGGCTTCAAAGGGAGCCAGATCAAGCCGTCAGTTAGTTAGGTTGTCCCTCTTTCAGCTCACTCTGTATTACGAAAAGAAAGGTCAGAGCAAGCTGACGTGGTGGTTCTCTAAAGGCCACTGAATGAGGACTGTCAGCAGGTCTGACTCAGCAGTTCTGCCCCATTCATTTGTTATCGCCATGGTGCCTGAGTCAGGTGACCTCCCACCCCACTCTGAGCTGAGCTGGTGTTTTTAATGAAGTGTGAGCATTATCCGTCCGTGTGCATGTGTGCACGCCACACAAGGGTACGTACAGTTTTCTCTTTATCCCAGCGCCGCTGGGGTTTGATTGGAGCTGGCCGAACAGAAACTGAATCAGCTGTTGGGGAGATCAAAGTCAGGTGTTAATCAGCAGTGGCCCAGCATTCCACACTCCAGAGCACCTTTCTTATCATGTACATTCCCCCATTTCACCGAAACCCCAAAGAAATGGGATCTGCCATGCAGAATATAGAATCATAGAAATGGTGGGCTGGAAGGCTCCCGTGCTGAGGTAGGACCAAGCAGACCATCCCTGACAGGTGTTTGTCAAACCTGTTCTCTAAAAGCTCCAATGACCAGGATTCCCCAGCCTCCCTTGGAAGCCTATCCCAGAACTGAAACTACCCTTAGAGTTAGAAAGTTTTTCCTAGTATGGGGTGGAATATCCGAATCAGAATGTATGAAATGACCGAGCCTGAAAAGGTTTAGGAGCAATCTGCATACTTAAAACTCGTGGGCCTGATTTCCAGGTAGCGTTTCTGTGCGTGGAATTATGCACCTTCTTTGCATGCACGCTGCCAGATGCGCATGAAAAGGACTAGCTCGCTCGCCATGTGCATACACAGTCCCCAACTATCCCCATCATATCTGGTAGTATGCGTGCAAATAAGCACATAATTGCGTGTGCATCAATGCACACAGATCTGCTTGACCAGAATCAATCTCTATATAAGGTAATGGGCTATTTACAGATTAAAAGGCAATACCCTACAGGTGGTCATCCTGGATTGGGGGTCTCAGCCATTTCTGCTGGATTTTTAACCCTATTGAGCTCAGAATCGACATTTCAGGACACTAACCATAATGCAAGAATGCTTTCGTAGTGAGAAATCCTTCATCAGAAGACAGCTGACTCAAGCCTAATGTAACACTTTTACCGTGGGCCAAGTACAAACGGTGTATTAGCATCATGTCTTGCATCCATCGCTTGCTTGTTTCTTGCAGTACAAGAAAGAGAGCAGCGAAAACGCAACTACAGTGTGTGTGGAGCTTCTACCACGCCATCGTGTTAGAATCAGAGTGCGACTCCTCTTTGGTGCAGAGGGAATCACTGTGGGCTTCGCTGTGCCATTTACATGCAGCCCCATGGTGGGGGCTTTGTGGAGCCTCCCCTCCCCTGGGGAAGCTCCAGGAGGAATTCATAGATTTTAAGGCCACTGTGATCATCCAGTCTGACCTCCTCAATAATGCCAACCCTAGAATTTCACCCAATAATTCCCTCAGCCAGACAGATAACTCTGGAAGCAGAACTCATCATGGAGCTGCCAGGCAGACTGGTGAGCAGTCACCTGTACACTCCCTTGTGCAACAGGCCAGTTCTGATGTCCAGCGTGGAGGAGGAATAGCTGGTCGGTGCACCTCAGAAGTCACACTGAGAGACCAGAGACTTCGGCTGTCTCTGCATGTACAAGGGATGGGGAGGCTCTTTGCCTCCTTTCACAGCCTTCTCACTGATGCCGCTGCAAGAGGGCTCAACGTGGGCTTGGAGTCTTTGACATCTATGGAAAAACGTGACCTTCCCATCTCCTGGACTGTGCATAAAACGTAATGTGAACCCCTCGACAGAAAAGCTGATGCCGTTTTTAATGGAGAAGTTCGAGAAGGACAAGCACAGTGCCTCAGTGCAGCGACTGCCGTTAGAAACCATACAGTTCTGCCTATCCATGGAGATAACATTGCTGTAGTAGCTGTGATATTCCTGTTCTTCGCATTGACTTCAGCAGGGGCAGGCTCAAGGATCTTATGCTTAGGACTAGGCAGTGCAACCTTTTCTCCCCTTGGTGAGTCCCGCCTCACTCACTGACCGCAGTGGTGCTACTTGTGTGTGTAAGCACTCACCGATGGGAGGGAGGGTTGCACAATCTAGGGCATGTACAGGCTTTGTGATGATTTTACTGTGACTTGCACAAAGAGCTAGGGAGAAATCTGGGCAAGCCCAAAAGTCTGTAGTTGACACCCATAGTCCAAGGTATTAATGATGAGGACTATCTCCATACAAAATGGAAATATAAATGATCCATCTTCCTCCCATTAAGAAAAGGAGTACTTGTGGCACCTTAGAGACTAACCAATTTATTTGAGCATGAGCTTTCGTGAGCCACAGCTCACTTCATCAGATGTGTACCGTGGAAACTGCAGCAGACTTTATATACACACAGAGAATATGAAACAATACCTCCTCCCACCCCACTGTCCTGCTGGTAATAGCTTATCTAAAGTGATCAACAGGTGGGCCATTTCCAGCACAAATCCAGGTTTTCTCACCCTCCACCCCCCCACACAAATTCACTCTCCTGCTGGTGCTAGCCCATCCAAAGTGACAACTCTTTACATAATCAAGTCGGGCTATTTCCTGCATAGATCCAGGTTTTCTCACTTCCCCCCCACCCCCATACACACACAAACTCACTCTCCTGCTGGTAATCTAAACTGACCACTCTCCAAGTTTAAATCCAAGTTAAACCAGAATATCGGGGGGGGGGGGGGGGTAGGAAAAAACAAGAGGAAACAGGCTACCTTGCATAATGACTTAGCCACTCCCAGGCTCTATTTAAGCCTAAATTAATGGTATCCAATTTGCAAATGAATTCCAATTCAGCAGTTTCTCGCTGGAGTCTGGATTTGAAGTTTTTTTGTTTTAAGATAGCGACCTTCATGTCTGTGATTGCGTGACCAGAGAGATTGAAGTGTTCTCCGACTGGTTTATGAATGTTAGAATTCTTGACATCTGATTTGTGTCCATTTATTCTTTTACGTAGAGACACTAAACTTTCTAAACTACTACATGCTACAAGGGGCCACAGCAATGGTTCCCTCACCCCACCTAGCAATATTGTTAACCTATCCAACTATACTCTCAGCCCAGCAGAAGCAGCTGTTCTATCTCGGGGCCTCTCCTTCTGCCCCTCCACCCCCACGAACATGATACAGTTCTGTGGTGACCTAGAATCCTATTTTCGACGTCTCCGTCTCAAGGAATATTTCCAAAATACCTCTGAACAACATACTAATCCACAGAGGTCTCCCTGCCAACACTACAGAAAGAGGGATTCTAGATGGACTCCTCCTGAAGGTCGAAACAGCAGACTGGACTTCTACATAGAGTGCTTCCGCCGACGTGCACGGGCTGAAATTGTGGAAAAGCAGCATCACTTGCCCCATAACCTCAGCCATGCGGAACGCAATGCCATCCACAGCCTCAGAAACAACTCTGACATCATAATCAAAAAGGCTGACAAAGGAGGTGCTGTTGTCATCATGAATAGGTCGGAATATGAACAAGAGGCTGCTCGGCAGCTCTCCAACACGAGTTTCTACAAGCCATTACCCTATGATCCCACTGAGAGTTACCAAAAGCAACTACAGCATTTGCTCAAGAAACTTCCTGAAAAAGCACAAGATCAAATCCGCACAGACACACCCCTGGAACCCCGACCTGGGATCTTCTATCTACTACCCAAGATCCATAAACCTGGAAATCCTGGGCGCCCCATCATCTCAGGCATTGGCACCCTGACAGCAGGATTGTCTGGCTATGTAGACTCCCTCCTCAGGCCCTACGCTACCAGCACTCCCAGCTACCTTCGAGACACCACTGACTTCCTGAGGAAACTTCAATCCATCGGTGATCTTCCTGATAACACCATCCTGGCCACTATGGATGTAGAAGCCCTCTACACCAACATTCCACACAAAGATGGACTACAGGCCGTCAGGAACACTATCCCCGATAATGTCACGGCTAACCTGGTGGCTGAACTTTGTGACTTTGTCCTTACCCATAACTATTTCACATTTGGGGACAATGTATACCTTCAGATCAGCGGCACTGCTATGGGTACCCGCATGGCCCCACAGTATGCCAACATTTTTATGGCTGATTTAGAACAACGCTTCCTCAGCTCTCGTCCCCTAAAGCCCCTACTCTACTTGCGCTATATTGATGACATCTTCATCATCTGGACCCATGGAAAAGAAGCCCTTGAGGAATTCCACCATGATTTCAACAATTTCCATCCCACCACCAACCTCAGCCTGGTCCAGTCCACACAAGAGATCCACTTCCTGGACACTACAGTGCTAATAAACAATGGCCACATAAACACCACCCTATACCGGAAACCTACTGACCGCTATTCCTACCTGCATGCCTCCAGCTTTCACCCTGACCACACCACACGATCCATCGTCTACAGCCAAGCTCTGCGATACAACCGCATTTGCTCTAACCCCTCAGACAGAGACAAACACCTACAAGATCTCTGTCAAGCTTTCTTACAACTACAATACCCACCTGCAGAAGTAAAGAAACAGATTGATAGAGCCAGAAGAGTTCCCAGAAGTTACCTACTACAGGACAGGCCTAACAAAGAAAATAACAGAACGCCACTAGCGGTCACCTTCAGCCCCCAAATAAAACCCCTCCAACGCATTATTAAGGATCTACAACCTATCCTAAAGGATGACCCAACACTCTCACAAGTCTTGGGAGACAGGCCAGTCCTTGCCTACAGACAGCCCCGCAACCTGAAGCAAATACTCACCAACAACCACATACCACACAACAGAACCACTAACCCAGGAACTTATCCTTGCAACAAAGCCCGTTGCCAATTGTGCCCACATATCTATTCAGGGGACACCATCACAGGGCCTAATAACATCAGCCACACTATCAGAGGCTCGTTCACCTGCACATCCACCAATGTGATATATGCCATCATGTGCCAGCAATGCCCCTCTGCCATGTACATTGGTCAAACTGGACAGTCTCTACGTAAAAGAATAAATGGACACAAATCAGATGTCAAGAATTCTAACATTCATAAACCAGTCGGAGAACACTTCAATCTCTCTGGTCACGCAATCACAGACATGAAGGTCGCTATCTTAAAACAAAAAAACTTCAAATCCAGACTCCAGCGAGAAACTGCTGAATTGGAATTCATTTGCAAATTGGATACCATTAATTTAGGCTTAAATAGAGCCTGGGAGTGGCTAAGTCATTATGCAAGGTAGCCTGTTTCCTCTTGTTTTTTCCTACCCCCCCCCCCCCCCCCCCAGATATTCTGGTTTAACTTGGATTTAAACTTGGAGAGTGGTCAGTTTAGATTACCAGCAGGAGAGTGAGTTTGTGTGTGTATGGGGGTGGGGGGGGAAGTGAGAAAACCTGGATCTATGCAGGAAATAGCCCGACTTGATTATGTAAAGAGTTGTCACTTTGGATGGGCTAGCACCAGCAGGAGAGTGAATTTGTGTGGGGGGGTGGAGGGTGAGAAAACCTGGATTTGTGCTGGAAATGGCCCACCTGTTGATCACTTTAGATAAGCTATTACCAGCAGGACAGTGCGGTGGGAGGAGGTATTGTTTCATATTCTCTGTGTGTATATAAAGTCTGCTGCAGTTTCCACGGTACACATCTGATGAAGTGAGCTGTGGCTCATGAAAGCTCATGCTCAAATAAATTGGTTAGTCTCTAAGGTGCCACAAGTACTCCTTTTCTTTTTGCGAATACAGACTAACACGGCTGTTCCTCTGAAACCTTCCTCCCATTGAAACCAGTGAGCGCTTTGCCCCTGATTTCAGTGTAAGCAGGATCCGGCTCAAAGTGCCCGTGACTCCCCTACATATATTGCGTCCTAAAGTCACTGTGATCACTAAGGAGCAATACAAATTCATCTGCTTAAGGATTTTACTCTTCTTTGTACATGGGCACAGAACTAGATGCTGAGTCTGAGCTTCCCCAATGCCATCCCGGGGCTGCACGGCTGTAAAACCAGATATAGCCAAAGGTGATACAATTCTTTGCCTCTCAGGCAGAGCTCCTATTAGCACTCAGGGGAGCCATGTGCAATGCAATTAGGAAAGAGGGAAAATACATACACGACAATGATAGAGGCTGAACAAAATATAACGTAGGCTCTGGACAGGAATAGGGAGACTTAACTACATCTATCTGATAGTCTGCATAACACAGTTCAATACAACTTTACAGTTATCTGAGCCGAGCTAGTCTGATCACTACCTTGTTGATCACTTTCTGTTGCTGAGAATGATTCTGCCTGAGAGATACAACTTCCCGCCACAGGACTTCATTCTGTCTGAAAGGAAAACAGAAACATCCCCTGAACACACAGACATCCCCACACACAGGCGTTGCGTTTGCTGCCGTGGCCGACTGCGTGTGACTTTTATCTTTTCTTAAAACCCCAGATGCTGGAGACATGATTATCTGAGCGTCTCAACCTTCATATTATATATATTTAAAACAAGTAGTTGGCCTTCATGGTTGCAGAGAAACCTTGAAAATACAACCCCCAAAAGGTTCAACAAACGTAAGGCAAATAAAAAGAATATAAAATCTTTGTGATTTCTGACTGGTTTGGGTTGGCAATACTATACTTCTTTCCACTTCAACTGAAATGGCACTTCTGTAAATTCAATCCCTCCCAACCCCAATGAGATATTATTATTAAAGGGTCATATTTCAAAGGAGCCTCTAAAATTGTGTCTGCAAATCAAATTGTCCACATACACACATAGCTTGTATGCAAACACAGGTTTTATGTGAGCCGTTTTATAGGCTCTCTCAAAAATTTGGCCTCAAAGGTCTTCTTTTTAACACTAAGAACTATGTGAATACAGCACGGAGGCTCCATCCTCAGCTGATGTTTCTGTACCTTCATTGTGCAGCGGTCTCAGAACAGCCATCGTTCTCAGTGCCTTAGAACTTGGCACAAGATAAATTATAGACAGAGCTGGTTGAGTAATTCATTGGGAAAAAATACCCAGTGAATACAGCTCTATTATTTGCCCACCACTCATTTGTGACTGTATCCTGATACCATTATTTATAGGCATTTGTGGAACAGTTTGGATGTACAATTTTTCAGCCTGTGGGCTGTGTGCAATCCATTCATGTTGACTGTTCACTTCTCATTATTTGTGGTATGTGATTTTAATTCATTTAATGCAATTTTTAAATTCCTTTTATAAATTCAAAATGGAAAGGAAGACCAAAACCCAATACTTCATTGGACATAAAACAAATGTTTATAGCACAGAAGGGATTCATTTTAAAGATCACTTCATTGGATATACAGAATGGAACATATAGTAAGAAGATATATATATATATATACATACAGAGAAGGTGGAAGTTGCCATACAAACTGTAAGAGGCTAATTAATTAAGATGAGCTATTATCAGCAGGAGAAAACCTACTGACTGCTATACTTACCTACATGCCTCCAGCTTCCATCCAGGACACACCACACAATCCATTGTCTACAGCCAAGCTCTAAGATACAACCGCATTTGCTCCAATCCCTCAGACAGAGACAAACACCTACAAGATCTCTATCAAGCATAAAACTACAATACCCACCTGCTGAAGTGAAAAAACAGATTGACAGAGCCAGAAGAGTACCCAGAAGTCACGTACAGGACAGGCCCAACAAAGAAAACAACGGAATGCCACTAGCTGTCACCTTCAGCTCCCAACTAAAACCTCTCCAGCGCATCATCAAAGATTTACAACCTATCCTGAAAAATGATCCCTCACTCTCACAGATCTTGGGAGACAGACCAGTCCTCACTTACAGACAACCCCCCAACCTGAAGCAAATACTCTCCAGCAACCACATACCACACAACAAAAACACTAACCCAAGAACCTATCCTTGCAACAAAGCCCGATGCCAACTCTGTCCACATATTTATTCAAGTGACACCATCATAGGACCTAATCACATTAGCCATGCCATCAGGGGTTCATTCACTTGCACATCTACCAATGTGATATATGCCATCGTGTGCCAGCAATGCCCCTCTGCCATGTACATTGGCCAAACTGGACAGTCTCTACGCAAAAGAATAAATGGACACAAATCTGACATCAGGAATCATAACATTCAAAAACTGGTAGGAGAACACTTCAACCTCTCTGGCCATTCAGTAAAAGATTTAAGGGTGGCAATTTTGCAACAGAAAAGCTTCAAAAACAGACTCCAACGAGAAACTGCTGCGCTTGATACAAACTAGATACCATTAACTTGGGTTTGAATAGAGACTGGGAGTGGCTGGCTCATTACACATATTGAATCTATTTCCCTAAGTATCCTCACACCTTCTTGTCAACTGTTTAAATGGGCCATCTTGATTATCACTACAAAAGTTTTTTTTCTCCTGCTGATAATAGCTCATCTTAACTAATTAGCCTCTTACAGTTTGTATGGCAACTTCCACGTTCTCTGTACGTATGTGTATATATATATATATCTCTTCTTACTATATGTTCCATTCTATGCATCCAATGAAGCGGGCTGTAGCCCACGAAAGCTTATGCTCTAATAAATTTGTTAGTCTCTAAGGTGGCACAAGTACTCCTGTTCTTTTTGTGGATACAGACTAACACGGCTGCTACTCTGAAACCAGTCATTTTAAAGATCGTATTGGATGTGCAGGATATAATTCCCAGAGATCCATAGGTCTTACAAATACTCCCCAGGGTTTGCAACTATGTCATGAAGCAGACACGTAGGAGCAATGTGCATGTGATCAACTCACTGCTTCATGTCCTGCATTTGACACTCCATGTTCTCCTGCTGACTTCTCAGAATCTGGACTTCGTAGAGCAACCTGCTGAGATCCTCCTGGCGCATCTTCGTTTCCTCACTTTTCACAACAGATACCTGAGAAGAGCACATCGGGCACAATTTACTACTGCAAGATGTTATGCACAGGGATAAGAGTTTTGCAATGGTTTCTAAGCAGGAGTATCAGCTACAGCCTGGGCTATTAAGTGATGACATATTGGAACAGGAGACACAGTTTTAAGAGTCTGGGGTGGCCTCAAAGAGACATAGCTAGGGGCATTGGAAAGTAAATAGAGGCTGAAGAGCATGAAAAATACTTTAATAGTGAGGTCTATGAGGCTGGGGACTAGCATCCTAGTAGCTGTGGTAGAAGACCCATCACTGGAGTTATTTAATACTGAACTGGACAAAAAAGTACTTTTTTTAATACTGAACTGGACAAAAAAGTACAAAAAAGGATCAATACAGCACTAGCACAAAGGAGCTGAACTAGATGATCTACCCCGGCCTTCTACACCCCTAACGTCAGCAATTCTAGGAAGTGAGGTTAGCTAATGGTGCAAGCTTTCTAGCAGCCTTCCATCACCCTGCCCATTCCTCTAATGGCACCATTAGACCCCACGCACATCAGCGCCCCAGGAGAGGAGGTGCAGCTGTCACTCAATTCCCACCTTCCTTTTGATGTGTTCCAAGAGGTGTTCGTGGCCTTGTAGGAAATAAAGATGCTGGAACTCAGTATCATCACGTTCAGGCTTGACAAGGCCACCCTGCTCTATATTTACGACTTTCCTGAAGCCATCTAAATGTAAACAGAACTGGTGAGAACCATGTAGAGCATATAGATTGGGAAGAACAAAGAATCCCAATGTTTGAATTAGACTTTCCCACACTTACCCACTGATTTTCAAGTGTAGTTTCCTTTTCCCTGCTCCCAATTTCTGCCTGAGTGTTGTCCTAGATATTGTAAATATGCTGCAAGGAGCAAACCCTTCACTGGTTAGCTCACATGGTCCTTAACATGCCAGTCACAGAGATGGGCCTGAAACACTAATTTGTTTGGACAAATATGCCTCAAACCCCAAAGAGGAGGCACCTGATGCTGAGATGGTAGTACAGCCTCTACAATCAATTCAACCCGGCACCTCTCTGCTGAATGGGGCTGCTAATTAGTGCCAGTTGTAATGATGGTGGCCCTTGTTTGTTACCAACTTGCCCATTAGCACTCATTCCACATGGACTACTGAATGGATCTTGGATAGAAACAATTTTTTAACCTAGGCTGAGTTTAAACTGCTGGCCTGCAGTCGAAAGGGCCATTTCTAATCCTCATGCGAACTTCCGCAGCCCACCTTCACTTTGAAAAGCTTGTGTGAAAAATAAAAATGTAATTAAGGCTGGAGTTCATCACCAGACAGAGGGCCAGCACAAGGGCAAAGCACCTCTTACATTCTATTTAAGACCTCAAAATAGGACATACAAGTGCATAGGTGTTGTGCTGGCCTCTGCACTGGGGGGAATTTCACCACCTAAATCCAGCACCTACTAGTGGGATATTTTGTTACCCAAAAAACACTCACGACACAGATCACGTGTTCTGTAGTTGCTTGAGGATTTTTAGGAATGGGACAGGTGAAATGCTGTGGAACTTCAACCGGTGCTTTAAAATATTAATACCTTTCCGATGCATTAAAAACAAAGACAGCAAGACAGATAGTGTTGCCCCTAGCAGCTAGATTCATAGACACTAAGGTCAGAAGGGACCATTCTGATCATCTAGTCCGACCTCCTCCACAACGCAGGCCACAGAATCTCACCCACCCACTCCTGCAAAAAACCTCACGCCTATATCTGTGCTATTGAAGTAGTTTAAAGACTTCAAGGAGCAGAGAATCCTCCAGCCAGTGACCCGTGCCCCATGCTACAGAGGAAGGCGAAAAACCTCCAGGGCCTCTTCCAATCTGCCCTGGAGGAAAATTCCTTCCCGACCCCAAATATGGCGATCAGCTAAACCCTGAGCATATGGGCAAGATTCATCAGCCAGATAGCTAGTCACTGCTTGGGGCCCTGTGGGTGTTCCAGCTGGAAGATGAAATTGGAGGTAAGCAGGTATTTCTTTGGTGCAGTTTTGTTTATTACACAGAATTTGCAAAGCCCCGTGTCTCTGAATGCAGCAGGAATCAAATGGCAGGAAACAACTTCTTTTACTCACAGTACCAAGAGCACCCTTTTCAGTCTGCACCCCAGACCTATAAACCTCTCTCAAGGTTTCTTTCAGGGTCAGCTCTCAGCTGGTCCTTCTGGACCTCTCTCTCTCTCTCTCTCTCTCTCTCTCAATCTCTGTCTTTTTTGTTGGTTCTCAGTTTCTTTGTTTTCTGCCTTCCCTCACTTCCCCCTCCCCCTGCCATATACCCAGAGGTGAAAGTAAGCTGGTACGCCTCAGTACAGCATACTGGCAAGAGCCAGTGTGCCGTACCAGGGTGGATCGACTTCCCAAGTCGCAATTTAAAGGGCCTGCGGCTCCCAGCCGCGGCTGGAGCCCCCGGCCCTTTAAATTACTGCCAGAGCCCTGCTGCCGGAGCCCTGGGGTAGTGGCGGCGGGGCTCTGGGGATGATTTAAAGGGCCCAGGGCTCCGGCCGCCGCTACCACCCAGGGCCCTTTAAACCGCTGCCAGAGCCCCCGGCTGCCGCTGTTACCCCGGAGAGGGGAAAGGAGGCACTTGCCGGTACACGGTGGGCCGGGGCTGGCTCTGACCTCCCCCAGCCCCGCTGAGCCCTGGCACCTCTACGCCTGGCAGTTCATAGCCCTGGCGCCTCTGGGCTTGCTGCATCAGTTATGCAAGTAAAAAAGTTGCCTGAGCCCTGGCACCTAATTGCCTGAGCCCCAGTACCTCTTTCATTGCAAATTAAGCACTGCACTTACCCTTCCCCAAAATGATATTCAGCAAAGCTCCTGGACAGTTGATGCACTCCTTTTGACTTAGGTCGGGCTTATGCTTACAATTGTGTTAACTATAGGGTGAGTTCACACTAGAGTGTCTCAATCCCATGACAAGGTGTCACCCAGCTGATAACAATAGTTTACCTGCCATAGTGAAAAATACCCAATAAATTTTCAAATCTGTTTTCCTTTTTCCCCCATGAAGCTGTTCTTCATAGTTTTGGCAGGCCTGGAAGTAACAAAATACTAGGAAGGGCTAGACCAGTTCTTACAAAATCTCCACTCTGATTTTTTGACCACAGAGATTTAGTAGGAGATTTTCAAAGGTAAAAATCAGGTAGGTGCCATTGACTTTCAGCAAGAGTTTGGCACCTCGCTGCCCTTTGTGCCTCTGAAAATCTTTCCCTTGGATGCTTGTGTTCACTTATCTAAACCACTTATCTAAACCATACCTGGGACTCTTTGATATTGGCCTGAACTATAAGCTGTGCCATAATATACTATATAACATAGGGAAAAGTGTATTAAGTGACCAGTCAAGGGGCAAATAAAAACTGGTTTTCTAACAAAAATGACCTCCTACTAATGACGGAGGAGAATTGTCCTCAGTACAACCAAACCCTGGGCACGGGTGAAGATCATGCTTTTAAGATTCTGCTACAGGGCAAGAACGTCCAATAGGGTTTCCGAAAATTCTAATGTAACATGTTATATAAAGCAAATGACAAATGATGTGTCATCAGACTGAATATAAGCCGAAAACTTAGGAACGGAAACTTCGTTAATTTACAACATATAATTTAAAGTAACCTGTGTACTCTAATATAAATACACCACAAGGAAATCTCACCCCTGCGTTCTGATAACAAGCCTTTCTCATGACCTATGAATTCATCAGAAGCCTTTAATCAATCTGCAGCCTTCTATAACAATTCTTTATCTATGGGGCACAGCCTTCTGTCTTTACAAGGGAAGGCCTTCATTTAGACACATAATTCAGGCCACACACAGTTGGCACTCTCTCATTTATATTATTGTACATTAGTTGTTTCAGAAATGCTAAAACTTAATATGAAGGGTAAGGCAAAATTATTTAAGAAAAAGAATTTAATCCATTTCAGTTTTCTTGTGTCCTTCACTTTGAGCCTGTGTGGAAAACGGAGTCATACCTGGGTCTTGGCTCTTATACTTAAATGTATCTATTATTCTTATGCTTATTTTATTCCCTTCTTTCCCAGATGATGTCTCCATTACAGTGCACTCAGGCATTGGAGTTTTACTTACACATGTTCAGCTGCCGGACGAAGCTGGCCATGTTGTTGTGTTTGAAATATTTAGGCAGCACCTCCTTGGCAAACTGACCTTGATCAAAAACGTGGAAGCTGGTGCCATTCTGCAGAGAAGATACGAAGAAAAGAAAAAATTCACACGGTAATTCTGGAATCCCCAGAGGCATGTGCGAGCCAATGAAATGGGAGGTGGCCAGATGGAGTTAATTAGTTAGAGACATGACTGTCAAGGTGTAATAAGGTGATAAGATACAATGGGGTTGAGATGCAATGGTGGCGAGTATGGGGTAGTAGTGTGATCCAGTGGATAGGATACCGAACTCAGGAAACCTGGGCTCTATTCTGGGCTCTGCCACTGGCTTGCAGGGTGACCTCGGGCAAGTCACTTCCCTGTTCTATATCTCAGTTTCCCCAACTGCAAAATGGAGATATGATATGGACTTCCTTTCTAAGGTGCCTTGAGATGGACTGAGGAAAACTTATATATTATTATTGCATGGTAGTTATACCTAGACAGATTGCTTCCATAGGACTTCGACTTCAAGGCTTCCTTTCTGTGCAGACATGAGTATGGCAAAGCCATGCATGCTGGGACACAAAGCTGAGTGTATGTGCCAACCAACAAGAAGGTGGAGGAAGTAACCAGGGTGACAGCCATTTTAGACTTCATTCTGATTCACAGAGGAACTGGTTGCAAATCAGAAGGTTGAAGACAGCTTGGGGGGGTGAAAGTGATCATGAAATGACAAATGTCATGATTTTTAGGAAAGGAACAGCAGAATAGGAACAGTAGATTTCCAAAAGGCAGATTTAAACAAAGTCAGAGAACTGGTAGGTAAGGTCCCCTGGGAAAAAAATCTAATGGAAAAAAGGAATTCAGGAGAGCTGGGAGTTTTTCAAAGAGACAATATTAAAGGTGCAACAGCAAACTATCCCATGCAAAGGAAAGATAGGAAGAATAGTAAGAGGCCAACATGGCTTCATCATTAAAGAATATTTAGGTAAATTGGATATATGCAAGTCAGCAGGGCCTGATGAAATTCATCCTAGGGCATTGAAGGGACTAGCTGAACAGATCTCAGAACCATTAGAGATTATCTTCAAGAACTCATGGAGGATTGGTGAGGTGTAAGAGGACTGGAGAAAGACAAACATACTGCCTATCTTTAAAAAGGAAAACAAAGAGGACCCAGGGAATTATAGACCAGTCAGCCTAACTTCAATACCTGGAAGGACACTGGAGCAAAAGATTAATCAATCAATTGGTAAGCACCTAGAGGATAATAAAGAATGGACAGCATGGATTTGTCAAGAAAAAATCATGCAAAACCAACCTAATTTCCTTTTTTGACAGGGTTACTGGCCTAATGGATGCAGGGAAGCCGTAGACAGGATATATATTGATTTCAGTAAGGCATTTGACACAGTTGCACGTGACATTCTCATATGCAAACTAGGGAAATATGGTCGAGATGAAATTACAATAAGGTGGGTACATAACTGGTTGAAACACCATACTCAAAGTATAGTTATCAATGCTTTGCTACCAAAATAGGGGGACGTATCTAATTGGGTCCTACAGGGGTCTTTCCTAGGTCCGGTAATATTCAATAATGACTTGGACAATGGAGTGGAGAGTATGCTTCTAAAATTTGTGGGGGAGGGGTTGCAAGCACTTTGGAAGACAGGAATTCAATTAGAATTCAAACTGACCTTTAGAATTGGTCTGAAATCAACAAGATTAAAGACAAATGCAAAGTAAAGTAGTAAAGAAAAATCAAATGCACAGCTAGAAAATGGGGACTAACTGGCTGGGCAGTAGTAGTGCTGGAAAGGATCTGTGGGTTACAGTGGATCACACATCAAAGATGAATCTGCAATGTGATGCAGCTGAAAAAAAGGCAAATATCATTCTGGGGTGTATTATCAGGAATGTCACATGTAAGACAGAGGAGATAATTGTCCCACTCTACTCAGCACTGGTAAGGCCTCAGCTGGCGTACTGTGTCCAATTCTGGGTGCCACACTTTAGGAAAGATGTGGACAAATTGCAGAGTCTAGAGGACAGCAACAAAAATGATAAAAGATTTAGAAAACCTGACCTACGAGGAAAGATTAAAAAAACTGGGTATGTTTAGTCTTGAGAAGACTTGTGGTGGGAGGGGAGGAATTTGATAACAGTCTTTAACTATGTTAATGGCTGTCATAAAGAAGATGGGGATCAATTGCTCACCATGTCCACTGAAGGTAGGACAAAAAGCAATGGGCTTAATTTGCAGCAAAGGAGATTTAGGTTAGATATTTAGAAAAACTTTCTATCTGGGTAGTTAAGCTCTGGAATAGGCTTCGAAGGGAGGTTGTCATAGAATCATAGAGTATTAGGGTTTGAAGGGACCTCATCTAGTCCAGCCCCCTGCTCAAAGCAGGACCAATCCCCAATTTTTTTGCCCCACATGCCTAAATGGCCCCCTCAAGGATTGAACTCACAATCCTGGTTTAGCAGGCCAATGCTCAAACCACTCAGCTATCCCTCACTTTCTGTTTAGAGATAGAAATGCAACTTACATCCCATCCCAGGCAGTCTGAATGAAAACTGTGCTGAACAATGTTCCAGTAGCTAAAAACATGACAAAGAAGCTGGCATCAAAATAATTTTTTTAAAGTCTGCTTTAATTATAGTTCCTTTTGTGGAAAGTGAATTTATAAACACATCATCTTGGATAATTCTCTGCTGAAAAATAAATCATGTCTACTTGTAACAACTGTTAATAAAGTCAAGTGCACAATAGGATTTCAAAATGCTATAGAGTCAAACAATGTTAGTCCTTTAATTGCACTTAGCGTTTAAAAGCCACAAATGATAAACAGTAAGAAACATCACACAAATAAAAACAAACCTCTTAAAAATAAAAATAGACAAACTGCCAGTAGACATGCATGTCACCTTGTCCACCATACATACTAGTTCAAGTGCTTAGTAAAAATGACAAGTGATTTGGGGGCCCAACTTGAGATGCCTTAAAGGAGCTTGATTTTGAGAGGGTTGGTACTTATTTTCAGAAAATCAGGCCCATTTAAGGTGTCAAGCTGGACACCCAATAATCAAGGACACCCCCCCCCCCCCAAGTCATTAGTCACTTGGAAAATCTTGGCCTCTCTAACACAAATGTGTATCTATAAAAGTCTCTCTAAAGAACATTCAGTCTTTTTTAGTTAACCAGCTAATGCTGGCAAGGTACTTTGAAAATGTAAAGTGCTAGATAAATGCTACATAATATCATCTTTTAGATACTTTGGACTTGTTTTTGTCCTGCTGACATGTGCGGTTTAAGTGACCTCCGGTATTAGCTGTACTTACGGTGCTCCAGCAAATTAGATGGTTTGTTTCAGGATCTTCCACCAGCGTCCACAGTTTAGTCAGGAATGCTGGCACATTACTGGAGTATCCATCCATTGCCAGGGAACTGGGTGACTCTTGCATAGCTTTTCAATGTTTTAGTTACACTAACTCCATCTCTTTCAATATGCCTGTCTCACCGTGCGTGTGGGTCACAGGGAGACTGAACCATTTAGTTTCATCCAGGTCCAGCTGAGAGTAGGCCCCCACTGAGTCACATCAGCAGTGCTGTTCGCACTCTTAAAAACTCAGCACAATGCAACGGCATCACCAGCCCCAGAGAACAATGCACAGAATTAAAATGCACTGCAGCCGATCGCACAATGCTGTGAATAAACATGCAGTGTCATGCAAAGAGAACACACGCTGTACACCTTAGGCTGGGAGGCTAGCAAATCACTGGAATGAATTAAGAAAACACCTGGCTGGCATGTTTGCAGGATGTCAGGAAGCAGTGACACTGGATTGTGAAGGTACTGAGTTTAAACATTAGTTAGGAGACTCCTTGTTCTGAATGTTGGCACCCAGAGATAGGCAAAATCAAGGCCGGTTTTAAGTGTGCCAAACCTTATTCAGGCTGGGCAAAACCAAAGCTGAGTCCCACATTACCTGAATCCCAGAGTGCAGCGAGCTTTGGATAAACAGCTCTGGATTGGGTGAAAATAGAGGACGAAAATAGATAGGCCCCAGATGCCACAATCTGCTTTATTATTATTCCAGGTGTTTCACCCACTGCTAGTTATGAGCAGCTGGATTCATTTGGCCCAGACTCTGAAGCCCTTATTCATGTTGATGAGCACTTACTCACGCGAGTACTCTCATTGGCTTCCATGGGACATGACTTGTTGCTCACCGCGGGTAAGTAAAAGCACCACAGTCTCACCCTTTATTTGTTGTGTTAACACAGTCCACTACATGTTGTTTCCTGGGCACCTGATGACAATGTCATCAGAGCCCAGGATCATTTCAAACCAAATCAAGCTTTAGAAATCTCTCTCTACTATGCACCAGGGATCTCTGACACATTTGACTGATAAACACACACACACACCAGCTCACATAGAAGTGGATTGTGGGACGTTTTGTTGAAGTGAGAAGTAACTATCACTCCCTAAAGGGTGAAAGCTCCCTTGTGAAGAGAGTGAGGAGAACATGAGTGTCATTAGCATTAGTGCTTTTCCAAAGGGATGCCAGCAGGGTAATGAAGGCACAGTTAGCTCAGGAATGGTTTCATTTGAGGTCTTTGCATGAGATTCTCAAACCATCATCTGGAAATTGTATTAAAAAAGAAAAGAGAGAGAGTATTGGTTATAAGTTCCATATACATACAAACATGAGTACAGTTCTTGAGATTAGATTCATCAAAGAGATGGTGAGCTTTGTAGTTGCAAAGAGTTCTTTCAGAAATAGTCCATAGTTTATAGTTCAATGTTCATAGTCAGGGTGATTCCAGATAGGACTAGAGATCTCAATCTTGGGTTTAAGTTTCCCCTGCATGAAGCATCAAGCAGATCTGAGATAAAAAGGATCAGGACCCTAGACGTTCTTACACAGTTTCAGGTCTTCTTTGACAGCTCGAAGTCCTCAGGCGAATAATAGGCAATTATGGAGATTCTGAAGTAGACCTATTTCCTAAGCATCACTGGTAATTAGCTGCACAGATTAATATACGGAAATTTATCCATTAGGCAGTCTATCACAAACTTTAAAGAGACTTATAGACAATGACATTATTTCACCCAAGATTCATCTAAATGATAATATTCCTTTTTGATCTCTGAATCTGTCTGTTTACAGGATATAAGTAAACACATAAAATTGGTATCACCTCTAATACAAGTTTGCATTTCAAAGTTCTAGCCTATCAAGCATGGAATGGCCCTAACTACCATTTATATACTTTTATAACATGTTTTTAAAGATTGAATCTGGGTCATTTATCCTGCAGGATGCTTAACCCTTTCTGGCCATGCATCACACTTTGTATAAGATTGGTTGCAACTATATAACAGTGGTAGTAGCAACAGTGATTTGCATGGTCATATTTTAATTAGATAATATCACATCCACCCAAAGAAATAGAGCAAGTCTGCTTTTTTGTTAAATTAATTTTTTTTTTGACAAACCACTTTTTAGTGAACAATGTCATTAAACATAGGTGTGCGCTTTTTTCAATATTTTCCCCAAAACAGCATTACTAAATCTTCAATTGACCAAAAACCAAGTTTTGAGCAAATGAAAAATGTCGATAACCACTTTAATACAAAATTTAGGGGAGGATTTAAAAAAAAAAAACTCATGAAAAATTAAAACAAAATTAAGGGGTCAGCGTCAAACCTTTTGAAACGAAAACAACTTCAAAAGCTGGAATTTCTTTCCCCCAAATAGGCTTGCATTTCTCACAATCCTGGTAATTTTTTGTGGCTCTTCAAAGAGGACATGATTGGGCCCAAGACCAGGACTAGGGGATGCGCTTTTCTACAGCTACCTTGTGTGACTTGTATGTTATATTTTTATGAAGAACATAAATGATTATACCTTGGTGCACAGTTCTGCATTCACTGTGAGGCATGGAAAGCCATTTCACGTCAGAGCAAAGAGATCTCCTGAAACGGACAACCCTAAACTCACTTGATTGGTTCACCGAGTCATCTGATGAGAGCAGACAATTCCTTCTTTAGCACTCAGTTACAGCCTTCTGCTGCTAACCCAGGCACACAGGACTGGCAAGTGCTCTGGCCAATAACATTGATTCCTAAACCTGAAGGGGAGGTACAACTCCAGCACACAGGGAAATGTACTTTCTCAGACATAAGTTTGATCTGAGCCTCAGTGATTTACCATCATGCCAGATTTTACCCTTTCTGTCTTTAACTCCTTGCTCCTGGTATTAGGATTACAGCAGTGCTAAACTGGGGGGGCTGGTTTCTCGCCTTCAGCTGCCTCTCAGTAAAGCCACATGACCAGGAGGAATTTTTAGTGACTCTTTCCCTGCTGCTCTGAACAGAGGCAGAAGTGAAGGGCATCTGAAAGCGTGAGAAGGGGTGTCTGGACAAGGTAAATTACTATGAGTTCTGGGAGGGTGGTTTTTTGGTGGGCGTGACATTTAATGTGGTTTTGCTGTGATCAATCAGCTGTGCTTGCTGCAAAGAAAAATCGGCTGCCAAGAAAGTTCTGGCTTCAGAGAGCTTTGCCCCAAATTCCATCAGCGTGAAACTTGCCACATGAGACCCAAACCAAATGAGGAATTTGTTTTTACAAACTGTTTTAATTTAAAGTTAGCTCGATTTTCCCCCTATGAAATCATAAATCAAGAAATAAAACCAAAAACCAGAATAGGCCTTATCAGCCATCAGCAGATCCACAGATAATTTGAAATAGACAATCCATGAAAAGACAATCATCCTCGACTTTGAGGGATTCCTGATGATGATCATGACGACGACGACATAGCATGGGATGTGGTTTTTGAGGCATTACCCTAAAATTTCAAACTCCATTCACTTGGAATCTTTGTATCCACGTTTTTTCCAAACTAGCTACTAGTCAAACAGGTACATCACTGAACTACTGTCGGTTTCCAGGGGTGATGTTCTTTGGTAATCTTTAGAGTGTATCGTTTCAGACTGGGGCAGTGTACGAGGAAGGTATCTATCACCTCCTGACTAACCACACAGTAACAATGAATCTCTGTTAGATTGACACACTTCCTCGCCAGGTCTATTAGCGAGGAGTTCAAATCATCCGAGGGGGTCGTGTGGAGCACCAGCCTCTTTAAGGTCCTGCTGTAACTGCTGGTGACAAACCTAACCTGGTTCACCATGTACGTAAAAGTATTCAGTTGTAAAGTACCCACGGGTATATTGGGCTTTAGGATTCGTGGTATCTTACAGGCAGGGACTGTGTGGTCAAACTCCAGGTCTACGCAGAGTTGAGGATGCTTCTGGATCACGGCAGCCCAAAGCTCTTCAGAGATGACTGGAATATATTTGTCCAAGCGCTCACAAAAAATATCTAAGCGTGTGAAAGCCCCTCTCTCTGGCTTGATCAGTTCCGCAAACACATCGTTAGACAGGCTGGCATAGTAGACTCCCAAGGTAGACAACTTAGGACATACAGTCAGAACCTCTTGAATGGTTTCTGGCTTCACGTTGCAAACCAGAGTGCGATTGTTGATGAACAAGCTATGCAGGTTTGGGCTGCTGGCGGCTAGGAGTCCAACAAGCCCATCATCCAGGGTGAACGGCATTCTCCGGAAATCAATATGCTGAAGGTCTATTTGGTTTTCTCTCTGGCATATATTTCGTATGCTCTGCAGGATGTCCTGGCCGGAGTAGAAATAAGGGTTCTCACCTTTGCACATGATGCATAGCTTCTGCAGCTTGTAGTTCTGCCTGGCCAACATGTCTAGAATGTGGGTGACGTTCTTCCGATTTATTTCCTTGGACTGATCAAACACAATCCTCAGGTGTTTGATCTGGCTCAGGAACTGGTGTAAACTCTGCAGCATGCCCTCCTCGTTCTCCGAATCACAACTGGAAGAGCATTATAAACACAAGTTAGCTGTTTTGCTGGAGCTGCAACAAGTGAGCACAATGTCTATACTTTGGATCACTGTCCTTTATTATTATTTACTTATTATTTATCTTCTCCACTGCCTTAGAGATTTGTTCTCACTTGGTTTAGAGGATCAGGCACTAGGCTGGGAGTCAGGAGAGCTGGGTTTTACTCCCAAGCCAGCCACTGACTTGCTGTGTGATCCTGGACAAGTGACTTCCATGCTCTATGCCTCTGTTTCTCCTCTCAACCTTTATCGGTCTTGTCTATTTAGATAATAAGATATTCAGGATGGACTCTCTCTCACTATGTGATTACACGGTGTATGGCACCACAGAGCCCCAATCTCGGGCTGGTCCACTAGGTGCTATTGTAATACAAATAATAGAGAACAACAACAATACAGTTAGTTACGGGACTCGGTCACTATGTACAGACTGAGGTGAGTCCCGGTCCCAAACTCCCTTTTCACTCCATCTCATACACTAGAGCTCAGATCACCAGCTTCAGCAGCACCATGATAATCATTCCAGTGACCTTGCCTGAAGCTTTCTCTTTGCACCTGAATGTGGCCTAGTGTTACGAGCACAGGAGTGGAATTCAGGAGACCTGGGGGTTATTCCCAGCTCTTCCTGCTGTGTGGCCCAGGGCAAGAATCTTCCCCTTTCTGGGCTTGTGTTTCCCACTCTTTAAAGTGGGGATAACGACACTGGCCACCTTTGCAAACGCCATGAGATCCACGGACAAAAAGTGCTACATCAAAGCTAGGTGATGAGTAGGATGATGGTATCTCCTTGACACTTTTCAAAGCACATCTAATGTCCTGACTTATCCCTTTCCTTGATTTATGATTCTTAATGCTTTCTTTAAAAAACAACAATCTAACCCTATTTTCTCTACCACATACACAGCCGATACATGTAGGAGGTACTGTTACTTGCATAGTTTCATATTATAAAGCCAGAAAGGACCATTGTGATCATCTAACCTAGTGGCTCTCAAACTTTCCAGAGTACTGTGTCCGTTTCAGGAGTCCGATTTCTCTTGCATACCCCCAAGTTACACCTCACTTCAAAACTACTTGCTTACAAAGTCAGACATAAAAATACAAGTGTCACAGGCACACTTACTGAAAAACTGCTGACTGTCTCATTTTTACCATATAATTATAAAATAAATCAATTGGAATATAAATATTGTACTTACATTTCAACGTGCAGTATATAGAGCAGTATAAACAAGCAGGGGGGCTGGAACAATTTGTACAGCAGGGATGCTGAGAGCCATTAAACCAAACTGTAAACCCAGTATACAACGGAAACTACTTCAAGTGAGGGAGTACGACAGCACCCCCAGTACCACTAGTTCCAGTAACAAGTCATTGTCTGTATGAAATTTTAGTTTGTACTGACTTTGCTAATGCTTTTTATGTAGCCTGTTGTAAAACTAGGCAAATATCTAGATGAGTTGATGCACCCCTTGGAAGACCTTTGCTTGCCACATGTACCCCAGGTTGAGAACCACTGATCTAGTCTGACCTGTATAACAGGCCATCAGACTTCCCTGTATTAATTCCGAATTCAACTAGAGCAGATCTTTTAGAAAAACATCCAATCTTGAGTTTAAAATTGCTAGCGCTGGAGAATCCACCACCACCCTTGGTAAGTTGTTCCAATGGTTGATAAATACTCACACCTCTAGGCTGTTATCAGCAATGCGATTTTTGAATGAAGAACACTACTTTAAGATAAATAGGTTGTACTATGAGATGCTGCATGCGTGACTGCACAGACACCTACAAACAGTAGAAAATACCTCCTCTCACCTGATCTCTGTGAAATGCCACACGGAGCTAGTGGAAACAGCTGCGGCCCAATGTTTGCACACTTGGAAGGCTGTGTATCTATCTCGGAGAGACAGGTAGTAAAATATATGGACGAGGATTTCTTCTGGGACGTAGTTCCAAAATTCTGATGTTGGAGCAGGCATCTTTCTGACCCAACGGGCTGCTGCACCGAGACCCACCTTCCAGACTTCAAATAATTCCCTAGACTCCCTATTGCAGAAAAAGGAAACAGATCAACCCAACCCTAGTTTGATATAATACTATTACAGCAGGTCAGAATTTTTTCTTACATTTTGAAAATTTCACCATAATTTTGACATTTGTAAAACAAAACAAAAACAAACAGTGAGGTGGCAAAGTTTGCAGAGGATACAAAATTACTCAAGATAGTTAAGTCCAAAGTAGACTGTGAAGAGTTACAAAGGGATCTCACGAAACTGGGTGACTGGGAACAAAATGGCAGATGAAATTCAGTGCTGATAAATGGAAAGCAATGCACGTTGGAAAACATAATGACAACTATACATACAAAATGATGGATTCTAAATTAGCTGTTACCACTCAAGAAAGAGATTTTGGGAGACATTGTGGATAGTTCTCTGAAAACTTATACTCAATGTGCAGCAGCAGTCAAAAAATCTAACAGAATGTTAAGAACCATTAGGAAAGAGATAGATAAGACAGAAAATATCATAATGCCACTATATAAATCCAGGGTACTCCCACACCTTGAACACTGCTTGCAGTTCTGGTCATCCCATCTCAAAAAAGATATACTGGAATTGGAGAAGGTACAGAGAAAGGCAACAAAAATGATGAGGGGGATGGAATGGCTTCCAGATGAGGAGTGATTAAAGAGACCTGGGGCTGTTCAGCTTGGAAAAGAGACGACTAAAGGGGGACATGAGAGAGGTCTAAAAATCAGGAACGGTGCAGAGAAATAGTTTTATGTACCTCTTCGCATAACAGAGGACCTAGGGGTCACCCAATTAATAGGCAGCAGGTTTAAAAGAAACAAAAGGAAGTACTTCTTCACACAACACACAGCTTGGGGATGCTGTAAAGGCCAAAAGTATATCTGGGTTCCAAAAACAATTAGATACTTTCATGGAGGATTGGTCCATCAATGGCTATTAGCTAAGATAGTCAGGGATGCAAACCCATGATCTGGGTGAAGCCTCTGACTTCCAGAAGCTGGGACTGGATGACAGAAGAGGGATCACTGGATGAATTGCCCTGTTCTGTTCATTCCCTATGAAGCATCTGGCACTGGCCACTATTGGAAGACAGGATACTTGGCTAGCTGGGCCATTGGTCTGACCCAATATGGCCGGTCTTACGTTCTTAAACACAAAAAAGGAAGTTTAGACAAACTTTGGCCAATTTCCTTTCCCACCCACTCCATTTTTTGACCCAACATAGAAGCTGGTTGAAATTTTTTGTGAATTCCAAATTTCAAAATTCTGGAAAAAAAGTAAAACCATTTAAAAAAATGTGATTCTTTTCCTCATTACCAGCTCTAAACACGATAAACTTTATATAATGCATTATTTTAAAATAACAATTTTCCATACTGATATTCAAACAGATGGAGGGATTTACCTCAAACTTGGGGGGGGGGGAGAGGGAAACCCTCGTTTTGGGGACAGAAGCCAAGCATGAAAAATCTAACCCAAAAGTTGAATTATCCAGTGTATGGCAAAACAAGGAGTTATAATGGAAACTAATTTGTTATTTTAACCACAGCAATTAGCTGCAGTTGTTAATATAAGAGACGGCAGATTGGTATAAGGATTTTATTGTGATGATCACACGAACCATACATTCATGTACGTGTGTTGCATACTGACGCAGGAACTTTTCATTTAATTATCCTTCCATGTAAATTAGGATGCAAGAGAATGAATACATGGGAAGTGTACTGAAACGTAAAGCACAAAACCACTCGTACATCTCTGCAAAATTACTTCTCAGTTCTGCTTGGAGTATGCTCTGTATCCAGTCACTGTACTGTTACACAAATAAAATCACCAGCTGCAAGTTTTTATTTGATTCTTTTGCCTCTCACCCCATTACTGACTGCCCAGCAATGCGCTCCTGCTTCCTGCCTGGGAGATGCCTTTTTGCTGTCCCTTTTTCCTGCATATTTCTTCTTTATTACCCCTGACAGTGCCTGCTATAGCTCACCCACAGCTCTCCTACTTTTATCTCAGATTTCATAAATGTTCTCATCATTTCAGCACTTGCCTAAGTACTAAACTACTCACCATCACTCCTCCCCTATACACAACCGTTGTGATTTTATCATGACTGGTGGTTTTCTTAAAGCCCCAGTTCCTGGAGTCATGTGAACATCCCAGTTTTCATTTAAAAAAAAAAAGTCTAGCCCCCTTGATGGCACAGAAAAGCTTGAAAGCCCAATCTAGGTGCCCCCTAGAGACTCAGAAACCAGAAGGCAAAGAGGAAAAAAAACCCACCTCAAATATATTATTTTTATAAAAAGGAGGACTTGTGGCACCTTAGAGACAAACAAATTTACCAGAGCATAAGCTTTCGTGAGCTGGGGGGGGGGTCAATGCATCTTCCCATAGGCGCCTTGAGTTGCTAAACTCCCCCCGCTGCAAAGGGGCATCCCGGCTGGCGTCCCTCCGCTGGGCAGGGAGGGGAAGGAGCCCGCCTTCCCGTCCGAGTGCAGCGGGGTCCGATACATCCGATGAAGTGGGCTGTGGCTCAGGAAAGCTCACGCTCAAATAAATCTGCTAGTCTCTAAGGTGCCAGGAGTCCTCCTGTTCTTTTTGCGGATACAGACTAACGCGGCTGCTACCCTGAGACCCGTCACTGTTTCCCCGTAATCTCATTGTTTCGGGGAGGGGGCCCAGGCAGGGCTTCTGAACTCCTGGGACTGGCAATCCCGCCCGCTTGTTCCCTGTCCTGCAGACTCTCTCGGGTTAAGGGGCTGCTCGCGGGAAGGCTCAGCCGGGGTGACGTGCCTTGGCTCCGGAGAGCCGCTCGCCCGCCCGCCCCGTGCGGGTCAGCATCCACGGCTGCCGCTGCGGGGCTCCCCCCCGCCGCCGCCCGGCTCGCACCACAGCGTGGGCGTAAGAGAAGCAAAGGCGCCTGGCCCGGCCCAGGGGCCGCTCTCTGCAGCCCAGCCGGCCCGGGAAAAGCAGCGGCTGAGCGGGCAGAACCGGCGGCAGCCCGCAGCGCGGGGGGGGGCTCGCTCAGCCGGTCCAGCCGCTGCCTGCAGGGAGGGAGGACGGCAGCGTCCCCCCACAGCTGCACGTAGCCCAATGCGGGGGGGGGGGCCCAATGCATCTTCCCCCAGGGGCGTTGCGTCGCGTCCCGGCTGGGGTCCCTCCGCCGCGCAGGGAGGGGGGAAGGAGGCGCCCCGCCTACCCGTCCGAGGGCCGCTGCGCTTCCCCGCCGCCCGGGCCGCGGCCCGCTCCGATCTGCCGCCGGCGCTGCCCCCGCGGGCTCCGGGGCGGAGGGCGGAGCGAGGGCTGCCCACATCGGAAGGGGCGCTCCCGTCTGGCCTCCGCCGGGCCCTTCCCCGCCCCGGGCTCGCCCCCCGGCCAGAGGAGCGGCCGTGTGAGTCCCTAGCCGCGGGAAGGGAAAGGGAAAGGCAGGCCTCGGAGAGGAAGTCCCTGGGAAAGTCCTCCTCTCCTCCCGGCCGCAGAAGCTGGGCCCGCCGACGCTGGTGTCTCGCGCGTCACCTGGAACATGTGACGCCGTCGCTGCGTGCCTCAGTTTCCCCCTCTGAAAAACAGCAGTCCTTCGCTAAGTCAGTCCTCTGCTACCTCGGCCCCCTTTCTCAAGGAGCTGCCTGGTCCTCTTAACCCCTGACTCGCTGAACTCACACCGCCGTGCACAAGCGGTTTTTAGACCTGGGGTGAAGCTGCAGTGCTGCCATGTAAAGAATGAGTGTCTGGTAAGCCCTTTGAGATCATCAGACGGAAGGTACTAGAAAAAGACAAATCTTAACGAGTTCTGAAAAGGAAGTGGCAAGCTATGGATCAACTAATTAAAGACTCAGACATTAACTATTGTCTTCTTTTTTCTCTCCTTTTTTCTTGTCTTTAAACACAGAATTGTACCTGCTCATCAACCTTCTCTTCCGAGAGATCTGCTGTTTGACATGTGTTGCCAATACTCCTGTTGAAAATTCACCTGTAGTTATCAGGTGGAAATCATAGGCTAGTCGAGTCTACACTCATTCATGAGCCCAACTGTCTTAGCAAAAACAATAAGGAGGCCTTGTGGCACCTTGGAGACTAACAAATTTATTTGGGCGTAAGCTTTCATGGGCTAAGAGCGACTTCATCAGATGCATGGAGTGGGTCTTAGCCCACGAAAGCTTATGCCCAGATAAATTTGTTAGTCTCTAAGGTGCCACAAGCCCTCCTCCTTGTTTTTGCTGATATAGACTAACACAGCTACCACTCTGAAACCTGTCACCAACTATCTTAGTTTCTTATGCATAAAGCACAGAACTCCTGGGTTCTCTATCCAGCTGTGACACACACTCAGTCACTGTTTGACTATTGTTAAATCATTTAGACCCATATTTTCAGAAGTGCCCTATAAGTTTGGGTGTCCAGCTTCAATGCCTAGGGACCTGATCTTCAGAAATGCTAAGCACCCACAATTCCAGTCGGTGGATAGGATGCTCAGCATTTGAAAAATCAGGTCCAAGATTTCTAAAACTGGGGCATCCAAACTTGAGGCTCCCAGAAACGGTGGCCACTTTTGAAAGTTGGGGCCTTACCAAGGCTGTGCCTTAGTGCCCCCATCTGTGAAATAAGGATGATAATACTTACCCACCCCTCACATGAAGCTCAGTGCTCATGTGTAGCTTGCAGGATCAGGGCTTTACATTGTAAAGTGCTTTGAGCAACTCAGCTGGCTGCTGCTGTAGAACTGCAAGGATCTATTATTCAGTGTCTCCAAATTCCCTCTGTGTGTGCCAAGAGGGAGTGTGCTTCCTGGGATGGGGTTACTCTATGGAAGGCGGGTCTCAAGAAATCCAGTCAAGGAGTACAGGTGTACTAGGAATCCCCTCACCTTATATTAGCACAATGTCCCACAACATGGGCTTAACCCTTTCAGAAACCTGGTGATTATGGTTAGTCTTAATCTCCAAACCAAGGCTGCTGCTGCTGCCAGGCCAACCTACCATATGGGCAGAAAGTTCTGAGACAAGAACTTGCACCATCTTTCTATGATCGGAGGCTAAATAATGTAGTTGCCACCTATCCTTCAAGTACAGTTAGGTTTTAAAAAGATAGACGTGTTAACAAAAGATCAGACCGGACTGCTACATCATATCAGACAGCAGCAGAGGAGCCAGCTATGAGCCAGAGAAGGTCAGAGTGTACCTGGGCTCACTTTTACAAGGTTCCCTCTTGGGCTTAATTGGGGTAGATTAATAGGAGGGCTTAGTTCACCTGTGGGGTGTTTGGACTCTGCTTGCAGGAGCTCAGGAAGTTTTCCCTTGCAGAATTTTTGCCTGGCAGGCTATTCCCTACAGGCTCCTTTTCCTTAGCAGAGAAATCTGTTAGTTCTTTTGTTGTTTATTTGAAGATTTGTTTCATTAGGGATGCTTTGTGACAGGTTATATGAAAGAACTTCACTGCAGCACAGACTGGTGGCAATCTTGGCACTAACGAGTTCAACAGATAATGTTGCTCTGTGTTTGTACCGCTTTGTACCCAAGATCGGGATCTTATTTCACTGCCTGTCAATAGCTATTATGAGTAGGGCACTCCAGGCTTGGAAGCCAAAAGATTCCTCCAAATTCTACGTGAATTCTCTGCATTTTACTTCCAACGGTGCATTTTAAGAGATCTTCTCCTCCTCCATTTCTGGCCACTTCATCTTAAGCAATGCTGACGTTCGTCTCTTCCCAAGAAGTTTAACGAATACCTAAAGTAGGGCTGGTCAAAATTTCTCCATCAAAACTGTTTTTATTGATGGAAAATTGGGATTTTGATTAAAATAGATTTTTGGTGAAAGTGCTTTCTGGAGGAAATTGATTTTTTTCTCAAGACCATGAACAAAAACGTTTCAATTTTTGAGTGAAATATTTCAGGGTTTGTTTTTTTTTTACTTTTTTTGCCAAAAAGTCAAGATTTTCAGTGGAACCTGCCCCCCATTTTCTGACCAGCTCTGCATACAAGCAAACATGACTTCTACAGTTCAACCATTCAGCCATCACTTCAGCAATATGAATAAATGCTGGGAGGCCAGCTGAATGTTGTATGTTCCAGGGCAACTCAGATCAGTATAGCAACAGTACCAAATGTCTCCTACAACGGTAACTTGAAAAACATGCTTATGATCAACATACGGTTAAACCCTTTTCCTAGGCACTTAGCCTCAAGACAGCTCGTAAGTAATTTGCGCACTGCTTTTAAAATAAATGCTGCACATTTCTATAGGAGAAATACAAACATATTAATATATCATGCACCTGGCAAAGCACTCCAGTTAGGAAGAGGTTAGATTATTCTGTGATTAAGGTGCTACAATCACACTTTAAATTGAAGCGTAGATGTACCATGAGTGATTCGGGAGGTCTGTGGCAGAGCAAGGAACACTGGAGACCCAGGTTTGGTTCCTGGCTTTGCCACGAACCTCCTAGGTGACATTAAGTGAATCCCTTGGGTATGTCTACACTTCAATTTCAGGTGTGATTGTAGCACATACTCCCATTAGCTTTAATCTAGCGAATGAGGGGGAAAATAGCAGAGAAGATATGGCCCCAGGGGGTTCAGCGCAAGCTACCTGCGCTGAAGACTGGGGTTCCTGGCCCGTGTCAGGATCTGTGCTGCCATTTCTTCACTGCCGTTATTATCTACACTCACTAGACTAAAGTACGCCCCCCTGTGCTACAGTTACATCTTAACCTGCAGTGCAGCCATATCCTTGGGGTAGGCCTAGACGGCAGTCGCTGAGCATATTGGAGCTAGACACTATGCTATGAGCTTTAACCTAGCTAGGTCAGGCACCAGACGCGGCAGCGGGGCTGGCCCCATGGGTATCGCGGAGGGATCCGAGTGAGTTTGAACAGCTTGAGCTGAAGCTCACACTAGTGAGATTAAAGCGAGCTTCGGTACGTCAGCTCGAGCTGCATTCACACGCTGTGACCGCAGGCTGGATGTACACGCAAGTCTCTATGTGTCTCAGTTCCCCATCTGTACAATGGGGATAACAGTACTTCTCAACCTCACGGGGTGTTGTGAGGCGCTCAGTAAAGGGGCGGGGGGGGGGGGGGATAAATACCTGAGATAAAAGCCATAGTAAACAGGCATGAGCTTTTCTCCTTGTCAGTTACACAGACAAATTTAAACAGCTGCTAGCTTATCCATCCTTTATCCTTCAAAAGGAGCCCAAGCAGTGCATTCTTACCAGCTCCTCAGGCTTTGCACTACAGGGCTTTCCAGTCACTTGGGATGGTCCAAAATGTTCCCTGGTCCTTTGCTCCCCTCCACTGGCAACTGGTTTTATATGTGGATTGCCGAGTCTCACAGCTCTTTTTCTGTGGCTGTGTCTCTGGGCTGACTCTTTCACTGCGCTCCTGGTCTGCACAGATCTGCCAAGCCGCCCGCTTCTTTCAGAAAGAAAAGATGAGATCCCTGACCGCCACCAGATTAATTTTTCTGACTTCCTGAGTTAAGGGAAGTCTATCTTCATCTCTGTTAGCAGATATTTCACAGATACTGAATCCTTGCTAGACATCTGATGTCTTGGGCAGTCATCATTTAAATGATATCTAGGTCAAGGGAAAGTATTCAAATGGAACTTCCTGCTTCAGTCACTGTGTGATCAGTATCTTGCCTGCCAAGTTCCCTTATATCTTTTCAGTCTGTACTGACAGTCTTATTCCTACAGGAGCGAGTTCTCTGCAAAAGCCAACCCACTGGCCAGAAACTGCTGCCCGAAGGCTGGACTAGTCAGGGGTCGGGTCTTGCAAGGTACTGAACCCGTTCTGCTCCCATTCAGGCCACCAGGCAATAGGAGGCACTTTGCAAGAGGCGCTCCATGCCTTACAGGATTCGGAGCCTAGTAAGGCAAAAAGAATTTAGCCCCTCCTTAGCAAACTACCCTCTCGTATCCTCTCCTTGTCTCAGGCTGGAGTTCTCATCTAGGCTCATAGACTTAAGGCCAGAAGGGATCATCATGATCATCTAGTCTGACCTCCTGCACGTTGTCGGCCACAGAACCTCACCCACCCCCTCCTGTCATAGACCCCAACCTCTTTCGTTCTAAATCAAGCACTGCCAACTCACAATTTTATCCTGTGTCTTGAGGTATTTGGTGCTGCTCTGAAAGCAAAGACCTAGCTGCTGAGGTTATATGACGACGTCAGAATCTCAGCTTCCATGCCAAAAGAAGGGGAAGCTACTTGCCCTCATGATTTTAGGGAAAAGCCCAACAACCAGCAAGCAAATAACTCAACATGTATTTTTTTTAAAAATCTCATGATATTTAAGCCACTCCCAATCTTTTGGGGCCGGACTCTCGATTTTTGAATCATGGTGTGGCAGTACATCAACCCTACAGCCTTACCTTCTAATGAAGAGGCTAATGAAGCTCCTCTATCATGACATTGAGAACGATCCATCAGGTGCTCAACACCCATCTTCTGCTGCCTCGTTCCTTAGTGCTCCAATGTGTGTGCGTGGGGGGAGAAGAAAGAGGGGACTACTTAAAACAACTGTATGCAGACAGAGAGATTACAGGATTCTCTCCTGAATCCCATGTGCACTCCTATCCCACTGTGACCGGAGTCCCAGGGGAGCCAACTGAGGTCACTCAATTAGGGTGAACTGCAAAGAATGGGGAAGACAATCCCCAAAGCTGGTGGATATTCCAATTCTTCCATTTACCAAGCAAGCACAAACCAGCTTCTATAATACCTCACTGGTTACCCAGAAGCCAACAACACAGTTCCCTTAAAGTAACCCAGTTGTAAGGCCTCCATCCAGACACCCAAGTCAAATATGATGACAATTACTGAAAATCTTATTCATCATATAAAAAAGTTCTACCAATTCCAAAGGATCAGACCTCCCAGGTTAATTACCTCCATTACCTCCCAGGTTAATTACCTACATTACCTCCCAGGTTAATGAATACTCCAGATCTTACCCAAAGACACGCTTACAGCCAATTCTCATGAACTAAACTAAAATGTATTAAAAAAGAAAAGAGAGAGAGTATTGGTAAAAAGTTCCATATACATACAAACATGAGTACAGTTCTTGAGATTAGATTCATCAAAGAGATGGTGAGCTTTGTAGTTGCAAAGAGTTCTTTCAGAAATAGTCCATAGTTTATAGTTCAATGTTCATAGTCAGGGTGATTCCAGATTAGGACTAGAGATCTCAATCTTGGGTTTAAGTTTCCCCTGCATGAAGCATCAAGCAGATCTGAGATAAAAAGGATCAGGACCCTAGACGTTCTTACACAGTTTCAGGTCTTCTTTGACAGCTCGAAGTCCTCAGGCGAACAATAGGCAATCATGGAGATTTTGAAGTAGACCTATTTCCTAAGCATCACTGGTAATTAGCTGCACAGATTAACATATGGAAATTTATCCATTAGGCAGTCTATCACATACTTTAAAGAGACCTATAGACAATGACATTATTTCACCCAAGATTCATCTAAATGATAATATTCCTTTTTGATCTCTGAATCTGTCTGTTTACATGATATAAGTAAACACATAAAATTGGTATCACCTCTAATACAAGTGTGCATTTCAAAGTTCTAGCCTATCTAGCAGGGAATGGCCCTAACTACCATTTATGTACTTTTATAACATGTTTTAAAAGATTGAATCTGGGTCATTTATCCTGCAGGATGCTTAACCCTTTCTGGCCATGCATCACACTTTGTATAAGATTAGTTGCAACTATATAACAGTGGTGGTAGCAACGATGATTTGCATGGTCATATTTTAATTAGATAATGTCACATCCACCCAAAGAATTAGAGCAAGTCTGCTTTTTTGTTAAATTAATTTTTTTGTTGACAAACCACTTTTTAGTGAACAATGTCATTAAACAGAGGCGTGCGCTTTTTTCAATATTTCCCCCAAAACAGCATTACTAAATCTTCAATTGACCAAAAACCAAGTTTTGAGCAAATGAAAAATGTCGATAACCACTTTAATACAAAATTTAGGGGAGGATTTAAAAAAAAAAACTCATGAAAAATTAAAACAAAATTAAGGGGTCAGTGTCAAACCTTTTGAAACGAAAACAACTTCAAAAGCTGGAATTTCTTTCCCCCAAATAGGCTTGCATTTCTCACAATCCTGGTAATTTTTTGTGGCTCTTCAAAGAGGGCATGATTGGGCCCAAGACCAGGACTAGGGGATGCGCTTTTCTACAGCAACCTTGTGTGACTTGTGTGTTATATTTTTATGAAGAACATAAATGATTATACCTTGGTGCACAGTTCTGCATTCACTGTGAGGCATGGAAAGCCATTTCACGTCAGAGCAAAGAGATCTCCTGAAACAGACAATCCTAAACTCACTTGATTGGTTCACCGAGTCATCTGATGAGAGCAGACAATTCCTTCTTTAGCACTCAGTTACAGCCTTCTGCTGCTAACCCAGGCACATAGGACTGGCAAGTGCTCTGGCCAATAACATTGATTCCTAAACCTGAAGGGGAGGTACAACTCCAGCACACAGGGAAATGTACTTTCTCAGACATAAGTTTGATCTGAGCCTCAGTGATTTACCATCATGCCAGATTTTACCCTTTCTGTCTTTAACTCCTTGCTCCTGGTATTAGGATTACAGCAGTGCTAAACTGGGGGGGCTGGTTTCTCGCCTTCAGCTGCCTCTCAGTAAAGCCACATGACCAGGAGGAATTTTTAGTGACTCTTTCTTTGCTGCTCTGAACAGAGGCGGAAGTGAAGGGCATCTGAAAGCGTGAGAAGGGGTGTCTGGACAAGGTAAATTACTATGAGTTCTGGGAGGGTGGTTTTTTGGTGGGCGTGACATTTAATGTGGTTTTGCTGTGATCAATCAGCTGTGCTTGCTGCAAAGAAAAATCGGCTGCCAAGAAAGTTCTGGCTTCAGAGAGCTTTGCCCCAAATTCCATCAGCGTGAAATTTGCCACATGAGACCCAAACCAAATGGGGAATTTGTTTTTACAAACTGGTTTAATTTCAAATTAGCTCGATTTTCCCCTATGAAATCATAAATCAAGAAATAAAACCAAAACCAAATTGAAACAAGCAGATTTCCAGGGTCACCCACCCGTAGGCTAACTTTCTGGCCTTGGGGAAATAAGAGAGTTTCATCTTTTGGAACAAATATTTTGAGATCTATCGGTCTGACACCGGGGCTTGAGTCTTTCTGGTGCTGTGTCTATTGTTCATAAAATATAGGGCCAAATTAGCTGCTGGTGTAAGTGGGTGAAATGCTGTTGAAGTCAATTGAGTGGCACTCATTTACAGAGAATTTGGCCCAGAGATTTTAAAGCATGATAGGTAGTTATTGCACATGTGTGATATTGACCCAACGGACCTTTTCAGTCAAGGAAAAACAATGCTGGTGAAAATGGGCCAAATTAACAGCCCCAGATCTTGTCCATTCCACAGAACTGGCATTGAATGAGCAAATCCAGTGCAAACTTCTCCAAGCAGCCCCAGAACCTGTTTAACGTCTGTCCACCTGCTTTCAGAGGAACAGCCGTGTTAGTCTGTATTCGCAAAAAGAAAAGGAGTACTTGTGGCACCTTAGAGACTAACCAATTTATGTGAGCATGAGCTTTCGTGAGCTACAGCTCACTTCATCCACCAGCTGTATGTAGCAAGAGGTGGGGTTCAGTCTCCATGAATCAGTTCTTTGCTTCCTGCTGGCAGGCCAGCAATGCTAGCTGTGGGGTGGCTTTCTGAGAGGCATTTGTTTACTAGGAACTACGATGAGACTCCCAGAACTCATTTCACATGGGCCACTGAATTCAGAGAGATTTTTTTAAAGTCAACATGTGTTACTGAAGGAAGTCTCTGCCCTATTTTCACACTATATTTTTTCACATATTAGCAAACCAAATCCCACTGATTTTAATAAGCCATTCTGCGCTGTATTGCTGATCCTAATGGGTTTGCTAGAGTTGTTACTATGGCTACCTTTCCCTTCCTGAATCTGTGTATTAACAGGACAGGATTAAAAATATTTTGCTTGGACCAACTCCTAGAAAATGAAATACCACTCACTGTTCACACCTGCTGTTGGGATACTATGCCATTTGCTGGGATTATGGAAAGTTAGGATTATTACATTATGCAAAAGCTATTAACAGAGCATTCTGCTACAGGGAATATTATGTTGCATAGCAGGACTATTACTCCAAGTGAATGGCCTCTCTATAGGATCAAAGGGAGAACTATGATGATTCTGTTTGCATTTTAATCAGGGACCATCTTTTTGCTCTGTTTGTACAGCATGAAGCCCAGTGGGGTCCTGGTCCAGGACTAAGGCTCCTAGATGCTACAATAGTACAACCAATATGTAAAATAATAATAAAGACAAATAAGATAGTTTGATACCTAATTTACTATCCTGAAACACAGTGTGACAAAATTCAGGTCAAATTTCTTGTGTTACAATAACTGGAATGGGTCTCTACTGAAACTGACCAAGGCAAAGAACCGAGTCAGTGGTAGCATCATTTCAATTCAGTAACTAACTTGATATTTAAACTAAAAATGACAGCCTGTGTTAGTTTTTTCCTAAGTATGAACTGACAGGTTACAGATGCAAAAGGTAAGAGACGAGGCAGGAAAGATGATGAATTACATATTGTTCAGGTGTACTTGTGGCACCTTAGAGACTAACCAATTTATTTGAGCATGAGCTTTCGTGAGCTACAGCTCACTTCATCAGATGCATACTGTGGAAACTGCAGCAGACTTTATATATACACAGAGAATATGAAACAATACCTCCTCCCACCCCACTGTCCTGCTGGTAATAGCTTATCTAAAGTGATCATCAGGTTGGGCCATTTCCAGCACAAATCCAGGTTTTCTCACCCTCCACCCCCCCACACAAATTCACTCTCCTGCTGGTGATAGCCCATCCAAAGTGACAACTCTTTACACAATGTGCATGATAATCAAGTTGGCCCAACTTGATTATCATGCCCATATGGCCCAACTTGATTATCATTTGTGTGGGGGGGTGGAGGGTGAGAAAACCTGGATTTGTGCTGGAAATGGCCCAACCTGATGATCACTTTAGATAAGCTATTACCAGCAGGACAGTGGGGTGGGAGGAGGTATTGTTTCATATTCTCTGTGTATATATAAAGTCTGCTGCAGTTTCCACGGTATGCATCCGATGAAGTGAGCTGTAGCTCACGAAAGCTCATGCTCAAATAAATTGGTTAGTCTCTAAGGTGCCACAAGTACTCCTTTTCTTTTTGCGAATACAGACTAACACGGCTGTTACTCTGAAACCTGTCATATTGTTCAGGTGTACATACCGGGTGGGGGGGATTTTCAAAGTGCTCAGCTTTGGCTTGACTTCTATTTGAGCTCAGTGGCGGAAGTCTAAATGACTTTACTGAGCGCACAGGTAGGCCAACACGGAACGCTTCTGAGAATCCCACCCACTGTTGTTAGTAAGTCTTCTGGTCATGGAAGTGTGTTCCGTGAAAAAGATGCAAGGTCACTGGGATGACAAAGTGCTGCTTACCTTCAGAGTTGTTTTTGGCATCTACAGTGTAATTCCCAGGTGCCCCTGTGGAACTTGCATGTCAAACCAATCTTTTGTCCTAGGAGAAAGTTTAAAAATCCCACCAGCTGACTTGTGCTGAGAGCCAACATAAAGAAAACTGGGTACATGCTCTGTCAATGACAGCAGAGAGAGCCAGGATTAGAGCTGGGGGAATACTTTTGACTAACTGTAAAATTGCTGAAAAATGCTTTTTTCAGGGCACCAAAACTAATCGCAAATTCCGGCTGAATTCCCCAGAGAGCTTTGGCTGGAAAAAATATATGATTTAAAAAAAAAAAAAAATCAACAGATCTGGTTTCAACCATTTCAAATCAAATGTTTTGCCTTTTTGTTTTTAAACAGTATTTCATTGAAATGGTTTCATTTTTAAAAGCGAAACCAAAAAGTAAAAAACACCCAGAAAGAAACACCAAGCAGATTTTGTTTTGCGTTGAACTAAATCGGTAGACTCAAAATGATTTTTTTTTTTCAATTTGGAAACAAACCCCAAACAACTTCACTTTCAGTTTAAATTGAACCATTCACACTCCCCCCCCCCCCCCCCCAGTTCAGCCCCTGAACCAAAACATCTATTGCTTGTTCAACTCTAGGCAGGATACCACACTCCTTCTGCACCTTGTTTTTGTCTGGGGTTTTTTTTAGTTCTTTTTTGTGTGCGTGTGGAAGGTGACCTATTTCTCTGCAGTTTAAATCACACTCTTCTTTTCTCTTCCCTCCCATATACCTAGTTTTCTAGGAAACTCTCTCTCTTTTGCTCTCCCTCTCTTAGACACTAGGAGACAGACATGTACCTGAACCAGAATTGGGAGCATACAGAACCAGATCTGAACTTTGCAGCTTGGACTCATCTCCTGCTTTTGCTCCCCTCTGGGTGACAGTTTCACAAGCATTTACGTGACTTAGGAACACAAGTCCTTGGGATTTATACTCCTAAGTCACTCCAGCAGTTCTGAAATTTCCATCCAACATACACACAGATATATGCCTCTAGACAGATCAATAGATATTTCAGCACAAATCTCAGGACTGGTTGTTGTTATTTATATTTCAGCAGTGTCTGAAGGCCCCAGTTGGGGACCCCTTGTACAAACACATGCTAAGAGATGGTCCTTGCCCTTGCCTTTGCCTTGGAGAGCGTATATATCCCACTGATTAGCGTGTGGTACATGCCCCACCCACCCCTTGCACCCACGCCACAGAGGGTGAGACGCTGTTACAGCCCCCAGCTAGCAAGCCTGGCTCTTTAGTGTCTCCAGATTCATGGTCCCAGGTTCTATCTCTGGTGTGTTAGAAAAAGTTAAACTAGTGGCTACAGAAAACAAAAAGTTCAGTGTGCCTCAATCAGGTTATTATTAGATACACCCTCTCCTTTATGCATTGGCAGGGGCCGGACTAGATGATCTGATAGGAATTTTCCATCCCCAGCACCTATGATTTGGGGATTGTTTTGCCTGGAAGGTTTGTTGCACGTTTTTGTGTTTGGTATTAATGTTAGAATTAGCCAACCAAGCTATAGTAGGGATATGAATAAGGTGGGCGACTAAACAGTCTTATCATTTGAATATATACGAGACCTACCAGCCATCTCTGGGGAAGGCTGATAGAATACAATGCAAAAAGGAACTTTTCTAAGTATCCTGGTCATGCTGATCAAAACGCACCAGTGTGGAGACAGGATCCAAGTTGCAACTACATCCATTTATAAAACAGTCTGTGCAAAAGGAGGGAGCCTGTTGTGTCATTTGGAATTGATCCAGCCCCTCACTGATGTGGAGGGAGTATTTCCCCTGACCTCAGTTGGGGTTGGAGCAGGCCTCAACATGCCAATACTTGGAACATCCAGAACTGTCAGGTGTCATGCATCTCACGTGCGACTGACGTGATGAAGCTATAAACTGGCCACTTACCGACTCTTCAGACTGCCAAGTTTTCTTCATTTTAACAGAAACATGTTCACTTTGGAAACTGGGTCTGACAATGATGGAGAGATGTTATCAAATTTCCTCTCTGCATGGGGTTGATATTATCTGACTGGTGTTAATAAAAACATTGCTGATAGGTGAGCTTGTTCTTCAGTAGCTACGCCATGCAGTCTGCAACTGGTTCCTATCCTGGGCCATGCAATTGTTCATGGCTGAAATTGGTTTTGCTTTGGAGATGATTCCTTAGTATTTATATTTAAGGAGCACCTTCATAGAAACCCACCTTCTGAGGGCTTGGCTGACTACTGGGCCGCCCACCACACCTTGCTGCCATTGAATGGCTTTCCCAGCAAGGCACGCTGTAAAGCTAGGACTGTGGCAAGAAGCATACGCAGGGTTACAAAATGCAAACCTAGTGACAGTATCACAGGGAATTTCAGGATTATTTTAAGGGGATTTTTTGCATGACCTTTTATCAGACATTTCTCTAATTGAAACTGTCCGGGGGTAAATGTTTTAAAGATATAAGAATGTCACGACAGAGATTGGAAAATAGTAAATTCCCATCATCCTCCCATTCCAGTAATTCAGCCACGCTGAAAGAGAATTCAGTTCAGTTTCATCCCCTTGGCAAAGATGACTCGGGCTCTCCAAACTGGCTGACTTGGTGGGTTAGCCAAGCCTGGCAGCGTTTGCCTTCAGGACCCAGTGTGCTATATTCACTGAGCCAGGCTGCACCAGTGTGAGTTCAAGACACTGTATGATATAGATGAAGGTTTCTCATAGTGGAGATGAGAATACGAAGAACCAGATCTAGCCTCCTTTTTGCATTATCTAAAGCCTTGAAGTGAAATCCTGGTCCCAGTGAAATCAATGACCGTCCTGCCCAGTGCCTTCAATGGAGCCAGGATTTTACCTTTGGATATTTTTTTTTTGTGCAGAAGAAAGGAGCTGGGTTTAAGCACCTCTCATGCTCATTAGACCTGATCATTAGAGGCCTGATTGGTGAATTCTCAGCAGGTTCTCACCTTTGAACTCAGGGTGTCTCTGAACTAGAAATCTATCCATCGGGGGATTTCAGTGTAGGATACTGAACGACTCTTTCTTTGGTGCACAATGTTCTATCAATTTTTGCTTTAAGAGATAATGATTATAATTCCCTTAAAGGCTACACTTGCTTTGCCAATAACAATCTCATGACTGTTAGTGTTTTTTCTCTTATAGCACGTTTTCAGATAGAACAAAACCACCTCTGACTAACATCCTTGTTACAAACTTTGCTTTGCTTTGTGTGTGTCATGGCTGCCTCCAGAACAGACTGTGCTCACATACCTGGTATTTTAGGTGCTGAGGATGGCAGACAGCTCTGATCTCTGGATTGGCAGCGCTTATCTATTCCTCCAGTCGACATCTGAGAAGATTATCCTGCCCTCTCTTTATGAAAGCTCCCACCAGAAGTCTAGCGTGTTCAAGGCCCTCAAGTTGGCTTTAGCAGGTATGTGTCATTGCACTGAATACAAATGGAAACATCACAATGTCTTATTTCTTTACTTGCTACATTAATTTTCAAGGGATTTGGTGCTTGGAGAAAGGTGACAGATTCACAACACAGGGAATTTTTTAGGAATCTTAACTGCAATTTCATGGGTCATATCCCATCCTTTCCTATTAATTTCATTGAAGATTGTAGACTTCTCGGGGCTTTTACAGAGAAGTTCAAGCCATGATCTTCCAAGGCTTGAATTCAAGCACTGGGGCAATCAGAATCCTTGCACCTGCTGGACCACTTACTGTCCAATAATAAAGTTAATCCTTCTCTCTCCGTTTCATTGCAGCACTAGGTAAAACTGATGTCACACTGGTTAAATCAGAGCTCTGCACTGATAGCACCAGACATAGACATAGATAAGTGCACTCTGGATATATTATTAATAAATTATTTGTGCTACAATAACACCCAGAGGTCCCAAATGAGATTGGTTGCCATTGAGTTATGCTTTGTATAGACACATAGGAAGAGACTGTAAACTCTTCAGGGGAGGGACTGTTTAAATAGACAGGAAACAATGGGTGGGAGAAAGGAAGCATTAGTCCCATTTCACAGATGGGAAATTAGTGCACTGAGAGATTAGGATTCCAATAGGGCTACTCACATGCTTAAAATTAAGCAGCTGCTCAAGTGTTTTGCTGGAGAAGGATCAGAAAGCTGAGCACCTTGCAGGATTAAGCCCTAAGGGTTGTGGCTGAGTGGGGAATGGAACCCAGCTCCAATCCAGTGCCTAAGCCACAAAGCCATTCTTCCTCTCATATGATCACCCTTCCCAGTATTTCAGAGTAACAGCCGTGTTAGTCTGTCTTTTCAAAAAGAAAAGGAGTACTTGTGGCACCTTAGAGACTAACCAATTTATTTGAGCATAAGCTTTCGTGAGCTACAGCTCACTTCATCGGATCATCCCAGTATCTTAGCCGTTGATACACTAGAGGGAAGAGATCGCCACTATTCTCAGGTTCCAAATCGTTATCGTTTACACTTGGATCACAAAGTTAGCAGATTGCTTAGAGTCCAGATTTTTTTTTTTTTTGAACAATCATTGAAACCAAGACAGGACAATTTTAGCCCCTCCAATGTCAGTGGAGTTTCAACAGAAAGGAATTTGGTCCAGTCTAACTTTTCCTTGCAGCTGGCTACAACAGCTGACCCGACTTTTTACTCCTGGGTTCACAATTGCAGCCCAGTGATGAAACCTCACTTACCCTGCATTAGAAAACTAGACTTGTCAAGTGTGGGAAATTCTGGATATGGGAAAAATTACCAGTGAAAGAATACATGGGGCAAAGGACCGATAATTTGCTCTCGGCTTCCTTTTATCAAACATATTGAGCCAAATCCTTTACTGGTGTAAATGGGCTCAACTCCAACAAAGCCAATGCAATGGTGCCCATTTACACCAACACAGGATTTGAGCAACAGTAGAAGCATCTCAGCTGTGATCCTTTGCAGCATATTGACTCCCTGGATAACAATAATTTAAAACAGCTATCACATTTGTTTTCTCTCCCCATGATGAATATCTTAGCGTCAATCATTTACTGTACAACCAACTCTCCAGTGTGTCCTTTAGCCGGGTTTCTATAAGTACAACCTGCCTTTTCTCACCAATCTAATTATATCGGGCCAGATTCATTGGCACACTGCAAATGCTTTGTGCTCCTCCAGCGATACAAAGCAGCAGACAACCTGGCTTGATTGCCTGGTTAGGCCAGATTTATGGCTGCTTTGCATCACCAAAGTGGGGCAAAGCAGTCAGATTGTACTGGTGAATCTGGCCATATACGTGAACAAGAGCTCTGCCCATTTCTGTATTAATTGCACGACATTCTGCACTGTACTGCCAGACCTAAAGAAGGAATGAGACCTGGGTATTCAGAGCAGATAAGCACAAAGTCGTCTCCTATGCAACAGCCATAAAGATCATTTTACGCAATTCATTACAACTTTCCATGTTTGTACAGTACCTGTTCACCCAGATCAAACTCTTGTGCAAACTTCAGTTGAATCAGCCTCTTTGTACACCTGATAAATGGAATGAGAAGGCAGAGATACAGGGCAAAGGGCATTTATTTATCAGTAATAACAGCAAATTTGAATGCCTCTCCCCCCAAATGTCCCAGTCTTACAGCCGTTCCAAACTTCACCTTGTGATGCAACCAGTAATACATAAAGGATCTCAGTGGTACATCACGGCAGGGCAAAAGCCTTGTCATACACGTAAAACAAAGAGATCCTAGAGATGCCAGGGCTGAACTCGAGTGCTCTGGACTAATGAGGCACAAACAGATCCACTTTGACATAGGACATAGGCTGCTGAGCTGAGACACGGCACAGATATTTGTTACCTCAATATAGCTGATTGAAACCAACTGTGACAGGTTGGATCACAGAAACCACCTTGGGACTGCCAACTGATGTGCTCAGACTGTCCCTGAGCCTGTTTTCCCTGGCAGCTTAGGACTCCAGAACCTTGTCTTGTTTGAGACAGACACGCTAGCCTGCTACAAACACAGACCCAGGTCTGAACTACATCCCACAAACTGCAGGCTTAACTGAAAACAGCTTAAGAAGTGTTCCTGTTCTCAACACTCAGGTGCCCAGCTCCCAATGGGGTCCAAACCCCAAATAAATCCGTTTTCCCTGTATAAAGCTTATACAGGGTAAACTCATAAATTGTTCGCCCTCTATAACACTGACAGAGAGATATGTACAGCTGTTTGCCTCCCCCTCCCCCCCCCCCCAGGTATTAATGCATACTCTGGGTTAATTAATAAGTAAAAAATGATTTTATTAAATACAAAAAGTAGGATTTAAGTGGTTCCAAGTAATAACAGACAGAACAAAGTGAATTACCAGGCAAAATAAAATAAAACATGCAAGTCTAAACCTAATACAGTAAGAAAATGATTACAGATGAAATCTCACCCTCAGAGATATTCCAGTAAGCTTCTTTTTTTACAGACTAGCCTCCTTCTAGTCTGGGTCCAACAATCACTCACACCCCTGTAGTTACTGTCCTTTGTTCCAGTTTCTTTCAGGTATCCTTTGGGGAGGAGAGGCTATCTCTTGAGCCAGCTGAAGACCAAATGGAGGGGTCTCGCAGGGGCTTAAATAGACTGTCTCTTGTAGGTGGAGACCCCCTCCTCTCTCCTATGCAGAATACAGCTCCAAGATGGAGTTTTGGAGTCACATGGGCAAGTCACATGTCCATGCATGACTCAGTTCCTTACAAGTTGGAGCCATTGCCTACATGCTACCTTGAACATCCCCTTATGTGGACTGGAGTCTTCCAAGGTTCCATTGTCCGTTAAGTGTTTCTTGATTGGGCACTTAACTTGCAAATTCCTTTCTTAAGAAGCTGACTAAATGTGTTACTAAGGCTACTTAAAATCAAACAAGTACACAGCCAATATTCATAACTTTGAATATAAAAATGATACATGCATATGAATAGGATGAATACATTCAGTAGATCATAACCTTTGCAGAGATAGGTTACATGGCATATGTAGTATAAAACATATTCCAGTTATGTCATATATACATTCATAAGCATATTTCCATAAAGCATTATGGGGTGCAACATCACACCAACCCTACATTGAGAGGTGGGTGAGGGTGGGGGTTGACTTTGGCTAACTACACTGAGGTAAAAAATATCCTTGCCTTGTCTCCATTAGGATTTTACATCGAGTTAACTATCTCTGTGTAACAGATACATCTGTGTGCAGTAAAGACAAAGTCTCAGACAGAGAGGTTTTGGATATAGGGTTTATTTACACTGGCTGAGATTTTCAGAACGGCCTCAGGGATCTGGACACAGTTCCAAAATCTCAGCCACTATCTGGACACAGTTCCAAAATCTCAGCCACAGTTCCAAACACAAGGGAGGGAACAAGGGAATAAAAGGATAATTTCATTGAAGGTGCATGACTGAAACCTTACTAAGTGTTGGTCTACACTAGAAACTTTTGCCAGTACAGCAGTGTCGCTTTGGTGTAGCTAGCTGGGGGCTGTAACAGCGTCTCAACTCCTTTTAAATTCTAAATCAGTTTAAATCGGTGGGTGATTTAATGACATTTCTATTCCGGCAATAGCCCTAGAGTAGAAAGGTTATTCTGACAAAGTATTTTTGCTGGTATAGCTTATTTTGTTCAGGGAACTGGTATACCCTAGACTGGTGAAGCCAGTCTTGTAGAATAGCAATACTGGCAAACTCTTTCTAGCGTAGACAAAGCTGAAGAAGGACTGGGGTTGCAAGCAGGAAGCGCACAGGTAAAATGTTTTGTGGAATCTCACCTGTAGCTTTACCTCGACAGCAGTCTGGCCATGTGGGAGAGGAACACTCCCTCTTTAATCTCCTCTGAGGTAAAGTCTGCCTGCCCCGTAGTTAGATCTTAAAGTTAATTAATCAGTTTAGCATAGTTAGTTTCTCCCGTTGGGCTTGTGACACCAGCAGAATTACCTGTTGCTGACACCCGGTGCAGCTGCATATGGGTGGTTTAACTGCAGTTTGAGCACATAGCATTGTTACACTTGATTTCCCCGCTGATTTCAGCTCCTCTCTTTTCAGCAGATTTATTTCTTCCACTGCTGACCCCTGCTGTTACTACTGGGTAATCGTGCTGGTGCAGACAAAGCACCAGAGTGCACCCTGCGTTCTACGTTAGATATAATGTGAATGGTCTCTCCCTGTTGCAGGGAGTCAGATAATGCCCCCGTCTGTGAACTGCAATATTAATGGATCTCTAACAGATTCAGCTGTGGGGTAATTTGGACTGAATGCTTCAGTTCAAATGGGTTCCATGCATAGCACATAGTCAGTTAAAGCTTACTTCTTTCCTCCCACTTTCAAATACAAGCTCCCCAACCCAGAATAATTTATAATACAGGAAAAAATAAAAATAAATAAAAACAAACACACACAGAGAAAGGCTATCCAGGCACAGGTCTGTCACCAAAAGTTCGAGGAGACAGAGCGAGTCACCACCCAGGCAGAGCTCACGTGGACAATCTGTTTCATGGCAAGAAACTGACTCTGCCTGTTCTTCTGTGCCAGATTCCACCGGCGGCCTGCATGGCGTCGACATGCTCAAGGTGCACTGCAGTGAGCCGCACCTGATTATCCAGCTTAAATTCTGCATTCGAGAGAACTGCCGCAAATTCCTTCGGAGCTACCGGGCCGGGTTGTTCCAGGAGTCTCTGCAGAAACACCTCCAAGTCACCCTGTCAATGACAGCTGTACCTGTTCAAGTGGAGCTGAAGGCTGGCAGCGAGCAGCTGGACCACATGCTGAACGAGGAGGAGCGCTGTTTGGAATGTATCTACAACGAAAAGGTACATTAGAAGGAAGCATGGTCCAGTGATTAGGGCCCTAAGCTGGGACATAGAAAACCTGCGTTCAAGTCCCTGTTTTGCCATGTATTTCCTGTGTGATCCCAGCCAAGTCACCTACGGCCAAATATATAAAGATACTTTAGGACCTAAAGATGCAGGTAGATTCCTAGTGGGATTTTCAGCAGTGTCTAGGTGCATAACTCCCATTGAAACCAGTGGGAGTTTAGTGACATTTTCAAAAGTAAGGTGCTTTTGAAAATGCCACAAGACACTTAAATACCTTTAAAAATCTAGCTGTTAGCCTCTCTTGTGCCTCAGTTTCCCATCTGGACAATGGGGATAATAGCACTTTCCAACCATACAGGGGTGCCATGAGGGAAATACATCAAAGGATGTGAGGAGCTCAGACATTACGGCAATGAGGGCCAGGTAAGTACTGAGGATAAATAAATGACAGCCAGAATATTAAATATTTTGCCTGTAATACTTGGCACGTCTCTAGATCCTGGGGTCTCAAAGTGCTGAACAAGCATCTATTAAAGCTCAGCACTGCTGTAAGGCAGGAAATTCTATTATACCTGTGTATGGAGGGTAAACTGAGGCACAAACAAGTCTGAATTGCCAGATAAGTGAATCAGTAAGAAAACCCAGCAGTGCCACGTTACACTCATGAGACCATCTATTCCAATGTTGCTTTTGCCTCCCCTACATCTCCTTTGAAAGTAGCATTTGGAACAGTTCCTAAAAACTGGGGCAAGTACAACCACTATTCATCACAGGTTGTCAGCATGGTTTGAACTGGGACCTTCAGCACCAGGACGTAGACCTCTAAAACCTGAGCTGGCAGCAGTAGGAGGCTGCTATCCTTGATGTGGACCCACTCCAGTTGAGAGAGATGCAAGTTTTACATGTGTCATACCAGCAACTGGCTTTAATAGTCTGGCAAATGATTGCTAAGCATTCCTGAATAGTTTCCAAACCTTGCTAATGATATTAGAGGCTGCTGTTTTGGGATCCGCTTAGCTCACTAGAGTATAGGGCCTCTGAAATAGATTAAATAATTGAATTCTGTCTCCTGTTCCTTGCCTCTGTGCTGTCTTTAGATGCTTGTTTCACCTGGAATTTAATTTGCACTAGCTCAAAATGGTAACTATTAAACATCTTCAGTGTCCCCAAAACCAGATATCTGTTGTACCTGCTGGGGGTGAGTGCATCTCTGGATTGATTTTTTTGCCAGGAAATGAAAGGCAAACACGTCATTATGGGAGATAACAAAAGGCTATATTATGCATCCCGTCAGTTTTTGCCTGCTGCTCCTTTCCTAGTCTTTTTGCTGAATTAGCAGACAAGCCAAGAAAAGATGGATTCTTTCTCTGCTCCCAAAACTGACTCAATTGGTGTAAATCTGAAAAACCCAGCAACAGAGCATGCTCTCCCCTGTGTGTTTGTCCCCTACGCGGTACTAAGGACCATTAGCTAAAGGGAAAGACTCGTGCAGTGACTAATCTTCACTCTAATGTGTAACCTGGTGGTTAAAGTAGGGCACCAGGAGTCCGAACTCCTGGTTAACTCTGGTCAGGAATTTTTGGCCCGAGCGTCACACTGTTTCATTATAACAGAAAACAGGAAACACTTTGGTTTAGAACAGACAATATGATGTTTCAGTCAGTACTAAGTAGCTGCTGCTCTTAATGATTTTTAAAATAAAATAGAATATTTCAGCTATTAAATTACATCATATTCTGACACGAGACAAGGTGGTTGAGGTCCTGAAGAAAACAAAAGAGAACTGAAGAAGAGCTCTGTGGAGTACAAAAGCTTGTTTCTCCCACCAACAGAAGTTGGTCCAATAAAAGATATGATCTCACCTTCCTTGTCTGTCTCATACCCTGGGGCCAACATGGCTACTATGATACTGCGAACAACATATCATGACATGTCAGTAGCAGTAGTGACTTCTGACACGGAATGGAAAAATGACCAATAATAATATACAAATGAAAAAATAAATTAAAATAAATTTGGAAATGAAATTTTGCCATTTTGAAACAAAAGTTTTCCCCAATCACAATTATTTGGAAATTCTGTTTCACAAGAAATTTCAAAAAATGTTTGGTTTTTGTTCTGATTCAGAACAAAAATTAAATTGCGAAGTGTTGATATTACCCATGAAACAAATTCTGAGATGCAGCCTGCTCTATTCCTGGCCTTTTTTCCCAGGTCTGCCACTTACTCTTTGAGCCAGATCCTCAGCTGGTGCAAGTCAACATAGCTTCATTGACTTCAGTGGAGACTGGAGTTCTGGGTGCTCCTAGAATACAAGTATCTATCAGTAATGAGCTTCCCTCCACTTTATGATTTATTTATTGCGCCCTTGTGTGGGGAAAAATAGTATAGGGGAAAGTTTGGGGGAAAAGAGCCTTTTAAAAAATGAGGATTATTTAGTGCAAATTCATAGACTGTAAACCTATAAGGGACTATTAGCTCATCTAGTCTGTCCTTCAGTATATCAGGCCATAGATTTCATCCAGTTACAACTGTATTGAGCCCCGTAACTTGTGTTAGGCAAAGCATATCTTTCAGAAAGGCATCTGGTGTTGATTTGACAACTTCATGAGAAGGAGAATGCACCAGCAATGACTGGCACTGTTTGCCTTACAGCCCGACCGCCTGAGGGACGAGGAAATTGCAGAGCTGGAGGAATCTTTCAGGAGCCTGACTTGTCGACAGGAGAGCAACAACTCGACCCCTTCAAACAACTGCAACTCTTTGAACTCCTCATCTCTGCCTTATTGTTCTGGGGGGAGCTCTCTGCCCCCTGGAGCCACCTTCACCTTTCAGGAACAACAATTTGGTGAGTGGTTAGAACTGAGCTGTTAGAATCTTAAAGCCCTGGGTCTTCCACTCTTCAAACCATAAAGGAGAAAGTTTAGGGAAGTAAGGACTGTTTCTGGATGAGTCAAGAATAGAATTTCCCAGATTATGATCATGGGAGCTGCCATACTGGGTCAGACCAAGGCAGTCCAGTTTCTGACTGTAGCCAGCACCAGGCACTGTAGGGTATGTCTAGATTGTAGTGAGGAGGTGTGATTGCAGCAGGTATAGCCATACCCAGCTGGCTTTGACGGAGCTAGCCTGTTAAAAACAGCCACATGGGCTAGCCACCCGAGGACAGTCCAACCCAGGACATATTGCGCAGCTAGCTTATGCCATCGCATCTACACTACTCTTGTTATTTCAGCTAACTCATGCTGCAATCACTCCTCCTGACTGCTGCGTAGACATTCCCTCAGAGGAAGGTACAAGAAACCCCACAGTAGGCAGCTGTGGGATAGAATTTACCCTGAGGGAAAGGTTCTTCCCAATCCCATTAATGAGAGGCTGGTTTACAGTCACAGAGTTAAAGGCCAGAAGAGACCACTATGTCATCTAACCTGTCCTACCACGTACCACATGCCAGCACCCGCACACTAAATCCAATAACTGCTCTGAGACCAAAGTATCACAGCCCACAGGAGACTGAACTTTTACATGCTACAGGCAGAGAATAGGAGAGACCCAGGTGCACCAGTGCCCAAGGCCCCCACAATAGGAGGGAAATGATTCAGTGAGAGGTATCCAGATAATCCTGGCAAATGACCTGCACATCCACACTGAAGAGGAAAATCCACCAGTCACTGCCCGTCTGATTTGGGGGGAAATTCCTTCCCAATCCTCCAGATAATGATCAGTTGGTCTCTGAGCAAATGCACAGAAATCAGCCCGCCAAGCACCTGAGAGAGAGAGAGAGAGAAAGAAAATGCCTGGTGCCACCTTGGAGCCCTGGCCTGTGCCAGCCAGTGTCCCATCTCCAGCCATAGCCTTACCTGATGCTTGTGCCCTGACGCAGGAGGGTTTATATCCCTCTGCAACACACAAGTGAGGTCAGTCAGTGGCCTGGCTCAGCTCTGGGAACGGGAATAAATCACCTCCCAGGAGCGACGTTAAGTTACCCGGACATAAGCGCCAGTGTGGACAGCTTCTCCTGCCAACATAGCTACTGCCACTCGCGGGGGCTGGAGTAGTTTAGCCAATGGGAGAAGCTCTCTCCCCTCGGCTTCGGGCAGCTACATTAGAGAGCTTACAGGTGCGCAGCTGTATCGGGGCCGCTGTAAACACTCCAGTGTAACCGTGCTCTGAATGGACAAGTAAGAGGAAGAAGTTTCCATTTTCCGAGACAAATCCTTGCATGAAGGTAGGGCCCCTGAAAATGAAGGACGAATGGTACTGACTGGGGAGATAGCCATCCAGGGTTCCCCTCACAGCTCTGCCAGTGTACCCCAGCTGTGAGCTGCCGCATCCCCACTGTTCCAGTCTTGGCTCTTTCCTGATCAGAGATATTTGTGAATGGTCTCAAACTGCAATATGGGTTTGTGGGCAGAGCCCACCTGGGTCACTGTTGAGTATGATTTAGCCCCATATAAGGATTTTACAGGTAAAAAGCAGGGTGGGATCTGCCCTCCCTGATTCACTATTTCAGGAGTCAACAGATATAGAAGGAAGCTGAGAGTGTTTAGAAAAGGAACAGAGAAAAAGATCAGAAAGACGAGCCTGAGGGTTTTAAAAGGGCAAGGACTGATAGCATAAGGTAAAGGGGAACATCCAAGAGAAAAGTAAACCCCATGAAACAAACGTATAGTTCCGCCCTGGTGTGAGACAGCTTAACAATATGTGCAGCCAGGACTGGCCTCACGGGGGCACTCTAAACACATGGCTGCCTTGGACATCAAGCTGGAAAGGTTATTAAGTACAGACTCTCTCCCTTACACAGGTCGCTATCCTCTAGTCCTAAAAGTGGGTGCTAGATGCCCAAATCCAGAAGATGGCACATTTTAACAGTCACAAATAAGTTTCTACTAATTGCCACTTAGTGAAGATAGCACTGTCCTTTGGAATGACTGGACACGGAATGTTCATTAGTATAAATTGTGGACTTCAAACCCTTCCCTGCTCAGCAGTCTTTGTAAAACATGCACCCTGCTCTCTTCACATAGTCACTGCCTGTAGATCTAAGTTACCTAGGACGTGACCTCTCATATTCCCAGACAGGGCAAGGGGAGAAACGATTCTCAACAGTAATGACTCTTCTGCTGATAGCAAAACACTGATACTTCATTTAAAATCAACATTCAGGATGAATCATAAACACATACAAATTATATCAGGTCTGCTAATAATACCACAAACAGCAGCATCCCTTTATAGTTTCTATTACAACCAAAGGTACAAATGAAAAGCAACTAAGAAACGCTAAGAGCAATTACAGACTGTGCTTACAGAGATCCCCACAATCAGATATTGTATGGTGGATTAGCACTAATGTAAGAATCCGATAAGAACAAATTTCTATTGCACTGATTTCAAAATCTGAAATTTGTAACTGAAATCAGCTGGCTTTTTACCCTGGAGGATGTGGGGAAGTTGGTCACAGTATCAGCATTGCTGAATGATTAATGCAGGTCAGTTCAGTTGTCATGGCTTCCCTTTCCCGTATACGCTGATTTGGGTGTGTTTTCAGTGAGCACAGATCTCTGTGCATAACTCCCTCTTCATGCAGAATTTACTCCTTTAAATTCAATACTGTCACTGTGTGGCACAAGACGCACAATGCTTCTTCCGGGAGTGAGTTAGTGAAAACTCCAGCTAACAAAGGGTGGGTACAACTCCATGACAGAGTTTAATACATTACACACACACTAAGTTTTATCCTTTACCATACTGAGGTCTCTGCTCCACAAAATATTATGTAGACCTTAACATGGCCTTGCATTGTGTCAGTGCAGTGATGAACTGGGACCCCAACGTGTTAAGCACTTCGTGTTCCCTTTAAGCCAACAGAACACTCACGCCAGATGACCATCAAAAATTTGCCAAGCTCGTGTCGAAGAAATGGAAGCAGGTGGGTAGGTCTTTGCAGAAGAACTGTCGTGCCCTTCGGGATCCTGTCATCGACAACTTGGCCCACGAATATGACCGAGAGGGATTGTACGAGCAAGCGTACCAGCTCCTTCTCAAGTTTATCCAGTCAGAGGGCAAGAGAGCCACGTTACAGAGGCTGATTGCAGCCCTGGAGGAAAACAGTCTCATAACCTTAGCAGAGGAACTCCTGGGCCTCCACCCTAGTGAAAACGACATGTCATAGACCGGGGATGGAGAAGCCAGCAGAACTTGGATCTTGCCCGTTTCAGACAGTTTCCAAGACTCTTGCCAGCATCCCAGGAATGCAAAGCTCAGTTAACCACCATGGTATCCTACTAGCAGAGAATGCCCAAGAAAAAGCCGCTGTGCATTTACAAAGTCAGCCTGGGTACTGAATTACCACATTCATTGCACATCATTGCCAGGAGACAGTGCTGCTTACGGGCTGGGGAGAATGGCTTCCAACTGGCTCCCGGTCACTACCCCCTGGGGCGACATGTTGCAATGCACCTAACAATGCTACAGCCCAGGCCTACGGGATTATGCCAACATGGTGAATGTTAAAGAGCAACTGTGGTCTCAGGAAAGTCCTTTGGGAAACATTCTACAGGTGCTTAGAAATAATTCTGCTCATTGAATATAGTACACACTTGGAGGGATATTCCCGCCCCCTTCATTCTTCACAAATAAGGACATTTCATGTAAACAGTAACTCCTCCACTAAAAAGCTTGTCTGCTCTTTCCTTTCTCTCCCCACCTGAAGGCATCCTCGTTACTCTAAGAAAGTTTCAATTCTCCATGCTGCAAACAGCTGCAATGGAACAAACTGCAGGTGGTAAATAAGCAGGAAGAGCAGGTGAACTCTTCTTAAAGGTGTACTGCAATGTCAAAACCAACTCAAGCCCCTACCCACGTGCTGAATGACGCCTCTAAGCGGGATGCAAGGTCCATTCGTCACATCACCGGCTCTCTTTAAAAACTGTCCTTGGCATTGCTAGAGATGCCCCAGAATGCAGCACTCTGGGACATCACATACCAGGAGAGTCAGGACCCACACGACATCTTTCTTTGGCATGCTGAGATTCTGAGACAGCCAGGAATCAGCTGGGCCTGGGGTACCAGGTTCACATATTCTGGATTTCAAGTGTAAAGTTTGGAAAAGTACAAAAAAAGAGCTAGGGTCAACTTCTGCTCTCTGTTAGATCATGACAACCCCACTGGCTTCAGTAGGTGTGCCCAGGCTGTAACAAGAGCAGAATTTGTGCCTGAGCCCATAAGGAAATACACAGCAACATATAAGGGAGCATAAGCAGTCACGTATCACGTAAACGTGATCATCCAGCTTGCTTTTCTGCGACATGTTTCTTGTGGCATCCTGGCTGGTTTTTACTTATCTTTAGGCCTTTCATTGACTCCATTTAGCCTCCCCCTCCTTCCCTGATCATGGAATAGCAGATAGTCCATGGGGGTCATTTCAGATTTGGGGGGAGGGTGGATCTGCCAGTGTGTGTACTCATGTAAAGTTGCTTGCTCTACCTCTCAAGGGCAGTGGTTCGCCAATGGGCAAGAGCGGATGTCCTTTTAAACCAAATAATGTTTTATCCTATTCCTATAAGCACTTCTGTAACCTTTGGCTGAGACAAAGAAATTCCCTGATAAGGAAGAGCTCAGGCCTGGGATCCAGATGTAGGTTCAAATCAGAGTTCACAGGAATACCGCTCCCCACCCGCTAGAATGATACTATGTTTGTCCCGGTGGTATCCGAGTGCCTAGAAGAAACTGAGCCTGACCATTCAATTGGAACCTGAGACAGTTTGCCTTTGGATCTGATTCCAAATCACCAAGGTCATGTGTGTTCACGTGCAGGATTTGTTAATCCCAAAGAGGATATATGACATATAAAATTTGAATATGGGATTTTAGGGTACGATGCTGCTCCCATTATTTTGCAATTGGCTTCAAAGAGAGCAGGATTGGAACCTCATTTTGGGCCCGTCTCCACTAAGTCACTCAACATTCCTGCTGGTCCCCCTTTTTTTTTTAAATATCTATTTTTCAATTGCATTTTACAGTAATGGTTCTTAGAATACGAGATGATATGCATGCTGTCCTGTCACTTTTTAATCCAACATTCCTACGCTATTAGTCTGTAGTCTAACTTAACTGCATGCCCAGTCTTCCACTCAGATCAGTGCTAGCCACCCTGGGGAGAAAAACCTGCCAACACTCTGCAGTCAAAAATCGACCATTCTATTCCTCAGAGTCTGCCTTAAAGTCTTAAATTGCTGTTGCCATTTTACATCCATGGATGGAGCACGCATGAATTTACCAGCCCTGTGCTTTTTATTCCTCTACCAGTGCTAGTCATGTGTGTTCCCTCTTACTCACAGATTTCCTCTCAAAAGTGCATTAAGTGTTCGAGTTCTTGGCAGCGCATATAGGATAACATCATTTTCAATAGCATTCACAGGTGTCCTCTTTCAGAGAGGTGAAGTAAGAGGGTTTTCCAATGGCATGACATAATGGTGCTGTCAGGAGTATGCACAGTGGGTTAGGATCACTGGGAATGGCTGTATGTCCTAGCATCTTTTCATCAATCATTCCTTCTAGAATCAGCTGCCATGCCCTAGATATGGTGAATTCTGGCCTCAAACCAACACCTGCTTAACCTCCTATCCCACAGCTGTTCTGACCATGTGACTTTTAGTACCATCTAGCACTTTGAGCCAAATTCAGACCTAGTGTCAGCTGGTGTAACTCTCATGGAAGTCTCTGGGACAAATTCAGCATGTGATGTAATAGTACAGAGTAAGCTGCATTAATTTGGCATTGAGTAGCGGTCCAGTTCTGCTCTCACCTCTGTTCTATACCCGTGTGACTTCTCTGAAGTCTGTGGAATTACTCCTGATTTACACGGATGTGCCAAAAGAGTGTAACTGACACAATGAAGGGGAAGAAGAGGAGGTGGCAGAAGGAAAAGAAATTAACAAAAATGTGTAGAATACAAGAGTGGGGCTGCTTTACCTCACTCTACACTATGATGAGTGGAACTGGAGGAAGAGGGTCAGGTTTCAGGAGGGAGGTAGTTTGGTGAGACTCCAGGGGATCAGCCATATAAGCTGGGACCAGGCTCCTATACACACACAGTAGATTCTCTGCATGCAAGGCTGGCCTGTCAGCAAAGGTAGTAAAGTTCTGTTTCCTGTAACTCTGCCTGTCTGCCATGTCACTTATTGCTAATGAGGCACACATCTTCCTGCAAGTTGTTTTTCCTGGTTAACTTCCTTCTTCTTCTTTGGTGTGGTAGGTACACACATTTTTTTGCACATACTTAAATACCAAATAGGCACAAGTGGGATGCTTCTTTACCACTTACACCAGTCATCTAATGCCCACTTGTGCGGTGTACACCATGGTTTGCATCACTACTGAATTTTTCCCTGCACCTTGACACTGGTCCTATATCAAAGGGAATCTGTGAAGACATACCTGTGGTTTCCTTCAAGGTCAAACGTGCTATTATTTTGAATGCCACAGAATGTTAAACAAATAAATCAGCCTCACAAAAACAAAATAAATGGGCAAAATATTAAGCAAACAACAGAGATGAGGTCAAAGTAAATTCACAGGGGAAACTCCAATAGGGCTTTTTTTTGTGATACAGATTGTTTTTGTAGTGTTTGCAATGTCTCAGATTTGAAACAGGCTCTTTTCAGTCTGGCAGAGGGAAGAAGAGATTGATCCAAACAGGGCTTTAAATGCCTTGTTTTGGCATAGCTGAGCGAAAGGGTTGACATGGCTGTTAAAAGAGGAGGATGAAGTTTTAAATGGCCACCATGTCCACTTTGGCATAAAAACGTAACTAGATTTATATGCAGCGTTGTTGTAGCCATGTGGGTCTCAGGATATTAAACAAGGAGGGTGAGATAATATCTTTCATTGATATTACCTCACCCCCTTGTCTAAACTAGATTTATGACTTAAGTAAAACCAACTTTGTTTAAAGGTGTAATGAAAGAGGATATCAATTGGAGAGACAAGGTGGATGAGGTAATATCTTTTACTGGACCTGCTCCTGGTGAAAGAGACAAGCTTTCAAGCTTACAGAGATCTGAAGAAGAGCTTAATGTAAGCTCAAAAGATTGTCTCTCTAATGTTCTGGGACCTACACAGCTACAGCACCACTGCAAATATCAAATTGGTCATCAGAGGTGTGATTTTCAGAAATCAGTGAGAGTTTGGCATTCAATAGTGCTGAAAAAATCACACCCTAGATTAATTCTTCCACTTGAAGGAGAACAGACACTACGGTGGATGCTTTAGAAACCATGGTAGATGACAGAAAGATACCCCATTCCAGCTTCAGTCCAAACCCATGCCACATACTCATGATGGACTGATTTATAATCCAAGAGCTGCGAACAATTCCAAGAATAATGAAAAGTTTTCAGTATTGCCAGTCACAAGTGTTCAGAAATCATGAGATTTAAAAAATAATACATTTGGAGTTCTTTTTATTTGCTATCTGGTATGTGCATTTTTAGGGTTTTACATTTTCAACCATATCTCTGCAGTCATGAGGGCTAGAAACTTAAGGTTTGGAAGGTTTGGGTTTTTTTAATGTATGCTGAAATTCTGGTATAGTCACATGATTCCGGGGGCTGGGGCTTTAAGAAAAACACCAATATGAGATTTGTGATAAAAATGAGAGAGTTGGCAACACTGGGTTTTACAGCCAGGGAGTCTCAGAACCATGTCAAAATAACCCAGAAGTCAGAGGAAAACATGGCTGAGAACAAGATATATCTTGCACCGTTACTGAGAGGTAGGGTTAGAGTTGTGGGCTTATTCAAACAATAAAAATCAAAATGCTCAGATTTTGAACTACCAAGAGCTGAGGCTCTGTTAGAAAGAGGTGAGCGGATGATCTCTTAGACATTACCTGCGCCTCTTGCCTCAGCATTTAGGTGATAGAAATTGGAAGGGTCACCTTGAGATGCGGTGGGCCTCCTTGCTAGGATGGACAAGTCTTTCTCCAGCTTCAAAGGGGAGCCCAGAATATTTGAGCCTCAATCCCCACCCCATCCACACCCTCACACACATTCCACTTAAAATTTGAATAAAAAACATAGATACCATGCACGTGGCAATGAAAAGCATTTGAATGCTCTCAAACCGCTTGTTTACTTGGATTAGAAACTCTCTTATAAAAAGAAAAGGAGGACTTGGGGCACCTTAGAGACTAACAAATTTATTTGAGCATAAGCTTTCGTGAGCTACATCCGATGAAGTGAGCTGTAGCTCACGAAAGCTTATGCTCAAATAAATTGGTTAGTCTCTAAGGTGCCACAAGTACTCCTTTCTTTTTGCAAATACAGACTAACACGGCTGCTACTCTGAAACCTCTCATAAAAATGTGTCTTTGAAAGGATCATAATGTTTTGTGCCTCAAGCCACTGAGACATTAGAAAGACACAGGAAAGGGAAAGAACAGGGTTTCTTCACCACGAGCCAGGCCCTCAGAGGTTATGACTTCAATGGAGCTACTGCTTTAGGATCTGGCCCTGTGTCTTTTGTTTAAAAATGGGCCCAAATTTTGGGCAAGTTCAGGTCTGGATCCAAGCTTTGTAGGTTTTCCCTGTCTCTACTAAGGGCTAAACCATGGTTGAGGTTTCCAAGCCAACTAGGGGAATGAGCCACGCAACAGTTAGTCATTTCAATAAGAGCTGTGTGGCTCAATCCCCTAGTCAGGTTTGAAAATCTCAAGCTGAAAACTCCACCTATGGATTCCCTGGAAGTTCAGCTCCAGTTCGAGATTAACAGTTTGCAGCTCCAGTGCTGAGGGATTTCAGCGCTGGAGCATGTGCACCCAATTTACAGCAATTAACCTCAATAGTATTTGTCTTTTGTATCGGAAAGCATTTTGTTCTATTTTTTCTGACTTCTTCTATAAAGAAACATGTATTTTTGGTGAATATTGATATATCAGATCATATTTTTACAATGTCTTTAGAAAGCGAAATAAATTAGTTTGGCTTTCTTTGCCTCAGCTTTTATTTCTTACTCAATAAAACTTATTAAAAAGAGGAATATAATCAAGTATGGGATGCTGCAACGGTAAAAAGAAATGAGTGCATCATGGGGAAGCTCTGAGCGTATAACTGTCTTCACCGGCTCTGACAACGTATCTACCTGAAAGATCCTGGAGATACTTAGATTGTCAGCTCTTTAGGGCAGGGACTTTCTGTTCTGTGTTTGTACAGCAGCTAACACAATGGGGTTCTGGTCTGTGACTAGGGCTCCTAGGCACTGTGATAATACAAATAATAATATTAAGGAGAATCCTGCTGTCCAGAAACAGGGACGTGCAAAGCCCATGTGGTTTGGATTCTGGTGACAGCTGTGCAAACTTCAATGGTTTTTGGTTTGCAGGGTTGCTTCCTCACCCTCCCCCCCCAGTTAAATGCTCTGGTTTCACATCACAACCAAGTTCCGTGGAGGTTCCAGCTATAACTCTGATGGGCCTGTCAGCAAATATGACCAGAAATTGAGGTTTGTTACAAAACTTGAAGACAGGCAAGGTTCCCTTCATTTCAGTGCCATGATGTAAGTTGTGAGCTATCTGTCCACTTACATGGCCCTCATTGACCACAGTATCTGAGCATTTTACAAACGTTGGTGAACTTGTCCTGATAACATCCCTGAGAGGTAGGGAATGATCATCTCGGTTTTACAAATGAGAAACTGAGCCATGAGGAGATTAAGTGGCTTTCCCAAGGTCACACAGGAGGTCTTGGCAGAACCAAGAACTGAACCCAGGGGTGAAATCCTGTTCCCACTCAAGTCAGTGGGAGTTTTACCATTGACTTAAGTGGAGTCAGGATTTTACCCAGTCCTCCACAGTCCAATGCCTCAGCCACAGGACCATCCTTCTTCCACGTATCACGCTGTTCTAATACTAACCCCATGGATCAATGTATCGGGGTAGGAGCTCAGAGTGCAGGGCTCTCTGCCCGAGTGATGGATGAGAGTGATGTTTGATGCATCAGCCAGATCTGATCAGGAGCAGTTCCGGTTCTCTTTCAGTGGGGTAGGACTTTGCTCATTTAAAAGCTTCACATGCCAGACTGAGCCTTCTGCCCAACCTTGTCCAGTGACCCTTGAGGGACAAGATGCCATGCAGTGGGTTGGAGAACCAGTGCCAGCCCAAAGAATACCCTGTACAGCCCAGCACATATGACGGGAAACAGTAAATCTGCAAACAGCTCATAAAATCAAATTCTTCTTATTCGTTCCAGGGAGGCCTTTAAACAAGCCCAGCAGTGTGTCAATGTTAGCACGCTCTCCATGTGCTGAGTAACGGAGCTTCGCAAAATTCCTTTGTCTATCAAAAGCTCTGGGTGGATCTATTGCCCCTTTGGCCAACAGGCGGTGCTCCTCTGGGTCTTCCATCTGCAGAACACCTTGGAAAAGCCATGTACTATTAATTATCTGTACCGCAGTAGCACCGAGATCCCCTAGCTGAGATTGAGGCCCCCATGGTGCTAGAAGCTATATGCTCACATTACAAAAATATGACAGTCTCGGCCTCAGAGCACACGACACGAGACAGCTGGAGAAAAAAAATGATTAGGGGTCTAGAACACATGACTTATGAGGAGAGGCTGAGGGAGCTGGGATTGTTTAGTCTGCGGAAGAGAAGAATGAGGGGGGATTTGATAGCTGCTTTCAACTACCTGAAAGGGGGTTCCAAAGAGGATGGCTCTAGACTGTTCTCAGTGGTAGCAGATGACAGAACGAGGAGTAATGGTCTCAAGTTGCAGTGGGGGAGGTTTAGATTGGATATTAGGAAAAACTTTTTCACTAAGAGGGTGGTGAAACACTGGAATGCGTTACCTAGGGAGGTGGTAGAATCTCCTTCCTTAGAGGTTTTTAAGGTCAGGCTTGACAAAGCCCTGGCTGGGATGATTTAACTGGGAATTGGTCCTGCTTCGAGCAGGGGGTTGGACTAGATGACCTTCTGGGGTCCCTTCCAACCCTGATATTCTATGATTCTATGAAAACAGACACATGGGAGCGGGGAACAAGGTACAAGGGAAACAATGAATAGGTAACAGTGTCAGGAGACAGGGGTCCACCCATGGCAACTGTTCCTCTCCTTACCTTCCAGGCCCCACTGCATGGGTCTCGAAACAGCAGCAGCAGCTACCCACAGAGGAGAGTTAATACTTAGGAGGCTCCCTGTTTATCTTCATCCTGTGGAAGGAAGCAAAGGGACAGGGAGGCCCCAAAACTCACAGGAGGGGAGGAGCAGCGAGTCTATGGCATGCTTCCGTGTCCACTCTGGGTGGCTGGGGCCCAGAGGGAGCATTGTAAAAGTAGGGGCAGAGCTAGGGAGCTGCTGCTCTGTGTGGTAGGTCTTGCCTTCTTCCACAAGTGGCTGGCTTCAGGCTGGAAATGCAATGCAGTATCCAGCCAGGTATCAGACCCCAGGGCAGACTCCCAGCATGGCTGTCTATATCCCCTGGGGCAAAATGAAAATTAGGCACAGCCCTTTCTCTGACTCACAGCTCAGTTCTGCTCCCGCTGGGATCAGTGGGAAGTTTGCCATTCCACAGGGAAAGAATAAGGCCAGGAATGCTAAAGGCTGGGGGAGGGTTGCCTTGATCACATTACTTCTTAATAAGCTGTTCTGTTTCAACGGACTAACTAGTAGCTGAAGTTGACCAGTTGTACCTGTCCCCATTAGAAAGCTTTACGGGATATCACCTTTACATCTGTGTGGTCGGTATTGCTGGTGAAAATGCTTTGGTGGAAATTATTGTTCCTTTTTTTTTTTAAACCAAAAAATTGGGGGTTTTGGACCATATGAACGTTTTTTAAAAAACGGTATCCTTCCAAATTTTCTGTTTTGTCAAAAATGAAAAAGTACTGCTACTAATAAATACTTCTCATGCTCCCTACCTCTTCTGTAGCACTTTTCATCAGTAAATCTCAAAGCGCTCCACACGGGAAGTCAGTATTCTGATCCCCATTTTACAGATGGGGAAACTGAGGCACAAGGAGACCACATAACTCGCCCACGGTCATTCAGCAGGCCGGTGTGAGTACATGAATTTAGATGCCATTCTGAAGTAATGGTTTTGGTTTAATTCCATTTGATTCAAATCAAAAGGGAAAATGGATTTTCATGGGTTTTGGTCCCTCATTCCATGGAGTCCCCTGCATTTTTTTTTCCCCTACTGGAGAAACCAAAACCAAAACGTCAATTTTTTTTTCTCTTTTTCATTTGAATCCAACTGAATCTAAATGAAAATTGTAAGTTAGAAATTCTGTACAAAAATACTTGGGCAAAAAAAAGAAAAGTCTGTGGGAAAATGTTGAACGACCTGAACAAGGCTTTGTTGCTTTCAAAAGTCTCATGGGAAATAACGGCTGTTTTTTAACCAGACCCAGTGTTCAGTGAAGTGCTTCACTTCGCTTGAGCACAGAGGGAAGAATTAAGTGGTCATAAGAAAACACCACTCTGGTACCATGTTTTAGTCCCCAGCAATTTACATTCTCTGCCCCTTTTATACGAGGAGTTAGCTCTATTGTTCGAAGAAACATACGTGGAATGCCTTCCAGATCTGACACAGGCCGTGTGATCCATCACTGTACGTACAGTCAAGCAGCCAACCCCTGTTCGGTGCGAGCCAACATCTGCACTCAGAGCTCTCTCCAACTTCCCACAGCCTGTGTGCGGAGACATCTGCCTAAATCACATGACAAGCACTAGGAAAACTGAGCTCCTTTCACCACTACGGTTAGAAAGTGTTTGGAAAGAAGAGATGTAGAGTGTTGTCACAAGCCACATTAGCACACACACGCACGGAGGAACTTTGGTGGCTTCCGTAACAAAAATGCCCCCAAATGCAGGAGACTCAGCATTGCTTTGCTCAGCAAGGATTTCCTCGGTTTCAGTTAGAGGCTAAGGAATGTCTCCACTAACTGTCTCCAGATGTGCCTACTTGGCAACCCACTGACGAAACGTTACTGAGGGGACACAGGATCTACACTATCAAATTGGATGTAAGTATCTAGCATTTATGTTTGATCAGGGGGACATGTTATACTAAAGGCAACGCGAACTGGAGACTCTTATAGTCAAGCTTTTATTTTAGTCAATCCTACAGTTTTTTGTTCCCACAGTGGTTTATACAAGAAGCTATGCAGCTCATTTTACCGTGATTTAATATGCAGCAGAGCCAGTTAAAATGAACTGTCTCTGGCCAACTTTGCATAGGCTTGTGCTTTACTTCACAATAGAATCTTCTTTGCATGTTGTTAGATGTTGTTTTTTGTGCAAGACATTAGGGCTTCTTTATGGGGTGTCTTAGAGCTGCAAGAAGGGCTGTTACAGTCCAAATGTAATCATGTAAAAATATGGGCATGTTATGCTTACAAGACCTTCTTTTTTGGGTTACACTCACAATTTTTATGCAGTCCTCTTTACCAGAGTTTCAGTGGTGTAATCTTCGGAGCTCAGTCCATATATACATAATTTTGCAAACTGTGTATCATTGTAAATATATATATATTTCGTTAGAATTTAACAGAACGTCACATATGACCATGTAAACAGATTTCTGTCAGACTGTGACACTCTTACTCACATTATATCTTACTTCAGGAGTATCCCATTCAAATTGATAGGGCATACTCCGAGGGTAAAGGTACTATTATATATATATATGTATTTAGGGACATTGCAATATTTGCATCACAAACTGTAATAGCATTGTAGATCGTTATGGAAGATGCTAATGCGAGAACTTTAAATGAATTTTAGTTGCTGTTCGTCAATGGCAGATCATCAGAAGAAACCAGATTTATCATTTCATGGGGGATCGGGGAAAGAGGGAGAAGGAAAGAAAGCAAGTGACGCAGATTGTTGGGGGAGAAACAGAGGTTTTGCAGATGGTATCTCTTATTTTGAGTATCAAGAAAATCCTACACTGGCATGCTAACTAGTTTTGCAACCCCCGAGCGGTCAGCGACCAACTTCTTAGAGGGATAAGTGGCATTCAGCCACCCGAGATTGAGCAAGAACAGGTCTGCGATATCCGGGGCTGCATGCGTGCTCCACTGACTGTTCACTATACTAGGAAGGCTGTAGCATTATTCTGGAGTTTAGGGGACATGTGGGTCAAAGTTTTCAAAAACAGGAAGCTAAAGGCAGGCTCCTAATTCCATATTAGGCTGTGTGGCAAGGCACCTCCTTCGTTTCACCAGACTTAGCACTTCCGCCCCTGGCGATGGTGGGCCTGGGGTAATCAGCCCCACTCAGGGTTCGCCTTCCCCCTTCTGTGCCCCGTGGTCGTATTTTCAGAGCAGGCCTGAAGGTCGGCCTGTGGGGTGACCCTCCACCAAACAGTCTCAAACACAAAAACCCAGGGGGTACCTTTCGCTGCCTCCTCGCTGGTGCAGGGTGTCGTCCTGTTGGTTGCCCTGGGGTGTCAGTCCTTCCCCTAGCAGGCACTCAGGTTTGGCTGTTTCCCCTATGGGAAGGAGCACGGCCTCTCACCCTGGAGTAGCTTATTTCCCTGCTGCCTCTAGCCTGGTAGCTGCTTGTCTCTGTCTCCCTCTTTTCTCTGCCCAGAGGAGGGCTTTTTAAAGGCCTCAGGCAGCCCTTAATTGGAATCAGGTGTCCCTAACTGACCTGAGGTAACCCCTTCTCAACTTGTAGGAAAAGGGGCCTTTAATTTTCTAGGGGTAACATCTCGGCCTTCCAAGACCCTCTTGCATTTCCTCACCCTCATGTCCCACCTCAACACTAAATGGTGGGACCTAATGTCATCTGTTGAGGGTGAGGAACCCCGGTGGGCCAACCTATACTCCACCTTGGGGATATCGGTTGGCGGCTCCTTCATGGAGCCGTAAGCACAGGCATGTACCTGGCACGGTTTGCCTCTGTTCCCGATACCTGGCCCCTTTTGCGGCACGAGGGAGACCCTGGTGTATGCCTATCTTCAGCGTGCCAGGCTGCAGCCCCTATTCTGGCTCCTAGACCTCCGTTGATGTTTTTAGCTGCACTTCTCCCCCCATCTTCTTATATATGCACACCCTGTCTGTGGCCTCACAGAGTCGTGGGACCTTCTCGTCAACTTCCTCTTAACGATGGCCAAAGTGGCCATCTATAACATCAGGGAGAGGAGGTTGGCTGAGGGGGTTCTCTGCTACTCTGGGACCTATTTCTGATACTCCCTCGGCTCATGTATCTGGGCAGAGTTCCTCTGGGCAGCGTCCACTGGCTCCCTTGACACCTTTGAGGACCAGTGGGCGCTGTCCGGGGTTCTCTGCTCGGTGTCCCCTACTTTTGACCCACACACCTGTCCTTGTTATTTTTTTCAGTTGCCCCACATAATTATTTGAGTCTCAGGCTCAGTGGATCCTCCCCATGGCTGGGGGAGGGTCCTTGCGCCCGCCCACCTCTCAGAACCCAATATGAAGACCTCCTTGCAGCCCTCCAGCCTGACTGTATCACAGCTGCTATAACACGAGGCCCAGTTTTCCAAAGTGCTGAGCACCTCTGGGCATCAGCGGGAGCTGCTGGGCGCTAAACAGGTCTGACAGTCAGGCCATTGTTCCTACTTAGGAGCCCAAGTACAGATTTACACACCCACCTCTAACACTGACATTTTTAAAGATCTTGGCCATATGCTGCAAACCACCTGGACTTCTCTTACATTTCAGGTTAGCAAAACAAACAAACAAAACCAGCCCACCTCTGATGAAAGGAACGGCCACTGTGAATAATAGATGGATCTGGAGTTTATTCTAATATTACACACCAAGGGCTGGATTGCGAAGGCTCCTTAAGGGGTGATTCACAGCACAAGGGACTTTCCCTTTCTCTCCCACTCCCCATTCTTCAGTAGCCTGCATACGCGCCTGTCATAATTTCAGAATTGTAGTCCTCTGTTAGCATGCCCCCTGCCCCAGGGCACATTATGCCCCCAAAAGGGTAGTGGGGGACAGGGTCATAGCCTCCCAATCTCCACCAGCCCATGCACTGGACTGTGACTGGCTGCCCAGAGCCTGACCTCTCGCTCTGCCACCAGGGGCACCGGGTGCCCCGAAGGTTGTGGAGGCAGGTGAGGAGGAGAGTCAATTGCCCCTCACCCAGTCTGGCACTAATCCACAGGGTGGGCCAGCCAGACTATGGGTAGAAAATGCAGTCCCCGACCACTTGGGGGAGAAGGTGGTTGTGGTCCCAGAGGCACAATCTCTCTTCAAGCTTCCCATGCGGTGGCCCAGGGCAGCGCGGCAGCACCTGCTGCTCAGGGCGTGGTGAAACACTGTAACAGCCCCTACAGACCAAGGCCGGTGAATGGCACATGTCAGAGACACAGAAATAGCACCTGATCCTGTAACCCTGTAACAAAGCCTATCTGTGTGAGCCCAATCCCTCGTGAGCACCCTGAATTGTGGGCACTTTAGTGGGAGTCATGGGCACTCAGCAAATGCAGATCTGGGACTCCAGGGTTGGGCCGAACAGCTGCAACTTGGCTCTTTTTCCCCATTTAATTTTTGGGTGGTTTTACAATATTTTGCAATCAGAAAACTGCACTGGAAGCAAGAACTGCTTTCCAGCTTTTGCACTTGATAAGTTGGTTGAGTACAGCATTTGGAAACTACAAACAGATCGCCAGATAGCTCTGCCTCCGAAATGTACACAGCTAGCCCTGCCTCCGAAACCGTTTTAGAGCTTTTCTCAAAGGCTAATTTGTGTATCAGTGGCCTTGAAAAGGAGTGGCGAATAGAACTGATAGGTGAAATGAGAGGCTCTGTGATGAAATCTGACCCACCAGAAAAAGAAACTGGCTTGAAAACTAATGGGATTAATTGCACTTTGAAAGATTATTGCCAATGGACAAATTAACGAGAATTGTAGCAATAATCCCGCAATAATCCCGATCATGTCCATTAATGTGTGTTAGCATGAGAGGCAGCTCACGCAAGGGTTTTGTAAGGTCTTGGGGGCAGGCACTCTCTCTTTGTTCTGTGTTTCTACAACCCCTAGCCCAACGTGTCACCACAATACCAGTAGTAAATATCAGCAACAACAGCTGTACATTTTAAAGCTCCAGAGCTCTGCAGAAGGGTCATCCTGGACAAAGCACAATCTCCTCTCATGGCTGGAGGCTTAAAACTTCTGGCCTGTTCATGCGTGGGGTTTAATAGTAACAGCACAATTCCAATACTACCTGCCATAGTGGTGCCCACCGTTAGGACTATAGTCGTAAACATTATTTGTACTGTGGTAGCACCTAGGAGCTCTAGTCATGGACCAGGACCCCCGTCGTGTTAGGAGCTGATCGCCCACTGAAGTAAATGGGAGACTTTCCTCTGAGTTCCCAGGGCTTTGGATCAGGCCCCAGGCTTACTGGGAAAACTGGTTGAAGATGTTCAGCTAAACAAAGCACATTTTCAAAGTTTGGTTATGGATTTATAAACTTCTAAGGACCTTCATAAATTAGTTTACTGGTTGTTTTTGTGACTTCCTTTGCCAGGGCTTTATACTACATTTGCCTGGCTTCCCACCAGGCTACATTACAAAGCATCTCGTTCCTAACTCAGCCGAGACCAAACCACAATGCTTTGCTTTGGAACGGTATAACTTCACATTAGACCTCCTCTCGCAGTACCCTTTCATGCAAGTAGAGAAGCCCTCATGGCACCACAGCCATTTGTATTACAAACTTTGAAGAGGTTTGTGACTTTGCATGAAGAAACCCAGTCAACACTGGGACTTGGCATGGGAGAGTCAAGGCCAGGAATGGAACGGGTTTTCTTTTCCAGAAGCGCACTGGCATTTTTGCCAAACACTCCAGGCACTTTACAGTGATTTTAATTTGGGAGCAGCGGTTCAGTTTGCAGAAAAGACCGTTTTGCCATTTAATACATACATACGTAGTTAAAGTTTGCTCCTGCTAAAGAAGTTTGAGCTACCCATGTCAGAATTAACACTGTGCTGAGACCTGAGGTGAAATACCTCAGAGCTTCTCTGAAGGGGCCAAACATGGATGTCATCTGAAATAGAGGTGACAAAACTTGTCCAGGTGACAAAACTGCACTAATGGGACTAACATGTGATTTGAAACCAATGTGAATCAGGCTATTTACAGACTCGTATCTCAGTATAAACCAGGCTTATTGTGGTTTAGCTTAAATCAATTAGGAATACAGTAAGAATCTGTTTAACCTAAACCAAACCTGCTCCCTAACAGTGTGTCCACACATGCGTCTCTACTGGGTGACAACTAATTTAAGTTAAACCAGTGTGACTGTCTGTGTAGACGAGGCCTTCTAAGTCTAATCAGAGAGTGGGCTCAAGGTACAGGACGTAGTTATACTGATCTGCTCTCCAGAAGGTGACTGATACATAGTTGAGGAAGGAGTGTTTGAGGGAATGGTTTCTCTCTTTCTCTGTTCTGAACCCACTCGCTGTCAACCCCACCAGTGTTGTTTCCCCCACTCTTTTCTCCTCAGGTTGCTCCTGCAACCAAGCCATGGTGCTTTCCTCAGACTGGAAAGGCAAGGGGAGGGGAAAGGATGGCTATGTTCATCCATGGCGTGAAAAGTCTGTCTACTAGGTTACAAGGGAATACCCTCCTGGCTTCTTATCTGTCCTAACTGGACTAAGGAGCCCAAAGCTTTTCTCTGAGGGGATGTTTGGGTGTGGATGGGAGGAGGTATAAAGACTTCTGAAGTGGGCTGTGCAGAACAGCACCACCTGTGGGGCATTGCTGGTAAGAATTTAAGCAATGGTTGATGGGGAAACCGAGGCTGGGTGGGAACTATAAAGGCTTGTGACAGGGCTGATGAAGTGGTCTGACAGTGTGGGAGGGGAATCTGGCTAACTGATAGGTGTCAACAGGCAAAACAGGGAATCATCATTGAGCGGGTGGGTTTCCAGTGAGGTCCCACAGGGATCAGTCTTGGCCCTACGCTTTTTAACACCTGTATCAATGACCCGAAAGGAAACAAAATCATTACTGATTAAGTTTGCAGATTACACAAAAATTGGGGGGGGGGGGGGGGCAGGGGGAGGAAAATGGTAAATAACGAAGAGGAAATGTCACTGATTCAGAGCGGTCTAGATCGCTTGGTAAACTGGGCGCAAGCAAATATGCATCTTAACATGGCTAAATGTAAACACACACCTGGAAACAGAATGGGGGACTCTGTCCTGGGAAGCAGTGACTCAGAAAAAGATTTGGGGGTCATGGCGGCTAATCAGCTGAACATGAGCTGCCAGGTGTGATGCTGTGGCCAAAAGAACTGGTATGATCCCAGGACGCATAAACAGGAGAATCTCAAGTAGGTGTAGAGAGTTTATTTTACTTCTAAATCTGGCACTGGTACAACCACTGCTGGAATACCGTGTCAGGTTCTGGGGTCCACCATTCAAGAAGGATATTTATAAACTGGAGAGGGTTCAGAGAAAACCCATGAGAATGATTAACAGATTAGAAAATGTGCTTTACAGTGAGACTCAAGGAGTTCAATCTATTTAGCTTAACAAATACAAGGTTAAGGGGTGATTTTTGATTACATCAATGAATACCTACATGAGGAACTAATAATTAAATAATGGGCTCTTCAATTGAGCTGATAAAGGTACGGCTTGATCCTCATGGCTGGAAGTTGAAGCTAGGAAAATTCAGACTGGAAATAAGGTGTACATTTTTAACGGTGAGAGTAATTAACCATTGGAGCAATTTACTCAGAGTCATGGTGGATTCTCCATCACTGACAATTTTGAAATCAGGCTTCAGGAAATCAGATTGGAGGTTTTCTAGGAATTCTTTTGGGGAAGTGCTATGGCCTATGTTATACAGGATGTCAGACTAAATCATCCCAACGGTCCCTTCTGCCCTTAAAATCTATGGCTCCAGAGCGAGGCTCCATCCTGCCTGTTCAGGGAAATGTTGCATAGTTCCACGGGTTGTTTTTATTTCTGGCCGGGCTTTTATCTATCTATTTAGTTATTTTGAGTGGAGGGAGAGGAGGGAAGGGAGGACGTGATGTTGGTGGGAGGAGAATCTAATAATCTGCTGTTTTAAAATCAACGAGACTGGCTCCTGCATGGAACTTTTCCCAACCCCCAAAATCTCATATACTCTGCAAATAAAGCATGACTTGAAACCTGTCCAAGAGTCACATCAGGCGAGATTGCTCACAGTCTGAGTAAACAGCTGTGCACTCAGGAAGGTATGGGGCTGAGCCACTGAATCCTGACCAGGTGGTGTAGAGCAAAGCAGAGGCCAATGTTACAGGGCTCATGAGGACATAGCAGTCACTGCTTTGACACATGCTTGTGCCAACACATTAGCACAAACACTCTCTCCTCTCTCCCTTCCAGCGGAGAATGCAGCACAACTGGAGATGAGCTTATCTTGCCTCTCTCAGATGCAGCATCCTGCCACCCTTCCCCTGGGTTACTTTGATTTGATGATTTGATTGGGGATTGGTCCTGCTTTGAGCAGGGGGTTGGACTAGATGACCTCCTGAGGTCCCTTCCAACCCTGAGATTCTATGATTCTACTTCACCCACTTGAAAAGAGCGAGAAGTTTTCTGAACCCTAGTCCTAGGATGCTGTATCTGATCACAGTCTGCTCACACACAGGTTAGCAGGACACAGAACCAGGATCTCTGACCCTTGGGCAGGCTAAAGAGACAGTATCTTCCTGGAAATAATAATAAAAAAAACCACCCTGATTCTTTGCTTTAAAAAAAGTCTCTGGCTTCCAGTTCACAATAAAAATCTACGTCGGTCTCTGCTGTTCCTTATTTGTAGGAAGATTTTGTTTGTTTTAAACAGATTTGGGCCCAACATATTATGAAGTGGTTGGTGCCCAGAGAGCTCACCATGGAGCCTTTTCCAGATCTTCACTTTGAGGGCTGGGCGGGTTGGTCCCAGTGTCGAATGGGCCAGGATCGTGCTCTGCAGTAGTGTTGTGAAAGGTGGCATTCATCTACCTTTGAAAGAAGCCTCGGGAGTGCCAGGGAACGGAACCGGAATTGCTAGAGTTACAGAACAGCGTTTTAACAGAAGTCCCAAAAGAGCTCACAGGTTCTGCACTGAGACGAGAGCAAGGTGCAATCCATTTCCAGCTGGAAGGTCCCTTTTAGAGCAAACACAAACCCGTGAACAAAACAATAATCAGCACTTAAATTCTCAACCTGCTTCAACAGGCAGATAATTCTCATTATCCCCATTTTACAGGCGGGGCAAAGGGAAACACAGAGAGGGCACACGACTTGCTCAGGGTCGCCCAGCAGGTCTGTGGGAGAGGCAGGACTAGAACCCAGGGTTCCTGAGTCCCGGTGCAGTGAAATGAATCGGCATTTCAAGGCAACGATTACACAATCCATTTAAAAGTGTAACTGTGCAGTGCAGCCTGGTGGGTGATTGACAGCTCCGAGGGTTCTTTTAATTTTTTCCATGGGAATCTGGCTGCATGCTGTGGGCCTTTCACTGAAATCCTTCCACACCCAGAATCGATAGGTGCTCTGTTCCTGTGGGTGCAGTATAGAACTCCACAGGGCCGCCAGTTCAGGCCACGCATCCAGTGCACAAAGTCACAGCAGTGTACAACTAAGCTCCAGAGCTGGATCTGGACAGGGCTGTTTATTAACTTGCTCGAAGTAATTCCTCCTATTGGTATTTCCGTTCTTTGAGAAGGAGGGTTGTTTTCTTCCACCCCTTTCTCCTGGAGGGACAAACTGTCATGGGTTCGGCTTTTTGCTTTGCTGCTTAAGGGGAATGAGACTAACCAGTGGATGCGTTTCTGACTGGTTTTAATGTAATGCTACAACAAACAATGCAGTCTGATTTCCTCACAGTTTAACATGCTGTAAAACAATGCATGTTTTGTTTAGAAATTTCAGAAGGAAATTAAGACTCACCGGGGCCTAGCACCCACCAAAACAGGAGTGTTCCCTTCCTAAAGCCAAGCTGCACATCACTGAGCTTAGCAGCATGCTTTCCGGTCTGCTGGAAGCCCAGGGTTAATCTGCCCCTGCACAGACATATACAATCTGCATCAGAGCAGCATATTCTTTTCCTTGCTGGAGGGCCTAGCAGTGAAAGGTGGGTGACAGCAGCCTCTGTGTAATTGGGAACACAGCTGAATCAACTAGGTAATTCATACAAATCACCTGCCAAGAGAAACCTCTACAAACAACTCTGACTTCCTAGGCAGCAGTTTCATAGCTCAAGCCGGTTACAGGCGCGGCACCAAGCGGGCCGGTATCGTTCTAACCCATGCCCACAGACTCTATGCGGTTGCCGTAAGTCTGGTGTGGCATTCCAGGTGCTTACTCTGGACCTGGGGTGCAAGTTCTAGCTCTCACCACAGAATTAGTGTCTTCGTGACTATGGGGTCCAGGCCTCAAGTGATTCCATTTGACTGGCAGCGCCTTCCTCTATCCCAAGTAGAGGGAGAAAGAAGCTGACAATCAGAGGCACTGCTGTGGGTCCAGGGAGATATTGGAGTACAGCACTCCCACCATGACCAGAGGCTCTGGAGACTCAGAGGAGATTAAGATGGGCTCAGTAGGGGATACATGAGGGTTAAAAGAGAAGCCACCTCTATAAGGAAAAGAACAGGTTAAGGAATATTTAGATAAGTTAGATGTATTCAAGTTGCAGGGCCAAGTGAAATTTACCTTAGGGTAATTAAGGAACAAGCTGAAGCCATCTCCAAATCATTCGTAATTATCTTCAAGAAATAACTGAGGATGGGTGAGGTCCCAGAGGGCAGGAGAAGGGCAAGCATAGCACCTATCTTTAAAACAGGGAACAAAGAGGACCCTGGGAATTATAGACCAGTCAACCTAACTTCAATACCTGGAAAGATACTGGAACAAATTATTAAACAATCAGTTTGTAAGCAGCTCGAGGATAATAGAGAGATAAGGAACAAATCATGCCAAGCCAACCTAATTTCCTTCTTAGACAGGGTTGCTGGCCTAGTGGGTAAGGAGGAAACAGTAGATGTGATATATCTTTATTTTAGTAAGTCTTTTGACATCTCATATGATGGTCTCATAAGCAAAGTAGGGAAATGTGGTCTAGATTAATTCACTATAAGGTGGGTGCACAACTGGTTGAAAGACCATACTCCAAAAGAGTGTATATCAATGGTTCGCTGTCCAATTGGAAGGGCGTATCTAGTGGGGTGTTGCAGGGGTAAGTCCTGGGTCTGGGACTATTCAATGTTTTCTTTAATGACTTGGGTAATGGAGTGGAGAGTTTGCTTATAAAATTTGCAGATAACACCAAACTGGTAGAGGTTGCAGACACTTTGGTGAACAGGATTAGAATTCAAAACAACCTTGATATATTGGAGAATTGGTCTGAATTAAACCAGATGAAAGTAAATAAAGATAAATGCAAAGTACTTCACTTAGGAAGGAAAATCAAATGCACCACTACAAAATAGGGAATAACTGGCCAGGTGGCAGTACTGCAGAAAAGGATTTGGAGTGACAGTGGGTACATATTGAATACGAGTTAACAATGTAATACACTTGCAAAACAGGCTAATATCATTCTGTGACTGGTTGGCTCACAGAAACCCCCTTGGGGCTGCCAACTGATGTGCCAAGACTACTTCTGCCCCAGCCTTCCCTGCCAGCTTGGGACTCCAGCACCCTGTCTGGCTGAGCCAGACACACCAGTCTGCTCCAACACAGACCCAGGGTCTGAACCATGTGTCCCAAAGCTGCAGACTTAACTGAAAGCAGCTTACAGAAGTGTTCCTGTCTTTAACACTCAGATGCCCAACTCCCAATGGGGTCCAAACCCCAAATAAATTGTTTTACCCGGTATAAAGCTTATACAGGATAAACTCATAAATTATTTGCCCTCTATAACACTGATAGAGAGATATATACAGCTGTTTCCCCCCCCCCAGGTATTAATACGTACTCTGGGTTAATTAATAAGTAAAAAGTGATTTTATTAAATACAGAAAGGAGGATTCAAGTGGTTCCAAGTAGTAACAGACAGAACAAAATGAATTACAAAGCAAAATAAAATAAAACACGGAAGTCTAAGTCTAGTACAGTAATACAACTGAATACAGATAAAATCTCACCCTCAGAGATGTTTCAATAAGTTTCTTTCGCAGACTGGATGCCTTCCTAATCTGGGCACAATTCTTTCCTCGGTACAGCCCTTGTTCCAGCTCAGGTGGTAGCTAGGGGATTTCTTATGATGGCCCTCCCCCTTTGTTCTGTTCCACCCACTTATATACCTTTTGCATAAGGCGGGAATCCTTTGTCCCTCTGGGTTCCCACCCCTCTTCTCAATGGAAAAGCACCAGGTTAAAGATGGATTTCAGTTCAGGTGACATGATCACATGTCACTGTAAGACTTCATTACCCACAGGTATACAGGAAGCTTACAAGTAAAACAGAGCCATCTACAGGTAATTGTCCTGGTTAATGGGAGCCATTAAGATTCCAAACCACCATTAATGGCCCACACTTTGCATAACTATAATAGGACCTCAGAGTTACATTTCATATTTCTAGTTTCAGATACAAGAGTGATATATTTATACAAATAGGATGACCACACTCAGTAGATTATAAGCTTTATAATGATACTGTACAACAGACCTTTTGCATGAAGCATATTCCAGTTACATTATATTCACACTCATTAGCATATTTTTATAAAATCATATGGAGTGCAACGTCACACATTCCAGGGTGCATTATTAGCAGTGTTGTACATAAGACTTGGGAGGTAATTGTCCTGCTGTATTCAGCACTGGTGAGGCCTCAGCTGGAGTTCTGTGTCCTTTCTGAGTGCCACACTTTGGAAAGGATGTGGACATTTTAGAGAGTCCAGTGGAGACTAGCAGAAATGATAAAAAGGTTTAGAAAACCTGATCTATGAGGAAAGGGTTAAAATGGGCATGTTTAGTCTTGAGAAAAGGATGACTGAGGGGGATAAGTCTTCAGATATGTTAAGAACTGTTATAAAGAGGACTCTGATCAATTGTTCTCCATGCCCACTGGAAGGAGGACAAGAAGTAATGGGCTTAATCTGCAGCAAGGGAGATTTAGGCTTGATATTAGGAAAAACTTTCCAACTCTAAGGGTAGTTAAACTCTGGAATAGGCTTCCAAGGGAGGTTGTGGAATCGCTGATCTTTTTAAGAACAGGTTGGACAAACAGGGATGGTCTATGTCAGTGGCTCTCCACCATTCCAGACTACTGTGTCCGTTTCAGGAGTCCGATTTCTCTTGCATACCCCCAAATTACACCTCACTTCAAAACTACTTGCTTACAAAATCAGACATAAAAATACAGAAGTGTCACAGCCACACTATTACTGAAAAATTGCTGGTCTCTCTCATTTTTATCATATAATTATAACATAAATCAATTGGGATATAAATATTGTACTTACATTTCGGTGTATAGTAGATAGAGCGGTATAAACAAGTCATCGTCTGTACGAAATTTTAGTTTGTACTGACTTTGCTAGTGGTTTTTATGTAGCCTGTTGTAAAACTAGACAAATATATAATTGAGTTGACATGCCCCTTGGAAGACCTCTGCGTACCACGGTTGAGAACCACTGATCTAGGTTTACTTGGTCCTGCCTCAGCACAGGGGCTGGACTTGGCTTCCCAAGGTCCCTTCCAGCCCCACATCTCTATGATTCTATTATTTCAATTTCTTCTGTCTTCATCATGCTCCATGCTCATCCCTCTCCATTCTCAGCTCTTTAAAATGCCCGATACAAACACTTAGATCGTTTTTCCTGTTCTCTCTTTGCACGGGGGTTCACTGTTGTGTTTTATAGTCATCTCCAACTACCCTAACCCTGTGTCCCTTTGCTAGCCTGATGTCCTAGAGACTGATTTCACTGCTATTCAAGCAGAGTCCATGTAACTCATCCAGCCCGCTTGTGTCTCAGGGGAAGCTCGATGCTCTGTCATCCCTCCCAGCTACTGGTTCACCCCTGCAATCCTGTGGCTTCTTGCATCATTTGACCGAAGGAATGGCAGAGCTTCTGAGCTCATCTGTACAGTCCTCTCCCTCAGCTCCAGATGCCCAGGTCTCCCCATTGCCATCTATGCCTTTTGCCAACAAGCTGCTGGCCTTGTTGCCGACTCTGGTGAGAAATGCAACTCTCCCCAGCAGTTGTCGTAAAACCATCCAACCTCACGGTCACACCTTGAGTTTGCGCTCCCAGGGTGAAATCTGGGCCCCACTGAAGTCAATGAGAGTTTTGTCATTGATTTTGGGAAAGGGCGGGGAGGGCTAAGATTTCACCCCTGATAGGCAACACACTTCCCTGGTTGCAGGAAATACAGCCAACCCCACATTTAAACAAATGCCCTCAAGGAATTCTACAAAAGATCCGCTGATTCCCTTCCAATGCCACCTGAGGAGCAGCAAGAGGGAAGGCTAGGAGGTATCCCTTGCCCTACCTTTTTCACAGCAGTAGCAGGGGTGCTGCAGGTCCAACAGCCTGTCTGGTGGGACCCCCGACCATCTATTTCAAGGTTTCACATTCACTGGGCGGGGAGGGGAAGGTTGCAAGAAATCTGACTGGGAAGAACTTGGCAATGGACCCTCAGACCTCTAGCTTTTCCAGTGAGCCATAGAGGGCTGGAGGGGTCTGGTTTTGTTGGCAGAGCAGCCTGAGTGATACAAAACCATCCCTACTGTCATGGCTTGAACCTACCAGCTTCAGCTAGTCCCAGGAGTGAGAAGCTGGACCCAGGTAGCAAAACCTGCTCTTCCCACATGGTAGCACATTGTACTATTCAGTGCATTACCCCACAGCCACGCTCTTGCTGCAGACCTGTGCAGCAAGGGGCAGGGCTTTTCTGCTTGCTTTAATATCACCCTAGTTTTTCCTGATGCTGGGTGGTGATGAATACTCAAGAAATAGAAAGGGATCTGCAGAACTCATCAGCATCTTGTTGGCCAAGTTCAGTAACAGAACCTCGAGAGCTTTTCCCACACTGACAAATTCAAACAGAGCTGACTCCTGGCTAATAGTCAAGGCCAGGATGAGTGCTGTAAAAATATCCAACATTAACACAAAGGTCCATATAATTTGATATAGGATCAAGGCTAGCAATTCCTTTTAAATTAGAAGTTTATATTCAGCAGTAATCTGTTTTATTTGAGCATTATATTGCTGTATTTCAGAGTCCTTTCCTTCAGTAAATGAAAACACAGAAGAGGGATTGGGCCATCAGCCCATGCATGTAACAATCCAGGATTTTTTTTGGCTCCTTCACAAGGATTCTATTGCCAGACTCCACAGATTTGGCAGGATAAATCTGTAAGTCATGGAAATTTCTAGCTTCATGACACACACATTTTATTCCAAGTCCTAGTTGATAAAATTAAATGCAATAAAGAGCCAGTTTTTTATCCAAGACCTTAATTAGCATCTGGAATCTGAGAGCTGATGTAAGATCAGACATTTACACAAAAGAAAAAAAATCCTTTCTCAAATAGGGAAGGAGACGGGATTTTATGAAAAACACTTCTGGCTTTTAACTTGATCTGAGATACGTAATCACTTGCCAACATATCTTGGATTTTCTCATAGAGGGACCAATCCTGGAAGGCACTGAACTAGCCTTAACTCATTCTAAAGTCATTAGTTTTGGAGCTTAAATCCTATTGGCAGTCAATAGGGTTTAGGCACTTTGGAGCCTAAATCCCTTTTTAAATGGGTAGCAATGGCTAAGCACCTTCAAAAATCTGGGCCTTCAAGGCTTATAAGTCAGCACCAGCAACTTAAACGGTCCCTGGAAACCCAGAGGCAGCCAGTGCAGACCTCAGAGCACTAGAGTAACACATTGACAGTGAGATCACCAGGGACAGGGTGATAAATGGGCTGCGGCTTTCTGCACCAGTTGCAGCTTCCAATTGTATTTCAGGTTTCGGCACACACAGAGCACATTGCAGATGTCTAGCTGCAGGATGGATGAGGGATGGATGAGGGATGGGAGGTCTACACACAACAGAAAAGGGCATAACTTCAAAACCAAACATGGATGAAAAAAACAAAACAAAAAACCCCAAATACTACCTGCTCTACGCACAGTAGCTGGAGATCTCGCCCAACCCAGGATTGTGTATTGATTGACCAAATGCAGGTGCACATCCTGTCAAGGGACAAATATAATCTCTCCCATACCTCCTACCCACCGTCATCACCACCACCTCAGATGTATTTGGTCTGAGCCTCCACCAGATCATTCTCATGCATGCTGTGGTCTCCAGACAAGTGGCTCCCACTGGGTCAGAGGAGATGTAGATGAAGACTTGGGGTGTCTTCAGCATACTGATGATCATGCCGTCTCACTGAAGGCTAATGGCCCCTCTATGAATGAGAGGGGTGATACGGTGGAACCAGTGGCACCCAAACATGAGAGCACCCTTGGGGAAGAAAAATAACTTCCTCCAAATTCCCCTGAGATCTCTCTGACAGGAAGGGAACAGAACCACTTAAGAACAGCCCCACCCAATCCTCGGAGGGCCTGTGAGTAAACTGGGGCTTGATGCAAGAATTACTGAGTGAAATTCAAACCGAGTGGCATATGCTAGAAGTCTCTTGTTGCCAGTACTAAAACATCCTTCGAATTTCTAAACATTATAGATGACTATTTCCTGAATGCTCTATATTGGACCACCTCATGACAGATAAAGAGAAACTGATCATAGAACTAGGTGCATGCGATCATGACTTGATTACATTTCTTATGTGCAAACAGAATAAAGTCCCAACCAGTAATATATATACACTTGGGGCTCCAAAAGGGCCAGTTTCACAAAGCTGAAAACATTTGAGTCCAATCAGCTGGCAGAAAAAAATTTAAACAGAAAAATATGAATGATAACTGGGAACAGCATCAGAACATTTTACTAAATTTCCAAAAAGCTCCAACCAAGAAGGAAGGCTGTACTTGTTTAAAAACAAACCAACAAACAGCCTGACTAGGAGGGAAAGTGAAATAAGCAATTTAAAAAACAATGTATGACAATAAAAACGGGGATGCTGATAGCAGTGACTATAAATAGAAGCTAGAATCCAGAGGAAATTGATAAGGGAAACAAAAGGACACAAGGCAACCTCTATGGCCAGCAAAGATATGGAGTTTTTAAGTATATCAGGAACAAAAGGAACCATAACAATAGTATTTGTCCATTACTAGATGGAAATGGTAGACTAATCAACCACAATACAGATAAGACAGACGTGGTCAATAAATATTTCTGGTCTGTATTTGGGAAAAAGTCAGAGGATGTATATATAGGATGATGGTGATCAAATAAGCTCTATTACAACCGTAACTAAGGAGGATTTTAAACACCAGTGCCTAAAGTGACATTTTTAAATCAGTAGGTCTGGATAACTTGCATCAAAAAGTTTTGAGAGAGCAGGCTGAGGAGCACTATGGACCATTAATGTTGATGTTTAATAACTCTGGAACGCTTGAGAAGTTCCAGAGGACTGGAAGAAAGCTAATTTTGTGCCAGTATTTAAAAAGAGTAGACAGGATGACTTGTCAGCATGACAACAATTCTGGGCAAAATAATGGAATGGCTGATCCAGGATTTGATTAGGAAAGAGTGAAAAGAGGGTAATATAATTAATGCCAATCAACATGGGTGTATGGAAAATAAATCTTGTCCAATGAAATTGATATTATTTTTGATCAGCCTTCAAGTTTGGTTGATAAAGATAAAAATGTTGATGTAATAGACTTCTGTAACGATGCTGGTTCTGGCGGGACCCCACTGAGAGTGCCAATTCAGGACAAATTGCTAAGAGCAGGGCAGTTACAGCCCAAGGCTGGGGTTTCTATGCACACCAAGGCAAACCAAACCAGCCAGACAGAGAAGACTTTGGTTTTACCCCACTGGCTAACCACAAGTCACACAAGCAATTCCCTTGGACACTCCAGTTTCCCAGTATCACCACCAGTGCCACTTGTTAAGGGGATTAATGGTTTTGGAAACCAATACCCCAGTAAAAAAAAAAAAGGTTCTCTCGATCCCAAAGGACCAAGCCTCAGACCCAGGTCAATATACAAATCAGATCTTACCCACAAATCCTGCTGTTGCCAATCCTTTAGAATAAAAAATCTAAAGGTTTATTCATAAAAGGAAAAAGATACAGATGAGAGCTAGAATTGGTTAAATGAAATCAATGACATACAGTGATGGCAAAGTTCTTGGTTCAGGCTTGCAGCAGTGATAGAATAAACCGCAGGTTCAAATCAAGTCTCTGGAGAACATCCACAGCTGGGATGGGTCAGTCAGTCCTTGCTTCAATGCTTCAGTGTAGCAAAGTCCCTCCAGAGGTAAGAAGCAGGATTGAAGACCAGATGGAGGAGCTGCAGCAGCTTTTTATATTCTCTTGCCATGTGGTCTCTTTCTTTCTTTGTTCCAAAGACACGCTGCCCATCACATGGCCTGGAAAAACCTCAGAGTTCTGTCCATAGGCAGGTCCCTGCACACCTTGCTGAGTCACAAGGCGTGTCTGCCTTCTCTCAATGGTCAATTGTATAGTTGATGGTCCTTAATGGGCCATCAAGCAGGCTAGGCAGAGCTGACATCAACTTGTCTGGGGTGTCACCCAGAAGCATAGCATAAATTTGGAATACAGACAGCATAGAGCCAATACTTACATCTTTAAATACAAAAATGATCCATGCAAACAGCATAATCCTAACCAGCAAACCATAACCTCATCTTAGACACCTTATTTGACCCCCTTTATGCAAGATTTGGTGCCACATCAGGACCTTGGTTGCAACAATGTTCTATACAGTCCCAGTTCAAGTCAATAACGTCACAACTTCTGTAAGACATTTGACTTGGTATGCACAACATTCTGATTAAAGAACTAGAATGAGACAAAATTAACATGGCACACACTAAATGGACTAAGAACTGGCTAACTGAGAGGTTTCAAAATATAAGGTTAAATGGGGAATCATCATTGAGCGTGTGTTTTTTTGGAGGGATCCCGCAGGTATCAATTCTTGGTTAAGCAGAAGGTCAGACTAGATGATCATTCACAATGGTACCTTCTGGCCTTAAAAATCTATGAATGTAAATTATGGCAGCTATAGGATTTGTAATCAGATATCATTTTAATATTGTGTGTGAGAGTGTGTGTATCAATCATAATGATCTTTTAAAAAATCCCACTGGTGTAGATAGCTCTCAGATTCTGATCACCACCTCCCCCTGGGTGTGTAAGGCTTAAATAAATAGATATACCCTTCTCTAGGGAGAAAGAGAACCAATTGCTTCTAAGGATAGTTGGAACAACTCTTGTCATCAGTTTGCTTCTGTTCCACATAGTTATTTAGCTACTGTGGGAAACAATGTGACTACGTGTACTGTGGTGAAAAAGGATCTGTATCCATTCCAGCTATAGACATGTGACCAATTCTTTCCCTGGATTATATTTAGATACTGCTTTCTGCATCCTTGTAACTCTTATTTTTCTTCTTGCAGTTTAGTTACTAATCTAACTGAATAGCACAGCAGTTCTCAAACTGTGGGTCGGGACGCCAGAGTGGGTCACGACTCTGTTTTAATGGGGTCACCAGGGATGGCATTAGACTTGCTGGGGTTTGGGGCTGAAGCCAAAATCTGAGCCCCATCACCCAGGGCTGAAGCCCTCAAGCTTTGGTGCCCCCCCAGGATGGCAGGGCTTAGGCTTTGGCTCCCCCAGCCTGTGGGGGTGGGGCTCAGGCTTTGGTGCTCCTTCCTGGGGTCATGTAATAATTTTTGTTCTCAGAGGGGTCACAGTACAATGAAGTTTGAGAACCCCTGGACTAGAAGATCTCTGGGAGAAGCATATGTGGGCAATCACATCTCCTTGTAGGAGAAAAGCTGTCCTTGCCTGTGAAATAAAACATTCTTCCCTAGCCCCCATCTTTGTACAGCACTGCATGATTAGCTATGGGCATAATAGAGGCTCTTTTCTGTACCTCCGATACATTGGATATTGGTCATTTGTCACAGGCAACGTGTCCCACTGGTCTGATCCATTTTGGCAGATCTCCCATCTCTAAAATGATGTTGTATCCATCTAATATTATATTGCCAGAAATAACTTTTAAAAACTTACATATGTTTAACAGTTTATAAACACCAATGGAAACAAAGGGCCAAATGTGTGTATTCAGAGGTGCACCTACTGTACCCCACTTAGATATGTAGTTACCACCGTGTGCATGCAGATGTCGGGGTCTGCATGCAGATGTATATATGCATGCACACAGTCCCACCCTGCAGTTGGATATTTCTGCTCTTGTTGGGCATGCTCAGAAATGCCGGCCTACTTTTGTGCATGGCTATTTGAAAATTTGGCCTTCAGCTGCCAGATTTGTCTCTTCGCTTTTGAATGACATAGAGGGGACTGAAGAACTAAAGAAGCCACTTAATATTATCAAGGGTTTTATTTATATGAGACAAAAAGAATGGTTTTGATCACAGTTTTGCTCTACGTTCTTCTAGGACACAACGGTGGGATCTTTTGTGGTTTTGGAGTGGGGGTGAATCAACCACTGTATCAGCGGAGAGGTTTTAAGAAAAAGTTGGGTTTCCTCATGGTAACTTGAACAGCAACATGGTCTAGAGGTCAGAGCAAGTGACTGGAAGCCAGGCCTTCCTGAATTCAACTCCTAGCTCAGTCACTGGTTTGCTGTCTAGCTCTTGGTAAAGCACTTAATGGGTCTCAGCATTGCCATTGGTAAAACAAGAATATTAATACCTCCCTCCCGGGTGTCTTGTGGTTATTAAATTAATTTTTACCAGAGTGCTTTGAAGATGTTAAGTGCTCTGCACTGATGTACAATGTGTTTATTTGCAGATGGACATGGGTTTTGAGCAACTCACCAAGCACAGCTTTTAACACTCCTTACAAGAAGTGTGGAGACAATGAGAGTTCGGCTGAAAGGGGATGCGATCTGCACCCTTTTCCTGGTGGTAGTGCTTTGCTCTTTACTCTATTCCCAGTTGGAGCGTACTTCCCGGACAACAGGAAACAGGGAAAAAACGCACAAGAAACCTTCACCAACGCAGAGAATCTTCCCAGGCCCTGAAGCCCGCAAGTGGCATCCTCAAGCGGAGGTGACATTTGGCCAACCCAGAATCATTTTTATTGCTAAAGATGCGGAGGTGGCAAGTAAAAAGGCCCAAACTACCACTTCACCACCGCTGACTCATTCTGCCTTCGACTTCAAGCGCTACCTTCTAAACAAGGACAATCGGAACTTTGATCTTCTCATTAACCAGCCCAAGAAATGCCTGAGAACACCCGGAGGTCCCTTCCTGCTTATAGCCATCAAATCGGTGGTTGAGGACTTTGATAGACGTGAGATAGTCCGTAAGACCTGGGGCAGGGAGGGTTTGGTGAACGGGGTGCAGGTTCAAAGAGTTTTCCTCCTAGGAATACCAAAGAATAAGACGGCACTTGCAACATGGGAGATTCTTGTCCATCAGGAGAGTCTGATGTACCAGGACATTTTACTCTGGGACTTTCTGGATACTTTCTTCAATCTGACCCTGAAAGAGATCCACTTCCTGAACTGGGCTGACGAGTTTTGTTCCAGTGTGAAGTTCATTTTTAAAGGGGATGCTGACGTTTTTGTCAATGTGGAGAACATCATTGACTTCCTCGAGAGACATGACCCTGCAGAAGACCTCTTTGTTGGGGATATCATCTACAATGCTCACCCAATCCGGGTGCAGAAGAGTAAATACTATATCCCAGAAACAATGTATGGGCTAGGCACATACCCACTCTATGCAGGCGGTGGGGGCTTCTTATTGTCCAGCAGCACCATGAAAAAGCTCTTCCAGGCTTGCAAAGAGGTGGAGCTCTTCCCCATTGATGATGTCTTTTTGGGCATGTGCTTGCAGAGAATCAATCTCAAACCTGTTTTGCATGAAGGATTCAAGACGTTTGGCATCATGAAACCCTCAGCTGCCCCGCACCTGCAGACATTTGACCCCTGCTTTTACAAAGATCTCATGGTAGTCCACAGTCTAAAAGTAGCCGAAATCTGGCTAATGTGGAATCTGCTTCACAACCCACAGCTTTCCTGCACCCAGAAGAAGCAGGTGAAGAAGCCTTTCCAATGGAAGAGAAAAAAAAACCAAAGCAATGATAGACAGCAGCCTTCTGATAAAGCAGGCTAAGCACGGCAGAAGTACGTGATGAACCAAGCTCAGAAGAACCTTGGGTGGTTGCAACCTAACACGCTGATTTAGCTCATCTCGTGTAAACTATTGGGAGACAAGGCCACCCTATTGCAGACATTTGCCAGAATTCCATGTTGGCACACACTATATGCCGTAGGATTTTTTCCCTTAACCTGATTCCAAGTAATTCACAAAACTAGATTTAATTTATTATTATTTATTAGCATCGCAGTAGAGCTTACAGACCCCCAGCTAGGACTATTGTGCTATACAAACACATAGTAAAATACAGCCCCAAAGAGCTTATAATCTAATTTGAGACTTAACATGATAAGCGAATGTGACATAAAAGGAGCAGGGTAGGGTGGGAGATGAGGGCAGGGGTCGTGAAGATAAAAAATCATTGGCTGGGATTACTGAGAGTCAGCAAGAACTACCAAATTGCGCAATAGCTAAAGTAGAGAAAATCAGCTCTCCCCAACTGATGCACAAACCAAACCACAATCGCATGGCTCCTTGGAGGTGTTACAGCGGAGGTGGGTCTTGAAGGAGAAGAGGGCCGTGGCGTTATGGATTAGTTCAGGGAGGGGGCTCCATGCAGAATGGGAGAAGGAGAGGAGACAAAATTGGAAGCAGAAGCTGGCTTTGCCGGCAGACCAGAGGATGGGTGAGGGGGGCACATGATCAGAGACCTGCAAGTAAGTAGGAAGGATCAGCGCTGTGAAGGGCCTTGAAGGTGAGGATAAGAAGTTTCACTGTTGCCCCTCCCTATGTATTGACGTCTCATTCATAGCAACATGTCAGTGAAACTCCTGCTAAACGGATGCTGAGTCAGGACACAAGTTGGGCGGGTTCATGGCAGCTTTCAACAATTTGTTGTAAATTGATTTACAGTCAATGGAAGCTGAAAATCCTCTGACAACAGCTGATCATCTTCTCACCTTGATGGTCCAGATCCTCCATTTCAGACCTCAGCGGGCGAGTAGAGCAATGGCCAACGCATACTTCTGCCCCATGTGTCTCTTACTGTGTTCTTTGATCTGGAAGAAATTACTGACATACAGGACTAGTTTATAGAGATTCAGGCCTTTCGTGTATTGAATGCAGTCAAATATGAGAAGCAGCTGGGCCTTTTCAGACACTGGGGGGGGGGGGGGGAAATACCCTTCAGACACAAAGGCTTTGAAATAAAAACTCTTCAGGACATTGCAGCAAAAATCAAGCAAACGAAACAAACAACTTTCTGCCATTAGGTGGCATTCAATTTATCATTCAAAGTTTTTGAATAAGCATTTAAACTTTTGGAGAGGATCACTGGATTGCTTGATTCAACACAGCCTGGACAGCATTTTAGCACTTAAAGCATTTTATTTTCTGATCACTGGTAACCTTAAAAATAAGTACTCACTGGCCAGCACAAGTAGGGAGTGAATCTCTTAAAGAGGATTAGGAAAGGCCTTTTGATCCAGGAAATTATAGGTCCGGATGCACAGCTGAAAAGCTGAAACTATGATTGCTAATTTAGGCACCTAACTCTCTTTGAAATCAATGGGAGCGAGGCCCCTAAATACCTTTCAGGATCTGAGCCTTAAGCATATACTTAGATCCATCCTTACTGAGGAGAGAACTTAAGAATGTGCTTAAGTCCCATCGACTTTAAGCCTGTGTATAAGTGCTGTCCTGCAGAGGGCTGTTTTTCCTGATTTGGGGCCTATCACATAGGTCCCTTTCATAGCTGCAGGATCGTACACAGTACCAGCTTTTCTTGTTTTTCCATTTGCTATACCAGGGTCTCAATTCTAACTTTCCCTATGCAGCACAGTTCATGGGGAGGGAGTCTGTTAACCTCTGTTGATGCACCGTAGTGCTTACTGATGAAGTGCAGTGATGTGTTATCTCTTGGTTAGAAAGGGACCTTATAATATTGTACTTTCAGGAGAATTGTCAACTGTGGATCATCCTATGATCCTTCTGTTTCTGTAATATGTTGGCAATTCTGGGAGTAAATACTTCATGTATAAAGTGTTCACACAGAAAACATGGATGAAATGTACGGAAGCTCTGCAGAGACTAGAAATCAGTCCCAGCCTTGGCGGGAAACCATCCCGCGAGGTTGGTAAACGTGCCATATGTATGCATTTATGAACTGTACAGAAAAGCTTTATGTGGTGATTAGTTTTCTAGTAGGGAAATTATTTCTATTGCAATTAAAAGACAGTATATGAACGTGCATGTCCACTTATCAAGATGAATATGGGGTGTGTGGTTTAGTAAAACTCACATATGCTTGTATTTCTGAGCAAAGAAAGAACCTGATGACATGTTGGATACCACAACGAATTTTTTCTAATCGCAGGTTTTCATGCTTACAAAGGAAATTTGTGCTTAGCTTACCTCATGATTTCTTACCACACAACTAGTCAGGGTCCAGCAGTCCTTACCTTCAAGCTGGGGTGCAGAAGTAGACTGGCTCCTTCCTCTCATACACTGTTTCCATAGCTGTAGCCCACTTGTAATGTAGGGACATGGTATCCATTGGATTCAATGTAAACCCCTCCCCCTAATACGATGGAGGCAGAATTATAAGGAGGGTTTTGCAGAGGAAGGAGCTAGGCCAGAGCCTTGACAGAACGGGTCTTGTATTGGCCCTTGCTGAAAAGGAGGGGGAAACGCAGCTAGAAGTCTGGCAGAGCTGCCGGGACAGAGAAAGGCTCACATTCAGCAGCGGCACACGTGCCCTGAGGGCTGGCAGGGGTAGAACTGGCATTCTCCTGGCCTCCATTTTCCCAGTCTTTGGAATGTCTCATTTCTTCACTTAAGAAACACTAGGGCTGTTACCTATAGCAGGGCCAGAAAGTCCTTTTTATTTGTCAAAGCTTTCTGGGTTGCCCATTCAGTCTGAGTTTAAAGCAGTGCATATGCTTGTAAAATGTCAGCATCAAGATACAAATTTATATCAAAATAAAAAATCGCCTTAACGGTGTAATTATCACAAATTCCCACATGAATAAAATAGATCCAGTCATCCAGTATCAAACACATCTATTAACCCCCACTAAGGCTGTAGCTCTCCTACTTTTATTAGGCTGCTGAGCCTTTAATAGCAGACAGATCCCAGACCCCCTGATTTGTCTCGGTAAATATTTTGCCCTGCAGGGTACCTGGAAGGGCTCTACCCCTCCACCCCCACCCCAAGGACCTCAGGTTGAGAATTGCTCCTAAGGAATTGGGGACCAGTTTTTCTGAAAGAGAGGCCCTAGGTCCATGTGTAAGAATAATGCACTGATGGAGACAGCTTTAGGAAAGGAGACCAATTTTTGGCTTGGAAGAACGTAGCTATGGTAAGTCAAGAGAATCTGTTAGTTTGAAGGTGCACACGTCAATAGTAGAGTGTACGACACTTTGCTAGGCAGCTGAGATTTGAAAGTTTAGCTTTTGTTTTAAGAGGGATGTGAGAGGGAGGAATGTACGAAACCAACTGAATTATATACATATATGCGCGCGCCCCAAAGTTTTTAAGCTAGTGAATCTACCTAAAATCCATATTTAGGTGCTTAAATTGGGCTCAGTTTCCAGATAGAGCATCCGCAACTCCCATGGAAACTAAGGTGAGTTCAGAGATGTTCAGCAACTTCCAAAAGAAAATGGCCTCCTTTAGGTGCCTAAATATAGATTTAAGGTGCTTAACTTCAGGCACACAATTTTGAACGTTTTGACCGTACGTTTCCAGTGAAGCCAATTTCTTTCTGGTGTTCTCCTGAAGTGCTGCAGCCCTAACCGCCTCCCCCACAAGGTACATGAAGTGCACAAGAATCAGAAACTGACCCTTCCACTTTCCCTCTCCAAGCAAAACAAACTGCAGAGTAAATTACACACACACAAACACACAAACACACACACGATGAAAGACAACAAACTTTTTCAAAACACCATCCAAAATTAGACTTTCAACATGGCTTTGTTTTACTAAAAGCCACTTGGGCCTCTGAAAATGGACTGGATGCACCAGGGGGGCTTTGGCTAACAAAGCCTTTCCCCACGCGTTTGCAGACGGGCAAGACTCCTGGCAAGGGATGAGGAATACGGTGAAAGGTGAGTTCTAACACTAGCAAGAGACGAAAGCTGACTTCCATGAGACCAAGGCAAACACCTGAAGTTAATATAGTACAAAGGGTTTTACTGAGTCTCAGGAACCCACACGCAGACCAACCCTTTTCACACTATACGTAAGTATCCCGGCTGGGCTTGTTTAGTGAGCGGACTGGGGTTGGACTCCACATTCAGCATCTCTAAGTCTGCCTGTCTCCAGGGCTGTAAACTGGATGTGGAGGCGCATGCCAAGACCTAACTCTGGGCTGGGTTGATTGTTGTTTAGATGTCATACAAAAGAAAGCCAGAGAAGTTTCTGAAGCGAGCTGGTGTTATAATTCTCTGCTTTGTGTCTATTGCCTATTTTCTAACTGCTGGTCTGTCTCAAGCAGACAGAACAGAGCAGCCTCTGGAGAGTATGAAAAGGACAATCAGCTTTTAAAAAAATCATTTAAACGTAAAACCCATGTGGCCCAATTCTCAGAGGAGCTGAGCACCTCAACTGGCATCTGCTTCAGGTTTTGAAAACCAGCCCAGCAAGCTTCCTTCGGTATGTTACTAACACTACATTCAACAATAAAAACAGTAGGACTTGTAAAATCTAACCGTCTTTTCACTACTTCTGCTGTTTATGTCCATTGCAATGCAAATATAAGTCAGTCTCAGGCACTAGCGAAGTGCTGCTGGGTGTAGACAGCAAACAGTAAAGGGAACTGAGGAAATACAAACAAGAACTGTTTCAGAGTAGCAACCGTGTTAGTCTATATTCGCAAAAAGAAAAGGAGGACTTGTGGCACCTTAGAGACTAACCAATTTATTTGAGCATAAGCTTTCGTGATGCATCCGATGAAGTGAGCTGTAGCTCATGAAAGCTTATGCTCAAATAAATTGGTTAGTCTCTAAGGTGCCACAAGTACTCCTTTTCTTTCTGCAAACAAGAACTGCTTTCACTGGAGTCCTTTGAAGAACAACGCTCACTCATAGCTTCTCCTTCGGCTCTATACTGCCTAACCCGTCCCTTCAACTCACCCCGACTAGGCTTATGGATTGTGTCTAACAGCTCCTTCCTGTCCCCCTTTGGCAAGGTCAGCCACCAGGCCAATAGAAGAACCAAGTTGATGCACGTCCCAGGGGATGTCCAGACCCTAGGGAGCCTGCCAGTGTCCAGGTAAGCCACTCCCACGCCCCTCTTTAAGACTGGAGGGCAGCATGGACCTGGTGGCAGTAAGATCCCAAAGGACAGTAGGGTAGAAGTGGCTTAGAGTGGCCACAGCAAGAACTGCTTAGGAAACAAGGGAGTGACATAGGAAGGGACAGTGGAAGTGGGGCTGGGATGGAGACTACCAGTAGCCTCAGAGACTCTCACGTGAGAGAAGGGGGAAAAACCCTGCTGGGTATGGGGCATAAGTAACTTTGGGCCTAGCACAATGTGGCTCCAGTCCTGACACAGACAAAAGTGGGAGTGGGTTAAAACAACCAAGGGTTGGCCTGGGGTGGGCTTGTTCCACCAGTCTAAATTGATTTTATTACACCCGTACAAACTCCCATTATAGAACCCTTAAACGGATTTAAAAAAAAACCCACTTAAACCTGTTTAAATTTGGTAATTTATTGAATTAAGCTAACCTGGTATAGTGCCTCTACATTAGGAGTTCGCACTTGTGTAGTGAAAGCTGTTTAGTCACATCAGCACAGGTGTTAGATGTCTACACTGAGGAGGGGTGTGAGTCTCAGCTCCCGTAGACATACTTACGTTAGCTCTGATCCAGTTCGCATAGGAAAACCAGTGTAGCTGTGATGGGACGAGCAATAGCAGGGGCTAGCCACCCAGAGGACATACCACCCAAGATGCTAAGTATGCACTCAGAGCAGCGAGCCCCTTCTGCCCCACCAGCTACGTTGTATTTTTAGCACACTAGCTCCATCCCAGGTAGTGCAGGCACGTCTCCTGTGCTGGGAATGACACCCTCAGCTTGAAACCCTGAGAAAGCCAAGTCCTGAGGTTAATTTAGAAGCAGGGAAACCATCCGTTCAGCAGTATCAAGCTCCACTTTGATAAGCTGGTGTCTCATCCCGAACATGCATAACTAAGGCTAAGTTTTTGCCAGGATATTTTTTAGTAAAAGTCATGGACAGGTCACGGGCAATAAACAAAAATTCACGGAAGCCGATGACCTGTCCTTGACTTTCACTAAAATTATCCCTGACAAAAGGGGTAGGTGGGTTCAGCATCCACTGCTGCTGGGGCTCACGGGTCCCCCACCACAGTGTCAGGGCAGCTGTGGGGTCCCCCCACCAAGGCGGGGGCTGGGAGCTCCAGCCTGGGGCAGAAAATGTCACGGAGGTCAAGGGATTCCATGACTTCTGTCACATAATCGTAGCCTCACCCAAAACATTTGGGATGCCTTTAAAAAAAAAAAAAAAAAAAGGAAAATTCTCTGTGAAGTGCGTTTACCGTGGAATAAGACTGACCATACTGATCCATTCGAAAAATTACAATCTAGATTGGAATTTTTAGAACCCTTACAGTAGATTCCAAGACTTTAATCATACATAGTGCTTTAAAATGGTTAAACTGAGTGTGCGTATATACATGTAAATAGAACTGGGGGGAAAAGATGAATTAAATTTAGGGCACACGTTTTGACCGAAAAGCAGAGGTTTAACGTTTTAACCCCACTTTCAAAAGGTTGTTCTGTAAGGGAAATGCCACCTTACCTTTAAAATAGTGCAGTCCATAAGCTGGGAGGAAATGGCTGTGACCCATCAAGAGAAATAGTTTGCTGCTAAATAAAGGATAGATTAGTGTCAACTGGGGATGTGGAACCAGGTTAACAGCTGGGAAGCAGCTTTACATTCCTTGTGGCTGAAATTCACGCAGGTACAGCAGAGAATGATGCACCACTTAAGTCACACCTGAGTCCTCAAAACAATGCATAGGTTTCCTGCAGGCCACTTGCACAGGTGTACATTTCATCACGTGAATCAGTTATTGCTTGGGACTGATCAAAGTCCCTTTATCTCATCCGCTGTTTGTCCTGTTTCAACACTGAAGACAACTTTTCTACCTTCCTTTTCCCTTTCTTCCTTATTTTAGGTGATTATATTTAACTCCGAGGCATCTTGGAATGTAGTTTGCATGAAGGGAGTGACTTGGAATAGAGTTGTATTGTATTCTATTGCAATTACCTCACTATTTATGCTTCCACCATGTTGGATCATATTAAAGAAGTTCTGTATTACAATCACAAATGAGTTTGATTCCCCATAGTTTAAATTCCAGGGTATTACTAATTAAGAGGTCTCTTGGTTTTTGGTACTGTTTCTCTCCCTCTATGTGTGAAACTTGCAAGCTGCTAATTGTGTTAGTACATTCTAAGACAGAGTCTGTTCTCAAAGCAATTCACAGACAGAGAGACTCAACGCAATACTCTAACAACAGAAACAGCACCCAGAGACTCCCCGCCCTTTTGTTGTATTAACAATTGTGATTAAAATAGAGATGGAGGATGTATGTGGATGGATGCTTGGTGTGGATAATAACTGAATGATCAGGGAGGTGCCAGCCTAAGAATCCAGTGTCCATCGGCTGAAGAAGGCGTCAAGTGGAAAGAGAGGACCCCCCGGAGGGCAGACTGGAATCCACCCAACAGCCTCAAGAATGGGAGAACCAAAGAACAAGATAACATCTTGGAGCCGTCAGGAATGTGCTATCTGCTGATTGATTCAGCAACAGCATGATGAAGCAATTCCCATAGACTGGCATAGGAAGAAATTCCTATAAAAATAGACTCTAAAAAGTGAGAACTTTGGGGTCTGATTCTGCAAACCAACTTCCAGGAGCATCACATGAGCATCTGACAAGGCCCTGCTCCCTCCTCATGTCCAGGCCACCTGGCCAGTGGCTTGGCATGAGCAACTCTAAGGCTGGTAACTATGATAACAACCTTGCAGAACCTGTGTGTGTGTGTGTATGTGTGTGTTTGTATGAATGAATGTGTGAATAAATATGAGATTGAATGGAATGTTATAACTATAACTAACTGCTTACTATGATTCTTTCTGTATTCACAATACATGTGGTATTTTGCCTTTTTCCCTTTAATAAGATCCTGCTGGTTTTTATTTTATTGGTATAACAACCACACAGAACCATGATATTTTGCTCTGACTTGGCTGAAAAGCCCATGTGATCACACCACAATAAACAAGAAGAGTATTTGTCTCGGTGCATAAGATGCAATGCTGGTGCTTATGAAAAGTGATAACCCTCAATTTCAAGCACGAGACTAAATAGTGTTACGAAGAACAGCTTTTTCAATAAAAGATGAGCAAAAATTCCTCCACTAAAGAGCTGTAAAATGTCACCAATCTGTAAATGCTTTTGCTACATTAAATAGTGTCTTGGAGCTAGTCTTCATATTCTAGAGCAAAAAAACTTTAGATTAAAGAGCACTCTAGGTCAGGTCCAAAGGCAAGACTTCAGATATGCAAGCTTATGCTTGTGCACAGTTCGTGGACTGCTCAGGCAAGCATAAAACCTTGATAAGGAAGGCAGGCTTGGATTTGCAAAGGAGCCTAAATGAGTTAGGTGCCCAAATTCCATTGAATTCCAACAGGAGCTGGGAGCTAACATGCATAGGCTCCCTTTGAAAATGCCAGCTGACATCTGTGTCTTTTGAACCAGGCTCTGATAATGATGAATCACCATCTGACCATGATGTTGAGCTGTAGGAAAGATTTATGCAGTTCTGAAATGGGAGCAATCATTAGTGCGTCTATCAGTTAGAACATACGGCCTGAATATTCCATTTCAGCATGAAATCTGTTTAGAACTAGAGGTAAAATGGACCTTGGCAACGGAAAGTTGGGTTTTCCTGATGGGAATCACATGGTTGGAAACAGTGCACGGAGTGCACACAGCTCTATGAACCCTGCTTGTCTGACTCATGTGAGTAGGCTAGTGAAGTCAATGGGTTGCTTGCAGAAGTAAGGAGAGTAGGATTTGGCCCCATATCTGATAAGGAGGACAGGAGGATCAGCTTTATAAAGAGAGGGGGAATTGGGAAAAGGTCAGCACTGTGGGAGTTGCTACACACAAGTCAGGCAAAAGGGCTACTCATGAAACAAGGCAGCAACACATGCTGGAGAGGGCTGCACTTGGGAACTGGTTGGATTAGAGAAATAGGATTATATTTCACATTATTTTTCCAAAGAGAAAATATATACAACTAAATAAGATAAGGGGGTAATTTATACCTCTTAAGCGGCAGTGTGCTGTAGGGGCCAGAGAGTGCAAGGTCCGTGTAAAGGCATAAATGTCTCCAGAGACACCAGGGGGAGCACAGCCCGAGACAGACTTGGATACACATTTAAGACGTAGCTGTTTTCTGCAGCACAGCCATCTGGGTGCTGTCCGGCACTCACGGAACACAGACACCACCCCCCCTCGGTGATTCAGAACTGCCAGAAGCCACAAACCCCATATACGTTGCACACCAGAAGACAAATTATGACAAGATGCCACGCCATCTCCTCTAATGCACCTACATTAGGGACAAGCATCTTTTGGCCCAAGACAAACAGCAGCAAATAAAGAAACAGATATTAAAGAAAAAAGGGTTACAACCAGCTACTACAAAGAAAGCTGCTTCATTTTTGGCCTCCCCCACACCATTTTTAAGGCCCCTCTCCCCACATCCAGCCAAACATTCTTAACTCAGCTGATCAGCAGCAGGCGCCTGATAAAGCCAAGGAAGACAATTTGCTGTCCCCATCCCCACTCATTTTAACTATTTGGTGTGAGCGTCTCTACAGCGGATCCCTCTGCCTCCAGATCAGGTCATTAAAAGCGCTCCTGATGCACCCATACTGGCCTCTTACTCTTCTTCCTATCTTTCCTTCCCTTCAGCATCGTTTGCAGTGGTGCCTTTAATATTGCCTCCTTGAGAAACTGCCAGCTCTCCTGAACGCCTATTTCCCTTAGATTTTCTTTCCGTGGAACCTTATCTACCAGTTCTCAGAGTCTGTTAAAGTCTGCTTTTTGGTAGTCCATTGTCCCTATTCTGCTAGTCTCACTCCTTCCTTTCCTTAGGATCATGCAATGTGTCATTTCAAGATCACTTTCACCCAAATTGCCTTCCACCTTCAGATTCGCTTCCAATTCCTCCCTGCTGGTCAGAATCAAGTCTAAAATGGCAGTCCACGTGGTTACTTTCTCTATCTTCTGAAACAAAAAGTTGTCCCAAATACATTCCAAGAACTTATTGGAAATTTTGTGTTTTGCCTTATTACTTTTCCAACAGATGCCTGGCAGTTAAAGTCCCCATTACTGCTATGTTGGTATTCTGGATATTTTTGTTATTTTTTCTAGCAATATCTCATCATCCTCTTTATCCTGATTTGGTGGTCTATAATAGACCCCTGCCAATATTAACCCCCCCTCCCTTTTTTTTTTTTAGCCCTTTTATCTTTATCAAAGACTCTCAAACTGGTTTGCCTCCCACTTCCTTCTGGGCCTCAGACCAAGTGTATATATTCATGTATAATGTAATACCTTCTCCCTCTGCTTCCTAAACAAGCTATACACCCCTATACCAATATTCCAGTCACGAAATTTATCCATTCAAGTTTGTGTGAAGCCAATTAAGTAGCTTATGTACGAATATTTCTAGTTCTTTCTGTTTATTCCTCATACTCCTAAGCATTTGCGTATAGTCATATAAGACGTTAAGCAGTTTCTCCCACTGATTTCCCTGTTGTGGCTTATGACCATTGTGATGGGGATTGTCACCCCCGGGGTGCAGTCTGGGAGCTGTGGGAACCTCTATGCCCTTCTAACCACCCAGCTGGGCTGGCCCTGTTCACACTGCTTTGTCGGAGATAACAGGGCCTGGAAAAGCTGGCTATATCACCCGACAGGTGGTGCAACACGCCCAACTGAGTTACCTGAGTGCTTTACCTAAGCCACTCAAAGACAGGCAGCCAATTTCCCAGCTCCCTGAATATAATAACCCAGAATTATATTGTCTTACACCACACAGAAATCTCTACAATGTAAGCTCATTAATAAAGTTCGCCTTTCCCTCAATGTGGGAAAGATACGTAACAGCCTTTGCTCACAGAGCTGAGATTTTCCCCAGACACTTCACTTAAAGGCACACCGATTTAGATAAAGCATACAACAAGTTTATTAACTACAGAAAGACAAATTATAAATGATAGCAAACAGATCAAAGCAGATTACCTAGCAAATAAACAAAACCGCAAACTAAGCCTAAAATACTAGATAGGATTTGAATTAGCAATTTCTCACCCTAACTGATGATACAAGCAGTCCACCAAGTTTCCATACATAGGCTAGAAATCCCTTTAGCCTGGGTCCAGCACTTCCCCCAGTTCAGTCTTTGTTCCTCAGGTTCCAGGAGTTCTTGTGTGGAGAATGAGGCCAAGAGATAATGTCACACCCCACCTTATGTAGCTTTTCCATATGGTGGGAACCCTTTTTTCCAAACTCAGTTTTCAGTCCAGCTTGTGGAAAAATACAGGTACCAAAATGGAGTTCGGTGTCATGTGGTCTGGTTGCATGCCCTGCTGAGTCATAGTAGCCATTACTCACAGGCTGGCTGAAACATTTACAGGAAGGCTAACCAGGTGGGCAATATGCTTCTCCTAAGGCCTACTGTTTCCCCTAATGGCTCATTACCCTGAACAGGCTCTTCACAACCAACTCTCTAGACTGGAAGCACTTTGCCTAGTGGGTGTCACCCAGGTGTAACCACATTTGAAATACAGATACATAGTAAATATTCATAACTTTAGATACAAAAATAATGCATGCACACAAATAGGACAATCGTTCAGCAAATCATAACTTTTCCAATGAAACCTCACAAGATGCATCTTGTACCAGATGCATCATACATTATAATCATATCACAACCATACAACTATGATGAATATGGGGTGCAGTGTCACAACCATAGTGTAGTTTTCTGTGCTCCCTTCCCTCTCCCCCAAACATCTAGCCTTCTGTTAAGGTCGGGATTTTTTATGCTTACCTGTGGTCTGCTATCACCTTCCCCCTTTTAATCTAGTTTAAAATCCTCCTCACTAGGCTGGCAAGTTGGTGAGCAAAGATGCTTTCCCTCTTTTTAGTCAGGTGGATTCCATCTCTTCCCAGCAGACCTTCTCGGAACAGCATCCCAGGGTCAAGGAAGCAGACATCCTCCTGTTGACACCATCTGTGCAGCCATGCATTCATATCCAGGATGTATGTGTCCCTGCATGGGTCCTTACACTCAACCAGGAGGATGGATCAGAACACAGCCTGTGTCCTCCCCTCCCCCTTGCTCCCAGGGCACCGCAGTCACTGCGGATCTGCTTGGGGTCAAGCTAGGCAATATCTGCTCATGTGGATGAGCAGCATGGGGCAGTGGCTAGACCAACAGATGAGCCTCGGCGAACTTTCTGTAACATCTGGGATGTGGGCTCCAGGCAGGCAGCATGTCTCCTGAGACATGTCGGGCTGGCAGAATGATGCCTCCGTCCCTTTCAGAAGGATGAGCCATGGAAGAGCAAAAGTCTATATTTCTCTATAAGATGGTGAAAATTTTGCTAACCCTCACCCCCAGGACAGAACTCCTAATCTGGAGTCTCATGCAGGTCAATTTTCAAAAGAGATTTAAGAAAATTAACTAATAATTAGCAATCATATTTTAGCATTATATTTAGGAACAAACATGAATTTATACCACACCTTTTATTCTAATATCTTGAAGTGCTCTATAAATACTTACATTTCAAAACTCTGTGAGGTAGCTACATTCTGAAATAAATGCATTTTCATAAGAGTAAACTAAAGCGCAGACAGTTTAAGTGACTTGTCCAAGTTTACACAAGCCAGTGCTAGAGATTAGAGCAGAACCCTGGGTTCTTTATTTCCAACTCCCCGGTAAAATTAATCTGCATATAATAAGTAAATGATATGAAATAAAGCAAAAGCATTCACCACTTTTTTACAAAAACACCCAGCAACTGTATGCAACACAAAACAGTAACTGAGAGTCGCATTTTATTTGTCTTTCAGTGTACATGCTCATTATGTATTCTGTTTAATTTACAGAAGGTCTATGTAAACCAAAATGAAAATGAGAGAGGAAACAAAGAAATAGATTGAGGTGTAGAATTTTCTCAGCAAGCAATGATCACAGGAAACAGCACAGATTGAGCAGGAATTCAACAGGAGTAACACCTAAGAATAACGAAGGTAAACAGTAACTTTTTCTTTAGATAGATTCTCAATAGGGCTTTTTTGTTTTAGTAAAACACTCTAGAATGTCACAGTATACAGGAAGACTAAATGGCAAAGAATATCATACGCACAAACTCTTACACTCACACACACCAAATCACATTTATCCCTGCTACTGGTCCAGGATCCAAAACACTAGTTAACATTCTATTTCCTACCTCCCATTCACTGATAAACTATACAGGATTACACTGTACATGGCGTTAATTACAAAAATGTCATATTTACAAAATCTGTACACACATTGTAAAACTCACAAAATTGTTGTCTATGTATCACAACTTGCTACACCAAAATATTAAAAATGGGACAAAATTATACATTTCTCTTTCCATTTTTAAAAAGGGTTAATATGTCAAAGAACACACACTACTTTCCCCAATAAGACTGTAAGAGAACTACAAACCCAAAGCATTCCACTTGAGATAAAATGCAGTGAGCAGCATTTCCTGACTAGAGAAAAGCCTATATCCGGTTTCCTGGGGGTGGGGTGTGCAGTTAGATTACATATACAGAAATGGTGAAACTAGACTGAGGATGTCTTTGGCTAAAACTTTGGCATTAAATAAAAGTCATAGTTCAGAAGACATGGGAAGAGGTTGCTTGGTGCTGGAGGAGTTGGGGAATTTTTCTTTCAATCATCTACGTACTCACTACAAATTCTCTTTCCTTTCTCCTTTTCTACAGGAAATAGGGAGCAGCTGGGGGGTTTGGAACAAACATGTTCCAGTACATCGAGAGATGAGGCACCTGCATTTTCTGTTACGGGACGTATTTTTTAAAATTTTTAAGTATGAAGAAAAATGGTATAAAAAAAACCAACACCCACTTCTTTCAGTCATAGGAATAATCTCTTCCAGATTTTTGTTTTTTTTTGGGAAACGGCATAGGAAAAAAAGTTAGCAAACCAGGCATGGCAGAAAACCAATTGCTTCAGCACGTCAAGTAAATATTAGTGCAGGAAGGTGGACTATTCGTCAGTCCACCACATAAATAAGCTTACTGCACAGCGTACATTAAATAACCATCACACCCCGTACACAGATGCTCCTCAGTGAAGATAACGTTTATCAAGTAATTAAAGTGTATGTAGTGCAAATGGTACACAACCAAGTATTATGCACATGCTACTTGCTTGTTCTGAAGTTACACAAAGATGTGGTGCCTGAAATCCTGGATATATATACACCCTTGTCACACTTGGTACCATGTCCTAAGCCACAGAAATATCGACGTGTTTATATTTGTGTGTGTGTGTGTGTGTGTGTGTATACACACACACACACACACACACACACACACACTTGGTTTCTTAAAATAGGACCACCACATCAATACAGTAACACAAACACAGACTAATATCAATACCTGTTTCCAGATGCTCCAAGGCTCAGAAAGTTTGTGCTTCTAACTCTTGCAGTCATTAATGTTCCTTCTGCCAGCTCAGGAAGGATAGACAGTCTCTTCAGGTCTGTGCTGCGCAGGAGACGGCCAACCGAGAGGAGTAAAATGACAACACAGGCATCTAGCTGCTTTCCTCCATCACTAGTTCCATGCCTTATGATGAAGGGTTGAGAGAATTTCCCCTCCGCACCACGCATGGAAGGGAGGAATTTTATTTTGAAAAAAAATCATACCATGCTTTCCATATAAGTGGCAGTAAATCAAGGCACGCTGTACTAGTTTTGTAGCATTTAGATTAGCTGATTTTGAAGATGATGCTTCATTGAGGAAGGTCCGACGTTCTCAGCTGGCTGCTGGGCCTTGCTGGGCCATACAAAGTAACAGATGCTATGTGATTATTCTGCATCACCTGCAAGAGGATGGCAGAAAAAAAGAGAAATTAAAAAAAAAAAAAATCCCATATGCCAAAGGGAACTCAGAAAGTTGCAAGTGACACAGTTACAGTATTTATATGCTTGAATGAAGAGAGATAAAAAAAAAATTAAGCAACTGATAGGTGGAATTAAAACACTTAAAAGATCTTTGCCAATTCTGAAAAATTACTATTAAATTTCCAGGCTTCCTTTAGAGTCACACTTGTTGTTTAACACGGGCACTCACCACCGCCCACAAGTATTTTGTGAGAACTAAGCACGTCTCCCAATAGTATGAGACATGTATGACAAGACAGATGCACCAGCCTTAAACACAAGAGATGCATTAAACCTGGGGAGAGGGTTGGCAAATGTCCCACTTGTGCCATGTTCCCTGATATTACAGATGCTCTTGAATGCTGGCTCTCGTAGGTATATAGGAAAGACAAAAAGCTGCATTAAAATCCAGAAGCAAACGCCACACCATCTTCTCCCACCCAAATGAATTTGAAAGTTTTTTTCCTAACCTCAAAGATCATTCGCTGCAGTCCAAAACAAAACGTTGATCCAAATGGGTTAGTATTGTTTGGAGAGGATGACCTTAAAAAAGAAAAAAAAAAAAATGGGTGCATAAGAGGTTGGAATTTCTTCATGAGAAATAGCAGCCACCCATTATTATGTGGCAAGTTGCTCACATTTCTCTTATGCCAAGATTATTTAAATTGGGAGGGATTACATTTATCTGTACTATGATGCTATGCTGCTTTTGGATTTCAAATGGGTCACACCTCAGAGTGGTGCTGAAATATGGGGGGACTTAGGAGGACCTAGTGGAACAAAATAAGCAGTTATTAGTGACTGCAGGTGACCGATCTTATTCAACCAAGGCTGGAGAGGAAAAACTGAACATAAACCAAGTAACACAGAAGAAGGAGCTCAAGAAAACGAGGACTTTTTCAACGAGACCTTTCTGTGCATGCACACACGTGTGCATCTCTCCCCCACTCCTTTTTCAAGTGAAAATTACTAGGAACCCTATTTTTAAAGGTATCTTCTGCACCATGTATATTAATCTAGTGATTTTAATATATTGAATCTCTAGCAAAGTAGTTATGTTCGAAGTGACATGCCTAATTAAATTTAGAGTTACCTTTAGAAAATTAATGCATTTCTTGACTTTCACATATGCTTCATAAACATTTAAGTTATACAAGAACTAAATGCTGTTTTGTTTTTAAGAGAATTGCAGCAGTCAGTGAATATGGGCCCAATCCAAAGCCCCTCTGAAGTCAAAGGAAAGACTCCCACTGACTGCAATGGACTTTAGGTCAGATCCTTAAAACACCTGGAAAATATAAATTTTAAAGACTTGTTTATACTGTAGTTTCAGCGTAGTTAGGACTGATTTCTGGGTATAGTTTTCTTCCAGATATATTCTATTCTTAAGTTCTGGCTTCTTCTACAATTGGAGAATTTCTTTAACTGAATGTGACATAGCAAATGTGCCTTATAAAGCAAGTTTAGTTGAACTATTCTGAACAATCCACATTAAAAATGGAAGAGCTTGATTCAACAGTGCATTACCATAGTTCTATCCTGATGCTGCCCTAGTGATTTTACAGGAGTAAACTGGAGTAATGCAGTGAGGAATCAGGCCCACAATCATTTAAAAACAAACTCAATAGTAATTAGCAAAAGCCTGGTGAAAACAGAGCCACGGTTAAGCATTTCTGAAATTTATGAAAGATTTTGAAAAGATTTATGAAAGACCATGACTTTTAGCCTCACACTGCTCTCACTCTTGTACTCGACAAAATTACTCACATTTTGTAAGTGATTTCAGTGCTGGTGAAAGGTGCTAGAAATGACAGCCATGCAAACTTGTGGCCCGTGCTTTATCCACAGAACTGGCATAATACAGGTAGAAGTAGTGCAAATTTCACATACTGCTCCACCCATGTTCTTCAACCCTGCATGGAGGAGCTACCTCCAGAAAGGGTGAGGAAGGAAGTTTTGACTCCAGGCCCATTCAATCCTTTGAGACCAAGTGCTAATAAGGGTGCTAAGTATGTGGATAATTTGCATTGTGGATACCTGCCCACTGGAATTGGGCTGAGATCACCCATGCTTCATATTACAGATTCCTGATTTCCCCAAATGGTAGTGAGCTTTCCTAGCTAGAGGCAGCAGAACTGATGCTTCAGCAGCAAAGAGATGGCATAAATCCTGATGATAATTACTACCAGACCTATCCTTGCGGTAATCATCTGTCATCAGCTCACTTCCTGCCAGCAATACAGGATAATAAGACAGACAGCATCTTTACCTATGAAGTACCACTGGCTTTTCCACAGGATGTCCCAGAAGATCCTGAATACTATCCCACTGTAATTACATTAAAAGGGTGTTAGAATAAGAGAGTGACAGGAAAGCTTTTCTTTATACAAAGGGGGAGGTTCATGCACATTTTGGTTGTAGCGTTGGTGCAAACCACAAGGCAGCACAGAGTGCCATGAAGCATGAAGGTTATGTTTACAGAGTGTTTTGTGACTGGAGCCAGCTTTACTCAGCAGAACCTGCAGCTAGGAGACTGCTCTGAGTTTAAAACTAGCTTCCATTTTAGATGGAAAGTGGACTTTAATTGAAAACAAAAAAAAAAAGAATGAAATATTATTATAACCTCTGTGGGATTGATGGCAGAAACACAAAGCACAGTGTCCATCATTTTAAGGAGATATTTCAAAGAAGGCGGCATCTGAAATTTCCCACAGGAAGGCACTCTCTTAGAACTTTGCTGAGATCAAGTTAGCATCACTGTCTTTTCTCAGTTACAAAAGCCTTTGGTTGGTTCACTATGCAAGACAGGCATAGTATTTATTTGACTGAGAATTCCCAGTACTATCCACTCCTGTGGCATGACAGCTTATGAAGCTAGCTTTATATTGAAGGGAAGTAACAATGCAGCGAAGGACTGAAGTATATCAAATAATTCAACCAGAAAGCAAAGGAGGATACAGGCCTCCTGCCTTCAGTAAAGCAGTCAATACTCTGCACCGGCATTTAGATATTCCAATTACCATAACACCTGGGTTCACCTCACAAGCCCAGTCTCATTCCCTAGGCTGGCAGGAACTAAAAGTGCTGCAGGGTAGAAGTGTGTGGTGTTTATGCCTACCTGGATGTCAAAGGCATCTCTGCATGTGTAGTGGAAGCTTTTCTACTTAATGCTTCCTTGCTTGGTAAAATACATGATGTATTTAACCAAAAAAACTGATTTACTGTTATCTGGTGGATTTTTTTTTTTTACATTGTTTTCAGAAGGTTTGAATGACGGGTCATTCATTATGCAATAGAAACCACTGTCAAAAAGTTCTTTACGAAGTGCAGACAACCCCCAAAGCAAGTGCCAAAAAAAATTCACAGGTGTACTCTGAAAAAAGTACCTGGGTAAATGAAATTCCTAAGAATGCAGAGTTATCTTGTCACTACTCTATAGATATTTAATTAATCTGTAACAGTTACTGTCAATCCATCCATGCAAAATTATTTCTAGCTAAACTCCTGATTTTCACCATTAATATTACATTTCAAAGGTATCTCTAATCTTTCTTAGCTGCCTTAAAATGGGAAACATAACATAATTTACTGGAAGACAAAGCCCAAGGTTTGACTGCACTATATTTCTGACCGTGTTACGAGTAAAAAGTTTGAACTACAACAATTTCACTGAAGAAATCCAAATCCATAAAAAAATTAAAATTAAATTTTGGTGGGAGGAGAGTAATTTGAACTCTCTTATTTTAAAAACCATCTTTCTATACTGCTATTATTTCTGTGACACATGGTCAGAGTTCTGCACACTCAGCAGCCAAGGAATTTATATTGGCAACTGTTCTCGTTCGTTTTATGAAGACTCACCTTGCTGTACGTTGTGCACGTTTCAGTCTGTGAATCCGAACTATCTGTGGAAGGTAAACAAAAAAGGCTCGTCTGGAAATTAAATTTGAACTGGTACTTTCTTTGAAATGTATCCAATATGAGAGTTTGAAAAATGATTTCAGAGATCAGGGAACATGAAAACATAACACTGGAGCAGTAAAATTTACCGATAACCAAAGCGGTCAAAATAACACAAAACAAAAAAATCCCACTGATTAAACATAAATCCACTAGATTAAGTAATAACTCTGGAGACACAGATTTGCCCATTCACTATTTTAAAAAGTAAGCTTTAAAGCTTAAATGGCTTCTAAGAGAAAAAAGAAAATATAGGAGTGAAAGAAACAAGACATTATTTATCTCTCTGTGCACTGAAATGACTTGTCAAAACTGTACAGTGTCAGGTAATATGCATACCGTAGCAACAAATCAACTCTTGTGGATGAGCTACTTTGCAAAGACTGGTTTCAGAGTAGCAGCTGTGTTAGTCTGTATCCGCAAAAAGAAGAGGACGACTTGTGGCACCTTAGAGACTAACAAATTTATTTGAGCATAAGCTTTCGTGAGCTACAGCTCACTTCATCAGAGCCGGACTAATAAATTTATTAGTCTCTAAGGTGCCACAAGTCCTCCTTTTCTTTTTGCGAAGACTAAGCACCGTATGCATTTGAGAAGCCAACAAATCCTCAGATTTGACCCAGTCACTCCCAAAGCAAAATGGTTTAAGTGCTCCCTACAAGATAAAAACTGCAAGGCACACCTTGATGGAACACTCCTCCCCACTCCCCCCAAAAACATTATGAATATATGGGCACAAGTTGTGCCAACCTCCTCTGCTTTCCAGACTGGCTCCATTTATATGAGCTGGTAGAACTGAAGTGTACAAGAACTTTGCTCTCTGAAGAGCAGAGAACGCAGG